>NW_019154141.1:7801380-8488710 GCF_002288905.1 Enhydra lutris kenyoni | reverse complement strand
GGGGGGGGGGCAGATATGCACACCCTCTTCTATGAGGATCCACTGTGCAGCCGCTACCTGGAGACATGAGGTGGGAGCAGAGCAAGCCCCAACCTCCCTGGGAGATGAGCGAAGAAGCAAGTGCCACATGCTGGGGCACATGGGTTGGGTGGGCTATGGCGTTGTTAGAACCTAAAGATGAAATAAAGGTGGAGAGAGAGTGGGAAAAAGGATGGGGACCATTCCCAAGCATTCTGGAGCAACCAGAAACATTGCCCTGGAGGGGGGTGGGAAACGACTGAGGAGCTCCCCCAGCAGGGTCAGGCCCTAAGGATAGAGTCTCTGTCTCTCAATGGCCTTTGAAGCTGCAACCTGAGAAGTTCTCTCTTTAAGCCAAACTCCAAAGGGGTCAGAACTCTTTGAAGCAACTCTCCCAGGCTCTTCCAGCCCTAGACCAGCAGGGCTCAGTGGAGCCTCTCTGCTCCTGCAGACGGATCTACTCCTGGACACTAGGACACCAACGGAGAGCCAAAAAGAGAGTTTGCCCAGAGTGGGCTGGGCTTTCCGCCTCAGGCCTGGAGGCCACCACCTCTACTCAAACCCAGAGCCACCCCGCGCCAGGGTCCTGACCTGGAGAAGACCCCGCCTGGCACAGGCTGAGATCCCCTCGCTCTAGGCTCGACCTCCCAAGCCGTGGGAAGCCAGGCCCTTCTTCCTCCTCCTCGGCAGCTGGGAGCCATCTCAGACACGCTAGAGCTCTGCCAGTTCCCAACTAGAAAAAAAACAGCGCAGACTTGGAGTGGGACCAAGGCCAATGCAGGGTAACCCTTGTTTCTCAGTGAGGGCCCTTTTGCAAAACTTTCTCAGCACTTCCCTGATCCCCCTACCCTAAAAGCTACACCAGACTACACTAGATTTACACTAGACTTCTCAGACCACTCGCTCACAGCTCACTGGCTCCGATTCCTCCATCTCTCAGTTACTCATCCCTGTTCTAAGAACGCCTCCAGAGTCTCCCTCCATCCCACTGTCGCTCTTACCCTCTCCCTCAACTGCCCCGCCACCCGGCCTTGCCCTCCACCAAGTCCCGCGCACTCCGCACGCTGGGCCCCTGTGCCCTGTGTCAAGGCGGCCGCCCCGGGGCCCTCACTCGAGGCCCCCCATCGCCCGCAGCCCCGGGCGTGCTCGCGGGGCCGCCCGCCCATCCACGCGGCTCACCTGGTACTGCGCCGCGGGGCCCGCGGGGCCCATGGGGCGGAAGGCGGCGGCCCCGGGGCCCCCCACGCCTCCCGCCGGCCCTGGCCCCCTAAGCGCCGGTCCGGGCAGCATGCCGGGTCCCGCTGGCGGAGGCGGCGCTCCCAGGGCCGCGGCAACGGCGCCGCCACCAGGACTCAGCGGAGGCAGCGGGAACCCGCCCGCGCCACGGCCCGACATCGCTCCGTCCGGTCCGGCGCTGTCGCGATCCGGGCTCCGGACTCCGTGTCGAGTCCGCTCCGCGATCCGTGCTCCGGGACTTTCCGATCTAAATTCCGGGTTCTGGGGTTTGTTGATCCGGGTTCCGGGATTTCCCAATCCAAGTTCTCGAGTTCCTCGCAGACTCGGTTTGGGGCAGGGCCGATCCTGATTCCGGTCCTGCCCGGGGAATTCCGGATCCGGGATCTACTGCAGGCCCGCCTGCCGCCCGCGGCCTCCGGAGGTTTGGCTGCCCGAGCCCAGTTACCCGGAGGCGGCAACTAACTCCCAGCCCCGCCCAAACAAGCCCAGCGCTAGGCCCCGCCTAGAACCAGCAGTCCAATGCCGGAATGCCTCCTCAAATCCCGCCCCTCGCGAGACCCGCCCCTAACAGGCACCCCCCCTAACCGCCAGCCCTAGAGCCACGCCCACACCCCTTGGTCCTGCCCTCGGCCGGAGGGGCGGGGGCGGAAAGCTGCTCAGGAAACGCTGCGCAAGGCGCGGGGTTAGAGGTTGAAGGTCAAGTAGGGCTTCAGCCCTGAACGGGTAGCTGTTGAATTCTCCCCGTTGTAGCCAACTCCCGGAGGCTCCTGCTTAGCTCTGTGAAAATAGTTTTCTTAAGTCTCCTTTTTACATTTTTCAGCATTAAAGACTCAGCTCCCTGAGGGGTAAGAGCCGCCAACTTGACTTTGTTTAAAAGCTCATCCTCGTAGCTCAGAGCTGCCAAGGGACATCAGCTGCCCCAGACCCGATCCAGCTGTGTGAAGGGCGGACTTGGCCAAGAGCCGAGTTCTTATCGCGTATTTTTAAAGTGGCTCTGCCTCACTTTAAGGAAGCCTAGTACTTTTTTTCCTCCACAGGAAATGTTTCCAGGGGGAGGAATTCTGCATTATGAGAAATCTCCCTGCAGTTAAATAAGGTCTTTCTCCAGGATTTATAGTACTTAATTGAAAAAAATGCAATACCTTTTCAGAAACCACTGTCCTGTATCATAAGGTATTCAAAATAAAGTGTTTCAGGTGTGTCAGAGCCTACATTCTGGTCATCCGGAGTTTTCTCGCCATCAGACCAGTGCTTCTTAAACTTTAAAGAGTATAAGAAACATCTGGGGCTCTTACTTAAAATGCAGATTATGATTCAGTAGGTCTGAGGTCTGGGCTTAAGCAGGGCTTAAGCTTCTGCATTTCTTTTATTTATTTAAAGTTAGTCAACACATAGTGTATTACTAGGCTCAGGGTAGAGTTTAGTGATTCATCAGTTGCTTATAACACCCAGTGCTCCTTTTATCAAGTGCCCTCCTTAATGCCCATCACCCAACTACCCCATCCCCCCACATCCCTCCAGCAATCCTCAGTTGGTTCCCTAGAGTTAAGAGTCTTTTATGGTTTGCCTCTATTTTCATCCTGTTTTTCCTTCCCTCCCCCTGTGTTCATCTGTTTTGTTTCTTAAATTAAACATGAGTGAAATCCTATGGTATTTTACTTTCTCTGACTTACTTCACTTAGCATAATACACTTTAGACTGGTTCCATCCACATCCTTGCAAATGGCAAGATTTCACTCTTTTTGATGGCTGAGTAATATTCCATATGAGATATATATATATATATATATTAACATTTTCTTTATCCATTCATCCCTTGATGGACATCTGGGCTCTTTCCATATTTTGGCAGTTGTGGACATTGCTGCTATAAACATTGGGGTGCATGTGCCCCTTCCAATCACTATTTTTGTATCCTTAAGTTAAATACCTAGTAGTACAATTGCTTCTAGAGCTCCAAAGCTATGTTGTTGCTACTCAGACAATAATTTTGAGTAGCCAAGATTGATTTTCACTATATAATTTCTCTGCTTTGTTTTCATCCCTAACCAAGTCTTGCACCATAGCACCCCAGATCCTGTTTATAGTATAGTATAGTCCTCCAGCCCTTTTTAGAAATCAGTTCTGCTCCACTGTACTTCCTGCTATCTTTCCAACAGTGATGAGCCCTGCCCTGCCGCTGCTTTCTTGCCTCTTGGTCTTCACAGAGCTCACTTTCCTCTTTCTGCCTAAAAGTGGGTTACCTGCCAGTCTGAGAGCAGGCCACTGGAATTATTACAGTCATCGAACCAGGGCCCCTTCCCACCCCTGAAAAGTGGGTAAAGAATTCATAATAATGCAATTAATATCCATTTCAAGCCGTTCAAGATCCTAGAGCAACTCTAGGGCTGTAGAGGAAGTAGTAGGGGCAAATCCCCTGGGGAGCTATCTCAAAATATCCCTGCCAGCGATTCCCCTGCACAACACACACATACAAAATACAAGGCTTCTAGTGTTATAGTTTATGAATAGGCCCCCAGTATTGTACACCTGAAACTAATGTAACACTGTATGTTAATTATACTAGACTTAAAATTTAAAAACGTAACAGAAGAAGCCCCCCAGGTAACTCTGATACAACCTCCCTTGTAGAGATACTTTCCTCTAGAAAACAGACAAGCTCATAAGTGCATTTAAAAAGAAGATGAAACAGTTAAATGTAATTCAGCTCCTCTTTATCCCTTGCTTAAATCCCTCCCCAGCTTCCTATTGCTCTTAAGAGTGAATACCACACTCCCTCTCATGACATGTAAGTTTCTGCAGGACGAGGCTTCTGCTTATCTTCTTGGGCTCATTTTAAAATCTCTGCCTCTAGTTCTCTAAGAGTCAGTCCAGAGGTTCTCCTGGCAATTTCTGAAACTGCTAAGCCCCTTCCGACCTGAGAGCCTCTCTACTTCCAGCTCTTCCTTAGCTTTTCCACTATCTCCCCTGACTTTATTTCCCACCAAGTGATTATCACAATATAAAACTGCTTGTTTATATGAACTGGTTTACTGTCTGATCTGGCTCCTTTGCTAAAATACAAATTCTATTAAGGCAGGAACTCTTTCTCTTTTTATTATTATTTTTTTAATTGCAGTGAGATTCACATAGTGGAGAAATTAGCATTTTAAAGCAAACAATTCATTGGCATTTAGTACATTCACAGTATTGTACAACCACCATCTCTACCTAGTTCTAAAACATTTCATCACTCCAAAAGAAAATTCCATACCTGTTAAGCAATTGCTTCTCATTCACCCCTTCTCCTACCCCCTGGTACCCACCAATCTGCATTGTCTTTCTGGATTTACCTAACTGATTATTTCATATAAATGTAATAATATAACATGTAACTTTTCTTTTTAAAGATTTTATTTATTTATTTGACAGAGACACACAGAGAGAGGGAACACAAGCAGGGGGAGTGGGAGAGGGAGGTGCAAGCTTCCCATTGAGGAGGGAGCCCGACTCAGGGCTCGATCCCAGGACCCTGGGATCGTAACCTGAGCCAAAGCCAGAGGCCTAACAACTGAGCCACCCAGGCGCCCCATAACATGTCACTTCTGTGTCTGGCTTTTTTTAATCAGCATGATGTTTTCAAGGTCTATGTGTGTTGTAACATGTGCCACTACTTCACTTCTTTTTTATGGCTGAATAATATTCCATTGTGTGTATATGCCATAATTCGCTTACGCATTTATCTGTTGATAGACATTTAGGTCGTTCTTCTCTCTTAGTTATTGTAAGGAGTGCTGCTGTGAATGTGTGCATACGTGTGTTTGAGTACCTGTTTTCAATTATTTAGGGTATATATTGAGTCACTCAATCATTGTCACAACATAATAAATGTGTTTAAGTAAGTGAATGATCTTTAAGTGTAGTGAGAGAGAATGATAAATAAAATATCAACATTGAGTTAGTTATTATGATAAAATAACCTCAAGGTGTTAGGGGGGAAATAGGGCTATCTAAAGGATAAAGATAAGCCAAGAAGAGCTAACACTTATTAAGTGTTTACATACATATTACCTTTTTTATCCTTCACAATGCATACGAGGTAAATACTAATTTTACTTCTATTTTAGAAATCAAGGCAGAGAGATTCAGTTACTTCCCCTACTCTCACTGTGATGGTGCTAGGATTCAAACCTGGTCCTGACCTGGTTCTGGAATCCATAATCCAGGCACTTAACTACCATATATGACTTGTTGTTCACTGCTGTTACTTCTGTTATTACCTCTGGTCTGTTATTACTTGCAAAGAAAGCTTTCAAACTGAAAAACAAGTTCTGTGGGGACCCAGAGAAAAGGAGGTTAATTGGCAGAAACGGATTAATTAGGAAAGTTTCCTAGAGGGGCAACCAACCGGGTGGCTCTGTTGGTTGAGCCTCTGACTCTTGGTTTCTGCTCAGGTCATGATCTCAGGGTCATGGGATAGAGCTCTGCTTCAGGCTCTGCACTCAGCAGGGAGTCTGCTTGAGAGTCTCTCCCTCTGCCTCTGTCCCTCCTCCCCCCACCCCAATAAAATAAATAAAATCTTAAAAAGAAAAAAAAAAGGTTTTCTGGAGCATTTTGCTTTGAAGGAGATACCACTGGCGGTCACCCAACAGGCAAATGGGATTTGATGTATCACTAGGGACAATTCAAGACCTTGTAAAAGAGAACACTGAGTTAATGCTCAAGAATCAAAAGAGGTAGGAGGGGCGGCCATTCCCACTGCCACAGAAATAGGACCCGATAATGTAGCCAACTACAGAACTTGCAGTCACAGAGGCAGCATTCCTGTGCCTTTTTCCCCTGACTTAGAATGTCTTTTTCTCTTTCTCTCTTCTTCCCTTGATATTTACTCTACTCACTGACCACTTTTCAGAATTTCATTCTGAAACATTCTCTGGTTTCAGAAGAGGGACTTTCCTATAACCTCTGACCCTATGGCATCTACAGACACTCAGAGACTTAATAGAACTAAAGTATTTAATTTATTGAAGTATTTAAAAAGTATTTAATAAGCCTGAGCCAAAGGGACAATTCCCAGTGTGGGCACTATGCTTCCTCTCCCAGCTGTTTGGTGGGCAAAACAGCTCCCAAAGAGTTCCTAGAAGAAACGCCTTTGGAGCAAGATGGCCCAGTACTTCCCCTAGAGCAGGCCAGCAAAGGATCACTCCTCAGTATGATGGCCCTCCGGAGGCTGGAATTTCAGAAGCAGTGATGTAGATAGGTCATGGTAGGGAACATTCACCAAAATGGCAACACTGCTGGGGCAGTTCCAGGAGCCTCTCCTAGGTGGAACCCTAAGCAGTCGAAGCATCCATCTTCCCCACGTGTGTGGTGGTGAGACCGGCCTGGGGCTCCGCCCAGTCAGAGCAGCAGAAGTCCTGCTCAGCAAAGAGCAGCAGCTGTCTTCACCATTTGAGAAGCACTTACTGAGCAGCTTCTATGTGCCAGTCCCTGACATCCTCTAGCAAAGACAAATGCAGAAATAGATGCTTTCTCCATGGGACAATTGCTAAAATAAAGATATCCATAAGGTACCATGGGGAAACAGAGGAGGGGCCTTTAAGGAAGGAAAGGGATCAGTGAAGACTTCTTGGAGGACATTATGCAAAAAAGGCTACGCAGGAGTTAGGCAAAGAAAACAGAATAAGGCTCCAAGGCATGAAACAGTACAAGGTGAAGAGCATCAGAATCGATTTTGCCGGATCATCAAGTGTACGAAAGCTCCTCCTCTATGTGCACAACACAGTCACAGTTCTCGATACACTATTTCCACAGTCAACACAGTTTAGCAGGTAACACTTGAGAATAGTGTCTTCCAGTAGTGGGAGTAGATACCAGGATTCAAGAGGTGAACTTCAGGTCCATAGGTGACACCCCTGAAATCTCTGGAGCCAAGGTTTAGGGCATGATGCTAACAGCTGTTCTCTACCATGCAAGGTACAGGGTTATAGCACATTCAGGGACCTGGGTGGCACTGTGGTCTGAGTCTTCTTGGACACTTTCCAAACCCTCTCAGAGGTGACCTCCTGGCTCTTGAATTTGGACTCAGAGCCACCAGTATAACTTAAAAACAGACCACTAAGGCAGAGGAGAGATAAGGCAAAGGTCTCCAGTGGGTCCCAAAATGTGCTTGTCCTCTGGGGTTCTATCTTTAGCTCTTTTCAGTATACATGTGACCTACCCAGACATACTTATCTATTCCCATCCTATCAATTACTGTCTACTTTCTGATGAGCTTACATCTCTAATTCCAATTACCACCTCTCTTCTAAGGTTTAGATCCGTATTTCCAATTCACTGCTGGATGCTCCATAGGTCATTTAAACCCATCTGTCCAAAATCAAGATCTCATTGTCCTCCCTCCCAGTCTCCTCTCCTATATCTACCCTGACTTAGGGCATGAGGACATGGTGAAGGGCCAGCCTTGCCTTGCTGAGACATTTCAAACTGGTCTTGTAAGCAGATGAAAGCCAAAGATGGAGTGACCCAACCAGGTGCCCAGGACACCTGTAATCAAAGAGGTGAATAGGGGTGCCTGGGTGGCTCAGTGGGTTAAAGTCTCTGCCTTCAGCTTGGGTTGTGATATCAGGGTCCTGGGATTGAGCCCCATGTCAGGCTCTCAGCTCGGCGGGGAGCCTGCTTCCCCCCGCCCCGCCCGCCTGCCTCTCTACCCACTTGTGATCTCTGTCAAATAAAATCTTAAGAAAAAAAAAAGGAGGTGAATAGAACAAAGAAAGCCTTAAGGACCTACATTCTGTGGTCTTGAAATGATCTTTCACTCCTCCAACTCTTGTTCCCCCTCAGTCTTAGTCTTCAAGTTCTATTGGCTTTACCTCCTTAATCTTTTTTGGATCTATCCTCCCTGCCATAGGTCAGGTCGTCAACATCTCTTCCTTCCATAATACACCCAACTAGTTTCTCCACCCTACCCCATCCTTCCTGGCATTTTTATCCCAAGGCAGCAAATATTATCACATCTCTCCATTTTCATATATTTGTGTGCCCCCCATTATGCTCAGCAGTGGGCTTTAAACCCACTGTGGTCCTTTTGGTTTCTCAGAGCTGTTGTGATGACCTGAGAGTGAGAAGGGAGGGCAGCATGGAGCGATCCTCTCCCACCCTACCCCACATCTCATCCCTACTTCAACAAGGAATTCTGGTTTTATTGTTTTATTTATATGGTGACCTTGCAAGGTTCTTTGGTGGAAAGGTTTCCATAACTCTAAAATGCTGAAAAGGCAAGGGCTTGCACAAGAGTATCTAAACTTTTCCGCATGGAAAATTGCCTCTTACTCTGTCTTCCTTCTACTCCTCTAGCTTTATTTTCCACCAACATCCCAACTGAATTCGCCCTTCCCTGAACACACCAAGCTATTACATGCTGTGATTCTTCTGCCTATGACATCACTAGAATGTAAGATCCTCCAAGGCTGGAGTTTTATTTGTTGCTGTGTCCCCACTACCTAGAATAATAGTCCTGGCACAAGTTAAGTACTCAATTCATATTGATTAAAAGAGTAAGTGTTCCTCCCCAGTTCTCTTGTAAGCAAGTGTCTGTTTATTCTTCAAGGCCAACTCAAATGCCACTGCCTCTGGAATTTTCCATGACTATCTATCCCCACCTTCCAAGTGCCATCATCAATTTGTTTTCTGTTTTCCATAATCCTCAGTCTAAATTTGTGTAAGAGTCATCATCATACTGTGCTGTGACTTTTGTTTAGGACTCTGTCTCTAGTCACACACCCCTCCAGTGTGAATTCTAGGAGGTCAAGGACAGTGCAGAAACAATGCTTGCTCAGGAAATAGCTCTGATAAAAAGTTACCTCCACTTCCCCACCAAGAACTCTGTTCCAAGTCAGTCCTGATTAGGACTCACCCATCAGGGCAGAAGGTTAAAACCAGCTTAGCTGTAACAGTTAACTTTGGCACCCAAATCTTTCTCAAGCTTTATGCTCTTGCTTTCTTAAACTTTATTGATGTGTGACCTTTCACCTGGATTCTTGGATTTTTCTTTGTTTACGCCTTAGCCCAGATCTTATCCTCACCTTGACTCTGATGGGCTAGCCAAGGTTGATTCACTTAATACTAATTCCTGATTTTAACCCTTAATTTTCTGTTCTTCTAATTCTGGTGAAGACTGTACTGACCCTAAGCAACCATGGAGCTTCTATAAACAATGTGCCTATGAGCCAGGCATTGACAGCCCCAGGAATTTAAAACAAACAAACAAACAAACAAACAAACAGGTAAAGGAGAAAAGTCTTTTTTTTTAAATTTTATTTATTTATTTGACAGAGAGAGAGAGAGATCACAGGTAGGCAGAGAAAGAGGGGGGAAGCAGGCTCCCTGCTGAGCAGAGAGCCTGATGTGGGGCTCGATCCCAGAACCCTGAGATCATGACCTGAGCCGAAGGCAGAGGCTTAACCCACTGAGCCACCCAGGTGCCCCAAGGAGAAAAGTCTTAAAGGATCAGTGAAGCAGCAGATTTGGGGAGCCCAGAAACAAAGTAAAGTAGTTAAAAGGGAAATGCCACTTCAGAAGAGGACATCCCTCTAGCTGTGCCCCTGCTTTTGACAGATTCAAACCTATTGCTTCTATAACCCATTCCCACAGCCAAAGCAATTATCCACTTGAAGGAATGATTAATCTTCTTCCCTAGGAAAGTACCATTCACACAAAGAAATGGGTCAAATGCAGCAAGCTCACTTGCCAAAATTCAATTCACTATGGACCAATTTATAAAAGTACCATAATTTTTAAGACCTATTTTTATACATACATGTTATTAGATGGGATTACATTACAGCCTTAAAATATTAAAATTTAAGATTTTAATTGAAGAAATGAAAGTTAAGGTTGATAATGCCCCTGAAGATTTAGCGAAAGGACAATAAAAATATAAGCATACAACAAAATAGAATACGACATTCAAAAGGACCTTATAAAAATAAGCAGCTGAAAAAAAATCCTGCTAAGTGCAGAGACTGTGGTTTCTAGCAAGGGATGAACAGAATGATGATTTGGTAGCACTCTGCAGAAATATTTAACATGAATGAGCAAAACCCATTCAAAGCCATAAAAGAGAAATGAGGATAGCTTGAAGGGGTGACTATGATAGGTCTTACAAACTAGCCTCGAATAAACCCTGACAGTTTTAGGGGGGTAGTCAGGAAAGGTCTTTCTGTGATTGCAACAGGAACACAGACTACCATTTATTGAACACCTACTTCGTGTCAAAAATCATGGTAGGCACTTTCATATCCATAAACCAAATGTCATTCCTTTTGACAGAAGAGGAACTAGAGGTTATATAAATTTTCCCATAGTCCCAAAGCCACTAAGACACGGAAGAGGAATTCATAGACAGGTTTGTCTGCCCCCAAAGCTTGTATTCCTCGTGACATTCTCCCTCAACTTTCAGTATGGAAGGAGGCAAGGCACTGGTACAACTAGGGTACACGAAAGGCAGCTGCCCTTCTTGGACAAGAAGCCGCTCATAATCTCAAAGAAATCAGCCTTCCTCCATAAAATGGAGTTAGTAGTAGTGCCTCCCTCAAAGGAATTACAGTAAATGAGACAGGGAGTGCGCGTAGTAATTGGCCCCTGCAAAACAAACTCCCAAATCCTCAAAGTTCACTGCACTAAGGAACTCAGTCCATGGCTCACGGTGGGACAAGCCTGACGGAGAGTGACACCGGAGAGCGACACCGCAGGATGCCCCTGAGAATGGCCCAATTCAGACGCAGGCCAGTGTTCTTGAGAAATGAGCCTCGTAAGACGTCTGGCACGGAAGTGGAGGAAAAGGGTCTCGGGGAGAAGATGCAACACAGGATCTACTCACCCCCATTTTGATGGCTTATTGATAGCTCCTCGGCGGGGAGTGGGGGGTGAGGGGGAATGCGCATCCACTCAAGAGTGTTATTTGTTATGTGGAGAAACGGGAGGGGCGGGGCACAAAAAGATCTTGGATATTGGTTAAAAAGAACCCATTTCCCAGGTCACCCACGAAGAGGCGGCAGTAACGCCCGCTAGATTCTCGAGCCAGTTGAGGCGCCAAGATGCGACGCCAAAGAAGCTGAGCGACCGGAGGCGGGAACGCGGCTGCTCGCAGCGCTTTCCCGCGCGCGGCGCATCACGTGTTCAGGCCGTACCACATGACGAACAGGCACAGGGGCGCACAACCCTTTGTTTTCCTTATAGTGCCGTTACATGCTAGAACAATCCCTCCTCTTTCGCTTTCACTTTGTTTCACTCGGTAGCTATTATTTTGGGTCAAAAATGCGCTCTCTACCAAGCAAGATACAGGCTTCTCTACCCGTATCTTCCCTGCAACCCCCTTCTGTGGTTTTAGCTTCCTGGCCCGCCCCACCTGTCTCGGCCAACCCTTGCTAAGCTGCTCCGCAGACGTCATGAGTTTCTGGGCAGATCAGGAAATCCTCCTGCCAGGCGCTCTGTCGCGCGCCCCCTGCTGGCGATGCCTCCCAAACGGTCCGAGCGCGTGGCGGGTTTCTGAGGGCGGTGCAGGCGACGCAGCGGAGCAGGCGAGGCGGTCGAGCCCCCCTTGAGGAGTGACCCGAGCGGCGAGGAGCGGCCCTCAGTGAGGATTTACGTCTAGCTTTGTGTGCTTCGGCTCGTGCCTGTGTCTCCTCCCGGCTTTACCGTCAAGTGTGCGGAGGTCTGACCTCGCGTGGCGGGCTTCGCTTCCTCACACGGTTAGCGGGCCAGAAACCCCGGAGGAGCACTGGCTCAGGGTTTTTTATTCCGCGTGTCTTTCATGTTTTAAATATCGTCTTCCTTTAAAGGGCTTCCGAGCCTGTCGGGCCAAGCGTGTGAGAGCCACACTGTGTGCACACGTGACACGAGGTTTGGTCCGAGCAGCAGCGGGCCTCGCGCCTTGTCCAGCGCTGGGCTCAGCCCCACCCCCCCTATAGTATTTGCAACTGCTGTAGCCGCTTGGTTCCTCCGTGCGTCGGAGCTGGAGGTGCCCTGCCCTCCCAGGCCGGGGGGGGGGGGGGGGGCGGTGGCGAACATCCGGGCGGGGGAGGTAGACTGGCAGACCTGAGAAGGGAGTGAGAGCGGCAGATGGGCGGTGGAGGGGCGGCCTGGGCACTGAAGGTGGGAGGCAGGCAGGGTGGTGGTGCTCGGCCTCCCTCGCGAAGGTATCGTGAACGGGCTGGAGGGGGTATCCCCAGAGCAGGAAGCCAACTCTGGGGAATTCGAGAGAAAAGACAGCACAGGGGAGGGTGGGGCTCAAGTCTGTACCAGATACTGCAAGAAATGCTGGAAGAGCCCCAGACTTGGACTGGAAGTCCAGGTCAGCTACAGAGCAATCCCAGCGGTAGATCAGGGTTTGTGGCCCTCCCCTCAACTGCTGCGCTCTCCCTGCAACCCTTTACTGGCTGGATTATAGGTCTAGGATTTCAGACACGTTAATCCCTGAATTGGGGGCTATCCTCTACAGAGCAAGTAAACCAAAGGAATTTTAAAAATATTTAAATATCACTACCCCTTAGGAATGCTTTCTTTGTTCTTAAGTGAGTGAATATAAAAGGGCACGTTTCAGTACCTGATCATAACATGCCGTGTGAAAACAAGGATGAAATTGTAGAGCTGTGGGGATAACTCAAGAACACTTGAAACAACACAAAACAAAGTTATGGTCCGTGTAGGAGTAATAAAAGAATCGCGCCCCGCCTCCGCTATTTTCTTATATCTATATGGCTATGCTAGTAGCAACCACAGGGCAAAACCAGCTAGCCTGGCTCATAATCATCAAAGAAGGATTAGTCTTTTTTATCTAAGGCTCTAGGAGCAGAATATAACCCATGAGATTCATTCACAGCAAGACTGGGCTTGCAGAGAAAGGTAACATCAGCAAGGGAAGGAGAGATGACTAAAATAGAAGGAGGTCTTGGATTAACCTCTATGCAGAATTGTTTGGGGCACTGTGACCCCATCAAAGCATAGATAATCTAGATTCATTGAACAGAGGAAAAACAGTGAAATAGTTAGCATTGCCCTGTAGTCAGGATGCCTCAGTTTGAATCCTGGTTTTACTTCTTCTTCTTTTTTTTTTTTTTAATTTTCATTTACTTACTTGACACAGAGAGAGAGGCAGGCAGAGAGACAGGAGGAAGCAGGCTCCCCACCAAGCAGAGAGCCGGATGTGGGGCTCGATCCCAGAACCCTGAGATCATGACCCGAGCCAAAGGCAGAGGCTTTAAGCCACTGAGTCACCCAGGCGCCCCTAAATTATATAGTTGAGTGAATGTTATACATGCCCTTCAAACAGTGGAAATGCCATTTTCTTCTGCCCTTTCCATGCCACTTTCAAAATACTAGATGTGAATAATTGATATTTTCTAAATATGTGAAAAAATATCATCTCACTCCCATGCTTTAAAAGTTCTGTAAATTCCTACCTGCCTACTCAACTGTAAACCTACTTCTCTAACTTTATCCCCCAGTTCTTACCCTCTACCTATATCGAACTTGACTTTTCTCAAGTAAGTCTGTCCTGACCTCTTCACTTCACCACTTCATTCCTTAGTAAACTTCCAGTCATAACGGAAAACCCAGTTCAAAGTAGGTGTCTCTGAGAAACCTCAACTCCTTCAGGGAGTAGTGATGGTTCCTCCTCAGTGCTTCTTGGTCAATTTGTTTATTACTGGCAGCATCAGCAACTGTGACACAATCAGCATCATCACTACCTTACTGAAATCTTAGCAGGAATGGGGCTAAACACTTGGCTTAAATTAAGTCATTTAATTCTCATTTTACTCCCCCCCCCCTCTGAATTTTTATAATAACACTTGGCATTATGTTATTTTCATTTGTATTTGTTTTTCTTAGTAAATTCCAGGAATTCCTGTTGTTATTGGATAAATCTTGGTAACTTCAGCACCTTCCTAAAAGCCTGGAATACTGTAGATGCTCAGTAATTGTCTGCTGAAGTAATGTATGAATATAATCAATTCCACTCAGGGTTTTTATACTTTTTCAAAAAGAGCTGTCATTACTTAAAACTCTTTGAACTTCTGGGACGCCTGGGTGGCTCAGTGGGTTGAGCCGCTGCCTTCGGCTCGGGTCATGATCCCAGCGTCCTGGGATCGAGTCCCACGTCGGGCTCCTTGCTCGGCGGGGAGCCTGCTTCTCCCTCTGCCTCTGCCTGCCACTCTATCTGCTTGTGCTCACTCTCGCTCTCTCTCTCTCTCTGACAAATAAATAAATAAATAAAAATCTTTAAAAAAAAAAACAAAAAAAACTCTTAGAACTTCAGTCTGGGGTAACGTTCGAGTATCTTCAGTAATAGAAGATCCTCCTTGGAAAGAGACTCAGAGCTAAATCTGGTGAATAAGGTGTCTGAGTCATATCATTTTTGCTCAAAGAGAAATAAAATAGTTTAAGAAAAAGACTGATATATCTTTTGTAGCTTAAAAGCCAGTTCTAAATCACTTCTAACAAAGTTTTTAATAATGGTGTCATTATTGGAATAAATGTATTGTTTCCCAAAGTATTTGAAGAGTAACAATCACTTGGGATTATAAATTTTGATATGCCTGTTATCTTATCCATGTATAAAAAAGACCCCTCCCCAAGAAAACAGCCTCTTTCAGACCAGCATACAAGTAAAGGTACACCTGTGTAAAACCCAATGCATGAAAACTCCAATACAGAATTAGAGGGTAATTGTTCATTTAATGGAATACCTGTAACATGCTAGTCACTGTGCTAGGTGCTGGAGATGCAAGATAAATAAATTATAGTCTCTTGTCCTCAGGGAATTTCCAGCATTGTAATAATTTCATCATTAAAAATAGTTCACTAAAGTGAATTACATTTTAATATACATAGCTTCAGAAATCATGTTTGGCATAAAGTGAGGTACAATGTGTAGTAAGTAAGGGACTGTGAAGTGGGACAGGGTTAGGAACGTTTCTTAGAAAAAATTACCTTGAATGGGGTTTTGAAAGAAGAGAAACTTGGTATGGATTGGTGGAGAAAAGAGAAGTGGACACTTTACACTTAGCCAGAGTCATAATCCAATGGTTGCTTGGTGAACGTGGAGGCAGATCAGAAAGAGGCGGTTTATCTTGAGGGACATTTCACAGAGGTCATGAGGAGAGAGCTGTGTTGGAACATTTTTCCCTTACATCAGAGAATGGGATTCTAGGGACCGTGTTTTCTAGATTCAGGGTTACTTTCCACTGGACAGTGTTAGATACACATTGGCTGATCTCATCTCTCCAAACTTCATTTTTTTATTTTCACGCTAACAGCCTTCTGTTGACTCAAATAGATGGAGGCAAATACATGAACAGATAAATGCAATACAGACTTATACAGGAGTCTCACTAAATCTAATGTCCTCTATTATTTTCCTACGTCCTTTTAGACACTCACACCACACCACTGTTACTCTTGCTACAATTTCTCCAGACTATGCAAGGTTTTAGGAAAGGGGCTGACCTTTAACAATATCAAAGAAACAATTTTCTGTATCCTTTTTCTTTCCTTTGGTCACTTTCTCCAGCATTGTTTTCTCCTTTCTCTCCAGCTTTTGGCCCTTCTCACAAGGATGGAAATGCTACTGTTTCGTGTCTGGGCCCTGCTGGCCTTGATCCCTTTCCCAGGTGAGGCTATTTGGGACATTTTCTTTCGTCAGTATGTGCCAGACTGCAGGTGGCTGACCAATAAGAAAGAGGCTCAGAAGTACTGAGTGGGGCGAAAATTGAGTATTCACTTGTCCAAACCCTAGGGAGAGGTTCATATTTTGGGATCGTTAGGACACAGAATCTATAGTTGGTTCTTTGGCTTATAATTGGGGAACCCTAATTGAGGGACAGGATAGTAGACCACCAGCGAGAACTCTCCTTTAAATATGCCTTTTCTCCTTGGTTCCCTGCTGCCCCAGGACTGTCCTGTTTTCCTGCTCTTGAGAATATTTTTACTTCATTGTTGCCACCTTTTGTGTAATGAAAAGCTACAATAGGGTCTTGATAGGAAAGGGCCCATAGCTTAATTGTGAGAAATGAGTTCTCTGGATGGCAAGAAAGGAACTGGAGCTTTAGTGGGTAACATTGCTACATGAGTTGTGTATTTGTGGAAGGGACTGGTATTTGGGAGATGAAGCAGATGGTGGACATGGAGTAGCTAAAGGGGACCTGTGGGGAAACTTTCAGGAGACTCCCTTTCACCTGTGTCAGGCATCTAAAATTTACCTGATGTCTCTCTCATTGCACCTGAGATTTCCCTAACAGACTAAACTCTTAAGCGTCTAAAAATACCTGTTGCCTTAGTACCAAAGCAAAGAGGAATACTTTCATTTTGAGAAGAGGTGAAAAGTTCCATGGGAAATGAGTGACCCCAGGAGTCGTATTTAGGCTAGTGGTTCCCCTGATTTGGCGTGCATATGGGTCATCAGGAATGCTTGTTCTGTTCACTTGCGTTATTTCCAGGTCCCACTTTCACAAGTTCTTAATCATTCAGAGGCAGAGCTAGAATCTGCAGTGTTACAAGCACCCCAGGTGATTCTGGCGAAGGCAGTCTTTAGACCATAATTTCAAAGAGACACTGCTTTGAGGTATAAGTAACAAAGCTCTTTTCTCCAGCACCTCTTAACCCCTTGAGAGCCCTCAGCAGCCAATCCTGGAGCTTCTAAGACATTTGGAAGCTCAGAAAGAGAATGCTTTCCTGGGCATGAATTTTAAGAACTCCATAGTTTCCAAGGTGACACTAATGGAGAAATCAAGATCTCTAGAAAGATGATGAGTGGAGGGAATGAATGTAGAATCAGGGTTCTAACTTGTTCATTAAGGGTCTTTTTCTTGTCTAGTTTATAACTTTTTCTTCAGGGTATGTGTCCTATTTCTAACCATCAAATAGAATTGGCTTTGTATTTTATTTGGCTCATGTGGTCCTCACCAAAGTCTTTGGGATATGTGGTTGATCATTTCAGGGGTGACTGAAGAGATATTTGAGGTTTCTGTTTGGCCAGATCAGGCCCTGGTAAAGCTTGGACAGTCCCTAATGGTCAACTGCAGCACTACCTGTCCAGACCCCGGGCCCAGTGGAATTGAGACTTTCTTAAAGAAAACCCAGGTGGACAAAGGACCTCAGTGGAAGGAGTTTCTTCTGGAGGACGTCACAGAAAATTCTGTTCTGCAGTGCTTCTTCTCTTGTGCAGGAATCCAAAAGGACACAAGCCTTGGCATCACTGTGTATCGTGAGTAGGGCTGAGGAGGAAGGGAAGAGTGGGGGAACAGGACTATGTCTTACTTAGGGAAAAATTAGAGATTTCTTTTAGGGGAGAGAATTAGGGACCTTAATAGAGATTTCTGTCATACTGTAGGAATTCTAGGGCCAATTACTTCTATTTACTTTTGGTGTAGGATTTTAAATTTGGAGCAGACTGTAGAGGGCATCCAGACATTGTGCTTGAGCATATGTTCAAGCACAGGAGGCATAACCTAGTAATGCTAGCTTATACATGATCAAAAAAAGTATGCAATTAGTGCTAAATTATATGACACAACTATTTAGAATAAATAGGGATTGGAGAAAGGAGGGTCTTTGTGGGCTGGGGTAGTTGAAGTCTCCATGGAAAAGGAGGCTCTTGAGCATCTCTCCTGCAGAATAATAAGGATTGGAAGTGTTGGGGATGGCTGGGGAAGGTCTTACAGGTGAGCAGATAGCACTGGCAAAGATAGGGCCATGTGAGTAAGCGTGACCTCGGTGGGGTAAAAGCGCAGTAAACCAGGGTATAGTTTTTATGTGATGCTAAGGAGCTCCTCAGAAGCTGCTCATGCCTCTGAAGCACCTCTGTTAAGAGATAAAAGTTCTCCAGCATGGCAGCTACAGTCAACACAAAGGACTTCCCCCTCAACAGTCATTTCTGGGCTATGACTTTAGCCACGTTTGATGAGCAGAAAGAGAGTCAGAAGACCCTTGTTTCATGTAGGGCGGAGTTGGCAGAAAGCTGACACTGTTGATCAGATGGTTTAAGGGTAACTGTCACCTTGTGTCACAGGCAGCCTGTCCTGTATCAGTTCTTTCTGGAAAGGTGAGTAGCCTTCTCTCATCCAGCCCACCTTTTTGTCTTACAGAGCCACCAGAGCAGGTGATCCTGGAGCTGCAGCCTTCATGGGTAGCCATGGGTGAAGCCTTGACAGTGAAGTGCCATGTGCCCAGGGTGGTGCCCCTGGAGAACCTTAGCCTTACCCTTCTCCAGGGTAACCAGGAACTGCATAGAAAGAACTTTATGAGCTTAGCTGTGGCCTCCCAAAGAGCTGAGGTCACCATCAATGTCAAAGCCCAAAGGGAAGATGACAGGTGTAATTTCTCATGCCGTGCAGAACTGGACTTGAGTTCACATGGTGGAGGACTCTTTCACAGTAGTTCAGCCATCAAGGTACTTCGGATCTTTGGTGAGTCAGAGCCCAGGTGTGGAAGGATCCTGAGGCTCATTTTCCTTGTCTTACCTTGGCCTTTGGGACTAAGTTCCCACAAAGTTTGAGACGGGGTTGTGAAGGTAATTCCGGTCTATCTCTACGTGGGTCTTAAACTTACCCTGGGGACAGAGTGCTTTTAGCCCCACCCCCTTCCTACTTTGTGGGGCCCCACATAGCACATGATTTATCATGGCTTTTCTCCTTTCTTTCCTTTTTTTCATTTCTTGACAGAATTCTCTCAGAGCCCCCAAATCTGGGTCTCCCCACTTTTGGAGATTGGGATGGCAGAGACTGTAAGCTGTGAGTTGTCTAGGGTGTTCCCAGCCAGAGAGGTCATGTTCCACATGTTCCTGGGAGACCAGGAGCTGAGCCCCTTTGTCTCCTGGAAAGGAGACACAGCATGGGCCAATGCCACTGTTCGGGCCATGGAGACTGGTGATCAGGAGCTGTCTTGCCTTGTATCTCTGGGTCCAATGGAACAGAAAACAAGAGAGCCAGTGCACGTCTATAGTAAGTGACCTGCCTCTTCCATTCCTCACAGGGGTTCTCTGCCACTGAAATCTTCCACAGTAAAGTCTTGGTGATTCAACAGCAAATATCCCTAACCTTTCCTAGGTACACTCTCAAGTGAGTTTTCTCTGATGCATGCATTGAGACAGTAGTTCTATTCAGCCTTCACCCTGTTTCCTTAGGCCAGCCTACTTACAGAGTGATTGTGGGTCCTTCAGCTTGTTTCTAGAACAACTTTTTGAGGTAAAGAGGAAAAATCCGTAAGATGAAAAGCCATCTTACCATCCTTGCCACAGAGGCATAGCCAAATGTATGCACACTGCGTCTGTTTTAAGAAGAGCTTTCAAATTCCCAAATCTCATTGCTCTTGCCATTCAGCACAGAGGCAGGAAGGTGTCTAAAGTCTCCCATCTTGTCTGCCTAGATACCACTACTTTAGCAGCAACAGTAGGGGAGTGGCTGTGAGTTTTGAGAGATACGTTTGATTCTCTTTTCCTTTTTATAGGCTTCCCTCCACCAATCCTGGAGATGGAAGAATTATACCCATTGGCAGGGAGAGACATTAATGTGACCTGTTCGGGGCATGTATTAACATCACCCAGCCCTACTCTTCGGCTGAAGGGAGCCCCAGACGCCCCTGCCCCTGGGGAGACTGCCTGGCTTTTACTTACCACCAGGGAGGAAGATAATGGCCGAAATTTCTCCTGTGAGGCCTCTTTGGAGGTTCAGGGTCAACGGTTGATCAAAACCACTGCAATGCAGCTCCATGTCTTATGTGAGTAGAAGCCTGATTTTTCTGGTCAAAATGAGAATTATTATTAGTATCTCATTTCCAGAGGTCTTGGCCAGCAACTTCATTATTAGAGTTGCTACATTTTACCCATTAAAAAAAAATTGGAGGAAATGAAATTAAAGCTCCCCAAGCTTAACTTAGCCCCAGGAAAGGGAGCTGGGAGAAACATGAGGGGGAACTGGGAATGGAAAAGAGAATACAGGGTGATCAGGTGGTATTAGTTGATGGCTGATGGCTGAGGACACAGGAAGTGGTAGTTGGGAGTTTATGCTGAGGAGGGAAATTTCTACCTAAGAATCTGTATTTTGAAAAGTAGAAAATCCCTCATTTCTGGGGTCACCCCTACACATCTCACTCACTGAGAAGCAAAGATGGGAAGCAGGAAATCCACCATTGATAGGACAGCCCAGATCATTTAGTCTTAACCTATTAGAATGCCTTTGCTGCATGCATCTCAGACTCCTTGCCCCTAGGGAAGGGAAGATAAGACTGGCCCAAAACAGGGAACAGTGGTTCTTCCCTTGGGAAGGAAAGCTGTCCGGTCAAATGGACACAGTATTTGGATTAGGGGAAAGGGGGAGCTGAGCATCTAGGTGGGGAAGGAATGTGGCACACGGAACTCAGTTCCCTGGGGGACTGTCTTTTCCAGACAAGCCTCGGTTGGAGGAATCTGATTGTCCTGGCAACCAGACATGGGTGAAAGGAACAGAGCAGATGCTTACGTGCAAGCCAAAGGGAAACCCAACTCCAACGTTGGTGTGTACCTGGAATGGAGTAATCTTCAACCTTGACGTTCCACAGAAGGCAACCCAGAACCACACGGGAACCTACTGCTGCACAGCCACTAACCAACTGGGCTCTGTCAGCAAAGACATTGCTGTCCTGGTTCAAGGTGACTGTGGATCTCTTGCTGCCAGGCCCAGGATGGAAATCCCCCAGGGGTTTGGGATTCTTATTCAAACCTAGAAAAAAGAAAAATTCCAGTGGGCGGAGGGAGGGTGAGACTGAGAAGTGGGTGTGGTAGGCGGGGGAAGGCAGGGGTTCTCTTTGCCCTGTAACCCTCCTGAACTCTGTCTTCTGTACTTGGGCAGGACTGGATGAAGGAATCAGCTCCACCATCTTCATCATCATTATTGTCGCCCTTGGAGTGGGTGTGGGCACCATAGCACTGTATCTGAACTACAAGCCGTGCAAAATAGAGAGGCGGAAATTGCCCTATAGGCAGAAAGAGAAGAACAACGAGGAGGAAAGCCAGTTTGCTGTTCAGCGAGGAGAAAAGTGCAATGCACATAATTGTTAAATGGAAACAGCTATTTGGTTGACGGCAACCTCCACTGCTGGGGTTTCCTAAGGGAGGAAAGAGGGAGGAGAAAGGAGACATTACTCTTTGTGTTCTGCAGTCCCACAAAACAGGTGTTTTGGACCCCCATGTTCCTTGTATCTCACCCATCCACAAGCTCAGCTCCTCTGAGGTCACTCTAGTCACTAGGAATTTCACTCTCAGTGTCCAGCTAAGGAGAGGGCCTCTTGCTCTTTACTGTGTGCTTAATCAGTCCACTCGCTCTCAGACTCAAAAAAAAGGTCTTGTCCTTTGCTCCCAAACATCAGACTAAAGAGATAGTCAGAAATATCTCAGAAATCCAACTCATTTCTCATGGTTTCCTTATGACTAAACGGGAACCAGTTTCTTAGTCCACAGACAGGACTTCAAAGGGAGTGAATACCAAAGAGATAGGAATCAGAAGCTTATTCCTGCCTATACATTCCCCTGCTCCCTTGTATTTTATATAAGGATTTTGGAGTGCTGGCTTCCAGAGCTAAATTTGGTAACACCATTATGGGTCATGGGTGGTTAGGCTTCAACTCGCTAACCATCTATTGTACGCCTTGGAGGAGTGTAAAAGTCATAAATTCCACCTTGGGTCAGACAAGCAGCTTATCTAACCCCATATTCTGTCCCTGAAGTGGAAATTAGAGTTCTTCCATTAAACTGGACTCATAGTCCATGAGCTCCAAACATCTCTGAATTCCTTTTAATGATCCACTATAAAGTAATCATCTGTGAGTTCACATTTGACATTTTAATTTTTTAATCTATACAGGCTCTTACAGTAGAGTTCCAGTATTTATTCTCCCTTTCCATAAAGCAGTATATATTTTCATATGTCTGCAAACTATTTAAGCTTCAGAACAACTCCTCCTGTGACAATGTTTACCATATGATCTTATGATTCAGCTTCCTTCTCTGTTCTTTGGAAAATACATGTTCACCGGTACAGAAGACACGCAGAATCATAAAACCAAGTCTTTTCTTCCAAATCAGTCATGTATGGGTCACTGAAATGTTGTATACAGTAAAAAATAAAAGTGATTTTATGATATCTGAAAGTATTTCTCTTCCGTGTCATTTTGGAAAACTCTTATTAAGCCACATGGTTGCATTCTGAGTACAGTTTCTAAGAAAAGAATGTTAAGACGGTAGCACAAACAACTAGCCCAGGGCGGGTGGTGCTTTAGCTCAGGGCAACAGCCTGTTTGACCTACCCTTAAAACTGAAGTTGAGACCTCCAGAGAGAGGTCTTCAGCCTTCCAAATTGTAGACACTACAAGAAAGAATACAGCATCAGGCATCACAGTGAAAAAAAAAAATCATTCTTTCCAGTCCTTACCTGAATCTGGGTTACAGGTTAAGTATAAAGATAACCCTTTGATTTCAACACACACAAGGCAGTGGGGATACAATGGTGAACAAAGCAGTGTCCCTGCCTTCTACAAGCTTCTAGTCAATGAGGGAAGCCAGAGCAAGTCAACAGGAAATCACAATTGCACCTTAACTCCCATAACCAGGAAAACACAGGTCCTTATGAAAATGCCTAACTTGGGATCAAGGGAGGCTTCCTGGGAGGAGACTGGGAATACCTTGTTTGACTTTCAAAACAGCAGCCACCCCCCACCCCCGCCATCAAATGACCTCAGCCTCAATTTTCCCAGTAAATACGGTAGCCATTCCTCTCGTGAGAAAATTACTTTTCTGAATTCAGCACTCAGGGAAATAAGGAAGCGGGGTTACAAGAGTATAGAGCAGCCTAATCCAGAAATCTCCAGCCATTTCAGTGTCTCGGGATCAGCTGTATCAGGTCTGTAGTTACCCCATAGAGCAAACCCCACATCAAGGCCCCCATACCCTGAGGTACAAGAGAGGCACCAGGAAGTCTAGAGGCTCCTGCCTTTGCCTCTCATTGCCACTTGGTGTCACTGTTGACAGTCCCACACAGGCCATAAAACCTCAACCACTGCCGTTGATCTTTCAGGGAGGACGATTCTCTTCCTGGGGCTTGGTCTAGCTACGGTGATTCCTTGCGTGAATTTCCAGGGTTACACACCTCACTACTTTAGATTAGCTGTCTAGCAAGTTTCTTCAGATTTCAGTAGGTCCTTCCCTGTGTAGACTTGGAACATCTGTCCCCTTCCTTTCCTTCCCCAGAAATCCACACCACCAGGGGGCAGGCAGCCCCTCCTAGCCAATTCTTAAAAGTACAAAGGATCTCATTACATCTCTTTTCCAGAATAATAAAGCTGGTCTCTGCCCATTCATCTGAGGGTGGCTGCCTTGCCTTCAGGGGACCCCACCCCAAAAAGGTCTGCATATGCCTTTCCTGAACAACCATCTCACACTTAACTGTAGCTACTCTGATTATCTTCAGGCAAGGAGAGCTACCTTTAATACTCCAAAAATGTATCCTCTTAAGAAAGTCAAGGTGTGGGTGCCTGGATGGCTCAGTTGGTTGGGTGCCTGCCTTTGGCTCAGGTCATGATCCCAGGATCGAGTCCCCTCTTTGGGCTCCCAGCTCCACAGGGAGTCTGTTTCTCCCTCTGAACTTCTCTCTCATGCTCTTTCCAGTCTCTCTCTCAAATAAATAAATAAAATCTTAAAAAAGTCAAGGTGACTTTCTGGTGTCTTTCTTTTTTAAAGATTTTTTTATTTGACAGAATAGCGAGAGAAGGAACACAAGCAGGGGGAGTGGGAGAGCGAGAACCAGGCCTCCCGCTGAGCAGGGAGCCGGATGTAGGGCTCGATCCCAGGACCCTGGGATCATTACCAGAGCCAAAGGCAGACACTTAACTGAGCCAATCAGGTGCCCCTGGTATCTTTCTGCATAGGCCTGAAAGAAAACAAGTTAATTCTTCGATAGGGCCTTCTTACTATAGGGAGAATACTACTAGTTACCTATCATTTTAGGATTAGAGTTAGAAAGAAATGACACAGTACTTATAAAACACACTAGCATGATGTTGTACATGTATACACAATATCGGTTCTCATTACACTAATAATGCTGGTAGTGATCATACCCGTAATCATCTTGAACTGAAAGCAAAAGTCAGAAAACCATGGCAGCAGCCATGGAGGGCCACCAAAAGCCACATACACCATGGACACCTCCTTTCTCCTTTCCAGTGAGTTCTTTCTTCCTTTTCTATTCCTTTCTCTCTTTCTTTCTCTACTTTCCCCCCTTTTTTGTTCCCTATGATGTAGGACTACTAGTAGGAAGACCAGTTGTACCAGTCTGCATTGAGCTGAGGTGTTCTGAGACGCTAAAATCAGTAGTCTTATGCAGATCAGGAGGAGTTGACAACCGTAATACTTTTATCACTTTAAGTATTTTTCATGTTTGCTGGGGCCTCCCGAATTAAAGCTGCGATGCTAAGTGGGATGTTTATTTGACCCAGAAGACCAGATCCGGTCATTCTGAGGAGTTGTGAAGAAAGGGGAAAGGGTCAGTTCTGATCTCAAATCTGTATAAAGGATCAAAACAATATACATGTTTCAGCAATGCTGATGTGTTAACCTTAAAAACAAAACTGGCAGTTATGTTACCAGCAAAAATGGGTTTACTAGAGAATAGCAGAGATTTGCAATCCAGGATAAACAAGCTGTAGCAACACCCTAGGCAAACCTGTAGAGAGGTGTGGGACTTGGAAGTATGGTGGCTTCTCATTGGCTGAGTTGTGAGTGTCTCTCATTGGCTGGGCTGTTGCTGGGGGAGAAGGAAAGCCTTTCTTCCTCCTAAGTGATTGGCAAAGCAATATCCAGGTGCATGGTCTGTCTCCTGTCGGGTCTGCAATTGCCAAGCGGTAGGGTATGAGAGCTCCCCCTGCTGGTCTCCCAATTCCTTTCTAAACAAGATTTCCTTTGATTAGTTTTCACACTTCCCCTTTATGATCAAGATCTTTCTTTGAAAGCATCACTGGTCAAGAGTCAGGTTCTCCACATTTCGTGATTTTGTCCCTCGGTACCACGAAGGACCTTTCCTAGCTGTCATGTTCTAAGTTGGTAGGAAAGTGCGTAGCAGCTGGAAATCACTCAAGCCACTTTTGGGTAACAAGGAATGTTAGGAGGGCTAACTCTCAGGTATTTCCCCTCTGTAGTCCATATGTGTCAAGACTGTAAGCACTGGAGATCATCACCAAGGGCCAGCCAGCCTCACTTTATTGTGTACATCGTTTTTAAAAGTCTGATAGGCAACAAAATACAAAAACTCAAAATAATGATACAAAACAGAAAAAGGAATTTAACAATTCCACATCATACAATGGTTCTAAACAAGGACTCTAGGTCTGAAAGTAGCTGAGAAATTTATTTGCATTCATTCAGACTTACGGGAGAAAGGTTCTCCCGGTGAAGGCAAAGTCTCCACTTAAAGCAATCATGAAAGGGGAATTGTGGCTCCTACAAGAGCACATGGAGAGAATCAGCCCCGTGCAGTTGGGAAGATACAGTGCAGGTATAAACATGAAGCAACAGTGCACTTTTTGCAAAAGAGCAAACTTTGAAAGCTGTTTAAGAACGGTACTGTTGGGGCACCTGGGTGGCTCAGTGGGTTAAAGCCTCTGCCTTCAGCTCAGGTCATGATCCCAGGGTCCTGGGATCGAGCCCCGCATCGGGCTCTCTGCTCAGAAAGGAGCCTGCTTCCTCCTCTCTCTCTACCTGCCTCTCTGCCTACTTGCAATCTCTGTCAAATAAATAAATAAATAAATAAATAAATAAATAAATAAATCTTTAAAAAAAGAACGGTACTGTTATCTCAAAAGAACTATTTGAACCAAATGTGTTACTGATAATAGCCTCTAAGGTTGCAGAGACCCTGAAGTTCAGAGACCATGAATTTGGGTAAGAGTCTAAATTCAGTTAACAATTCAGATAAAAGAAGCCTTTTGTGAATTCTGAACCTTCTAATCCTTCAGAAAAAGCAAGTATAAGATTCATTTGTTCTGGGATCATCATGAGGCTGTTTCCAAAAGCCCATAATCAAAAAAGGTTTCCCCCTTTTGCACAGGCTTAGAAAATGCAGACAAGGGAATTATCCTTCCATGAAAAAGAAGCAATGGTGAGAAAAATGTATACAGGCCCACCCTGATGTCTTGGAAAAGGGGTCTCATTAGATGTCATCTGCTTCAATTCTGGGCAATCTTACTTTCAGGTCACCAGAGGGCATGCGGGTCCAGTCGGGGTTTGGGCTTTCTTTAGGAGGTCACGTGAATTCAAGAATCTATTCTCTGGAGTTTGGTGGCATAAGAGCTGATTAGAAGGTTCTTGATAAAGTCCTTTCCAGTGATGAAGAAAGTCTTTTTGGAGGGGTCTTTTCCAAAAGATGAAATCTCTGGGTTGCAGGGCATGAGGCTTAAGGTCACCATCTCCCAGGAGTGTACCATGAAAAGACAGCTGTACCAAAGCATGGTTATGTTAACCAAGCAGTTAGGCCTCTGCAATACTGAAGTGTATCTTCCTTTGTCTACTGGGGGACAGAGGAGGCAGGGGCCGGGTGCATCAGACATCCTGCGACAACCTCAAAGGGTCAGAGTCTGAGTTCCGGAGAGGGTAGATCTGAGATTTAGGTATAATGGCAGTGGTTTTGGTCAGCGTATTTGAAGGATTTCTTCAAATTTTGCCAATTGAGTCTTAATAGTGCCATTAGTCTATTCAACCAAGGATTGGAGGATTGAGGATGGTATGAACAATGAAAAGCGTTCTGAAACCAGCCAATAGCACCGACTTGTTGGAGCACCTGACTGGCAAAATGGGTTCTCTGGGTTCCCCGGGCAGGGATAATTTTTTTTTTTTTAAGATTTTATTTATTTATGGGGCGCCTGGGTGGCTCAGTGGGTTAAAGCCTCTGCCTTCGGCTCGGGTCATGATCCCAGGGTCCTGGGATGGAGCCCCGCATCGGGCTCTCTGCTCAGCGGGGAGCCCGCTTCCTCCTCTCTCTGCCTGCCTCTCTGCCTACCTGTGATCTCTGTCTGTCAAATAAATAAATTTAAAAAATCTTTAAAAAAAAAGATTTTATTTATTTATTTGACAGACAGAGATCACAAGTAGGCAGAGAGGCAGGCAGAGAGAGAGAAGGGGGGGGAAGCAGGATCCCTGCGGAGCAGAGAGCCTGATGCAGGATTCAATCCCAGGACTCTGAGATCATGACCTGAACCGAAGGCAGAGGCTTAACCCACTGAGCCACCCAGGTGCCCGATAATTTTTTTCTAATGGAATTTTAGCCACAGAACATTGGCCTGTCTAAAAGGGAAAGCATGGCACTAGTGAGAAACATACAAACCATGACTTAGACATACCCACAAGACAGGGAAGCTGCAGGAAATCCATTTGTACACACAGGTTTCCCTGAATTATACTTTAGACAGATGGGACAAGGGAGGTAGGTTCTTTTTGTGACCTTGTTAATATTTCCCCACCAATATTGCATGGATGCTATTACGTCTAGTAGACCAATGTTTAATGCACGTACAGTGCTAAGGAGTAGGAAATTTAGAACTTCTGGTAGGGCTGGATTGTTATTTGGTCCAAACCAGAGGTCCCCCTTTTTAATGAGGCAACAATGACTAGATTTCCAATATTGTCTTTCCCTCTTTGGGGCCAACTGTTGGGTATCTCTGGTCAACTTTTCCAAGTTATCAACTGGGAGAACATCACTTTGGAACATGACAGAAGTTTAGCACTCCTGTTGGCAGAAATATAAGTGAAGTGGTTTACTGTGGCATCCAGGAAGCTGAGTCTTGAATGCCCAGGACCCTTACTAATAGCCAGAGCAGCCAGCAAAGTATGGTATTTAAAAATTTGGGGACATAGAAACCATTTTAAATTTTATTTCCATCGGAGGTAGAGACACCTTCCTGTTCCCATAACATTCCAAAGTCATGAGCTACCCCCAAAGCATACCAACTATCAGTATAAATGCTAACAAGCTAAATTACAAGCTGGAGTAAGGCTGAATTATAAAGGTAAAGCTCCGGCCTCAACGACTTCAAAAGGAGCTGCTATAGCAAACCCAGCACAAAATTTACCATCCTTTAAATAAGAACCATCAGTAAGGGGCACCTGGGTGGTGCAGTTGGTTAAGCATCCGACTCATGATTTCAGCTCAGGTCATGATCTTGACATCATGGGACTGAGCCCTACATCGGGCTCCACACTCAACGTGGAGTCTGCATGGTACTTTCTCTCTCTCTGCCCCTGCACCCCCCAGTACACTTGCCCTCACCTGTACTCTCTCTCTAAAATAAATAAATCTTTAAAAAAAAAAAAAGAAAAAGAAAAGAAAAGAAAGATGGGGTGCCTGGGTGGCTCAGTGGGTTAAAGTCTCTGCCTTCACCTCAGGTCACAATCCCAGCGTCCTGGGATTGGGCCCTGCGTTGGGCTCCCTGCTCTGTGGGGAGCCTGCTTCCTCCTCTCTCTCTGCCTGCTTCTCTGCCTACTTGTGATCTCTGTCTGTCAAATAAATAAATAAATAAATAAATCTTTAAAAAGAAAGAAGGAAAGAAAGAAATATCAGTAAAGCATGAAAAACCAGCATTGGTTAGAGGTGTTTCCTGTATATTTCCATGGGGGGGAGGGTGTCAAAAGGTAATCTGTCAGTGTCAGGCAGTTGTGAGGGGTTTTGTCTGGGTCTAAATGTAGTCCTTGTTTCAAGATTAGATGTCCTAAGTGTTGAACCTGAGTTTGAGCAAGTGGCCTTTTTTTTTTTTTGGAGACCTTATGTCCCTTTAAGGCCAAAAGTTTTAGCAGGTGGATGCTGTCTCCTGTGAAGAGGTTTGAGAAAGGGAGCAGAGAAGTAAATCATATACAAATTGTAACAAAATAGGGCCTGCAGAAAACTTTCTATCACCCAAGTCAGCTTTTAAGGTTTGTGAAAAGTAAAAATGACTGTGTGTAACCCTGGGGCTTACTGTCCAGGGGAATTTCCATTCTTCCCAAGTGAAAGCAAAAAGGCATGGACTATCTTTATCAACGGAATGGTAAAAATGCACTGCATAGATCAATTACAGTGAAAAATTTGCCTTCAGAGGGAATGGATGTCAGTAGCATATGGGGCTTAGGAACAACAGGTGCCAAGCGGTAACAATGTTATTTATTGCTCAGAGGTCGGGGACAAACCCCCATCCTCAGACACTGGGCTTTTTCACAGGTAAAACTGGTATTACAGGGACTAGTGCAGGGGATAATGAGGCTCCAAGCCTTGTAATCTTCTACTATAGCCTTGATGCCTTGAAGGGCTTCTTTATACAGTATTGATCCAACCTGAGAAGAAATTCTGAGAAATCCATTGGAATCCTGATGGAAGGTGCACTGTGGATTCTGTCAGTATTACCGGAAGATGTTGCCCATAAAGAGGGTGGTAGCGAGGCCAAGATGGACAAATGATAACGGCCCCCAAACTCTGCTGTAGTGAGTCTGATCTCTGTCACACCAAAGGCCAACAGACTTCCAACAGGCACCGTTACACCAGGAGCAGTCTGGTTCCAAACAGAAGTCAGACCGAAGGGCAGCCTAATCCTAAAGGAACGGTTCAGTTCTGGAAAAGAGACCGAAGGCCAAGCGAACACTCTCAGAAAAAATGAGATCTTAAAACAGATCCTGAATAAAGCCTGGAGAACTCAAACACAAAGAGAGCAGAGCTCAAAATCCAGGGGGAAAACTTACCCTCCTCAGACTCCAAGGTCCCAGAGGGCGCAGTGAGCCCGATTGGCTCTGCGGGTACCAGCACCCTTTTGCTCCCTAGCCTCAAAATTGTTACAGCTTCTCTGGTTCCCACTCACAAGCATTAATGTTAACCTTAAAAATAAAATGCCTGTTATTTTTACCAGCAAAATGGGTTTATAGGGGAATAACAAAGAGTGACAATTCAGTCAAAGGACACCACAACAAACCCATACGGAAGACTGCAAGACAGAGGACTGCCTTTTTATAGAGGAAACCGGACGTTGAGAAGACTGCTGTAAACAGAAAGTCCATTGGAGTAAAGTGAGAGTTGGAAGTATGGTGGCTTCTCATTGGCTGAATTGTGAGTGTCTCTCATTGGCTGGGTTGTTGCTGGGGGAGGAGGAAAGTCTTCCCTCTGGTTGCCTGATAGTAAAGTGGTATCTGCAAGGTCCATCTCTCACTGCTGGATCTGCGAATGCCAAGTGGCAGGACGCGAGAGCTCCCCCTGCTGGCCTCCCAACTCCGTTCTAAACTAGGTTTCTTTTTATTGATTTTCACAGAAGAAATTCAGGTTAGAGTAAATTTAAAAGAGTACATGGAGTCAGAAAAACATTATTCCGTGGGGGTGGGGGAGTTCCAGATTACTTGAGCTCTGGCTGTTGAACTGTTTCTTCGCGAAATCTCACTGATCTTACTTTTGGGAAGATTTTTCATTTGAAGTTTAAAAAAAAATTTTTTTTTAAAGATTTTATTTATTTATTTGACAGAGAGATCACAAGTAGGCAGAGAGGCAGGCAGAGAGAGAGGAGGAAGCAGGCTTCCCTCTGAGCAGAGAGCCCGACGCGGGGCTCGATCCGAGGACTCCGAGATCACGACCCGAGCGGAAGGCAGCGGCCTAACCCACTGAGCCACCCAGGCGCCCCAAAGTTTAAAAAAAATTTTTAAAGTTGTGGTAAAATATACATAACATAATATTTACCATCTTAACCATTTTTTAAAAGCATTTTATTTTTAAATAATCTCTACACCCAGTATGGGGCTCAAACTCATAACCCCAAGATCAAGAGTCAGGTGCTCTACCAACTGAGCAAGACAGGTGCCCCCCATCTTAACCATTTTAAGTGTACAGTTCAGTAGTGTCAAGTACATTCACACTGCAACCAGTCTCCAGAAGTCCTCGTTTTGCAAAACTGATATTCCACCCATTAAATAACAACTCATTCCCTCTTCCCCCAGCCCTGGTAACCAACCATTCTACTTTCTTGTCTTTATAAACTTAACTATGCTAAGTACCTCCTGAGAGAAATCATACAGCACTTGTCTTTTTGTTACTGGCTTGTTAAAAAAATTTTAGAGGACTGTTTAGAATTAGAAACAGAGAGAAACACGACTGACCTAGGTCTTCATCATGGGTGGACCTGGATATGTGATCTTTGCTGTCCCTAACTCAGTGGTTCTCAGCTTTGCTTGCACATTAGACTCGGTTTTTAAAACCACCCCTTTCTGCATCCCTTCCAGACCAATTAAATCAGAATTGCAAGGAATGGAGGATGCTGCAAGAGTTATTTAGAAAACATTTCAGGTGTTTCTAATTTGTGATGGAGGGTGGCATCCACTGCTTAATTGAAAAGCTGAAAAGCAGAATAACATTTGTCAAATCAAGACGTTTAGGGGAGATGGCATTTCAGGTCTTTTTAAAATTATAAAATTTTGCAAAATCAGTTAGTGTCTCTCAACCAGCGTTGGTAGATTGGATTCTTCGAAACCCAAAAGGAGCTGAGGCGACGATGCCAGGACTGTGGCTCCCCCTGCAGTCTACTGCTGTCATGACAACCCCACTTTAGAACCCTTTCACTAGTAGCTTACCCCTTTCCATAGGCACCCTTCTCCTGCCACATTCATTCAACAAACACTGTACTTTTTAAAGACGGTTCACATTTCCTTCTCAAACACTTATGCAAGCTAAGAGGTCATTATATTTATGCTCATTACCTCAACTTCTGAAGAATATGAGATTTCCAAAGAGTTATGAGATCAAATGAGGGATAATACACGAATATTGCTTTTCAGCTTAATATAAGAAATACTTCTCTGAAAACAGAGCGGTTTAATAGAGTGAGTTGTCTTGTGAGATAGTGACTCCCTTCACACTAGTGCTACCCAGTGAGTACTATCTCTAAGTGATGCTATGGAATAAGAGTTCCTAAATTAGAATGAATTAGGGTGACCTATGAACCCCTTCCAACCCCCAAAGTCCATGATTTTAAGCCAGACAATAAAATAATGATCTATGGCAGAAGAATTGTTTCTGAGTTAAGAAGTGGAGCTTGGGGTTCTGATAATTCCAGCTTTCAACCATTCCCCAAGAACTTACTAAATGTAAAATACCCAAAACGAATACAGGTGGGTCTTGTTCTAAAGAAAATCCATCATAGCTTATACAGATTTGAACTTTTCATAAAGATTAATTAGGACACTGACTATTGTATTATAAAAGAATTATTGATTTTGTAAAATCATGTTTGGATACTAGAGTTCCTCTGAGCATCTAAGTATTGATTTGTAAGGCACTACTTAGCGAAGGTGTTTGGGTGACCAAAGACTTCATTCTTTGTAAGTTCATGTGGAAATAAGAACCAGTTGAGAAGCTATTAGCAAAACAGAATTTGATTTGATAACAAGTATTTAAACATTCCATCAGAAAACATGGAACACTCCAAAATTCAGTGTAAAAGAGCGGCAATTTCTTGAGGGCTGTAATGTGTCAACACCGCAGAAACACCATTTTACCTAATCTTAACACAGCCTTGCAAGGCAATTTGTTTTCATTCATTTTATAGGTGAGAAAACTGGATCCTAGAGAGGCTAAGGAATCTACTCATGAGCCTAAATTCAAGTCCAAATATTTCTGATTCATTCTCTCACAAGTTATCCCAATCCACTGCCCTTAGAACAAATTACTCACTGACAGCTTGAAGAGCAAATGGGTTTGGGTTCATTTTTGCCCTTAAAAATGTTTTCAATATGGGTGCGCCTGGGTGGCTCATTCAGTTAAGTGTCCAACTCTTGGTTTCGGCTCAGGTCATGATCTCAGGGTTGTGAGATCGAGCCCCGAGTCAGGCTTCCGGCTCAGTGCCCAGTCTGCTTGAGATCTTTCCCCCTCCCTGACTCTCCCTCCGCTCCTCCCCCCATTCACACACGCTCTCTCTAAAATAAATAAATATTTTTAAAAATGTTTTTAATGTGAATTAGTCACTAATGTTTTAAAAAATCAGATTTCACGTGAAAGTCTGTATGTCCTGTGTGTCTTAAAGAATTCAGAAGCTTTAACAACCTTGCCCCGTGGTCCTAAATAGGGCGAAGTCTGGCTAGGCCCCCAACTTCACTGGGGCCTGAATTCTTCAGGTTGCTCCAGTCCCTGTGATCTCGGCTGTACCCCTGATGCGGAAGTGGAGTGTCAGTTAGGACTTATCCCCTCATGCCCAGCCCTCCTTACTTTCATAATTATCTACCTGGCCCCTGCTGGTACTTAATTTGCAACCCTGATTTAGTGTCTTTCCTCCACTTCCCTTGCCACCATTCAGATCCCGAATATTCTAAAGCTGTTTTGCATTGTTTCCGCTTCCCAAGAGTGGGACGGTCTAACTGTGTCTTCATCTTAGACTTTCTGCACAAAAGTAATTCTGATTTCTCTCGTCGTTTTCTCCCATGTTGGGGCATTTTGCTTCTGTACTTAACAGCTTGTCTTGCTTTCCATTTCTTCCCGCTCTTGGGGGCTAGATTTGGTGTTGTGGTGCCCATGGGGGAGGGAAGAACGCCTCCAGGGAATTTATGAGGGTGCTCCTGACCTATGGTTGCCCAGTGAGCTAGGGCCTGGGGCCTGGGGCCTGGGCAGGGGACTTGATGTGCCATGGACAGGAGTGAACGTGTCAGTTTCTTTTTAGCCCAGGGAGAATGGGGTCAGTTATCTTCCCCAGCAGACCCCACAGGATGCCAACGGTTGTCTTCCCAGCCAGCCACTTGCCCGCACCCCCCCTTGATAGCATGACGCCCACTCAGACGCTGTGATGCAATTTCATTTTATTAGGAAAGCACAGTGGACACGGGAGAGACCCTTGCCAGAGTCAGGGGAGGCTGTGGGGACGGGGTCAAAGGGAAACCCGGCAACTAGAAGGCACAGCTGCTTTCCACGAAGCGGCGACACTTCATGACCCGCAGATAGGTCTCGGCCTTGTGCAGGTCCTTCTTGAAGCAGGAGAGCAGCCCATAGTTCTTGAGCAGCGCATCGTCGCTGCGCAGGTTTGTGTCAAACTTGTCGTAGGTTTGCTTCAGGATCTGCCCGGCCCGGGGGCTGCCGTCTTCCAGCTCCTGCCGAAGGGGAGGAGGGACAGAGAGGCCCAGGCGTCGCCCGCTGCTCCCTCCCTGACTCCCCCCACCACCCTCCCGCAAGCGGCCCTCCCCTCCAGGGATCAGAGAAGGCAATGGAGGATTCCCAGGAGGAACCGAGTAAGCGTTCTCGGGGGTCACGGTCGGACTGCTTGCTCTACAGGAAGGGGCACCGTCTCCCAGCCCCTGCAAGACCCCCCGCCCCTCGTCGGAGCCAGCGGGGCCAGCAGGCCCAGGGGAGGGGACCCGCGGCGCCCTCCGCACCCGCATCAGCGCTTGGATGCCTTCCTCCAGGTCCTTCAGCTTCTCGTAGACTCGGTCCGAGGTGCCGAACACCAGGCTGTTGGTGAAGACCCTGCTGAGGAACTGCACGGGCCCCAGCCACGACTGGATGAGCAGCAGCGAGAAGCGGAGCAGCTCCACGTCCTGCGGGCAGAGGGGGCGGTGGGCCGGCTGGCCTCGGCCCGGCTCCCCCACCCCCGGCCGCCCTGCCACCCAGTGCCCCCTCCGCCCCAGGGGCCCGACTCCTGCGGAGAGCAGGGGCCCCCTTCTTGGAAGGAGGGAGGCCCATGACTCTCGGCCGGCCCGCCCTGGGCCACTCACGGATCTCTGCTGGGCCTCGTCCTTGCCGGTGGGCGCCGGGATGGTCTCTGAGAAGCAGAAGGCGGCCTGCGCGTTCTGGATGGAGTACCTCTGGCCCTCGGGGATGTACGCCCGCTCCTGGAGGAAGGATGCCCAGGTCCTCCTCACTGCCTGACTCGGAGGCCCCCTCCGTGTGTGCTCAGGGGACAACCTCTTCACTCCTCAGTTTCCTCCCCTTGCGTCCCAGGGGTTGGGGAAAGTCACCCCTTCCTGCCCCACCCCCAGCACCCATTCCTGGGAAGCTTACAAAGTCTTTGTAGGTGTCAGCAGCCAGCTGGTGCAGGTGCTGGGCCCGGAGCACGGCGTTAGCAAACAGGCTGGACAAGGGCATGGCCGGGAAGGCGCCCACCTCCTGAGGCCAGGGCAGGCAGAGCAGGGTGAAGACCAGGAGCACGGAGTTCCGAGGACCTGCACACAGAGGGACACAGAGGGCAAGGCTGGGGCCCAGACGACGAGATGCCCATTTCCTGCCAGCCCTTCCCCTCCCCCCAGGGGCTGAGAGCATTTAACACTTGGCCAAACGTCTGGGCAGAGCCGTCTGTGCTCCCCTCCAGCAGCCCCAGAGCCCAGGGTTAGCGCCCCCAACCATTGGCAGCCCCCCACCCCACCCCTGCCTTGCCCCTCAGTACATGACAAGGCCAAGGGGACTTACCAGCAGCCATTGCAGCCAGGTGAGCTGTCCACAGGACCCTGAGCGCTTTGGGGAGCTGGGTGCTGGGATCCTGGAATCAGTCCCTTGCGGGCTCTTTTTATACCCTGGTCCCTTCTCTCTCCCCCTCTGCCCCCACCTATTTTCTCTATACATTTATGCATTGGGCCAGTGGCCGGTCTGTGCTGATGGATAATTTAGAGCCTCCTCCCTCTTGTCCTGTTCCCGCTCTTCTTGGGGTCATGTCCCCCAGGCTGTCCCTGACATTTTCCCCTCTCCACCGTCACCGGCCCTGAGGATTGTGCACACAGGGTCTCCGCTGGGGAGACCACCCAATCTGTCCTCATTTCCAGGGACAGGTGGCAGGTGTAATGTGGTAGGGCACCATCATGGGGTGGTCTGCCCAGGGGAGGAGGACCCAACCAGTCCCCGAATGGGGGGCCGTGTAGGCCGGGTGTGTTGTGAGGGCTGCACCTCCCCTTCTGTTCCTGTTCCTCCTCCCTGTACAGCTGCCCCCTGTCCACCAGGGAGAGCGTGTATTTGGGGAAAGGGAACCCAGAACAGCCCAGGATCCTGGGGTTTCTGGGTACAATTCAGCCCCAGGTTCCACCTCTGCTGCTGTCACCATCCCCCCACCCTTTCCCGCCATCGGACCACTGGGTCTGGCCTGGGGCAGATGGTGCTGAACGCGGACCTCCAGAGGGCCCCAGCCCCACACTGTCTGCCCCTGCCCCCACCCCGTTTTCCTGAGGTAGGGGCACCTCTAGGTGGCTGGAGCTGAGTCGTTACCCTCCCCCCAACTCCTCAAACCTGCTATAGAGATGCAAACCAAGAAGAGAAGTGCCAGGGACAGACCCAGGCTCCTGGGGCTTCCCCCCCAACACCCCCCACCCAACCCAGTCACCGCCAGAAGATCTCCAGTTCGGAAGAGCCCTTGAGAGTTTGGGTCTCGTCCCCACACTGGAACTTCGGGTACAGCACCCCCAAAGATGCTCTCTCCAGTCACCTCAGTTACCTCCCAGTCTTTCTTCTCCTTTAATATTCGTATAAGAACTCTTCACGTTGTGACACGTTTGACCCTCATCTTGTGAAGGCAGAATTATTGCCTCCCCATTTTACAGAGGAGCTGACTGAGGCTTAGAGAGGCTTGCTCTTGCCACCTACTTCAGCCAAAGTTGACCTCCCAAACCTTCCTCTTCCCCTGTTGATCATCCCAAACCCTTTCTCCTGAACGGACTAGGTGGGCCACTCAGTTATTGTATCTTCTAAATGTCTCCCAAAACAGAGATCCTGGGGTGCCTGGGTGGCTCAGTGGGTTGGGCCTCTGCCTTCAGCTCAGGTCATGATCTCAGGGTCCTGGGATCGAGTCCTACGTCAGGCTGTCTGCACAGCAGGGAGTCTACTTCCTCCTCTCTCTCTGCCTGCCTCTCTGTCTACTTGTGATCTCTGTCTGTCAAATAAATAAATAAAATCTTTAAAAAAAAAAAAAACAGAGATCCTGGGGCGCCTGGGTGGCTCAGTCGGTTAGGCATCTGCCTTCGGCTCAGGTCATGAGCCCAGGGTCCTGGAATCGAGCCCCGCATCGGGCTCCTGCTCAGAGGGAAGACTGCTTCTCCCTCTCCCACTCCCCCTGCTTGTGTTCCCTCTCTCTATCAAATGAATAAATAAAATCTTAAAAAAACAAAAACAAAAATGGAGATCCTGCCCCTCATCACGAGGGTCGCTTTGCTTCACTTTGTCCTCCCCCACGAGGCAGGCTGTGGTCCCTCATTTCCCACGCAAGACTGGGCCAGACATGGGGTGCATGTTGGAGACCAGGTAGCCGTACAAGGTGGCGGTTGGGAAGGCTGGGTAGGACAGTCACCTTTCAGCCTCCAGGCCAGGGCATGGGGACATTGTGGCCTCTGCAGGCCTCCAGCATCAGATCACCCCCAGGACTAAGAGTGGGAATTCCCCTCCCTGTACACCTTCCACCTCTTGAGTCTAAGAACATTTAGCACTTGCCCTGTGGGAAAATAAACAAATGAACCAGTAAACCCTTCTAGAGGTCGTTGGCTATGGTGTTGGCAACCAATGTTGAAAAGCCACACCCTCGTGGTCCAGGATGCAAGTGTTGGCCTCTTGCCACCTCCCACTTTTAGGATACAGCTTCCTTTTCTCCCATCATTCCAGAATTATCGCCCAGCTGTGCCCTGATTCACTGTCTGCTGGGGAAGGCACTGGGATGCACAGAGCTCTTCCCTAGGCAGGGCTGAGGGAGGGCTAGAGGGGGCTGTCATTAAAGATGTAGGCCTGAGAAAGAGGGGGGCATGGGGAAGGCTCTCCGCTCTTCCTTGCAGCTCTACTACAGAGGAGGGGCCAGGAGCAAAATGGAGGAAGTTCTCCAAGCTCCACACAGCCTTCTGCCTCCCCCCTCCCTCTACCTTGTGGAGGACGGATGTGGAACCCTTCATGACCAGTTTCTAGCTCATGGTGGGGGAACTTGTATGTGAACTGTGGACCATGGTGAGGCTTCAGGCCTCCCCTAGGAGTGAGGGTACAGGAGCCCAAGTTGGGGACTGCTCAAGAACCACACAAGATGGGTACAAGGGAGGTGTGGCTAAGGTTCTCCTCAGGTAGGGTACTGCCAAGAACAGATGGAACCAGCCAGATCAGGGGACTGGACCTTCTTTTCTCACCAAACCCACTTCCATTGACCCCAGAACTAGACTGGCTCACAGGACTCTGGAGGTCCCTGAGGATGCCCCATTGGGGTTACCACAGTGGCAGCTAGAATGGAAGGGTGTGGAGGTAGACTAGAGATTTTCCCTCTAGTGCTGGGGAGTCACCCACCCTTTCTTGGGGCACCACGGGGCCAGACCCCTGGCTTCTCCAGGTTCAGAGATATAGAACCATGGCCTCCGCGTGGTGGCCAGTGGGAAGAAGCTGTGATTAGCATCTCTGGGGTCAGCCTCAAAAGGCTCAAGATGAATTGCCCATCATCTTGGAATCCATGAAATTCAGTGTGTTTGGAAGCCCTTCATATTTTCAGATTTGAAATCTGGGGTTTTCTGTACCTATTGTGGAAGCTTACAGATCGGCTCTTGATCTGAAAGTGATCTCTTTCAGGCTTCAGGGACCCCACTGAGGTTCAATCCATGGGGTCTGGAGTCTTTTCTTGGAGTCATACTTACTGCAGGCTCAGGGACAGCCTCAGAGGGACTGGTGGCAGTTCTTTCCACTCCCGCCACCTTGGTCACTTGAGGTCCACATTTCCCACCACGAACTCAGTGCTGCTTTTCTTGAGGCCAGACGCTGGGATTGTCCCTGGGACGTAACTCCGCCTCCTCTTTGCTTCAGCATGAGTCCCAGCACCACATCAATCATTCCGCATTGGGTTAAGGTCTCTAGAGAATATTATGTGGGGGTTCCCAAAGGCTTCGTCAGGGGAGTCGGGGAAGGAGAACAACATTTCTGAGAGCCCACCATGTGCCAGGCTCTGTCCTGGCTGATAGGAGTGGGACACCCATTTCAGATGAGGACACTCAGACTCAAAGAAATACAGAAGTTTGCCCATGGTCTCTTGGCTCCTAAGTGACAGATGTCCAAGGCCCCCATCTTCCCACCACATGGGACTCTTTAGAACCCTCGTCCTGGAAAGACAGGGGCGCTGCCGTGCATGGACAGAACTTTCCTCAGCACAAAGCTAACAGAGGAGGGTCAAGTCCCTGCTCAGAAGATGTTCAGTGAAGCTGGGGGGAATTGAACGGAAAGAGCTTCACCCCAGAATGAGGTCCACTGACACCAAGAAAAGCTGCAGAAAAAAACAACCCGATGTAACCCGATTTAATGAACCAAATCACATCATCCTTCACATGTGAATTGCACGTTTCAGTGTGCATCATGTTTTCACTTCCTTTATCTCATTGGACCCTTGGGTTTGCCACAGGGCTCAAGCATGGAGGAAGGGCCTTGGAGGGGTTGGGGGGTGGGGCATAGGATAGGGGTAGGCACTCCTGTGGGCTGATAAGAGGGTTGTTTACCCTGAGAACCTCTGAACCATCTGCGAGTGCCTCACAGCCTCCGTAGGTGGCCCTATGAATGTCCACTTCGGGGATTATTCCCCAGGAAGACAGTCCCCTGGAAAAAGAAGTAGTGAAAGGGCGCCTGGGTGGCTCAGTCGGTTGGGCAACTGCCTTTGGCTCAGGTTATGATCCCAGGGTCCTGGGATCGAGACCCGTGTAGGGCTCCCTGCTCAGCAGGGAGTCTGCTTCTCCCTCTGCCCCTCTCCCCGCTCTCTCTCTCTCACTCTCTCAAATAAATAAAATCTTAAAAAAGAAAGATAGAAAGAAAAAGTAGTAGTGAGTAGCCAGGTGTGCCCAGCAGCTGTGGGAACTCTGGGGTGCTTTCCTGATTGGTGCCTTTAATTGGAAATCACCTCTGACTCCTTTTACCTGATTCAGTGCTTATTTGTGGACATTTTATGCCCCTTGTGGGACTGTAAATCATTTGAGGGTGGATTCTTGCCTATTATCTATTCATTCGTTCACTCATTCTCTTCTTCAGGCATTAGCTGGTTCTAGAAGTAGTCGTCGCTCTTTCTACATGCTGGATAGCATACCCAGCAGATGGGCATGCCCAGATGAACAAAAGGCACTGTTTTTTCTCTGTTGGAGCTTACAGTCTAAGGGGAAGAGAGACAAGAGCAAACACATACATACGTAATGGCAAAATATACCAGGAAATTTCACATTGTGAAAAATGCCATGAAGGAAACGGCTAAGATAAAGAGGAGAGAGCAAACCCTGGGAAGAAGGGGCAATGGACAGAGGGCACAGTCCCAGAGCCAGGATCTCAACCAGCACATGCTAGGTGGAGTGAGCAGACGTGGGGAAAATGCCAAGGGAAGAATGCAAATACCACCCCCCGCCCCCAGACTTGGTCAGGGAGGCCAGCTTGTGTCTCTGTGTCTTCCTTAGAGAATGAATCTAAAGTACCAAAAAAAAAAAAAAATCATAAAAAGTACAAGATCTAACAGTGCACAGCACCACATGCATGAAAAAACTTAAATGAAAAAAATAGACAAGGTGGCATGCCCATCCTGATCACAAGTACACAAATATTCTACACAGACTCATGACTTACAGAGCCTGAGCCCTAAGCGGGTCCTCCGGAGGCGTCCGGCGCCACTACCCCCTCCGCCCTCCCGCCCCGAAAAAAAGTGGGGTTCGGTAAGAGAGAAAGAGATCTTTATTATTTTCTTTTTAATTTAAGAAATGCACTAGGATTCATCTAAATGTGCTTTAACAAACTATGCTCTGAACTTGGGATGTAAGGCAGGTTAATTTTTGTGCTCTGCGGAGTCATCTAGGTTTCCAGGTAAAGGCTCTGGAGTTGGAGGGGCCGCTGAGGTATCCCAAGTAGAAGGTTTGCCATTGCTCTGTTTTTGTTTGTGACGGAGTCCCCAGCAGATTCTGAGGGTGCCGGAACCAGGGGTGCCGTGGAGAGCCAGACACACCCGGGAATTTCACAGACGCGGGCCCTGAATCCAGCCCCGAGGGTCATCTAAAGGGCAGACCCCTCACAGACGGAATCTGGGAATCCCAAACCCCGAGTTCCAGGATGGCCTTTTGTAGCGCCTTCGCAGAAGACTCAGACCCCCGCCTGAGACTCCAACACTACCTACCGGCGACACCCACACAGCGGTAGCTTTTGACATTTTGTTTTGTTTTTCTCTCACCTCTGATTCTGCTGGAAAAAACACCCAAGCCCTCAGGTCAGAGCACCCCCAGCCTGGCAGCACCTGCATCGAAGGGGCCGGAAGTCAAGCTAGAACGAAGAAGGAACCAGCCTATGCTTACAGCAGGGCCCCGAGGGACCCGGCTGGATTCCCCCAGTGGGCAGTGGGGCTTGTGCCCACCAAGGCGCCTCAGGGCTGTGTTCTGTGGAAGGGGAGGCCTCGGGGAGCCGGCCAGAGCGGGACCCCTGGAAGGATGGCCCCATGGAACCAACTCCAGCTGGGCTAGGTTTCATGTCCCCATGTGTTGGAACCTGAGAACAATGGGAAATGTCTGCAGATGGCCAATGTTGCCCCAGGATTCTCTCCTCCCTGGTTCTCCTCCTTCTTTACTTCCTCCTCAGTGTCTCCGTACTGCACACTCCTCCAAGGGAGGCAGCTGCGAGGGACTGGGAAGAATGCTGGGCCTGGCATCAGAAGGTGTCCCATGCCCCAGGAGCTCTGGGTTTGGCCCACTGTTACCTCCTTGAACCTTGATTAGCTCATTTATCAGATGGGGATGATGCTGCCCCCTTCCAGGCTTACAGCGGGGCTTATGCAAGATTATGTACATGAACATGGGGCTGTCCGATACAATTTTATTGGCATTTCAGAAGTTCTCATTATGTAAGTATCTTGGGGGCCCAATAAAAGATTTTGGTTCATGTTCCATATCCTGATTGCATTGGGGGGGCGGGTTATATAAGTCTGCACATACGATAAAATTCATCAAACTGTACACGGAAAGAAAACAAAGTCAATTTAACTGTATGACAATGTTTTTTCTTAAAAACAGATCAGCATCTGGTTCCCTGACAAAAACTTGCCCTGAGACAAGTTTTTACGATTCCCATTCTACAGATAAAGCAACTGAGACCTGAGACGTTCATCACGCCTAGCAGCCTCACGCAGCTTCACCTGCATTGCCTTCGTCAGTGCTGGGGGCCAGGGGCCCGTAAGCTAGATATGACCAAAGCCAGAGCATAAGCCCCTAAAACAGAAAAACAAAAACAAAAACAAAGAAAAAAAAAAAAAAAAAGACAAAGAGACCAGGGAGGGCTTCTACATCATAACCATGAGGGCAAATACCCTCTAGGGTGTCTGGGGAAGGAGGCAGAACTTACAGTTCAAATCCTTCTCTGCCCACAGGCCTGTCAAATGTTAGGAAAACTCAGTGATTCAAAAGTATTGGTCTTTTGGTAAAGCCAGGGCCGGTCCTAGACTCAGGGCAGCCCCAGGTCAGGGGAGACCCTGCTGGGGGGAGAAGTGAAGATACCGTCCCACCCCAAGCCCGGCTGCTAGGGTCCCTGGCAGAGGCAGGAGGACAGAATTAGCGCCACTATGCAAAGCAGCAGGAGAGGAAGGGCTCCGGCTCAGCGGAGGCAGATGCCAAAACAAATCATTTTCCTCGGGCCACCCAGAGGCCACGGAGGCCACAGAGGGAGCGGGCCCTGCCTGGCCTGCCCAGCATGGCTCCCGGGGAGCGCCACTGAGCCAAGCATACAGGGAGTGTTGGGAACCGCAGGTGCGGGAACCTTAGCCCCCTGCCCCGCCCCCGCTGCAGGTCCAGGGGGGTGGTGGAGCGGGGGAAGCTGGTAACAACCGGTGGGTGTTCTTACTGGTCCCCACATGCTGGTCTTGCTTCTCCAGTTAAACTGGCACTTCCCTGGGGGCAGGGATTTCTCTGGCCTGAATCCAGAGCATGAGTGGCAAAGAGGTGTCTCAGGGTCCCCCAAGGTCAACAGGAAGCTGAGTGACACCTGGCTTTGCACACGGAGGTTCACTGCTCTTAAGCTCCTAGCTGGGAACTGTTCCCAGTCACTTCTGCGGATGGCAGGTTGGGGTCCTAGTTTGTAGGGCCCTAGGGATCATTTTGTAGGGACGTTGGAGCCTTAGGGGGCCTCTGATGTGTTGCTGGGAAAGGCCGAAGGAATCACCTAAGGACCCCCAAACTTCACCACCACAAAGCCTCCCTCTTTAGGGATCTCTCTCTTGCATGGCTCTGGGTCAAACTTAAAAACAAAATTTTCAGGTGTGGTGGGGAGTAGTTTAACTGGAGAACAAAGGCCAGCATGGGCAGCGCAAGGCACAAACGGGGCTTGGGCAGGGACTGGGGGTATGTCGGAGGACTTCTCGCAGATGGAGGGCCTTCAAGGACAGTAGGATTGGGATGGGCGGGCGAGGGCAAGCTCCTTCAAGGCTGAGAGCCCTGTCTTAAAGAGCAGGACCCAAGTGCTGCTTGAGGGCTAAAGGGAAGGCAGGATGAAGGCGTCCCTGCCAAAAAGGGCTACCAGCCTTTCTCCCGTCTGGGCCCAGCTAGGGAAAGCCAGAAGGGCGTAACTGCAGATCCCAGCCAGACTTTCAGAGAGAAGCCCTAGTGAGCCCAGGAGAGGTCCATGAGACCCACGGCAGTCATCCTCTCCCACACCCTACAGGCCCACAGAGGCCCAAACACTTGTGCCCAGAGAGATATGCTAACCCATCCCAGACCCATAGATGTCACAAGCCTGTGTGTGGTTTCTCTACACACTGTTTATTCCATGGGAGAATGGGATCAAGGCTAGGAGCCCCCTGGGGTGGGAGAGGGAGGAGAGGGTAAGAGAGGGTGGGAGAGGGTGAGAGAGGATGGGAGAGGGTGGGAGAGAGTGGGAGAGGGTGGGAGTGCGTGGGAGAGGATGGGAGAGGATGAGAAAGGGTAGGAGAGGGTGGGAGGGGCATGTAGCCCTCTGTGGCCCATCTGTGGCCAAGTGGGAGGGCCCATAGCTTTTCCTGGGCTCTGCAGGAAGCTGGTCTGCCTGAGTCCATTCGCAGGTTCCAGACAAGCCTCTGCCTTCTGCATTCTGAACGTGGGCTGGATCCCCACACAGCACCCCCAGAAGTCTGGGCCCAGTCTATCCCCAGAGAACTCTCCACTCCAAACCACTGCTCGGCCCTACGGCCCTTCTGCTCCAGTCTCTGTGGCAAGACCAGGGGCCACGGCGGGGAGGCAGGCAGATGCGGTGGGCCAGCTTCGGAGGCTGACCGAGGTCCAGGGAAGAGGGGATGAGCTGGGAGCTGGAGGCGGCTCTCACACAGTCAATGCAGGCCCGGCTGGCGGGGCCCAGGGGCGTGGGGAGGGCCGGCCCCTCACTCTTGACCTGGGTGCTCACCGACTGACCATTTCACCTCTCCTGTCCGCAGAGTCACTATGTCCTCATAGGTGGCCGTCTGGTCGATGTTCAGGCCCTGGAAACACAGGACGGTGCTCAGGCCTTGACTCCCCTCTGACCACACCAGTGGACGGTGTCGCCAACCACCCCACAGCCCTCAGCATCGCGGGGTTCCCCTCTGCCTTACCTCGTAGGTGTGGTCTTCATCCATCCCAGCCTTGCCGTCATCCTGGCGGGGCAGGGGATGGAGAACAGAGCGTTAGCTGCCCCCACCCCATCTGCAACTGGGCCAGGCTGGGGAGGGCCGGGGAGACGGGGCTGGGGTGAGGGGTTGGGGGCCAGGGTGAGGGGTGAGGGGGTGAGGAGCACTCAGAACTGAATGGATGAAGGTGAGACTGCAGAGACGAGTCAATGGGTGGGCTCTGGGGCTGGGGAGATGGAGAGCCTGCCCACATCTGGCCTGTCCCAGGGCCGCCCCCACCCCGGCTGCTGTGGTCACCTTGTCCAACAGCAGGAAGACAGGCACGATGATGAAAAGGATGATGAGCAGGGTCTGGATCATGATGATGCCATCTTTTAGTGTGTTCCTCCGCTTCAGCTGTGCCAAGGTGCTTAACCCTGTGGGGAGGTGGCGGGGGCGGTGGGGCCGTGAGGGGGGCCGGTGAGGCTGGGGGCCCCCTCCTTGGGCCTGCGCCCCTCAGGACCTCCTCAGTGGCTCTCCTGGGAGATCTACGGCCGTGGCCACCTTCACAGTGTGGCCCCCCCAACCAGTGGGAGTCTGGGCTGGGGTGTGGATGGCTCTACAAAGGCTCTGTGGCCCTGTGGCCCCCTCTCCCACCCTGGTGGGAGGACAGGCCCCAAACACACCCATGACTCGCAGTTCAGTGCTGCAGCCCTTGCTCGGGAACCCCGTTGGGCACTTCTGCTGGCAGAAGTAGATGCCGCTGTGCTGGGAATGGATGCCTTTGATGGTGAGCGTGGCGATGGAGCCGTTCTGGGTCTGCCGTATGTCACCCTCGTCCAGCAGCAGCTTGGGCTCCGAGTCCATCTCCCGCTTCCGGAGCCAGCTCACAGTCCCCAGGTCCTCAGTGTAGCACCTGATTTCCACCGTGGAGCCCCTTTTCCGGGCTATGAAGCGTGGGTTCTGCCGGATGCCGGAGCAAGTGCTTCCTGTGGGCGCCAAGGCTGGGGTCAGCACCCTGCGGTGTGTCTTCCTCGCTGCCAGCCCCTCTGTGGGCCCCTCCCCTTGTGGCACTCCCCTGGCTCAGCGCCCCCTCTTCGTCTGCTCCGGGGTGTGGGACAGTCAGGAGGCAGAGGTGTGTGGGAGCTGGGCCACATGAGTGGCTACAGGCCAAACCACTGGGTCCCGCCCCTTTCCGACTGCCCCCACCTCAACAGTTGATTTTCCTTTAGAAAGGCTTTGGAACCTTCCTATACCTTTCCATGCCCATATGGCAGCATGATCTGGGCCTCACTCACTGGGGCCCAGAGGCCCATAGGACGGCCCCCAACCTGGCCTGGTGCTCCCACTTTTTGATTCCTAAACCTTCTTTCTCAGCTTGGCAAGCTCTCCCCACCCACCTGCTCCAAGAACCCCCCTCCTGCATCATTCCCAGTGTTCCCAGTGAGGGGTCCCTGGGAATCTCTGAGGCCCTGTGACCTGTCAGAGCCCCTAAGGTTACAGGCTCCTTCCCCTGCTGAGTCCGACTCCCCAACTAGACAGACCCAGCCTGAGTCCTCGGTACAATTCCCCCCTTCACCCTGGGTTAAGCCATACCCCTTAGCTGCTGGGACTGGAGCACTTAGTCTAATGAGGGTGAGAGATGGCAGGAGGGGTGCTGGCGGGGCCCTCGGAGCCAGGCATCTGAGATGGAGACCCTATGGTAGCCTAGAGATGGGTGTCCTGGCTGGGGAGATCCAGGAGGACAAGGGCACAGGGACAGCCATGGGACAGCCCCTGGGACAGGAACCAGCACTGGACACACACACACACACTTGCCCCATCAAGGGCAGGGGAAGTTACTGACCTTTGGGATCCCGGTGCTTGTCTTCTGTTTTGGCTGCTAGCACACCTGCTGGGTGGGAGGAAGTAGGCGGGGCTGGCTCAGGGCTCCCCACTGGAAACTGGCCGCCCCACCCCTGCGGCCCCCCGCATTCCTAGACCCACTTCCTCCTCCCAGGACATCAAGGTCAAGACCTCTGAGCCCTCCCTGGCACTGCTCTGGAGAGATTGGAGTGGGGAAGTCACCAGAAATCCACCTCCAAGTCCCCCTTTTGCCTTTGGCCTGTCGGCTGGCCTTGAGCAGGCACCTGGATGAAATAGGAGGAAAGTCACAACTGGAGGACTGTCCTGTCTTCCAGACCAGGGGACCATTTCTGGAATGTGCACATCCCAGCGTCTGTTTGGGGGCAGCGCCTCTCCCCACACACAATGTAACCCCCTCTCCCCACACACAATGCTCTCTGGGGACTGGGGTAAACCATACTCCTCTCTTCCTTCCCAACTGCTCACCCCAGCTCAGCCTGACACCCTCCAAGCAGGAGAGGGGCTGGGGCCACAAACCCCTGAGCCCATCAGCATGGTATCCCCACAGACCCAGGCCCCACGGCAGTCCGAGTGAGGCAGGAGGCAGAAAGTGTGAGAGACAGAATGGGGAGGTTGGAGGGAGCAGGACACAGAATGGTAGAAACAACCAAACAGCCAGTGACAGAGAGTGAAACCAGTGGGCCTCGTTTGGGGGGCCGGCGGGGTGGGGGCGGGGCGTACCTGAAAGCAGCAGCAGCAACACCAGACAGTTGCTGGGCACGGGAGACAGCACCAGCCCGGCCATGGTCACCAATCCACCTCGGACTCCAAGCTGGTGACTAGGACAGACGCTCCTGGGTGGGAAACGTGTAACTGCCCGGGCTGCAGCCTGTCCCCTCCCTGCCTCTTCGCCACCAGGCCCCTTCCTGCCATGCAAATAGGGACCCAGGGGAGGCACCAGCTCTCTCGGGACCCTGGGGGAGGGCTGGGCTCTCTTGTCAGCTGTGCAGCTAAGGCTCAAAGGATACCACAGTGGATGACCTTTGGAGGCAAGGGCTGCCAAGTCTCCCGAGGGCAGCTTGTGCTTCCCTCCCCATGTCCCCACCCCACTGACGGTCATGTCCTGGGGTCCCCAGGCTTCCATTGCACAGTCTAGGTTCCCAGACCCTTAGCTGAACACATCTGGGGCCTGTGGGTGAATGTGAGCACAGCTCCTCGGCTCTGGGACAGCCAGCACTCTGCAGGAAGAGAGGCACCAAGGAAAGATGGAGCAGGGGTGCTGGGGGAGGGTTGCTACATGCCTAGCCCAGGTTCCCGGAGAGCCCAGAGTGCGGCCTCTCAGCTGGAGTGCGGGCAGCCATGGTGGGGATTGATGAAGATTTGACCCTGGGGAGGAAGGGAGCCACAGAGGTTCTTGAGCAAGAGCCAGATGTGGTAGCTACTTGGGAGAAGACATAGTCCAGACCCTGGCAAGAGGCCTCCCTCCCTCACTTGGTGAGAGAATTTGCTAGAAGCTGCAAAAGGGGGTGGACTTAGGTAGAGATAGCTTAGAAAAAAACCACCACTCAGCAATCAGGGGACTCCAGGGAGTTGTCCAAAGCTCCCAGGTCTGGGGTGGGGGACAAGAGGCTAGTGTGGGGAAACCTCCAGGTTCTGACACTTGAAGGCTCTCTGGCTTTATCTTGCCAGTCAGTAGAGTGGTGGATGGAACCACAGTGTTCAGAAACTTGTCTGAGTTTCTGTTTTTATGTCCCTGGGTCAGACACAACTTTGGCACCTTGGGGGCCGGGGCTGCCCTTGTGCAGTGCACAACCTGCACAGCCACACAAGGCAGGCTTGCATACCTCAGCCCTGCAGCTGAGCTCACTCTTAGTTTTATGTCTCCCCCCTTTTCTCTCTTGTCCTCTCAATCCCTCTCTTCTCCCAACTCCCAGGAGGGGAAGAAAGAGGCTGAAGCCTATGTGTCCTCTGTCTACATCTCATTCTCCTGCCACTCTCCATTTTTCAAACAGCCTATGTTACCAGAGGATCTGTTGGGGTTCAGAGAGATGTGGACCTGCTCCATGCCCCAGGGTTGGCAATGAGAAAGGCAGGGGTCTGGGTGGTGCCCCCTCAGTCCTGGTTGCCACAGGCCTTACCTGGACGGTACAGGCCACTGCAAAGGAGTGCCAGCCAGGACCAGAGCTATAGAAAACAGGGACAGAAGGGTTAAGCTTTCATCCAAGGAACAGCTCGTTCCTCGCAGTCCCAGATGTTCTTGCTGTTTCCAGATGTTCCAAATGGAAAAAAAAAAACCAACAACAAGCCAACAACATTTCTCTGAAAAGGTGTCAGGTGTTCAGTTCACAGAACAAACAGCCCAGGAATATAAACATCACCTGAGGTTAGCCTGGGGACCACAGGCCCCTTGTGCTGGGGCGGTGGGGGGGGGGTGGTTGGTTGGAGACCCCACCCCCAGAGGAATGGGGGAAATCCAGGGGTTTTTTCCTTTAGCAAAATACTTCCTCATGAGGGAGACCTTGGTTAGCTTTGGACCTAGTGCAGCCCCAAATTTGGGAAGATGATTGGGGAAGGGTTGGGGTACACCCGTGTGTATGTGCATGTGACTGCTCACCGGTGTGTTGCCTGGGCTGCATGGTGTGGACTCTGCTCAGGAGCTGGGCCCAGGGCCCAGGGTGACTACAGCGGGGCATGGAGGTTGGGGGGCAGATGGCATTTTCCAAACACATCCACACACCCACATCCCCTGTGGGCAGGCATGCAGATGTGTCCTTTGGACTTCATTCCCATTCATGCCTGGCAGGGATCCATTTTCAGGAGTGGGTGGAAGCAGTGGGGCCCCCACCGCCTGTGGGGTTATTTGTCACAGCTAGGGCTGTGCTGTTCCTTCTCCGATGACAACAGCACAGAGCTCTATCTGGGGTCGTGACGCCTTTTCTTTCCTGGAACAGGAGGCCCCATAAGCCCATTCCTGCCTCTGTCCCCAGCTACCCTGGGCTGCACACCCTGACACTTGGCCGCCTCCACCTCCCCTTTCCAGGAAGGCAGCATTGAGACAAGAGATGGGGGTGGAAGGAGAGGGGACAAGAGGCTTAGGAATTTGAGTAAGCAAGAGGTCAGGGACCCCCAGTACTCCTGGAGAGGGTGGGAGAGGGCAGAGCCTCAGTTTGGAAGGAGAGGCTCAGACCAGTGCCCCTCCCCACCCTTCCACTCTGCCTGGCTCTGCTGGGCTTGCTGTTTTGTGGGTGGAGGGTGGAGGCCCACTGGCTAAGAAGGAGGTGGGTTGTTGCAGCCTACCAGCCAGAAAGCAGACCCAGGTTTGATTCCTGACCCTGCAGGGTACCAGCCAGAAAGCCAACCCCTTACCTAGCAGTTCTCATTGAGGAGTGGTCCCACCCCACCCCAGGGGGCAATTGCAAAGGCACTGGGGCCAGCTGATAGCTGATGGAGGGGATGAATTTGAAATATTAGCTTGTGCTTTTCATCTAGTATTTTGCCTCTTTCCTCCACTATTCAAGGCTCAGGAGAAGGGTGGGTCAGGGCTCCTTGTTTGCTCTCCTGTCCTTAGAGCTGGAGAAGCCCCAGGCACAGTATGGAGAAACTTAGATTGGGAAGGAGCACCCCCGTCCCAGGGAGGGAGGTCAGTACCCTGGTTAAGGGCTCAGAACCCTACAGGGATGCTGAACCCCTCTCCCCAAGCATAGAGAACAGCAAGGAGGGAAGGGGCCTCAGGAATATGGCTGAGGGACATCAGGATGGCCTGTGGCAGCGCTCCACAGCCAGCACAGGGTCCATGTAACCTGAGTACCCAGGAAAAGAGGGTGTAGAAATATTGTAAAGGACTAAGTGTTTCCTCGTTTGTACAAATAAAGCTTTGGAAATCGGAAATCAATTGTAGAAAACAAAATTATATATAAAATTGTATTTCACTCACCAGGCTTGCGGACTTAGCTCACTATGTCATATTCCTCATTATTATAGGTCGGGTCCTCTGGAGACAGTATCCCTAACTGTGGGGAGGGAGCGTTCACACCATGGGTCCCTCAGGCACCTTGGGGCCTCTGGGGGGTGCAGAGAAGTGAAGGGGGCTTCCAGAGAGGAGGGGGTGGGGCTACTGGGTCCCAGTACCATTTCCTGGGAACCGTCATGGGTGGGGGAGGGACTGTGGCACTGCCTGTTGGAGAGGGGCCCATGACCCCTGACCTAGCCTGGCCTCCTGATAAGAGGTTGGAGCTGTAACCTTAAAAATAAAACTGCCAGTTATCTTACTGGCAAAAGACGGCTTAATTCGGGAAAGCAGAGAATTGCCACGCCACACAAGCAAACTGGGTAAAACTGGAGGCACCGCCACAAGGCGGAAGACGGGCTCCTTTATAGAGGAAAGGGGAGACTGGGAAGGCTGCTGTAAACGAAAAGTCCATCGGAGTGAAGTGGGAGTTGGAAGTATGGTGGCTTCTTATTGGCTGAGTTGTGAGTGTCTGGCTGGGCTGTTGCCGGGGAAGGAGGAAAGTCTTTCCTTCCCCTGCCAGACAGTAAAATGGTAGGTGCATGAAAGGTCCATCTCTTCCCAATCGGTCTGCAATTGAAGAGAAGTGATGGAAACTGAGAGCTCCTCCTGCTGAACCTCCCGACTCCGTTTTAGTGAGGTTTCCCTTTATTCATTTTCAAAGTCCAAGTCTCCTTTTGGAGGGGGTCAGGAGAGAGCCGGACTGGGCCAGAAAGGGAGTTGGGGCCCTCCTTATCTTGCCCTCTACCCACACTGAGGCTCCCCAAGTCTTCCCCATTTTGGCTCCAATCCCCACCAGCCCTTCTTGCCTTTTGCAGCCCTCAGACCCTGTCAACATCCACATGAGGAGGTGCAGAAGGAAGAAGCCTGCAGGTGAGGCACGGGGGGTGGGGGGGTTGTGGGGTGGCAGGTTTATTATAAGAACTGTACAAAGGAGCCTGGCCTGGGTCTGTTCCCACCCGGACAGAGTGGGGATGGGTGTAGGTGTGGACAGGGGGCCACAGGCCAGAGCCTGTAGTCTCCATGCGGTCTTTGGGTGAATATCCAGTTCAACAGATGCGGAGGCTCTTGGGGACACCCCAGTTTGGGGGAAGGGCAGGGGACAGGGTACTGGTCAGGGAGGAGGCTGCCCTCTCTAGGATGTATCTTCTAAAGGAAGAGACAGACGGTTGTGGGAAGGTAGAAGGAGTGGGGCCTCCTTCCATGGAGGACATAGGCAAGACACAGGGAGTGGGGCTGAGGCAATGGGTGTGATGAAGGGAATAGGAGGAAGGGACAGTGGCTGGCCAGGAGGCCAGAGAGTAAGGCAGACAGAAAGAGAGGCTCCAGCCTGTGGGCACACGCACACGCACGCACACACACACACACACACACACATACACAGACCCACACCCACAGCCACATTGTTTTGGAGGTTTTGCTGCTTCCTGAGTTTTAATCAAACTGTTCACAAGAAACAAGAGAGAGAAGAGGAACTAAGGCCAACGGGGACTCAACGTGCAAACCTTACCATGCACGTTCACACTCATTCACACACTCACAGCACAGGCACACCCCATGGACAGGACTGCACAGGACAAACACACGCGTACACCAGTCAGACTACAGGGGCACGCGGACACTAGAGACAACACACACACACGCAGAGGCAGGACACAGTGCTTTGAGGACTCGAATGCACACACAGCTGTACACACAGGCATGAAGCAGACCCAAGGTACACACACAAGTGAGCAAATCCAGTGATGCCTGAGGTGTCTCCATGCCTCCTCTGAGCTCGGCCTCCATCTGTTCTCCGGGAGCCGGAAGAGGCCTGGCGCGGCCATGCCCGGACCAGGGGTGCCAATAAAAATGCTGTCTGGTGTGCCAGGCAGCAGGAAGTTGGAAGGTTGGGCCCGAGCCAGGGGAGCTGTGCACATCCCGGTGTTAAAATCTAACACGGGCTCAAGGACAACACTCTTAGGATCACTTTGAGGATGGGGAGAGAAGGATGAGGAGGGAGGGAGAGATGGGTGTGGCAGGGGCTGAGGGGATCTGGAGGCTGAGTGAGGCTACAGAGAGCCCTGTGGTGCTAAAGCGGGAGGGAGGGAACAGAAACCTACCCCCGGGCTCCAGGGTCCCTGCCCCTGCCCCAGGTCTGGGTGCTCTGGCCAAGGAAGCCTCCAGGGCAGTGATGCGGCTGGCGGGACCCCACCTCTATCAACCCTCCATGCTTCCTAGAAGAAGACCATCCTTGAGTGGAACCCTCCCTCCTGCTCTTCCCCCAGGGGACGGTCGGGGGAGCCAGGGGCTGCACAATGGACAAAGCGGGACATGGTTTCAGGGGCCACAACCCCAGCCGGATGCATCAGGATCCAGTGGCCAGCCAGACTCAGGGAACCACTTGTGGACCAGTGACATTTCTCTTCTCCAGTTAACTTGTGGTCTGGAAGGACGTAGCTGTATCCCAGGCAGGGGAGGGCTGGTAGGCTCTGGGTCAGGAGTCTGCTCTCACTGAGGTTAAGACATCTTTATCCGGGAGAGGCCTGGGGAGCCTGAGCCACTTCCTGGGGAGAGGCCTATAGCCCTTAAGACTCTGGTGGAGGAGGGCAGCTCATCCCTCCACTGTAGGCAGACTCCTCCCCCACGTGGGGGGCAGAGATTTCTGATGTTCTGACCTCCCCCAAGAGGAGAGGCAGCAGGGCCCATGAGGAGGTGGAACAACTTGAAATGAGAAACCATGGACGCAGGGAGAGCCTCAGGCCCAGGGTGGTCTTCGAGTGCAATTCCCATTTTCCACGGCCTGGGGGGTCAGCCCCAGTGTGGCCAAATCCTGTCCCAGCCAGGGAGCCAATCAGCCGCAGACTCAAAGCCTGCTCCCTCAGTTAGCAGGCACCATGAGGGTTTTGGGGGGGCTGTGCCAGGCTCAGCGGGCCACCTCGCTGCTGCTATTAGACGAGAGACTCTTTGACCCCCGGGCGCACTGTCTGCCCCAGGGGCGGGGAGGGAGGGAGGGCGGCATCTGAGGGGCTGATGGGCATGAGCCCGATGGCCGGTCCAGAGTCCCCCGTCGAGCCCCTGTCCTCACCCGTGCCCGGCAGGCTGCTGTTCCCATTCTCTTGGCCATACATCCTGTTCATGGTGGTGGCAATCAGGCCCTCCTTCTCGGGGCCACCGTCCCCGCCGCCGTCCTGGCTGTGGCGGTACATGTAGGATGCCTGCTTCACCGTGCGCTGGAGCAGGTGCCGGCGGTAGGCCCTCTGGATCTTGATGGCGCACACCTCCTCGTGCTTCCTCTTGAGGGTGGTGGTGATGGGCTCATAGGAGACCTTGGAGGGGTTGGCAGCCATGAACTTCTCCTCCATGGTCTCCTTGAGAGAGTCCATTTCCCCAGAGTCGCCTAGGACCTCCTTGGTGAGGGCAAAAAGGATGTCCAGGCAGTGGATTTTGTCCCCTGGCACCATGGGTAGGTCCAGCGTGATGAGCTTGATCTTGTTGGGCTTGGCGATCCTCAGCGGCTCCTGCAGGGTGTCCACAAAGTCTGAGAGGCGGCTGTACTCGATGAACTGCGTGGCATCGGGGTCGAACTTCTCCCACGTCTCATAGAACATCTCGAAGTCGTCCTCGCTGAGGGGCTCGCTGCTCTCCTCGGTGGCCACGTTGAAGTTCTCCAGGATGATGGCAATGTACATGTTGACCACGATGAGGAAGGAGATGATGATGTAGCTGCAGAAGAAGCAGATGCCAATGGAAGGGTTGCCACAGTCACCCCTGACGCTGGTGCCCGGGTTCTCGAGTGTTGGGTCACAGTCGGGGGGCCCACTGTTGAGGATGGGGTTCAGGAGCCCATCCCAGCCAGCTGATGTAGTGATCTCAAAGAGACAGATGATGCTGTTGCCAAAGGTCTCAAAGTTGAACATGTCATCGATGCCCGACTCCTTCTTGACATAGGCAAAGTTGGACATGCCAAAGATGGAGTAGATAAACATTACGAGGAAGAGGAGGAGGCCAATGTTGAAGAGGGCAGGCAAGGACATCATGAGGGCAAAGAGCAGAGTCCGGATGCCCTTGGCCCCCCGGATCAGCCGCAGGACACGCCCGATCCGGGCCAGGCGGATCACTCGGAACAGTGTGGGTGACACGAAGTATTTCTGGATCAGATCGGAGAGCGCAAGGCCTGCAGAGAGCAAGAGTGAGGAGCTCTGTCCTTGGGGTGGGAGGCGGGGTCAGGGAGCAGGTGCGGGGTGGGGGGGGTGGAGGGGGCATGTGGGGCTCAAGGGAGCCTGGCCTGGTGTGCTGTTCCCCAGAAGGGAGCAGGAGAAGCACAGCCCAAATGGTCTGACCGATGAGGCCGGGCTCTCCCAGGGTCCTGGGGGTGGGAGCTCCGCTCCACCCTGACACAGCCGGAAAGAGGTGAGATATGTATGCCCAGGCTGATGGGGTTGAGGGTAAGCCGACTCCCAAGGCTGTTTGTAGAAGCCCCAGGTGAGACAAAGGGAGGACAGCTCTGTGTGTGACTCTGAGCCTAACTTCTTTGTGACTCACCTTCCTCACCTGTAAAGCAGAGGTGGTAACAGCACCTACCTCCTGGGACGGCACAGTGTCAGGCAAATCATAAATGATCAATAAGTGGTTAGTTGCTATCACACTGACACACGTCTGTGCACTTGTGTGTGTACGGATACTGGAACCGTCTGTCTTCCACTAGGCACCTCGGCAGCCAAGTGTGCATCTACTAACGGAGCAAACGTTTTTAGAAGTGTGTCGTGGGTGTGCAGCTGACGGCCTGCGTGTGAGCCCGGCCCGTGTGCTTTCTGGGCATGGTGTGGACGCCAGCAGCCTATGCATGTGTGTCCGTGTACATGCGTGTGCGAGCTTTCCAGGTGCAAGGGCAGGTGTGTGAGCGCAAGGATGGGAGCCGCAGGCCTCCCTGGGTGGGTTTGCCCAGCCCGGCCCCGCTCACCCACGATGGACAGGATGACGACCACGAAGTCGAAGATGTTCCAGCCCACAGTGAAGTAGTACTGGCGCAGGGCGAGCATCTTGAGCACGCACTCGCCGGTGAAGATGATGATGAAGACCATGTTGATGTTGTACAGGATGTCCACCTTGAGCTGGCTCTGGTCGTCCGTCTCCACCATCATGGTGACCATGTTGAGGCAGATCAGGATCATGATCGTGATGTCGAACACCTGCTTGGTCACGCAGTCATACACCATGCCCTGGATCTTGTTCTACAGCACAAGGAGGGTGTGAGGGTGCGGAGGGTGAATGTGGGGATGTAGTGGTCAGGACCCACACGGTGTGGACAGGCCGGGGCCATGGGGTTACACACAGCATGACAGAGGGGTGTCAGGACTCGTGGTAGAATCGGCCATGGCAGGGAGGGGAGACCTGTCCGGACAGGATGTTCTGGAGGTTCCATGGGCTGCATCCTCCCTCCAGGACCCTTTCTCCCCTCAGGTTCCCCTGGCAACCTCTCTTCCTACTCCTGAATTGTTGCTCACCAGGGAGGGTGTCTGGACATCCTCTTCCACCCACTTCTAGGGGCCTCCCTCCCTCTAAAGGGATGGGCAGACACGGCGGGCTGTGCAAGGTCAGGTGAGGGGCAAACCAGTGGCTGGGGTTTGAGGCCACTGTTGCCCCAGCCTCACCACAGGTGGCCCCAGCCTCACAGTAGGGACACTGCCTGGTGGGCAGAGGGCAGCCTGCATTTGGTCCCCATCGGCCCCCTTGGGTGGAAGGTTCATCCAGGCTGTTAGGAAGAGGGGCTCAGAGGGCTGGTACCTGGGGCCGGGGAATTGGCTTCTGAGGCTTCTTGGAGCCAAGCTTCTTCATGGCATTGTAGTATTTCTTCTGTTCCTCCGTCATAAAGATGTCTTTCCCTCCAAAGTATAATGGGATGGTGCCGGTAAGGTTGAGGGCTCCTCTCCTGTGTCTTCAAGGCCTCCCCACCTTGGGCACCACCCTTAAAGCAGCCCCCACACCAGCAAGGGGACCTGGAGGGCCCAGAGATAGGGGCTGAGGGAGGGAGGGAGGGGAAGGGGGTCTGCAGGGTCCAGAGAAAGGAGGGAGGGGAGTGGGGTGACAGCAGAGTGTGGAAGAGGACCAGCACTGGCTCATAGCCTAGGCCAAGTCACTTTCTCAAAGTCGCCGGGGAGGATCTGAACCCAAGCTTCCTGCATCAGTCATCCCACCGGCACCCCACGGTAGGGGCTGAGGCGGCATGTGGGACTATAGGGAGCGAAGGGACCAGGGAGCGAAGAGAGGGAGGATAGAGCCCAGGGAGGGTGGGTGGACACTCATCTTCTTCTTCTGCTGGTTGAAGTTGTCAATGATGACACCGATGAAGAGGTTGAGGGTGAAGAAGGACCCAAAGATGATGAAGATGACAAAATAGAGGTACATGTAGATGTTCACCTCGTACTGGGGCTGTTCTTCCTTCTGCAGAGGCCACAGGACAGGACAGGATGGGACAGCCACAGGGATGGGGCGGGATGGGACGGGATGGGGGTGGGATGGGATGGGATGGAGAGGTTGGGGGGAATGTTGGCTGCTCCCCACTCCCCATCTCACTGTTGGCAGGAAGGGCATCCTAGGGCCCAGAGGTGGACCCTTCTACCCCTCAGGCTGCTGAGTTTGGGGGCTCCTCAGGAGGTGGCATGGGGCCGGGGATGGTTGTGTTTCTGGTCTGCACCCTCTCCCCTGCCTTGCTTGCCAGCCACATTTCGGTGAGCCCTACTCACCTCCCGGGAGTCCACCGCCGCATACATGATGTCCATCCAGCCCTTGAAGGTGGCCTGGGAGAGTGTGGTTAGGTTTGAAGAGAGGGGCTGCTTCCCATTTCTACCATCCATGAGTCTCCCTCCTCACCCTAGCCTGGTCCTCCCCAGAGCCCCACAGGGCAGGCATCACATAGAGACCAGAGAGGTCTAAATATTACCTCAGGGTCCCACAGCACTGGAAGCAGGGGGGGTGGGCTCCTAACGAGGAGTAGCAGTGGGTGCAGGTACAGTAAGAATCTGGGAGCACTTCCATCTCAGTTTAGTGCAAGGGCAGCGGGTTACACTTACCACCTGCAAGAGGGAGAGGTAGCCTAGACCCACATTGTCATAGTTGACCTTGACGTTGAGCCAGCGGACCTGGCCTGTGTGCATAAGGCTCTCACAGTCTGATTTGTTGTTGACCTCGGAGATGTCAAACCTCTCAGAGGTGGTGGTGTTGATGCAGTAGTAGAACTTGCCGGCAAACAGGTTGACGCCCATGATGCTGAAGATGAGCCAGAAGATGAGGCAGACAAGCAGCACGTTCATGATGGAGGGGATGGCTCCCAAGAGGGCGTTCACCACCACCTGGGGGGCCGGGGCGAGGGCTTGTTGCCAGATCTTTACCCAGGCTCCTTTGGGACAGGGCTCCCCACCTACACTAAGGGGACCAGACAGGGCTGGGCATGGTTATTCAGGGAAGGCTTCCTGGAAGAGGGTCGCTCTGAGCCCGGCCTGGGGGAGAAGTCTGCTGGGCTCTATGTTGGGGGTGGGGGTGGGGAAGTGAGGAGTAGAGTAGGGGTGCTGCGGGCCTAGTGGTTGAAGAGGGCTCTCTGCTTGGCTGGAGCTATCAGCCCAGAGTCAGGGCATTAGGCTTCTCTGGAAGCAGCCTGGCCACGGGTCACTAGGCAGGAGACAAACACTCCTTTCTTGGCCCCCATAGGAAACTCAGCCCCCATGACCCGGCCCCCTGCATCCGTTCCTAGCATTAGAGACACAGATACAGAAAAGAAGCCATCGGGGTCTTCAAAGGAGAAGGACCCTGTGCCCCACCCCCAGCCCTGGTTGCACAGGCTAGCTTCACTCTGTCGGGTTGGCCTAATCTTGAGAATCGCCCTTTCTGAGGAGAAGGTGTTTCATGACTTCCAGACAGAGTGGGCGGCACAGACCTGGTGATGCCTGGGGTATAGCTCTATTCTTGGCCGGGGCACCTTCCAGCTGCATGGGCAGGTCATTTCCCCTTGGGGAGGAGGAGTCCCTGGTTCTGAGGCAGGAGGACCCAGCACTGGCTGGCCCCTTGCATGAACAGGAGGGAGCCCCTCTGGCTGAGCGCCCTGCTGGCCTGCGACCAGCTGCTGCACAGACATCTGTCCCTGTGAGTGGGTCTTATTCCCAACAGACCTCTCTTGGCTGGAGAAGTCCCAATTGTCTTGGCCAAAGCTTCTATTATTTACTGTCACTTCTGTTCTCAAGGGCCTGATGGAAGGGTGGGCAGGCTCAGAGCCCATGCCCAGGCCCTGCCTGCTTGTCCAGGTTGCAGAGTTCTGGTGAGCTGGGGTCTGAGGCCGGGGAGGGACATCTCGACACCCACGGGCCTGCCTTCCTTCTTCCTCCTTCCTAGGGAAGGAGCGCCCTTCCTAGGAGCTGATGCAGCCTCTGCTGCCCCCCAGAGGTGGCAGGGATGAGCTAAGGAGGGGCTGAGCGGTGGAAGGGGCATTTGGGTGGTATGGAAGGATGTCTGGGAGTCCTCAAATCTGGCCTTCAGCAGGGCCCAGAGTCCCCGGCCTCTCCTCCCCGAGTGGTGGCTGGAGTACAGACCTGTGCTCACCGCACCGCGCCCTGCGGTGGCTGCTCCCCCAAACCCTAGCCCTCCTCAGAGCCCCCTTGGGCACCCACCCTCATGCCCTCAAATCGGGACAGGGCCCTCAGGGGACGCAGGGCCCGCAGGGTCCGCAGGGATTTGATGGGTCCCAGCTCCGAATAGCCCAGCCAGTTGGCCACCAGACTGATGATGGAGACCTGCAGAGGGAGAGTGGGCTGGTCAGGGCGGGCAGGGCCTCCTCTGCCCCAGGGGTGCCTTGGGATCTGGCCGCGGGGCACACTCACATCGACAATGAGGAAGTCCAGCCAGCACCAGGCATTGGTGAAGTACACCTTGAAGCCGTAGGCCACCCACTTGAGCAGCATCTCCAGGATGAAGATGTAGGTGAACACCTTGTCCGCGTACTCCAGGATGGTGCGGATGACTCGCCGCTGCTCGATGTAGATGTCCTCAAAGGCCTGGGGATGCCAGCATGGCTGGGGGTGGCCGGAGCTACAGAGGCGGGGGCGGCAGCCCCGGCCCCCACCCAGTCTACTGCCATGGCTTTCCCGGGGTCTGGACTGGGACCAGGCCAAGGCCAGGCTGTTGGCTTTTCCCAGACTCTGTGGGGCCCATAGGGCAAGCGAGTTTCCCCACAGAGAGAAGCCGCTCAGCAGCCCTTCCCCAGGGGTGACACTCAGTCACCTGCTTGGGGGCCTGCACTGTGACACATGTTCAGCCCTGACCACCCCTTCACTCAACATTCCCAGGGCCTTCCCACCTCTGCCCTGGCCGCCACCTGTCACTGGGGGTGCACACAGAGTTGGACCCTGCCTGTCGCTTTACGAAAATGAACAACTTTCTGCGTCATATCCCGCAAGCACAAGCGAGTCCCTTTAGGGTTCTCTGGGGCTGAGACCGCCCAGGTCTCATCCCTCCCATGGTATGAAATGGTAGGGAGTCCCAGGAGGGCCTCCTTTGGGCCTGGCACCTGCCGCTGCCCACGCCCACCCCCCAGGGCATGCCTACCAAGGCTCCGCTGCTGAGCAGGATCATGAAGACGATGAAGGTCTCAAACCAGTTGTGCTCGACAATCTTGAAGCAGGCCCTGCGGAGCGCCCACCACATCTTCCCACGGCCCTGGGAAATGTCCACGTAGAGGACAGGGCAGCGTTGCACGCAGGCTGGGGGAGGGAAGGGGGCAAGGGTACCACATCACAGGACTGGGGGCTGGCCCCAGACCCGCAGGCAGCATGCTCCCACCCCCTTCCCGAGATTGGCTGAGCCCATCTTCCCCACCCCTCCCTGGCAGGCTTCACACTGCCCAGCCCAGGCCCTGGGCGCAGCAGGGGGTGTGCAGGGCTCTTTCCTGCAGGGCCAGGCTGGCCTCTCTCTGCTGGTGAAGCCGAGGAGGGTAATAGTCCTGGAGCAGCCATTCCAGAGCACCTGCCCTTCCCAAGCACTGGGTCACACTCAGGGCCTTGTGGGGGTTCCGTGCGGCAGTCCGCAGGGCCTGGTGTGCACCCACCGCACATGCTTGAGGCTCAGGGGGTCAGGGGCTGGGAGGCATTCGGGCTCTGGTGCCCCTCCCTGGGGCTGTATTTCTCCCAGGCTGTGTCAGGGCATGGCAGCATGGGGGGTTGCGGGGAGGCTCTGCCTGCTCTCAGTGATGCACATGGTCTTGAGATGTCCTCAAGGAGGCAGGTGGCTGGGGCTGGGCCGGGATGTCACCTGCACCCCAGGCCCTGGCCTAGTCTGTCCCTTCCAGGGGCTGCTGGGCTGGCGGAGGCGCCAGGGGAGGCAGTAGGGGTGCACGCACACAGCTCTCCCTCACCCTCCGTGAAGCACTCCTCGGGCTGTTCCCCATCAGGGTTCTCTTCAGCCTGCTCCTCGGGGTCCTCCTCAGGGGGCTTATAGTCGGCAGTGCTGCAGACGGAGGAGTTCCCATCTAGGGGCTGCGCTGGCTTCTGCAGGGGACCACAGGGTGACGTGAACCCTGCGTTCTCCCACCAGGTGAATGGAGGAGGTCAGGATGGGGGACCAGAAGGGAGAGGAGAAAGGGGGTGGAGCTGACCTACTCATCATTCAGCACTCATTCATTCCCTGAGCCCCGGGTTATGGAGCCAGTGCTGTGGCCTTCGCAGAACCACAGCAACCAAGGCAGCTATGGTCCTGCCCTCACGCACTTCCGTTTGGAGCAGGGCTGGGCTGAGGCCTGGGAAGGGATGGTGAGGACAGAAGGAGGCAGGTGAGGGCCTCAGGTAAGGGAGGAGGCTGGGGGGGGGGGTGGCTGAGCCAGGCTGGGGAAGTGGAGGAATAAGAGGCCTGAAGGGGCTTTTGAGGGAGCATGAAAGGGGTCAGAATGGAGCCGGGGCTGCCAAAGCCTGCAGGGAATTGCACGCAGTGTCCTCAAGATCTGGGCCTTCCCATGTCCAGGGTCTGCTGGGCTGAGGAGCCCAGAAAGGATGAAAAACTTTCCCCAGCAGAAGCTCCAGCTTGGAGCACAGGGAATCCAATGGGAGTGGGGCAAGACTGGGGAGGCGAGTGTCTGGCCTTGCCAGGCCCCCCCCTGTCCTGAGCCACGTTCTTGGCTCTAGCCTCCCTCCTCAAGGGAACCCCTTCATGGCTGGAGCTGAGGTCCCTGAATGGGAAGATGGAGAGGACAGCTCTGGATCCAGAGTGGCACGAGAAAATTAAGGAGGTCCCCTTGTGCCCAGTTGACAGAAAAGGAAACCGAGGCAGGCATTAGGTCAGCCAGGGCACCCACTAAGCCACTTGCCCTATTTGTGTGTCCCAACTCCCACAATCACCCTTGGAGCCTTGTTTGCCCCCCTGAGAGTCCCCGGAGCCTTGGCCCTGGGTGCTCTCCTGCCCTCCCCCACCCCCGCTCCTCATACCGAGGTCGGTGCCACATTTCCCTGGGTATTTATAGCTTGGCAGGCACTTGGCCCCCTGGTAAGTCAGCGTGACACATATCGGGGGAATAAGGAGTCAAGAGCTTTCAGGGCAAAATTCTTTGAGACTCCAGTGCCCAGCCAGGCCCAGGGCCGAGATGGTGGAGATGGGGAAGGGGCCCTGCCCTACCCGAGGTGCTAGCCCTTCCCTTGCCAGAGCTGGAGGATGGGATTTGGGGCTCAGAGTCCACTCCCTGGAGAGGCTCAGGCTGAGGCCCCAGCCTCAGCCTGAGCTCCTGGGATGACTACAAGTCCCTCTGTCACCCTTGCTGGGAAGAGGAAGGAGGAGGGGCATCTCCTGGATGGGTGGGTCAGGGCTACCGCTGAGACTGCCCAGCTCTCTGCTTTCCTTGTACCCAGCCCCTGTGGCCCCCCATCCCCCTCCACCCCTCAGAGTCCCCAGTCCAGACCCAGCACTTTGGCCCACCCTGGGAGGTTGGGACCAGCTCCAGTGAGGTAACCGGAGGGCCTTCAAGTCCAGAGGAGCCTTAAGAGGGTCATCTTGGGTCCTAACCCTGGAGCCAAGGCACCACAGATAGGAACGTCCTGTCCAAGAGCACCACCTGCTGGTGAGGGGGGGCCCAGGTGGAGGTGCAGAGCCAGAGTGAAGGGACACTGGGCAAGGACAGGCAGGTCCCATCCAGTTAATTGTCAGTCACCATGCACAGAGAGCCTTCTGTGTGCTTATACACAGCCTCTCACCTACTGCTCCCGACCCTGCCCTGAGGGAGGTGCCATACACCCATTTTACAGATGGAGAAACCGAGGCTCAGGATTTGTGACTTGTCTAGGGTCACACAAAAATTTGAAGCCATGTCTATCTGACCCCTGGGCCCCTCAAGCTGGGTGCTGGGATGGGCTCACCTTGCTATCCTCAGGCTCTGAGAATGTGTCAGTCTCCTCCTCCGTGGGCATCTCCAGGTCGGACTCCTCGGAGGCGATGGGCACGTGAATGGTCAGGTAGGGATTGTTGATGAAGTTGAGGTGGTCCAGCTCGGTGCTGGGGGGAGAACCGTCAACCAGGGCCACGTGGTTCAAAATGTGATTGTCCTTCTTCAGGTCCTTGTCACCCTCGTCGGGTGGTGGCTCCTTCTTCTCGTCCTCTGGGGCACTCTCCCCGGCCTCCCCAGCCTCCCCAGGCTTCCCGAGGCTGAGCATGATGTCCTTGGGGCGCAGGATCTTGCCATGCAGCAGTCCCAGGAGAAAGGCTTTGGCAAAGCCGATGCCCCACTTGATGCGCCCAATGGCGATCTGCAGGTTGTTCATTTCGCCATCCTCGTCGGAGGCAGCCAGGCTGTCAGCGCTGAAGGAGCTCAGCAGCAGGGCCAAGAAGAGGTTCAGGACCTGGGAAGCAGGGGTTGGGAGGAACCTGAGCTCAGCCTCAGGGGGTCCGCTGAGGGTGCCACCTTTAGCCAGCTTGAGGGGCCTCAGGCCTCCAGATCAGACCTACCACATGGGGACATTTAAAAGGTTATTGCCTAATGGAATCCTCACAACTGCTCGGGGAGGTGGAGCATTCCTATAGGCCCTACTTTGCAGAAAGAGAAGTTGAGGCTTAGGCACATGCCAGGAGTCTGCAAGATTGGGTCAGAGGCAGGGTTTGCAGAGGCCCACTGGGTGACAAGGACTCTTTCCAGGACTCTGTCCTCCACATCCGCTGCTTGGGAAGGCAGAACAAAGAACAGGGCTCATGTTTCTGAGTTTCCAGGACTTATTGGGACCCTGAATCAGCTGAGCCTTCTTTTCCTGTCTGTTAATAGAGCCTGTGCTCCCTGGTGCTCAGAGCAACGTACCCTATTGCTCTGGGAAGGACATTTGCTAGTCACCCCCTTTTCTCTTCTCGGGATTCCCTGCTCCACCTCGCTTTCTTCCCACTCCCATTTCCCTGCTGAAAGGTTTAATACTGGTCTACCCCTCCAGTCTCCAGCTTTATTTTCCAGAGACAGACCATTGCTGAGCCTCTCCCACTGTGATGTCAGGGAGCTCTCACCTAGTACAGACAGACCTTTGACCAGATCAGTGCGGTGGGTTTGCGTGGTAGTAGAGACTGGGGTGCGCAGGCTTTGAAACCATGCTGCTCGGCCTTGAAGCCCGGCGTACTAGTGATGTGTCCTGAGGCAAATCATATCGCTGCTCTGTGCCTCTGTTTCCTCATGGGTATAATGGGGATGGTTCTAGTACCTACCTCCTTGCATTGTTGTGAAGATTGAAAGATCAGTCTAAGTAGAGCACACAGTAGGCACTCAAAACATGTTGGCTGTCATGTGTGCAAGGGCAGAAGGTATAAGGTATAGGGAAGAGTATGATTAGCTCTGAGGTCAGCTCAGCATTTTATTGATAAGGAAACTAAGTCCCAGAGAGGTAGAGGGATATGCCCTGAGACATCCAACACAGTCAGGGCTAGAATCCAGGTGTCCAGTCATTACATAACTTTGGAAGACATCATTCATTTAGACTACAATGTGAATGGCAGCCCCAGAGGCTGTGCCTCTACCTTCCTAGTGGCTCTGCCTTCCACCAGTCTCCCTTCCCCAGGGAACAAAGAGGACAGTGAAACCCAGCTGCAGTGGGGGGTCCTGGTTCCTGCCAGCCGGAGGCAGGGCCGGGACTTACTCTGGGCACCTAGGGACAGGGCTAGTTGTATAAGTGGACAAGAAGGAGTAGGGGAGCCTGTACATGTCCACCCCCGGCTGACTTCTCCATGTGGCTCTTATGGCCTGGTTTCACTGGGACTCCTCCAAGGCCTTTTTATCATCACCTTAACTACCATGTTAGCAGAATGCCTTTAAAGTACGTATTTCTATAAATACACACACTGGGGAGAAGGTGTGTGCGGGGGGCATTCCTTCCCATCTCCTTGCCCTCTAGCCGCTTTTCTTTTGCCCCCAACCAACATTTATGGGTCTTTCTTTCCCTTTGCTGGGGTGTGGGGGGGGGAGGCATCCAGTGTTCAGAAACACATCTGAGATGGGAATTAGCTGCTCTCTGGGTCAGGAGGGTTTGCACACGGCGCCTGCCTAGGACAGAAATAGCTGCGTCAGGCAAGGCGTGGGGAAGAGGACTGGGGGGAAGGGGGATGGACATCATGTTCCCCCAGGGGCTCTGAGGGGTGGGTTACCTATGCCCTCATCATTTCCTCTTCTTCGCAGTAACCCAGAGCAAGTGCCCAAGTGCCACAATGCAGGGGGCATGGGGCCCCACACTCACTGGCAGGATGCCTCCAGTGCCCTCTAGCAGACACTGGCTTCCAGGAAGCCTGGGTGGGGGGGCAGTAGGCGGGGACAGTGCCCAAGGAGCTGCTGGTGACGCCTCCCTGGGCTGCTCTACTCCCCCTGAGCCAAGCGAGGGCAGATCAAGGCAGAGCTGGGCTGGGAAGGAGTATGGGTGGGGTGTGCGTGCGCGCGCGCGTGCGTGTGCGTGCATGTGTGTGTGTGTGGGGTGACACGCCTGTGTGACAGGCACACAGAGGCAGTGCAGGGGTTCTAGACTGCTTGGGTTCCAATCCTGTGCAGGTTACTAGCTTCCCTCCCTGAGCCTTTGCTTCCCTGTCTAAAAAGCAGAGATGAAACAGCACGTCCCCTGAGGTGATGACGAGCATCAAGAGACAGACACACAGAAGGCGCTCAGAATGCTGGGCAAATGCACATGGAGGTCAGCTGTCACTGTCGTTACTGCCCGTGTTGACGCTGTCATTCTCACCCCCGCTGCTGTTACTGACGCAGACTCAGGTTCTAGCCCGGGCTCAGTCTTACACTAGCTGTGTGGTCCCCTGCAGTGGCTTCTCGGAGCTCGGTGCCAACGTGACCTCCCTCCCGGGGTTGGGAGCGCATTAGGGATAAGGCAGGGAAAGCCCTCTGCGCAGGCAGAAGCCCAGTCCTCGGGGAGGGTGGGGGTGACCCCTATGGCAAAGACCTGAACCACCACTCCCCGCAACCCACCCCCCCTAGCCCCCGCCTTGTAGACCAAGTGCTTTGCTGGGCGCTCAGACCATGTGCTCAAGTGGGTCAGCACTGTCACCATCCCCATTTTCCACGTGAGAAAAATTGAGGCCAGAGAGATGGTTAAATAATGTCTCAGGGTTTCCCAGTCAGTATGTGGAAAAGCAGGGGCTTGCAATGTTTTTGAGTTTACCCACGTACAGACAGAAACCCACTACAGACCCTTTCAGTCGTGCTGGGCCTTAACCTTTACCTTCACAAGCTTCTACTCAGAGCTAGCTACCCACGCCATCCCACCCCCGTTCTGCTGGGGCATCTTCTCTCTCTCTCCCCCACACCCCAGGCCCTGGGGTTCTCCTGCCTAACTGTCCCTGGGGGCTCAGGACTTCAGTGGAGGTGACACTGGACGGCTCCCGCCCCAGCCGGAGCTCAGCGATATCTGAGAAGTGCTGACCTAGCAGCCCAAGGATTCCACCGGCCTTTGCAGAACGTGGGGACGTGCGTCTTCCCACCCCACTGTTGCCCAGGGCAGCGTCGGCCATGGGAGCAGCTGGGCACCAGGCTCCTGGCAGGAGTGCTGCCCACCCTGAGCAGGGCAGGAATTGTGGCATCAGGGTGTAGAGACAGGCCACACTGGGGCCCCAGCCACAGAAATGCTGGTCAGCGTGACGGCAGCCCGCACCCCTGCTCGTAATGGGGCCCCCTGTGGCTCTTCCCCAGCACCAGCCCCACAGGGAAGCCCTGAGCCACAGAAAGCGGCAGGATGAAGGCCGTTTATGCCATACTCTGGATTCTCCCTACTCCCGGGGCCTGATGCCAGGAACGGAAGAGGGTGAGAGGGTGAGAGAGGGACAGGAGGCCCTGGAGTTCTGGAGCCAACCCCGCGTGCCACCTTCCCGCACCCAGCTGACCACAGAGCAGTCGCTCGTTCAAGGTCACACAGATGACAGCGGAGCTAGGCCTGGAGTGTGGGTCTGCCTCCAGTTGTCGTGTTACTTTGCCCTAAATGCTAGGTTTCAACAGTACTACTCACAGTGTCCGCCTCTGGACTTGTGACAGCTGCGCTGGTTAGAAAGGCAGATTCCCAGGCCCTGGCCCCCAAGCTGCTGAATCAGACTCTGGGGACGTGGGGCCAGGAATCTATCTGGGTTTTAAGAAACTTCCAGGTGATTCTTAAGCAGGTTAAAATTGGAAAGCCACAGTGTTAAACTGTTTAAAATTGCCCTTTTGGGTGGGGGAGGCAGACCACAGTTCAGTGGCAGTGATTTAAACCAGTTTAACTGCATGGGGCAAAGGCCCTGGAAAGACAGCCCAATTTAAAGGACTTCATTGAATGTGACATGTTCCGCTTGGGTTTCCTGGCAGTGGTGGGGGGGGGGGGAGAGGAGCCACCCAGCGGGCCCAACTCACCACTAGGTTGCCAATGACCATGACCATGAGGAAGACCGTGAGGCACATGGCCTGGCCGGCCACCTCCATGCAGTCCCACATGGTCTCGATCCATTCCCCGCACAGGATGCGGAAGATGATGAGGAAGGAGTGGAAGAAGTCGTGCATGTGCCAGCGGGGCAGGCTGCAGTCGGAGGAGATCTTGCACACGCACTCCTTGTAGCTCTTGCCGAACAGCTGCATGCCCACCACGGCGAAGATGAACACGATGATGGCCAGCACCAGCGTCAGGTTGCCAAGCGCGCCCACCGAGTTGCCGATGATCTTGATGAGCATGTTCAGCGTCGGCCACGACTTGGCCAGCTTGAAGACCCGCAGCTGGGGGCAGGACGGCGGGCGCCAGTGAGGCCCAGCCCCCTCCCCCCACCCGGCCTGACCCGAGGGAGCCCCATCCTCGGGAGAAACAACTCTCCAGAACAACTCAAATCCCTGCCCCGTGAGTGAGCTGAGGCCTCGGTCTGCCGCTCTGTTAAATGGGAATCCTCCTATCCGACCACCTCATCCTCTTTATGTGTTCAAAAGAAATGAACTGTATCATTTAAAGATATTGGCTGAAGTATTTACAGAGACAGTATATGTCAGGATTTGCTTTCACATCCCCTCCCCCACAAAAAATAAGGGAGAGATGTTGATGGCTGTTGGAATGTTGATGGCCTTTGGAGTGGGTGTAGGCACACAGATTTCGGTAGACTTTATATGTTTGTGGATGAAGGACAGGTCCCGTAACAAAGTTTGGAAAAATTAGAAGTGTTCCTATGGGGTGGTGGAAAGGATCCTAAACCGGACTCCCAATTCTACTACTAATGAGCTTCCCGAGCCCCAGCCTTCAGGTCTGCAGTATGGTCTCTGCTCCACTGTCACCCAGGTCCCTGGGAGTCAAGCCCAAATGTCAGCTCCCAGGGCTATCATTTTGGTCCCTGGTAGCCCTATGTGATAAAGGGAGGGGGCTCTCTTTCTCCCCATTTCCAGTCAGGAAGGTTCTGAGTGGTGGAGCGGCATGCACCAGTGGCTTCTTGGGGATCCCTCCTCCCATCCCCCCTGCATACCCCCACCCAGCCCCTCCTCAGCCTGGCCACAGGGCCTCACGCACCAGTCGGAAGGAGCGGAGCACAGACAGCCCTTGCACATTGGCCAGGCCCAGTTCCACCAGGCTGAGGGTGACGATGATACTGTCGAAGATGTTCCAGCCCTGCTGGAAGTACTCATAGGGGTCCATGGCGATGAGCTTCAGCACCATCTCTGCTGTGAAGATGCCAGTGAAGACCTGTGGGGGGTGGAGGGTCCACATCACAGAGCCTCAGTTTACACGGGGCCTGGGGGGTCCCCCCCGACTCCCACCTCCTGGCAGAGCCTTGAGTGGGGGCAGGCAGTGGTACCCGCGGCCTACAGGTGTGCATGCGTGAGTGTGTGAAGAGTGGAATGGTCTTGCCCCAGGGCACAGTGGGTACCACCCTGAGACACCTGAACCCATCCGCTTCTGGCCTTGTGCCCATGGGCCAGTCACTTCACTTCCTGTGGCCTCACCCCAGTCATAGTATATAGCACTCATATAGCACTTTGTGGTTGATGCCATGACCTCACTAGGATGATGCCAATTTCTACATAGTTGTGAGCGATGGTCCCTTGTTCCAGAAATGAGAACATTGAGACTCCGAGAGCTAAGCGGCAAGTGCTCGCTCACGCCACCCACATGGGAATGAGTCAGACCTCAAACCCAGGTCTTGGGGTACTTAATTCAGTCTTCCTGTCTCTACACCCTACCCTCTCTACCGTGACTGGCAGGGGTCCTGAAGCTCAGCAAACCTTGGTGGACTTAGAAGTCTAGGGTAGGGGCCAAAAGGGGCAAGCCCAGGGATCCAGAAGGCCAGAGCTGCCCTCCATCAACCAGGCACAGGGGTGTAAGGGCTGCCTAGCCTCTGAAAACTCCCTGAGCACAGCCCCCCTCCTGCCGGGCACCAGCTGCCCTGGTCTACAGCCTGCCCAGGCACATGCTGAGCCCTGCCCGGAGCTGTCCCCGGCCATAGCAGGTGCCCAGACGGCAGCGCAGTGCGGGCAGGGGGTAGGCAGGGGCGGGCAGGTGGCAATCTGGGCCCATCACGCACGGCCCAGCAGCTGCACTGCAAGCCCAGGGCACACCCTTGCCCCCCCAGCCCAGTTTGGCCTGGCTGCCTCAGACGGATCCATGGGATAGACGTGCCTGCCTCACAGGCTGGGAGCCCAGGGTCTGATGCCCACGCCACCCACATTGTACTGCCACAGGCCCCCACAGCTCGTTCTCCTTGGGCTCTCCTCACCCTCAGGGTCGGGGGAGCATCTCACCCATTTGCCATCTGGAAACATGCTAAGGGAATGGGGAAGGGTGGGGTAGGGCTGGAGGATGAGGCGGCTTTTTCCCTTTGTCAGGCTCCACCGGGGCTGGAAACGAGGTGATAATGCTCCTAATGGGCAGGGATAAGCAGGCGGATCAGTGCGTGTCAACAATAGCCAGGCAGGAAAGGCCTGCAGGGAGCAGGCCTGGCCACGCTGGGGAAAATGGTAGTGGGCAGTGGGCTTGGGGGGAGGGGCTATGCCTGGGGCACCTCTTGGGCCTTGGTGCCCAGGGCCATATGCCCCCACTTTCAGGTCCCTTGGTCCCTCTTAGGCCCACAACAACCTCTGAAGGTAGAGACCTGTCACTCATGTCTCCACCCCCCGACCTCTGCCTCCATCCAGGGCATGGCCTGGACCTCAGACACCCTGAATCCTGATCCTAAAATGTTATGCCTGGACCTCAGACACCCTGAATCCTGATCCTAAAATGTCTAGCACCTCATCCCACTCTCTCTGCCTCCACATACCCTAAAAAATTCCACATCCCATCGATCACCCCACGTACCTCCCTTATATCTCAGTTCCTGTCCCCTGTATGCTGGGAGAATAAGCTCGGCTTGTCCCCGTATGCCCCCAATAGTGCCCCATATTTCCATACATCCCAGGTGGCCCCTCCCCCATCCTGCATGGGAGTGACACCTCTCCCTGTCCCCTCCTTACCAGGTTGCCCACGGTGAGCACGTTGTCGAAGTGCTCTGTCATCGGGTAATGCTCCATGGCCATGAAGAGGGTGTTGAGCACAATGCAGATGGTGATGCCCAGGTCCACGAAGGGGTCCATGACAATCAGGTGGATGATGTTCTTGAACTTCACCCATGGGGTGCAGCAGTTCCATATGAGGACTTTGTGGGCACACTTGTACCACCACGGGGGGCACTTCTGGTGGGCCTCTTCCAGCTCTGGGAGTAGGGTAGAAACACACCTGATGAGCACCCCCAGCCCCCGTGTCCTCCTTCCCTGACCCAGACCTTATGTCTCACCTTCCAGGCCTGCCCCTTGAATTTCACATCTCAAATATATCCCCTCGGCCAAGCCTACTTTAAGCCCCCCTCTCGGTGTGTTGCCCTCAAAACCTGCCCCTGGAGGTCCCACCCACATGCCCCAACCCCCTCAATGTCCCAACCCCCAAAGCCCCACCCATTAATGCTCCCACCCTCAAACCCCCACCCCCTCAGCCAGCCCTACCTGGAGCCCTTCTCTTAATGCCCTGCCTCAGGCTGGGCCTTCTTGGCATACCTCACAAAGCCCGCCCCCCAGTGACTCCCACCTTCTGCTCATGGCCCAGGGCTGTGATCTTTGGCAGAGGAGACCCCTGATCTCTGGCTGGGCCTGAAGGTCCCCAGGGAAAGGTGGGAGGCCCCTGCAGAGGGTTGGGTCCCATTCCACTTGCTGCTGGCCAGTGTCATTCAAAGCAAACCAAGGATCCCCCAGAGGGCTCTCCCTCCCATTGTCAGCAAAACTGACCCCTCCACTGTCCCCAGCCAGTCTAGCCTTTCCCACCAGAGTGGCTTTCTGGAAACATCCCCTGTTCTTGCCCCCCCAGCTCTAGAGCCCAGGGGCTCTGTCAGGCCCATGGATAAAGCTGCCCTTCCTGCTGGTCTTGAAGGCCTCCGCTGCCTGTGGGAGTCCTCAGCCTCAGCAGGATCTTATTTCATTACCACCAGAAATTTATGAGAGAAGTGCTATTAGTGTCCCCCATCTCTAGATGAGGAAAGAGTTGGAGAAGTCCCATGGAGACCTGGGTTCAAGTACACGACTGGGACACCCCCGGGAATTAGCTAATTGGGCCTCTCAAAGGCTGCGGATTCTAGTCTGATAGTAACAGCCACACCCCCAAACTGGTGACCCCCAAGTCACTTCAGGTGACTCAAACAGTGTCTGACACCCAAAACTTCTCACAACGGTCCCAGACAGGGTAGCGTTAAGTGATCTTCTCAGCCAGTGACACTGAGGACCCCTGGGGCATGCTCTGGGGCAGATCCCTGGATGCCTGTCATATAAAGTCAGGTGAGAAGGTGTCCTCTAGAGGTCTTCAAAGTCCACTAGCCCCTCCCAGTCCTTCCTGGCTAAAGGAAGGGGAGCGGGACCTGAGAAGGGAACCAGATCTCTTCCATGTTGGATTTCCATTATTCTTCCTTCCCTTGTTTCCTCCTTCCCTCCTCCCTCCTCTTTTTTCCCTCCCTCCCCTCTTTCCTCTCATTGATCCATACACCCATGTCTCTTCCCGTTCATTGATCTTCCAGCCCATCCATACACCTATTCATCCATCCACCCATCTTCTCACCCACCCACCTATCCATCCATCCATCCATCCGTGTTTGTGTCTATCCACCCTGCCCTTGTTACCTTATCCTGTTCTTTCCCTGACACTTGTAGGACAGTATGGGGATTTGCAGGAATCTGTGACCTCTACCTGGGCAGAGTTTGTCTTTGACCTTTAGTTTCTGCTCAGAAGACATATGAGGAGCAGGATTTCCAGTTTCTAGAACACTGGGCCTTCCTGGTTAGTATGATCCTCCTGTTCTTCCCCATTGTCTTGGCAACCCCCAAGGCCCTCCTGGAAGCCCCCACTTCCCACAGCAGCCTGGCCTTGCAGCCAGAACTGGGCCTGGCTAAGCCAGGACTGTATTTATCACGGCCGTTTCTTCGATGCCTATATTAAGTTACTGTCCTTCTAAAGCTGGGCCCAGCCAGGCCCCACCTGCCCCCCACCCCAAGAGTCCAAGTGGCCTAACGGGCAGGACAAGCAGAATAGGATGCCTTAGGGGTGTCAAGCACTCACCTTCCATAGCGTCTGAGATACCACTGTCTGCACTGCAGCTCTGCCGTGGGGGGCCCTTCTCCCCGAGCGAGGTATCTAGGCTGCCGTTGCAGTCTTTGCTGTGGGCTGGGTCCCCATCGGCCTCCCCGCCTTCCAGAGCCTGGGCGGCCTTGGCCTGTGGATCATCAAGGGTGGTGGGCACAGAGTCCACCTCAGAGCCTGGTGGATGGACTAAGAAACTCCCAGAGCTTCTTTCCAAGTCCTTTAGGATGGGGTCCCTCTTCTTGTCCTGTGCTGAGCCTGGTGCGGGTTGGGGGATGACCTCGGTGGTGATGGGATTGACAGGGTAGGAACCAAAATGGCTGAAGACCTTCATCCCTGAAGACTCCCCCACTCTTGGAAGTCTTGACAAACCCTACACTTCAGGCAGTGGTGAGGCAATGAGGGGGCTTCACCCCAGGGCCTCCCCAGGACACACCTCTCCCCCAGCATGGACCTATATCCTGCCCAGAAAGAATCACAAGACCACAGATATTTGAGCTGGAAGGTTACTTCAGGTTTAACTCCTCCAGATCCCTTGCTGTTTATAGGGAAACTGAGGCAGAGAGCTGCAAAATACTCTTTCTACTGCCTGGATGCCTCTCATCCCACCGAAGCCCCCAGCCTGGGGCCTTATATTCACCCTGCCTTGCAGCCCCCTACCCCATGCCTCTCCCCCAGTCTCAGCCTCCCCAGGAGAACCCTTGGCCTCCTCTCCCTGAGTCCAGACCTTCTCCAGCTCCTCCTGCTGCTTTTTGAATTTCTCCAACATCTGCTGAAACTCTTCTTCTTTCTCCTGATCCTCGGCCAGGGTGGCCTCATTCTGCTCTGCGTACGCCATGGCTACCACTGCCAGGATCAGGTTAATGAGGTAGAAGGAGCCCAAGAAAATGATGACCACAAAGAAGATCATGTAGGTCTTGCCAGCTGCTCGAAGGGTCTGGGAAGAGGGGGAGAAGGAGAGGGAGTGTAACATGGCCCCCTGCCTACTTTCACCCACCACCCCTCTCCACACACCCATTGCCCAGAAACAGGGAGGGTCGCTCACAGAGCTTGGTGACTTGAGGACCTTGAGGCAGGGGATAGCCATCTTTGGCAGGCTAAGCCACATTCTGGGGAACTTCAAAATACACACTTGAGACCCAGACTTTCCTGGTCTCCTGACTCAGAGAGCCCTGAGGACCAGAGACAGATATCTTGAGATCAGAGAGCCAGGATAAAAGAAAATTTTTTAAAATGGTGAACGCGGACTTTGGGGTCAACTTGAATCCTACCGTTGCTGCTGTGCCTGGCATCTAATACAAGCTCAACAAACAATAGTTGCCATTATTATTATCATCATCAATATCATCCGTGTTAGAAGGCATTGCTGCTCCAGAGGCCACCTGCCCACCTATACAAACAGTAGAAGCTAAATACTTGTGTAGGGGCCATGTTGAATTTCTAAGCTACCCTACTGGTTGCTGTGAGGCCTGGGGGTCTATTCCAGGCACAGATCTCAGCGCTTAAGGCAAAGGTAGAGAAGGAAGAAAAGGCTGTGCCTCAGATGTGGCAGGTCCCCAGTGTCAGAGGCCTCCAAGAAGCTGTCTGCTGGGGCCCTGAGAGGGCTCTCAGGGAGGAGGGGGCCCTGTTGCAGGTCCTGCCCTGAGGAGGCTGGGGTAGGGGAAGGGGAGGTGGCGGTTGGGCTGCGAGGCAGGGCTTCAAGGCAGGGCAGTGGCAGTCCTACCAGCTGGAAGAGATTCTCCCAGTAGTCCTGGGTCATGAGGCGGAAGAGAGCCAGGAAGGCCCAGCTGAACGTGTCGTAGCTGGTGTAGCCGTAGTTGGGGTTCCGCCCAGCCTTGATACACTCATAACCCTCGGGGCAGTGCCTGCGGATAAAACGGGGTGCTGGCTTTAGGGACGGAAGAGAACTCGAGCCGAGGGACAGTCGGGGGATCCCAAGAGGAAAAATCCTCTAGTTCTGTTTGCGCCCCCCAAACACGGAAGGATTCCTTTCACGTCCATGGGTTTTCCTTACGTTCCCATCCACCCCACGTCCTTGTCCCTAATCAGTTCCCGTCTTCCGACACCCCTCGGACACCTTTTCCCCGCCTCCCTGTACACTCACCCGGCATCGCTGCTGTTCCCACAGAGCAGGGCGTCATTGGCACCCTCCAGGAAATAGTAGTTCCCTTTGGGAGTCAGAGGCCACAAAGGAAACATGTCACCCACGTGGACACACCGTGGACACACGCACCCGTTGCACGCCTGTGGGCACATTTGTGTCCACCAATACACCAAGAGGAGGGTCTCTGGCTGCCCCTGCCCCTCCAGTAAGGTCTCTGGGTAGATACATGACAGGGAGCTGAGCCGCGGGCCCCATGAGCTCCGCACCTCCGCTGTGGGGTGGGCAGTCGGGATGCAGCAGGGGCACAGAGAGCCGGCGGGATAGGGCGCTTGCGTGTACGCGTGCGCATGCGCGCAGCTCCCATGCACCTGCGCGGGCAGCGCGACTGAGGGGTGAGCAGTGTGGCAAGAGCCGGAATCCAGGGGCCAGGTTGAAGAAGGAGTACTCCCCCCTGCCTCCCCAGGGTGAGTTCTTACTTTCGTCACTGATGTAGGCATCCCAGTCAAAGGTCGAGTTGCTGGCCCAGCTCTCATAGCTGTTCCACGTGTCGTTGCCATACCACGTGTCGTTGCCATACCACGTGTCATTGCCGTACCAAGCGTCATTGCCGTACCACGTGTCATTGCCGTACCACGTGTCATTGCCGTACCACGTGGTGTTCGTGTCATTGAAGGGCGGGGGCCAGCGCACGCACTTCTGCCGTAGGTTTCCCATGAAGAGCTGCAGCCCCACCAGAGCAAAGACGCTCAAGCAGAAGACGGTGAGGATCATCACATCGGACAGCTTTTTCACCGACTGGATCAGGGCCCCCACAATCGTCTTCAGCCCTGACCAGAGGGAGTGTGAGAGTAGGGAATGGGCAGGCGGAAAGCTCCTTCTCCTGCCCCCCTCAGGTCTTTGCCTACCACATCTCCTTCAGGGCTTGACTTATTAGGGGCACCACTTCCCTGAAGCCTTCCCAAATGAGCCCACTCTTCTCCCATCACATCCTTGATATGGAGCATTTGAATGGCACAGAGTCTTGGCCATGAGGAGAATGCACTATGAGGACCTTCCAGGCTGTTGCCTGACTCATAGAACAACACACAGGCACATGGTGGTGGTGAATAAATGTCACCAAGTCAACACTCCCAAACTGTTTTACACAACACTGATCTCCCCAGTTGTGCCCTTAAAAAAGAAGGGGTTCAATAAATGTTTGGGCAAGTCTCAGTTCTAGATTTTGCTCTTGGAGCATGACTGTAGATTATCCTAACAAAGGCTCTGACAAGTCCTGTAGAAACAAACACACTTTAATACCATGTTTCCTTAACTTACTTGACAACAGAACCCTTTTTCTTACAATGCCTATTCATACCCAAGGAATAGCAGCCCTAGACTGAGTTGGAGATATTATTGCAACCTGACCCTTTGGACAGACAAGGCATAGAAACTCTTACAAACTTTCAGAGATGGAGTCCCGTCATTTATGGAAAAGCCATAACTTCTTCTTTGGGCCTATTCAGAGCATTTCTCACTTCCATATCAGTTCATTTCCTTTTCTTATCCTGATGCAGAAAACAGGCACTCAGCACTGCCTTATCAAAACTCTCTGAGCTGGGAGGATGCTGGAAGCCTGGCATTGAGGAAGTGTACTCTGGCCTTCACTCAGTGACCAGTGAGCAATGTGGCCTTCAGGAAGTACTTCCCCTCCCAAGGCCTGTCAGGGTCTCACTTTCCTCAGACACATTTGCGGGTGTTGGACTAGGCGAAAATGATGGTGCTTTCCAGCATTTACACCTAATCCTCCTCCTCCCAGGGTCCGTCTCTTTTCAGACTGTCTTTCATGAAGCTTGTCCGGTTTTTCCACGTGCTTTTTTGAGGGTCTGGGTGATCTGGATTCTATTTATTTCATACTTCTTGATGCATTACTTTGGAATTGCCCTGGCCTCATTGCTCAGTGGTTATGTGGTGTGTTCCTTATCAAGCTCTCGGGGCTGGGACTTTCCATCACTCGTTCCCTTTGTCTCTCTCAGGATGAGTTCTCTGCTCTGCCCAGCTGCTCATTTCATTTAACACACATCCATGCACACTTAATCCTCGTAATTGAGTGGGACTATTATCACACACATTTTATAGAGTCCCAATGAGTGGGACTATTATCACACACATTTTATAGAGGAGGAAACTGAGTCATAGGTGGGTTGAACCAGTTGCCTGAGGTCAAAGTTAGAAAGTGGTGGAGATGAGACTTGAGCTCAGGAAATCTGGCTCAGAGTCTGTGCTCTAACCACCTTGCTGTGCTGCTTCTTGTACGCCCATCCTCCAGCCTCTGGCTCCTTCTCCTCCCTGGCCATGGGGCCCCCCCGACTATGTCCAGGTTTTGGTGTCAGAGCATTGTGACCCTGGGTCAGGCTCCTGGACCTGAATGTTAGGTTCCAGGCCTGGGCATAGGGGGGAGGCCTGCTGGCCCAGGCAGGGGGTCCCTGCACCTCCCCAGTACCTGGGATGACTGTGATGGTTTTCAGGGCCCGCAGCACCCGGAAGGTTCTCAGGGCTGAGATGTTGCCCAAGTCCACAAACTCCGTCAGGTACCTGGGCCAGGAGGTTGGGGTGAAGACTGTGTCAGAGTTGGGAGCAGATATGAGGGCAGAAGTCACAGCTTCTCTAGGCCCAGAATGAGGATTCCTGAGGAATCCTTGTGGTTGGGGTTACCACAGGGGTTAGGGGGAAGGCCATGTCAGACGCCCCAAGGTTTCTCTTCGGCTCTGAGAGCTGGGGAAGACAGTGCAGGAACTTTGATGGGGGTGGGGGTTGGGTAGCTCAGCTCTCCCAGTGTGTGAGGCCCATGGGATCGGGGTCCAGCACTGCCGCGTGTTGTGGCACACGGCGCGTGGTGGCACGTGGAGGAGGCATCGGGAGAGCCTCCAAGCCAGACCCCAGCCATGGCAGCCCCTAGGACGAGGCAGCTCACCGCACACCTGCCCGTCACCCCTGCAGCCCGCCCCTCCCAGAGGGTCAGCCCACTCAGCTTCTGCCTTGGGAAGCCCTCCAGGCCTTGCTTACGCCATGGTGATGACGCTGAAGTCCAGCCAGTTCCAGGGGTCCCGGAGGAATGTGAAGTCATCAATGCAGAAGCCCCGGGCCAGCATCTTGATGAGGGACTCAAAGGTATAGATCCCCGTGAACGTGTACCTGGTGGGGAGAGGGTGGCCAGGGCCAGGCGTGGCCATGATGGACCTCCCAGGAGGGAGGTCACAAAAATGGAATATGCTGCCCGGGAGGTTGATTGGTGAGAGTGACAGTGTGCACCCCCTCCCCGGGGTGCGGTGTTGATGGGGGGGACAGTAAGAGTGTGTGTCTTCCTGGAAGACAAGAGCAGTGCCACACGGGGCACCCTCAGATTTCAGACCCCTGGGGTGGGCTATGTCCCAGACCGGGTTGGGGTGGGGGGAGGGGGCCTCCGAGGAGGAGGAAGGAAGAGACTTACTCCACGTGCTTGGACCAGGAAGGCGGGTTGCTCATGGTCATGAACACGCAGTTGGTCAGGATGGTGATCATGATGAACATGCTGAACAGCGTCAGGGGAGGGTCAAGGAAAGTGAGGGAGCAGGTGGGAACAGAGGTGGGTGGAGGGCCTCCTCGCCTATAGCACCTGGCTCTGCCCACCCCCAGCCCATTCTTGCCCCGGCACACGCCCCGCTTGGGCAGGATATGAGTGGATGAGCACTTTGATGGCGCCGCGTCTGATGACACTGAAGGGGCTCAGCATGTAGAGGGCAGGCGTCGCAGAGAAGCGGAAGATGGCCTTGCCCTTGTTAAGGACGATGAAGGTCTGCGGCAGAGAAGGAGCTGTGAGACCCAGGAACAGGCAGACAGGCAGACAATGGACAGGCGGGGAGAGGAAACCCTACCGGCCCAGACCTTCTTGTCACTGTAGTAGGGGTCCAGGTCCTCCAGGGGGATGCCGATGACCTCGGGTGGGGGGTCCCCGTAGATGAGGGGCAGGTTCTTGCCAGCCTCCAGGTCACTGCGTGGCTTTCTTTCTGGCTCCTCGATTTCCATCTGCTTGTTCCTCTCCTGCCGGGCCTCTTCCTCCAGCGCCCGCCGCTCTATGGCCGCCAGGGACTCCCGGGTGAAGGGGCGCAGGCTCTCAGGGCCCAGAGGCACCAGGGTGGGCAGAGATGAGCTCGCCATCCTCGCATCCTGGGCTCAGCGGCCAGGAGGGTGGCAGGTGGCCTGGGAGGCTGCAGTGTGCCGCTCCCTGGGGGCTAGGCGCCTACCAGGCCCTGGGCCTGCTGTCTGCTACTCACCTCCTGTCTGCCCCGGGGCCAGACCGGGGGGGCCGACGCGCAAGCCCTGTCGGGATGGGGAGCTGTGCCTGCAAGGCCTGGGCAGGTGCTGGACACAAGAGCATCCCCCCTCGGGCCTGCACCACTCTCCCCAGCAGGGAGTGGGCTGCCCTCCGGACAGACAGCAAACCACCAGGTCCTCTTCGGTGGGGCCAGTGCCCCAGTGCCTTCAACCACCTCCTGCGCCCAAGCTCTGGAACTGGGTGGCGTCAGCCTATGGGGACAGAGAGAACCACAGCTGGCTATGCTTAGGGGGTTCTGTCCCGCAGCGAGGCGGACAGAAGTCAGATGTGAATGTGCTCGAGGCCCTGAGGGTCAAGAGGAAGGGCCTAGTGGGAGCAACCCTAAAGCAAGAGTGGCAGATGGATTTCATCTTCAGGGCTGACCTAGATCAGCTGCTATGGGCTGCCTGGAGATGCGGGTGGATACCCTCCAGGCTGCAGCCAGCCTGGGTGGAAAAGGACTGTTGTGATTGATTAGTGATATCTGCCAGGGCACGAGAGAAGAGAATGTAGTGGATCTGCCTGTATTTACCATCCTTGGTCTGGAGGGAAGGGGAAAGAAAGACGTGGGGCGGGGGCTACCATATCCTGAGCTTTGGGAAAGCATGATTTGGATTAGGAGAGGGAAGAAGGAAGGCACCCAGGCTCTGCAGAGGGTCCCACCAGTTCCTGCCCACGGAACCTGTGGGATCTATCCCATGGGCAAGGAGAGGGGTTGGAGCAGGAGGATATAGGGTGTGTGTGTGTGGCCACAGCAGGAGAGCCTGCAGATGTTAATGTGGAAGAGGAGGACACAAAGGCAACGTCATGCGGATAATGACATGGACAGTTTCAATGGTGGAGACAGGGCTAGAGGTCCCAGGGACTGTTTTTGGCTGGTGGTCCCTGTGTGGACTGGGTGCACCCCTCCTGGAGCTTTAGAGGCCTGTGAGAACAGTATGGACTGTCCCTTGGCCTCTCCTGATGGCCCCGCTCCTGCCCAGCCCTCCCGAGCCCATTCCCTGTGGAAGGGAGGCGGTGGGTCACTTCTCTGAAAGGTCCTGGGGAATGACCCACATCAGCAGGCAGGCACAGGGGGACCGCGGCAGCCCATTCACACGAGCCACTGCAAGGCCTGCCCAGACAGACACCCCAGAGCCACCTCGCCACCGAAGGGGCTCAGACAGACCCCGCCAGAGGCCCCCGGAGCTCCACTGGATGGTGGCCCTTTCTCAGCGGGCTCCGATGCCTGCGCAGTGTCCCTGCCCCAGCCGGCACAGCACTTCCTTGGGCTTGGCCAACAGGTGGGGAGGGTGGCCCAGGGAGAGGCCAGAGCCATTGGGCAGAGCTGGCCACGCCCCCTGGCCTGGCAGCCCAGCTGCTCCCTGCCATCACCCAGGGAGTCGTGTTTCCACGGGGATGACTCTGCTCATCCCTGCTGACCCCATCCTTCAGCTGCTCCTCGGCCCCATTGTGGGCGTGGGAGCGTGTGTGTGCAAGCACGCATGCATACACACATGCGCACACCCCGCGGTCCTACCCTGCCGCCAGCCGCACACCTTCCCACCTTCATTCCACCCCTGGGCCCACAGACACGGCCAGACAGAAGACGCCGACCTGCCTGATGGCCGTGCGGACAGCCCGTGGCTGTTGGGCACCCTCCCAGTTCACAAGCCTCGCTTGGCAACCATCCTCTGGCTTGCCACTGCCCACTCTGCCCTTCACGGGGGCCCAAGTGGGACGACAGACAACCAGAGACAGTTTGGCTCCACCCCATCCCTCATGGAAGCCACACTTGCTGGAGTCCCCAGAGGCCCCCCAGTGCGCAAATCCTGCGGCTTCTTCTCAGCTGGCCCTCCCGCGCCCCTCAGGCACCTCATGCTGCCGCTTTCTCCTTCTTCCCCTTTTTCTTCTTCCCCTTCTCCTCCTCCTCCTCCTTCTCTCTCTCTTTTTTTTTAAGAGACAGTCCCACTTCCTCGATGGCCCCAGACCAGTGGAGTCACGGCTCCCTTCCTGCAGCCAGAGTCTTCAAAGCTCTAAGGTCAGCGGTAATTCACTTCCTGCTTGCTGGATTGTCCCTTGGTATCTGTCTCCCCCACCAGACTCCTCACAGCCTGGGGTTTGGGGTCACCACTGAATCTGGTGCCTGGTCCATTGGCACAGGTCTGTTTAGAGATGGTTGCCCAGTCCTTGCCTCTCTTCCCTCCCCTGGGCTCTCCCCCTGCCAGGCTCTGGACCCACACAGGCAGGCCTCGCACCTCTTCCTGCTGACTCCAGCTGGCCCAGGCAGAGTCTGCATCTCCCCCTTCAAAATCTGTACTTCATCCTAAATTCCTGTCCTGCCTTCTTCACCAGGCCTGAAGCCCCTTGGCGTCTGGATGTCTTGTTCCAGGAGGGGGAAAGTGCCGTCCCTGGCTGGGCCAGCTGAGGCATGGATTTGGCTGGTGGTATACCTGGTTCGATCCCAGGTCCAGCACCCACAGGGCTCTCCATCCTTCAGGCTCTTGCTCCTTCATCACCCTTCACCTGCTCTGTCCAGATACCCCCCACCTGCCTCCCTACTTCCCACTGGGCTCCACTGTAATCCACCACCCACATTTCTGTAATCACAAATCTGATCAAACGTGGCTGCTCCTTCAGTGGCTTCTTACTGCTTAGTAGTGTGTCCACACCTTCCACCTGGCCTCCCAGTCTCACCATGACCCCATCCCCCCCCCTTACCACCCTCCCTTGCCCCGCACGTGCCCACACTCTGGCTGTGCCACGCCATCTCTCAAATGGGCCAGGCTGTTTTATAACCACCCCCGAGCCTTTGCTTATGGTCTGCTTGCCTTCCTGGAACACCCCTCCTTTTTGTCACCCCAGAGAACTTTAATTTGTCTTTCTAGTCTCAACCTACACAAGAACCACTGCCTCCAGAAACCCACCCTGGATGCCCTGAGTGAATTTCTCCTTTGTACCACCCGTGTGCCTAATGCTGAACAAAAGTGTTTGTGTTTTTTTGAGATTTTGTTTTTAAGTCATCTCTACACCCAACATGGGGCTCGCACTAACCCTGAGATCAAGTCACATGCTCTACCGACTGAGCCTGCCAGGTGCCCCATAAGAGGTTATTAAATGAATGGATGAATGAATGGGAGGAACCCTCCACCTTTGCCCCTCTTTCCTGTAAGCACACCCTGAATCTAAATCATGACCAGAGACCATATCTTCTTTAATAGTCCCTCCCCTGCTCCTACCTCTCAGCTCACAGTCAAGTGCCCTTTACTGTGATCCTTGGGATTCTTCCAGCCTTCACCCCCTTGTCCATGCATTTTCTAACTCTCCAGCAGAACCCTCTGACTTACCCAGCTTACCTATAAGCACCATCATTACAATCCTTCCTCGAAAATACTCTTGACTCCGGCCTTCTCTCTCCTTCCATCTCACTCATCTGGGGAAGCCCCAGCCCATCTCCCAGCTGTGCCATTTCTGGCTCAGCCCTTGAGTGGCTGAACATTGCTGGAACAAAGGCTGGGCTGGACAGGGTTCGCAGCTGACGTCGTGGTTACAAATGTCATGTGTGCCCTCACTTTTGTCCTGGGAGTACAGGTTTCTCTGGTGCCCTCACTTTTCCAATTTGTGAGAAAACTACTCCATGCCTTCTCTTCTTTCCTCAACACCCCCACTCCACGCTCCTCCCTGGGATGCGCCCAGGCAGTGACTTTTCCTGGCCTCCAATGAGAACATAGCATCGCACACCGTCTAACTGACAAAAACCTCTTTGCTGCCCCTGCCCCTGCCATCCTGCTAAAAGGGAAGATGAGGAGTCACCAAAGCCAGGCCTTGCATGTGGGCTCAGCCCTGACCCCTCTTGCCTTCCTAAGGACCCCGTTCTCTAGTTATCTTCTCTCTACCTCCGTCAACTTCTTCCTGTCTATGACTAGGCTCTCCCATCGCAAAAATAATGGCGGTGGTGACAGAAACCACCCTTCCAGCCTCATATTGCCCTATTTTTCGATTTCCCTTCATGGAGAAACTTCTTAGAAAGTGTCTACACCAGCTGTCTTTACTTCCTTACCTTTTGTTCACTCCCCAGCCCATTCCAACCTGGCTTCCATCCCCCCCCACTCAACTGAAATGGCTTTTGTCAAGTCACTAGCACCTTCTCTGCTGCCAACTCTGCTGAACACGTTTCTGTCTTCACCTCCCTCAACCTCTCACAAGTATTCAACCCACTTGGCTGCAGCCCCCTTCTGGAAAGGCTCTATTCGCTCAGGCTCCCTGAGAGTACATCCATGGTTTCCCTCCTACCTCTCTGGCTGCTTCTTTTCAATTTCTTCGCTTGTTCCTCTTTCTTCCCCAATCTCTAAAGTTTCTCAGAGCTCAGTCTGGGTCTAGATGGCATCATTCCTAGGACTGTAAGTAGTGTGACAAGAATAGCATCACATTTCCTTTGAACTCCAGACTGATGTATGCAGCTGCCAACTGGACCACTCCATGTGGAGAGCTAAGAGGTATCCCAACCTATGTATGGTGTCTGGGACGAAGCATTTATGCTCTTCAACTCTTCAACCCATAGTCTTCCTCAACCCAGAAAATGTCCATCCATCCATCTGGTTGCTCCAGGCAAACATCAGGGTGCCTCCTGAATGCTTTTTTCCCCCTCGCCTTCTACACCAAGCCCATCCAAATTTCCATTAATACTATCTCCAAAATATATGCGACCTCCACCTTTTCCCCCGGGACAGTATCACAATAATCTCTTGCAATAGCCTGCTTCCTGCTAACTTTTTGCCCTGCCCCCTGCAAATCCATTCCATAGAGGAGCCAGTGATCTTTTAAAAACAAGAAACTAATCATGTTGTTTCTCCTGCTTAAATTTCTCCAGCAATTTCCTGTTGTGCTTTGAACAAAACCCAAAAGTCTTACAGTGACCTACAAGGCCCGGGCGATCCAGTCCCTGCCTCCTTCTCCACCCTTGTCTCCTCATTCCTCCCTCTTCCTTCTGCCCCAGTCCCACTGGCCCCTTTCCAGCTCACCCCCAGCCTAGGCTCAAATGTCTCTTCTTCAAGTGGCATTCTCCTTCTCTACTCTCTATTACAGTCTCTTGTGTTTTCCGTCACATATGTTATAATTGATAATTACTTAAACAAGTAATTTGCCTAATTTATTTTGTCTGTCTTCTCCACTAGACTGAAATGCCAAGAGGACACAAGCTGTCTGTCTAGCTCGCTATAGCCAGTCCTGGGACTAGGCACACAGTAGGCACTCAAGACATGTTTGCTAAAAGAATGAGTGGATGAAGACTTGAATACAGACCTGCCCAGGGATAAAATGGATTCTGATATATTTAATCCATCCGTCCATCCATCCACCCATCCATCCATCCATCCACCCACCCATCCACCCACCCATCCATCCATCCATCCACCCATCCATCCATCCATCCATCCTGTTCATAAGCCAGAAGCTGAGCTCGCCCTGAATAGGACACAAAGATGCACCTGTTGGGCATCCTACTTTCCAAGAGCTGGTGGATGGGGGAAGGTGGACACGAGCACATGTAACTATGACATGAGGAGAAAACGATGCTTGCCCTAAAGAGGGGAGGTCATTGTGGGAGTTCGTGTGAATGAATGGTTACTCCCAGGTCAGGGAAAGAAAGAAGGGGTTTTTCAGTTGGGCCTCAAAGGATGCTTAAGTTATAAACACAGAGAAATAGTGGGGAAGAACCTTCCAGGGAGAGGGAGCAGCCAGAGCAAAGACAGAGGCTGGACGTAGGGAGCTGCAGGTATGTCAGTCTTTGTGGGGCAGAGAATCTATTCAGGGATTTGGGGAAGGTGGGTTGGACCACTGGACATAGCCTCGATTTTCAGGCATGGGAGTCTGGACTTCACCTTGCAGCCTTGGAGAGCCCCTCACAGGGGCAGTGGGTTGAGATAAGACCACAGTTAGTTGGCAAGTATGTGCCTTCTGTCCACCCTTTCAATGTGTCCAGAATAGACAGGACAAGCTATATTGTTTGCAGTGGACACCAGTGGAAGAATGAAGGGTTATCTGGGATGTGTGCACAGTGGCTTCCTGGCAGGGACAAGTGCCACAGAGCCCCATATCATGGGTTAGGTGTCATGATGGCACATCTCCATGTGGCTCTTCCAGCTACAACCTGGAGTAAAGGGGGCCGACGTGACAGCTTGAACCTTCCTCCCACCTGCCAGAAATCAGATTCTGGCCTCCACCCCCAATCTGTCCTTCAGATGTGGCAGCTGAGGGCCAGCAGGGGGCTCCGGACAACCTCTTCCCCCTGAATTTAAGAACGTTGGAGTTGCAAGGACTCAAGAGATCAAGGAGTCCAACTCCCTCGTTTCACAGATGGGGAACCTGAGGCCCAGAGAAGAGCAACAACTCCCCCCAGATCATACATTTATTCATTCAACAAACATTTCTTGAGCATCTGCTCTGTCCTGGGTTCTGTTCTAGGAGTATAACGGTATAACGGTGGCAAACTCCCTGTCCTCATTGAGCTTGCATTCCTGAGGGAGAAGGCAGATAATAAATAGGGAAGCAAATAAGATAATTTTAGAGAGTGATAAATGAGAGGCCACACCAAGAATAAAACCCAGCTCCCTGAGCGCCAGGACCAGAGTCCATTTAGTAAGTGAGAAGCCCCAACGGAACTTGCATTGAAACGGAAGTTTGGGAGGAAGTGGTGAGTAAGGTCAGGCCATCTTGGGGGCCTGGAGGTGGTGAGCAGACAGGGATGAGGGTGGGGGAAGAAGGGTCAGGAGTCGGGGAGCCAGGCTGGGGCCAGCTGTCCATAGGCAGGGAGCCAAGTGTAAGGACACAGGAGGGCGAGGCGGCTCCACTCTGGAGCAGGTCCAGCCCAGCATTGTCTTTCTCTGTGGGGCTGCCAGGTTGGAACACCCAATTCCAGACATAGTCTGACCACAGACAGAGGCCTTTTCCCTCCGGCCTAGACACCCTTTGTATTCATTCATCCCAAGATAGGATTCATTTTTTCAGCAGCCTACTCATAAGGTGAAATTTGCAATCACTCCTGGATATTTTCCTCATTGAGCTATAGTCAAATTAGACCTTCCCTATCCTATAAATTGTGCAATTGGTTTTTCCCTTTTAAATCCAGGTGGACCCCAAACAAAATATTAACAAATCAAATCTCACAATGTATAAAAATCAGTATAACTACAACCAAGTGGGGTTTATCCCAAGTATGCAAGGCAGGTTCAGCATTAGAAAATCTGCTAACGTAATCCATCACATCCATAGGTTAAAGAAGAAAAATCACATAGAATTATATTAAGGGATGCAGGAAAAGAATTTGACAAAAAGCCATACCCATTCATAATAAAACAACAACAACAACAACAATAACAACAACTCAGTAAACTAGGAATAGTAGAGAGCTTCCTCAGCCTGATAAAGAACATTTACAAAAAACCTACAGCTAACATAGTACTTAATGATGAGAACCTAGAAGCTTTCCATTAAGGTCAGGAACAAGGCAAGGATGTTGCCTTCTACCACTGCTTTCCAAAATCATACTGGAAATCTTAGCTAATGCAATAAGACAAGAAAAGGAAATAAAAGGTATACTGATTGGCAAGGAAGAAATAAAAGAATCTTCGTTCACAGATGACATGATTATCTAGGTACAAAATCCAAAAGAACTGACCAAAAAAATCCCCCAAACCTGAAACTAATAATGGTTTCAAGATGCAAGATTAATACAAATTTAGGTGTTGGACTTTACATTCTACAAGTTCCCCTTGTCCATTGCACCTCTTCACTTCTAGTTTTGGTGGTTTTTTTTTTTAAGATTTTATTTATTTATTTGACAGAGAGACAGTGAGAGAGGGAATACAAGCAGGGGGAGTGAGAGAGGGAGAAGCAGGGTTTTTGCGCTGAGCAGGGAGCCCGACGTAGGGCTCAATCCCAAGATCCTAGAATCATGTCCTGACCCGAAGGCAGACGTTTAACGACTGAGCCACCCAAGTGCCCCTTACTTCTAGTCTTTGTGAAAGCCTATCAGATCTTGATTTTTTCCTCTCAGTTCAACACCCTCACAGCTGGGTGTCTGTGATCCTGACTGTCCCAAATTATTGAAAACATGACTCAGACATCACTACTACCACCCTCCACCACCACATGCTTCTAGAACCTTCTCTCCTAGGAAACTTTGCCTTCAAAGACGGTCCTTCAAACATCCAGAAACCCACCTCACTGCACTTGCATTGGCCTGAGATCCTCCAAGAAGCGTCAGCCATGCCATACTAGCCTGAGATATAAAAGCCACTATGAGAACTCTCCTGGAAGATTGAGAATGGATGTGACCTGTCCCTCGAAGCCTTCCCTGTTCATTCTAGGACTAGGGCCCATCCCTGTGGATGCAGAGATGGCAGGTAGCTTGCTGGCCTTGCTCAGGACCCAGTCATTGTGCCTCTTGCCAACCAACCATGTCGTTCCCTGGGCAGCAGAGTACAGTCCAAGGACAGGCTGTTTTGTTTCTCTGTGGACTGGAAGCAAGATTATTTCAGAGCTCCATGTGGCCAGTGGAGACCCCTCCTTAAGCGTCATCTGCAGTGAGGGCTCAGACTCAGAACTTTCTGGGAAACTGGAAGAGAACAAACTTTTTCTATCCTGGCCAAAGACAGCGCCGGGCATCCGGGTGGCCTACTTCCCAAATTCCTGCATTCCCACTGTGGCCCAGCTCCAGGAATGCAAAATGGATCCCTATGCCCCCTCGTTATAAATCTCAAGTCACAGTTTTTCTCAGCTGGGGCAGCCTGGGGGTGGGGATGGGAAAGGGGTAGCTGTGTTGTTTCTCTGCCAGTACTTAGGGCTGAAGGGTTGGCAGGCCCGGGCCCTGGAGGAAGTCACCCCAGGTGCCCTCCACTCCTGATCTAACACTCTGCAGAGGAAATCTGCTCTAAGAGGTCTTGGAGGGAGGCCTGGAGCCGGGAGTGGAAACCTCCGGACACTCAGGAGCCCCAAGAGTTCCGGAAACAATCAGGGGCACATGAGGGGTGCTGCAAGGGTGAGGGGTGGGCTAATGATGATTGTACTTTCCATGTGGGGCTCACTGGACCAAAAAATGCCTCCCCTTTTTTTTAGGGACGTGAATCAACCAGCCTAATAATGTGTCCGCTGCAAGGGGTAAGTATGATAGTGGTGACCACATTTATTTTGTACTTACTGAATGCCAAGTTTGTTTTCTTGTTCAGGATATGTCAGCAGCCCCTTCCCCCCGAGTCAGATCCATTCTCTGCCAACCCCCAACAGCTCTCAAAAGTTTTCGCCAACTTGCCTCCTCCTCTCAAACCTCTTTGTCTTCACCCAGAGTGTTTCTGGTTGGCTTGGGGCCTGATGAAATAAAAAACCCACAAATGGGAAATAAATCCTCAAATGGGCTGTGTTTGGGTTTTGTGAACTGTGTCCCCTTCTTTCTAACCCCTCCCAGCTCATCTGTCAGCAGCTCTGGAAGCCTGGAAGCGTTTTCTCCCTAGAAGCAGGGCTTTCCCCTCCCAAGACTGAGCTTCAGATCAAAGGAATTCGTCTAAAGACGTAAAATTCCCACCTCAGTCAGCATGGGGAAGAGTCCATTGGGAGTGAAGGAGGTTGGTTCCTTCAGCCCCAGACCTCAGCCCCTTCACCCAGCCTGCTGACATGCACAGCCTCGAAGTGGAGGCTGAAGGATTATTTCTTGAAGAAAAGCAGTCATGGATCTGTTCATTTGGTGCTTACTGAGTGCCTGGCACTGTTCCAGGCTTGGCCTCCCAGCTGACAAGTGGCAGGCGCAGAATTTGAACGCAGCTCTCCGATGCCGGTCCACATGCCTGCTCCTACAAACGCTGCCTCCTCCCAGCCCTCTGGGGGACTGGGCTGGCCTGACCCTCACCTGTCTGTCCTCTTCAAAGGGCAGACCACGGTCCTTGGGCCAAGCCCCTAAAACGTACCAGTTGGGGTGGGCATCTGGCGGGCCCTGGCAGGACTAGAATCAGGCCTCCTGGGGCCGTGTGTGTTGAGAATTGTGGGAGTGGGGACCATAAGTCAACAGCTTGGTAAAGAGACTTCCTTGAGGTATGGGTTTCTTTTAGACCAGTCGACCCTCATGTACCCGCTAAGTCCCTTTGCAGCCCATTGTACACACACACACACATTGCTTCTATGAGTCATTTCTCAGCTGCTCCAAAGGGTGGGGAGGCTGATTCGTTCCACCCAGGCCTGGGGCTTCCTGCCCTCTGCTAGCTTGGCTCACTCTCAGGAGCCCCCAAGCATGACCACCAGGGTTCTGTGGATGTCACCCCTCAAACCCATGCACGCACACCCTCTCCTGGACACATCTGTGCCCACCTCCCCCGCCTTTGGGCAGATCCACCCCCCGCACACCGGCCTGCTCCCCTGCCCTGCCTGCCTTGACCTGCGGTCCACCCCAGGAGATGCCTGCCTCTGTTCTCTTCTCTCGCTGCCCCACACCCTTACTCTTCCCAGATCGTGGCACAGAGTCTCTTTTCCTACCACAGGCCCACCAAGAGGGCGACAGGAAGACTATTCAAAACTGATCAGAGCCCACCTGGCTCCCTGTTCCCTCCATCAACCCCCAGCCATCCAGGTAAGGTGGGCTTTGAGCCCTGCCCGCTGGGGGCCCCCCACACCTGCCAGGTCCCGGGAGCTGGGGGTCACAGTCACCAGCGCCAGGAAGAGTGATCCTCTTGCTGCCTGTGGAGCCCTAGTCCCATCACCGGAAACCCACAAGGAAGGCTGGCGGAGTCATTCTGCCCCTTCAGCCAGCGGGGCCCTGCCACTTTTTTGGAGAACTCCACTCTACGCCGGAAACCGCTCTAGGGATGTTTCCCCACCAATAATTCCGGTACAAGGTCCTTCTCCCCAGTTAAGGCCAATCAAGATCTTACAAGCCTCCAAAGAGACCGGAGTCACAAGCTGATCTTGCTGAAATGGGAGCCAGAGGGACTCTGCTTGGTTTTTGGATTCACCGTCCTCACAGCAACATGAGTCAACCGTGGACCCTCCTGAAAGGGGGTCTGCCATCCACTTTATGAAAGGATCTCCCTCACCTGAGGGAGACCAGATAGGAAAAAAACGTATCCCCCATCCCAGCTATGCAGGGTGCCCAGCGCTGGGGAAGGTTGTCCTGCCTCCTGCCCGGCAGACCCACCTTCATAACTCTTCTCCCTCCTTCCGTTGCCCACCCTCCCCCCGCCCCAAGATGAGACATTGATATCAGAGTCACAGCCTGGTAAGAGCCATGATCATTAACTACTAGTTAACATGTAGAACGGACTACACGCCAAGCATTGTTCTCGGCACCTCCCATTCACGAGCTCTTACTCCTCACCATGATCCTATCGTCATGCCCTTTGACAGAGAAGGAAACTGAGGCATAGAGAAGGTAAGTCACTTGGTGGAGGTGATTTATGTAGTAGACTGGGGCTGAAACCTGGCCCGTGGGGCTCTCAGGAGAACCCTGGCACTTGAACACTAAGCTACATTGTCACCCAGGTCTTACGTGGACCATGTCCTTCTAGCACCTAACTTGTGGGGAGGGGGGAGGCAGGCAGGGGCACCTGGCTTCACAAACCAGTTAAAAAACAGAGTGGGGTCTGGTGACCATTGTGGTTCTGTCCTTTGCATTTATGCTAGGGCTCCTGGCAGAGGGCAGTAAGGTCTGAGGGGAAGGGGCAGCCTGCCTGTCGAGGGGCACAGCTCCCTGCCACCCCCCTCTCTGTCTGCTCCTTGAGCCCCTCCTGCTCCTCCTGCTGCCCCATCCCCCAATGATGGCTGTTGACTGAAAACCTCAGGGAATAAAAATAGCTGTTGCTGACGAGGCAGAAGGGGGGCCAGAGCACGTGAAAGGCCTGGGGCAGGGGTGGTGGAGGTAGAGGGAACCTGGGATTCCCCCAGCCCCATAAGAACACACCTCCTAAAGGAGCCCCTGTGTACCACGGCCTGTCTCTGCTGCTATAGAGTGGGGACCCCTGCCGAAGGCGCAGCACCTGCCCCAGCCCTCAGGCTACCCACGGGAACCCCCTGCACCGCCCCCAAGTCTCAGGGGCCAGCTCTGCCCCCCACCCAGCCCTGCACCAGCTTCAGCACCCCTCACTAGCTGTGTGCCTTGGACAAGGAACAGGACCCTCGGAGCCTGAACCCTTCCTCAAGAGGAGTCAACACCTTGGGTGTTGACGACCACCCCCCCGTCCCCTCCCTTCTCCCTACCTGCTCTCTGGGGACTCAGGCCTCAGATTGTTCATTTCCCATCAATGCATCTCTCTCCTGTCACCTGGAGAGAGCCCTTCTGCTCGTCTCGGTAAAGTCCAATCCCTTGTCTCCTCTCTGGCTGTGCCTGGCCCTGGGAGACTTCTCTGAACTCTATCCCCAGCTGGACTCCCCCCACCCCCTCCCTGCCACTCTCTACACTTTTCTCTGTTCTGGGGGCCCGAATAGCCTCTGGGCAGGGCCCTTGTCAGGACCGCCTCCATAGTCTGGCCAAGAGATGTGCGTTTTTAGTATTGAACTCGGGCTTCCCCGGGACCTGGGCCCAAGCGTGGGACCCAGAAGCCCAGGCGAGGGAAATGGGTAGGCAGGCCTTGATGCTCAGGGCAGCCTAGAGCTAGGAAGGTGGTTCTGAGTCCTAAGCCCTCACCTCGGGCAGGTTCCCAACCAGAAATGACAAGCAAAGCCAGGCTGGGACAGGGGCACCTAGGAAGGACCCTTAATTATCTTCCCAAAACCCCAGTAAAAATCCCAGCCGATCCCCTGAGAGATGCCTGGCATGGACACGGGAGTGGGCCCTTGGGTTATGTCTGGGACCTTATATCGCCCACACAGGTGATGTGGCTCCAAATACGTATGTGGTCACCTCAACTGTCCACAATGTGGCCTCCAAGAGTGAGGCCGCCAGCCACGGCCAGGGGGCTGGGGATGACCCCAGAGGAATCTGGAGGGTCCTGGGAAAACCGGTCCTCCCCCTGTGTCCCCACTACTGCCCGCCCTGAGGTCTCCTTAGCTCTCCAACTCAGGGCCCTAGGAGGCAATCATGGTCTTGGTCATAGAAGAATGACAACAGAACCCACCATTGGCTCTTCCTATCTCTCTGTCAGACCCTTCCCCTCTCCAGACGAGCCAGACTGGCCTCAAACTGGTCTCCAGCTACTTTCCTCAAGCTGGCTCTTCCACAGAGGCTAAACTCAAGGGCCTTCCAGTCTCCCTCGGGCTCTGCCCTTCCCGGGCTCTGGAGTGACTTATTTCCAGGCAGGCCCCCACTGCTGCTGGTATGGGTGGACGGGGCCATGTTTAGGATCCACCTGGACGGCCCTCTCCCCACCTGGGGCAGTGTGAACCCTTGTGCTGCCCGGGCCTGGTGCCCCGGGCAGGGGGAGGGGCCGCAAGACATGGTTAGCCTTTGCTGGGTGGACTGGGAAGGCGCTCAGGCCCTCTGTGCCACACCAGTGCCTTCTTGAAAAGTCTCAAAAGCCCCCATCCCACCCTCAGGGCCCTCTAGATGGGGACTTCCCAATCTTTTGAACAAATGCCTCTCTCTGATAAGCAACACCACACTCCTCTCAAACCCCTTCTCCTACCTCCGCTCAGACCTTCGGCTTCTCGAACTAGTGGCTGCCCGCCCCCTCTTCCCCGGAGGCCCGGGTGCCAGCTCTGCCAGCAGGGAGGGGGAGGGGGCTGCGCTCTGCCCTGGCGCCAGGGCCCCTCCTGAACCCCCCAGCGGCCCCTTAGTGCTGTGGCCCCATCTCCTTCCCCTTGGGACAGGCTTTCCGCCTTCCCCACTTGTCCGGGAAAGCAGCCCAGCCTTGCCACAAGCTGCCCCGGGAGAGGCAGGGGCGGTGGGCAGAGCCTGGGCGGTGCAGCCTGAGATGTGTCCTCTGCTGGCATCTGGAAGATTCCTGTTTCAGCAGAGCAAAGGGGCCGCCACCACCCCCCACCCGGCCTCCAGCCGCTCTCCTCCCCCTTCAGCCCTGACTTCCCAGCGGGTGAACAGGCTGAGCTGCCACTGGGAACAGGCTTTTTGGCTTCTCTGCTCTCTTCTCCTGAAGACACTCAGCCCAGTCCCGTCCCTGGGGTCACCCTGCGCTCGTCTGGAGCTGAGACTTCACCACTGAGCCATTGGTGACCTCAGGACTCTTGCTGAGGGCAAAGACAGCCAGCCAGGGGCATCGAGGGCAGCCGAGGGGGGCCCCAAGAGGCGAGTTTGGGGACGGGGAGGATCAAGGCCCAAGGAGCTCGGCTGTGGCCGGGGCAGAGCAGGGCCCGGTGTGGGCAGGAGGACAGCGGTGCCCGGAGCAAAGTGGTAGCTTCCTTGAAGCCAGGCTGGGCATGGGGCCAGGGTGCCCTGCTCCTCGGGGTGGCCGGCCCTCGGGGTGCTGGGCGGGGCAGGGTGCGGTACTCACTGCTGGACAGGAGCGGAGTGCTTGCGGCCGAGCCTGGAGCGCCGTGCCCACCTCGGGCTGGGGCTGGGACTCTGGGGGACTTGGCCGGGGGGCCGGCCGGCGGGGACAGCTGCTGCCGCTGATGTCACAGGGTCATGAGTGAAACCTGAGGACTGGGCCGATCTTCAGGTGGGAGCCTGGGCTGCGCTTCACCGGGTGTGCTTGGGCTCAGCCCGGGACCGCCGGGGCCCGGGGCCACTGGCACACTCTCGCCTGCTCACACTCACACATGCACGCACGCGCACATGCACATGCGCACACAGTGGGGCACGCGCATGAGCCCATTCACACGGGTCCTTTCCCATCCTTGAGGAGCTTACTCAGGCTCATTCTACATGCCAGGGTCCTTTCACGCTCATTCCCAGGAGCCCCGGCAGCATGTGCCAGCTTGCACACTCACACTCACTTCGTATACATTCACGGACGCGTCTCCCTACAAATACCACACTCACATGTGCTCAGCCATACACATAAATCACCCTTCATACATTCACACAAACCCTTCCACCGTGTTACACCCATTCCCACACATGCTTATTGCTCACGCAAACACGCTCCCACACTCACATCAGGCTTGTGCATATACTTGTATTATTACATACATATAGTCATATCTACTCTCCTGCCCAGGTGAACACGAACACCACGTATTCTGGACACTAGACTTTTATCACGTGCGTGTCTCTGTGTACACACACCCGTACTCACGGTCACGCTTGGGCTTTCACGCATGTCCGTGCATGTTCCTCCTATCTGCACCGTTGTCTAAGTCCACGCTCCTGTTCACATGTGCACAGGGCCACCTGTGTGTACCTATGGTCACTAGATATTCATTAAGTGTATGCCTATCTGTACACACACACACACACACACACACACACACACACACACACACGCATAACTGTCCGCTGGACAACACAGAAGTCTCGAGAGTCATTTCTCCACCACCACTCTCCCCACACCCCCGCCACCATCCCACCCGCTAGACATCTGTCCCTCCGAGCTTGGGGAGCGGAGGGTGGGTTGAGGGCAGCATGAGGTGGGTTTAGCTGCCCCCCACCCCTGAACCACCCCCCACTCCCCCCCACCCCCTCTGCATTCTGGGGCTGTAATGACCCCTAGTGGAGCTGACGTGAAACAACCCACCTCCCAGCTCTCCCACCGCACTTGCCCCAGGCGGACTAGAGAACCCCTGGCTGAATCCAGAGTCACTGTTCCCCAAAGCTCCCAGCATTGCTCCCCATCTCCCATGCCCGTCCCTGACACCATCTTTTCTGGTAGCCAGAGCTCCAGCCGAGCAGAGCCCAGGACAGAGTGGCCTTTGTGAGGGGCTCAGAGAGGGCTGGGGGGTGGTCACCCTCGGTCCGAGGCTGGTTGGCCTCTCTCCTCCCAGCACACTCTCGGTGGACCCAGCGTCAGTCTTGGCAAACCCCTTCTTGGGGGCCAAGCCTGGTTGTGGTTGGAGAACTTTCTACTATGCCTGCACTGCCCCCTGCTCTCCCCAGGGGACCAACACCAACTTCATACCCTCAGAGGTATGTCTCCCAAACCTACAGGTGTGAAGTGGGTGTTCTCTGTGTGTGGTTCTTATGCTGCTTGGCTCACACACCTTTCTGACACAAGTTTTCCACAAGTTTTCACATGCTAATGTGATCCGGGTGTCTGCACACCCCTGCCTCTTCTTTGCATGGGTCCTCTTCTTCTAGCACTCAGAGGAAAAGCAAACATTTTGTCTCTTCCTTCCCAAGTTGTCTCCCTGGAACTGTTCCCTAGGGTTCCTGTCATTACTCATGGCCCTGCCTTGGCTCCAGTTCGCTTTGCTGCTGGCTACTGTCCCCTTGGTAGCTCACTCCTCCCTGTCTGTGGGTGCTGGAGAGGAGGTAGGCAGGCAGCTGTCATTCCCATTTATGGTCTCTACCTGGGCACTACCTAAAGCTCTATGGGGTAAGAATTTCTTTAATGAGGGGCTGAAGTAATTGAAGGGAATTGTAGCATATGAAGGGTGGGGAGGGCTGCTGTGTTCGGTTGTCTGGGTTGTACACTGTACAATTCTGGGCACCAATCACATTTGTTATCATTATAGATTCATGTATTTAAGATGATAGATTGTCTAGCAGATGGTAGCAAACTATCTGGAAGAGAGGGCTAATGTTTCTAATTTGCGTGAAGTGTCATTTGGACTAGGAATAAGGCTGACTGGAAAACCAAAGCTGTATGTGAAATAAGACTTTTCCCCAAAGCCCAAAGGAAATGAATATCTCTCTCTCTTAATGACAATATTCCTCCTTCCTTTGGGGAACTGCTCTTTCCCTACCTTAAATATGTCATTCTGGTATGGTTGCTGATTACACCCTCCACCTTGGCCATGGAGATGGCCAGGTCACCCAGGTCTGGTCAACACTCTTGGCCACAGTGGTTGGTCCCAAAGGTGGATATGTGGCACAGGTAGGGTCAATCATAGTCCCTCCTGGGGATTTATGTGTATCCATACAAAAGAAAGATAATCTGTCTCTCCTCAGGATTCTCTAAGTTTGTGTAGAGTAACTGAAGTAAGTCTGAAGGTGCCTGAGGCATGTCTCCCACCAAGTGGAAGAGCCTGTATGTGGGATGAGGAACGAGGACACCACACACAGGTGAGGGAGATGAGAGAGCGACCTGAAGGCCCTGCTTGACCCCTGAGTCAGTGGGACTACAGAGCAGCCCTGTCACCGTCCTCCCCCATCACGTGAGCCAAAAAGCATCCCTCTTCCTTAGGCTAGTTTAGGCTGAGTTTCAGTTGGCCACAAACACAAGAATTCTGCAGAATAGAACCACCTTTCAGAAAATCCCACCCTGACCTTGTTGTACCCTGTCCCAGCCACTACCCTCTACCCCTCACCCCCACTTGGGCCTCAGTTTCCTCCCTGAGCCATTCACTCAGGGGGACTTCCTGGGATCTTCAGCAGGTGCTCCCCCATGCTTGGTGGCACCCCAATTCCGGGGAGTTGGGGAGGGGCACAGGGCTCCACCCCACAGCTCACAAGGAGAGCCACGATCTGGAGAAACAACACAGTCAGAACCTTTAAGAAGAAAACTGGAATTTCTTTACTGTGGTATTTTCAAGGCCCTCCCAACGTAGCCAGTCAGTCAGTCATGTAAATAACTCCTTCCAGTTAGTGTCCCCATTAGGACCGGGGCCCAAGAAAAGGGCCTGCTATCGGTCGTCTGTCTCTGCTCAGCACTTCCCCATCTGTACAAAAAAGAAACACTGAAATTTCCACCGGAGTCCTTTTCTTTTCTCTCCATTCCCGTCTGAGGAGGAGAGGAAGGAGCTCATGTTTTGTGTGTGTGTGTGTGTGTGTGTGTGTTTTAAATGATTGCACAAGCTTCCTTTGAGTGACTTGCCTTCAGTTACACAGCCATTCCCTTCTTGGAGGACACTGGTATGTTCAATTTTCAACCCTTAAAAATAACACTGTGATGAACACACTTGAAGAGAAATCTTTTGCCGTGTTTAGTTTATTCCCAGAAATAGATTTACGGAGGCAACAGGGAGGACTTCTGATATATATTGCTGTGGGACACTCAGAAACAAACAAACGAAAAACCCGGTAAAACAAAACAAAACAAAACAAAAGCAAAGATGCGAACGAGAGTCCTCATGGGGACAAAATGAAAAGGAAATAGGTAGAGTGTTCAGTGCCTCAAAGAAAATAATAGTGGGCCAGCCAAGTGGCTGGAAAGTCACTTCCTCCCCTGTCAGACTAATGTCAGATCTATAAGCAAAATAGCTCAGGCAGATAAACACGTGCAGTTTTGCCATTCTTCAAAAGGCAAATGCTCAGTTTCATTTTACATACGGAAACCAGACCATTTTACCTCAGCCCTATCTTCCAGAACACGTGTGGGCTCAACAGGCGATCTTGTCTGAGGTACTGAAGTAATTGCCAAGCCCTGCCTGTTTTCCACGGCTGCCTCCAGCCTGCTCTGGGCTGCTTTTATTTATTTTTAATTTTTAAAAAGATTTTATTTATTTGAGAGAGAGAGAGGGAGAGCACACAAGCCGGAGGAGGAGCAGAGGGAGGGGAGAAGCAGACTCCCTGCTGAGCAGGGAGCCCACCGTGGGTCTTGATCCCAGAACCCTAGGATCATGACCTGAGCAGAAGGCAGATGCTTAACCTACCGAGCCACCCAGGTGCCCCTCTGGGCTGCTTTTAGAGGGAGGAGGGTGGTGGCCTCCAGTGGACCTCCCTGCCACCGGTTTTGCCTCAGTTTAATCCATTGGCTGCTACACTACCTGATGACTTTTCTTCAGCGTCTGTTTTGCTATTTTACTTCACTGAACACAGATTTATCATAGAGCTACTAGGGCTGTGTTTTCCAGGAGTTTTTAGCAGCCCAGGGGCAGAGACAGAGAGAATGGGGGGCTGGTGTCTTAATTTGGATTCCCCTAAAAGCAGAGCCTGAGACAAGGATTTGGGAGCAAGTAGTTTATTTGGAAGGAGCTCCCAGGAAGCACTCACTGTGAAGAGTGGAGAAATGACAGAGGAAGGAAAAAAGCCACTGAAGTGTATATTCTCTTGGTAGGTAGGTTGTAACTGGGACACATGGAGGTGTTGACAGACTTCGGGGGGAGGATTCTCCCAGAGTTGCCCCACTGAGGCCAGCGGGCTCTACCATCAGCTGCTGTCCCTCAAGTGCATCAGGGTTGCTTCTGGCCAGAAGTCATTGGCCTGCCTCACCTGTAGCCAGAAAATATCCCCAGGTGGAGACGCTGTAGTTGGGTTCAGGAACCAACTGTATACCATGTATACAGTATACCATTGGGAAGATACATCCCCGTCAGACATTTGCTCTTCCTAATTCTGGTTGACATACATGAAGATGTGAGGAACAAGATGAATCTTCCTAACACATGGCCGTGCACACATCACCCCCCATTTCTCTCCTGCTCAGAATGCACCAAGAGCTCTCTATTACCCACATGGCACAGCGTAAATTCCTGACTGGGCCTGTGGGTCTGACCTGTTTCTGGCTGGGCTGCTGGAACTTCTCTCAGCCCAGACCCTGCACCACAGTCAGACAATGTGCCCACTGCATCATTACAGCCCGTCGATGCCTGACCCTATGCCTTTGCCCAGGCTGTGTCCCCAGCCTGGCCTGCCCTCTCTCTCTCCCACACGGTTTGGCCCCATCCCAAGGTGGTCCGCTTCAGAACACTATCCCTCAGTGATCAATTCATCTCTATATGACCCCTTCTTCTAGGTCTCTCCCGTGGGAGCCTTGTATTTTCGCTTCCTTCTCCTGAGTACATTTTCACTTCCCAACAATGCTGGGACCAGCCAGAATATACCACTGTGTCTCCAGTGTTCAGAAGGACACCTTACAGGCAACTCCTGGGTTAAGGTTTTGCTGATGCTAAACACAAGGACAGGTTTTGCCCCTCTTACTGCCATGAGGGTGCAGAAGGAAAGACGGAAAGATGCACCTCTGTGCTCCTCCCACTCCATCCAGGCCTGTCACCAAATTGCTGGACGTCAGCTTGTTGAAGGCCACTGAAGTGGTAAGACTCCCAGGTAAAGCTCTGTCCACAGGCCCCCTCCCAGGGACTAAGACACAAGAGAGAGAGGTCCGAATGGTCTTTGTGGTTCTAGATACCAAAACTCCTGAGAAGAGGAGCTGAATAGAAGTAGAGGGTGGGGGAAGGGCAACTCAAGGGTGCTAATCCCAGCTTCCTGTCTGGATTTTCCTTGACTGCTGCTCAGGGCCTATCTTAGGATGGTTACAGCTGCCGAAATAGATCTCTCCCCTCACCTGTTCTGAAGTCAAGAAGACCTTGATAACTTCCTGTCAAAAGAATGCATGCTTTGGTCATTTTTCCAGGATGTGGGATAATAATGGGGGTACTGGTGCTGATCTCCCCACGCTTCTCCACCTCTGCCAAGCAGCAGCCAGGAATGAGGGAGCAAAGAGCCACGGGGGTGGGGGGGGGGGGGTCAAGGGGCCAGCCATCCGTTTCTGGCCAGGGCCCAGCCTTTTCTGTGAACTTGGTTGATGTTTCCGTCCTTGGTCTGCTCCAGAAACCACTCCTGGCCCAAAGGATGCCCCTCGGATTCAGACTGACGGAGAACACACCCTTTGCCCTCAGTCACCTGCCCTTCCCTGCCAAGCCTGCATACAGAATGTTCTGTTCTTGCTTAACTCATCATCCTAGCCAATCCTGGGACCTGAAAACCAAGTGTTGGCATTGGCGCCCGAATTCCCAGCCCCTCCCTCATTCACTCACAAACATGAGCCCCGGGGCTTGGTCCTGGAAGTGCGCACGGGTGGAAGGTACAGCGAGGACCTGGGAGCCCGGCGGCGCAGGGCTGTTGGAGGTGGACATCCGGCAGAGGGAGCGGCCTCCTGGGGCAGGGAGTCCTCGGGGACTCCTTGTTCCCCGCCACCCCTTCGCCAAGGTGAGGAGAGCAGAGCGTGCCCCGAGCACCGGCGCCGGGGAGGGACCTGCGCATGCGTGGGAAGAGGCTTTGGCGTCGCCCTCGTCGCCCAGGTAACCCTGACCCGCAGGTGCCAGCATGGCCTCCGGCACTGGAGGGAGCTGGGGTCAGGCCCCACCGCAGAGTGCCGCCCGGACGGTGAGGGCTGAGCCGGCTTTTACCTGGGAGGCCTGGGGGTTGGCCAACTGGGGAGCCGTCCCCGGAGGGACGGAACCCTGGAGGAAGTGGGGTGGGCGCAGAGAGGGACTCCAGCCGCCCAGGAGACTCCGGGAACCGGGAGCCCGTGCGGGCAGGGAGGAGAACGAGGCGGCCCCGCGGGGCGAGGTCACTCGCGGGGTGCACGGGGGCGGAGGGTGGGGAGAACTTGGTCGGATCCCTTGCCGGCCTCGCAGAGCTGAGTCTCCCCCTCCCCCCAGCCCTGGGTGACAGTCCTGCAGCCCGTCGCGTGGGCAGTCCCACAGCCAACCCCGCAGCCGGGTGGATTGAAGGAAGGTGAGACTCCGGGCTCACCCGCCTTTGTACCCCACTCTGCTTCGCACATTCTCTGGGCGTCCTCGTTGCACCTCCCTCCCGCGCGTTCCTGGGCTGGGCGTTGGGGGGTGGGGCGGGGGAGGTAAGCCCCTGGGAGCCGGGCGGTGGGCAGTGGGAGGCCTGGCGTGGGCCTGCTGAACTCCCCCTTCCCCCCGCCCGCCAGACCTGCTGGAACTGATGTTGCTGCAGAACGCGCAGATGCACCAGCTGCTGCTGAGCGGGCTGGTGGCCGCAGCGCTCAACCAAGGACCAGTGTCTCGCCACCCGCAGGTGCGTCAGCTGGGGGTGGGGTGCAGGTGTGCCACCGGCGTCACCCACCTGCAAGTCCAAGGGTGGGGATCCATCTGGGGTGGATCCTGGAGAAAAAGAATCAGGCAACAGTGCAGCTGTCCCCACTGGGTCCCTTTGGCATGTTATGTGCCAGGGCCCCAAAGCAGCACGGAGTGGGAGTCCCCAAATCCAGAGCACTCAGGTCTTGTGTTCAAGGAGGTCTCCCTGCCAGTGTACCCCCTACTAGACTGCAGGCTTAGGAGGACAGGCACCCTGTACCCAGAGTCTGCAGGTTGCCGAATACTTATTAGGAGCTCTGGTGATATTTGTTGAACAAGTAAAAAGATAAATGAATGACTGTGAATATAAGGCGACTTTGCCCGACCGACACAGGGAGAGCAGAAAGGTAGGAGCGAGCGCGCGTGCCCTGGGGAATAAGGAAGGGCTCCTTGGAGGAGCAGGTGACCTTGGAACCAGTCCTTGAGAGCCAGGTAGGATTTTGGCGCTTGGAGGAGGCCAGGTTGTGTCCACCATCCAGGCTGTGCAGGCTGCCGGCCCTCTTCACACCCCAGCCTTCAGGGGGTGCCTGGGATGAGCACCCCACCTCCCTGATGGGGCTGGTGGGTCCAGGGGCGAGGCCAGATGCAGGTCACTGGCCTCCTGACCCCGCTCTGGAGTCATACCTGGATTCTTCCAGTCCCTGCTCAGCCACTTATTAGCGGGCGACCTTAGACAAGTTTCTCAACCTCTCTGAGCCTCAGTTTTCCCTCCTGCAAAATAAGGAAAAAACGTCTCCGAAGTACCTGACTTGCCCACAGTAGCTGCTCAGTAAAGGGAAGCCGGTTTATGATGCTCATCTGGGGAAGTCAGAGGAACAGAGAAGTGGGGGTGGGGACACTGGGTCCTGTTTCATCCTCTCTCCTCCCTTTGTCCCCCAATCCCCAGGTCTACCTGGAGGGTCAACAGGAGGAGGAGGAGGAGGAGAAGGAGGAGGAGATGCAAGCCCTGGAGGAAGGGCCTTTGGTGATTCACCACCACTACCTGCCCTGCCCGATGCCCATGCTGGGCCCCTCGCTACCCTGGCCGGTCCCTTCCCCTTCCCTCCCCCAACATCAGCCCCACTTGCAGGACACAGCCAGGATTCAGCACTGCCCTCCTGCCTCTCGGAAAAGGGGAGGGTAAGTGAGGACAGGGGATCTGGGTGTTGCCGAGGTCCTGCTCTGGGGCTGGGCTGGAAGAGCCCACTAGGAGCTGGGCGTGGGTGAAGATACCTCTGGGTAAGGCCCTAGAGACCGCTTCTGATGAGGGGGGGTCTTTCTTTTCTTTCCTCCATGTCAGGAGAGCTGTAACCGTGCCTCCACCCCCACCTCCCAGTGCCACAGGCACTGTGGGTGCGGATGTGCCCCCCGCTTCAGGTAGGGGCAGGGCGGGTGGGCAGTGGGGCCCAGGGATGGGTCAGGAGGCCAGGAGGGCCATGTTGGGGGCCAGGGAGCACCTGTCATCACTGCTGCAGGCCACTGGCCTGTCCCCTTCCCTTTCGCTCCTTGGGGCCCTGTTAGGCAGGCGGGAGCCAAGACACAGGTGCCGTCTCTCCCCAGACTACTATGATGCAGAGAGCCTACCATGAGGACAGACACCGGCCCTGGGACCCTGCCAGCTTCATTGCAGAGCTGGAAAGAGCCCTGGAGCCCCTGAGTGCCCCTCTAGAGCCTACAACTCTGCACCCATGCCTGGCAGCCCTCCCCAACCCCCTCCCAACCCCTCAACCACAGCCAGGCCCTCTTCTGTGTGAATCAAAACCCTCTTCACCACATGGAGACCTTGAACTGGCCTCAGCTCTGCCCCGGAGCACAGGCCCCTCTAAGCGCATCCAGAGCTGGGAAGCCGCCGCCAGTTGGGGGCCTTGGGGGTCTGGGAACCAGAGCCCTCCCTTGACCTCCTCCACTCACCCCTATCTGGGATGGCAGTGCTGTCGGGTCTTGGTGGCCTAAAGACAGAGCAGGAGGTGAGGGAAGGACGGCTTTTGTTGTGCAAGGCTCTTTGAAGGCCTAGAGTGATGGGAGAGAGGCCTGGCTAGGAGGGTCCTGGAGCTGAGCCAGTTCCCTTGGGCCCACCCTTGCCACAGGAAGCTGGCTCTTTTGGCCAAAAGAAGCCAGAGCCATCCTGCTCCAAGCAGCAGTGGCCTGAGGTCCCCGAGTACCAAGTAGGAACAGAACATCTTTCTGCCCTCCTGGGCCAGGGCGTGTCTCCCCCAGTGTCCCTCAGCAGAAATGAGTCACTCAGGGCTCCACGAGGATGGGTGTCTGGTGCCTGGGCTGGTCAGCATGGGGACACCCCAGGGCCTGGCCTGGCTGGGGCTCTGGAAGGCCCCTGTGAGGGAGAAGGTTGAGGGAGGCTTAGGAGACCTTTGGGGAGAGAAGTCCAGGCTCAGTGGTTGCCTTTCCTGGCTCTGGAGTTCTATCCCAGGAGAAGACATGGAGGCACAGGATTGGGTCCACGTGTTTATATGCAGACTAGAAAAGGAAACGACCCCATTGTCCTCGGCTGCTTGTAACCGTCCCGCAGCCAGGGCTAGACCACAATCCTGAGGAGTCCCGCTGAGTTCCAGCAGCTGCTGTGGCGGTGGCCATGCCACTCGTGTAGGCTGTGCCAGTAGGCCTGACTCAGGCCCCACCTAAGCATCTTGTACCCCGTAGGCGCCCATCCGCCTCTGGCGCCAGTGCTGGCCCAAGATGAAGCACAGGAGGATAGACGTCACAAACAAGAAGAGCAGCACCGACACGACGGAGATGATGACGACCATCTGGTTGTCCGGTGTGGGCTCTGGGGAGGGAAGAGGGGGCAGGGGTCTTAGATGTCCCCTGGTCCCTGATGGCAGGGCCCAGGGGGGAGTAGATGTCTGCCTGTCACCTGCCGACGCCTCATCTGTTTTGCAGCCACCTGAGCTGCAGAGAGGAATGGTCAACGGTGTCGGATCTCGGGGAAAGTTAGGCGGGGTCCAGGCCACCAGCCAGCCCTCTGTGAGGCCGTGGATGTTCTCCTGCCACCGGCCCTTGGCACCAGCATATGCTGGCCACTGTGGCCTGGACGGCAGCGTGGTCCAAGCCCAGCCCTGCCCTGGGCAGAGCTGAGTGAGCTCCTACCAAACTCTCCGAAGACAGGGAACACCTTGACCATCAAGAGCCACGGAATAGCGGAGCTCCAAGGGGACCTCCGGGCCCAACCTCTGAACGCAAAGAGGGGCCGTGGCCAGAGAGAGGAGGATGCCTTGGTCAAGGTCACGCAGTTCACTCATTGCTAAGCAACTAGTTCAGTTCCAAACTGGGCACTCAGAGAGAGCTCCGGGGAAGAGTGAGAGGGAAGCCCTGGGATTCAGTGCGGGGTCCCTGGGTGCCTGCCCCCTGAGCTGGCAGAGGGTGTGCTGAAGGCTTTTTCCTCCCCTAAGGAACAGAAAGCAATTGTCCTCTCCCACCCCTCCCATCCTGGGGTTGCCCCTCACCATAGACCTTGAGCATCTGGGGCTCGGAGACGTGGTGAATGATGTCCCCGCCGCGAGACCGCAGATCCAGGCGGGCGTGGCACGAGAAGTTGTGGCGGCCGTCCTCCCTGTGAGCCATGCCCTTGTGCGTGGCCGTGGCTCCTTGGGTGTCATTTTTCTCCCCCGTAAAGGTCTTGTTGCACAGGGTCTCCTTGCCACGGAGCAGGGTGAGAGTGAGGCTCTCAAGGGGTTTCACATCCGGCACGTGGCACTCGATGGTGAAGGACTTCCCCACAGCCACCCACGTGGGCTGTATCTTCAGGAGCATTTGCTTGGGAGGGTCTGCAGGGAAGGAGGAGGGAGGGCTGGTCAGGGTGAGCGTGTAGTCCCAGGCTCCCCACCCTGCCCCTGGCACTGCTGTGTTCTCGGGGCCTCGGCTAGTCATGGGGAGGAGGGCCCGGGCCTGGCCTGCTCTAGAGCACAAGGAGAGGAAGGAGGAAGCAGTTCAAGGTGAAGGATGGATGGGCTGGGAGTTTTACCAACATGACGTTTTCTGGAATCGACAAGTATCGAGGTGGTCAGGGGTCTACGAAGAGGAGGTCTAGAAATTGTACAGTCGACTAGGAACAAAAAAAATTTGGATCTGTCTCCTTCTTTTCCAGAAATCAAACATAAATTTCCATATCAAACAGCTCAATAATTGTCCTGAGACTAAAAAGGGAGTGCTCACTGGAACTGGGCCAAGGGTTGTGGGGTCTTCACTTAAGGGGTGGGGGCTGGAGTCCGACCTGCCTTGCTTAGTTAGACCTGCCATCCCTTGTCTGTTAAACGGGACCCTCAGTGGTAGCCTGGATACCCTGCCCCCTCACCCCGAGGTCATATGTTGGATTTAGGACATGTTCCTTTTCACTTGATCCCCTGATGCTGGTCATGGGGAGCACCAAGCCATAGCCTTGGTGCCGAGATGTTGAGAGAATCCTGCCCTCCGGGAAGGTCTCCCCGGCCTGTGTGCAGGTGTGTGTGTGGGGGTGATGGTCCCACATTTGCCAGGGGCTCTCAGGAATATAAAAGCAGGGGTGCCTGGGTGGTTCAGTCGATTAAGCATCCAATTCTCAGTTCCGGCTCAGCTCATGATCTCAGGCTTGTGAGATCGAGCCCTGAATCTGGCTCCACGCTCAGCACTGAGTTGGCCCGGGTTCTCTCTCCCTCCCTCTCCCCTCTCTCCCTACCCACCTCTCTCAAATAAATAAATAAATCTTAAAAAAAAAAAAAAAGAAAGAAAGAAAGGACTATAAAAGCACCAGGTGATGCGTTAACCTCCTCTCCGTGAGACAAAGGGGTGACTGGAGAGCATGGTGGCCCTTCTGTTGGCACCCTGCTATTTGTGGGGGGGTAGGGGGAGCCCAGGGGGGTGGGGGCCAGAGCGAGTGCCCAGGGTAGCTCTGCAGACAGCAGACACGGGCTCTGCCTGGTGAGGAGGGCCCCACAGGGCAGCACTCACAGAACACGCTGACGTTAAGACTCTTCAACTTCTGACTCCCGAAGCAGGTGAAGTGGCAGTGGACGACGGTGTCCTGGGAGATGTTGGAGACCAAGAACTGCTTCCACTGGGGTCCGGACTGGTTCAGGGTCTTGGTGAGCGTGGTCTCCAGGCCCCCGGTCTTAGGGTTCGCACAGCTGGTGCTACAGTTGACCAGCTGGGACCCTCCGGGCTCCACCACCAGCTGCTCTGGATACATGTGGACCTCGAACTCCTCCCCAGACCCTGGAAGACCAGAAAGACAGGGCAGCAAAGGTCTCTGCTGCCCTGGCCCCTGCTGGCAGTCTGATCACGGGACAGGTGCCCAAGAAGATAGGCCAGAGTTGGCCCCTCTGCCACTCTTCTCTTGTTCAGGCCTTGCGTATCGCCTGTGTCTAGACTGTGGGCAAGGCTTTGCATATTGCCCGGGTCTAGACCACAGAGGCTGTCCCACAGCCATCTCCCTGCCTCTGGGTGCTCTTCCTTCAGCCCACCACCTTTGGATGAGTCTTCTCCATGCACAGCCTCTATGCAGAGGGATCCTATGCAACCTTCAAAGCCCAGCCCAAATGCCCCCTCCCTTCATGAAGGCCTCTCAGAGATGGAGGTGGACTGGGTCCTCTGGGCCTTTCCTCCCTCCTTTCCTTCCTTCTGCAAATATTTTTTGATTACCTGCTGTGTGCCAGGCCCTGTTCTAGGCTCCAGTGACACAGCAGTGACCCAAGCAGACCCAACCTTGCCCTTGCAGAGCTCCCATTATCATGAAGGAGACAGACAATAATCAGCAAGTGAGATAGCCAGCTGGTCAGACAGTGATCAGTGCCTGGGGCGGGACAGGAATGGGGTGGAGTTGCCATTTTAATAGGGTGGTCAGTTGGGACCTCACCAAGGCATCGACATTTGAGCAAAGACATGGAAGAGGTGGGTGTGAGCCCCGCAGATACGTGGGGAGCAGGGAGTGTTCCCGGAGTTAAGACCCTGGGTCAAGGGCATGCTTGGTGTGCTTGGGGACCAGCAAGACCAGGATGGGGTAGAGCCCAGTGAGGAGGAAGGCAGGGGGAGAGTAGTTCAGGAAGGTAATGGGACCACCTTGCCAATGACTGGTAGAGCTTCTAGAAGGCAGGGCCCAGATTTCCCTCAGTGCTCAGCACAATGCCCCGTGTGCGACGGACATTCAGAAGTATTTGATGCATCAAGACTGAGTCCTCGGAGCTCACTTCCCACTCAGAGGGTCCTTGATCTCAACCAGCTGGGCCTGTCCTGTGCTCCCTCCACACCAGCATGTTCCCACTCAGCCCTCAGCGAGTGGCATATAATGAAGAGGCAAGGAGCTTTGCAGGTAGACGGAGCTGGATTTGAATCCTGAGTTTGCCATGTACCAGCTGTGTGACCCTGGGCAGGGGGCTTTCTCTCTCTGAACCTGTTTCTTCATCTGTCAAAGGGGCTAGTAACCCCTTTCCTGCAGGGTTATGGTGAGGTAGCCCTTGAAAAGCCCCTGGAAGTTTGTCCAAAACAGGCTCAGCACACGGTAGCACTTTCCTCCACAGTCCCCTGACTCCCTGGAGGACGCCCTTGGACAGTAGTCAAAAGGCCATGTCCTCTGCTGCCCCCTGCTGTCCCTGGGCCACATCTGAAGAACAGCTGGGGCATTCCCTCCCCTTCCCTTGAACCCCAGCATCGCCTCCGGCCTCAGGCCTCACACAGCCCACCACTCAGCCTCCACGACCTGCCACTTCCACAGGCCCTGAAGCCATGGGGCCTGTTCAGCCTGCTGTCCCACAGGCCGGCTTCCCCCCACCATCCAGGATCATGGGGGAACATGGCTGGCGCGGCATCCAGCGCCCAGGCTGGGCTACCACTGTGTTCAAAGCTTCAGTGACTTCAGGATCAGCCCTGCCTCCCACCCCAGACACCAGGGAGCCGGCAGCTCCCACTTTGGGCTGGCACGTGCCAAGTCAGGAACCCCAGGTACCAGCTCACCTGGGCAGCAGAACAGGGCAAGAAGGGCGGTGGGCAGACCCCAGCATCCAAAAGGGGACATCTCGAGTGGCATCCACAGGCTTGCTGGGAACAGCCGAGGGCCTCCTGGAGGGAGATGGTGGACCCAGGTCAGGGAGTGGTGGCCTAGAGCTACAGCCCGGAACCCCAGCCTTCTATGAGCTGATGACCACATTTCCTCTCATTATCTGAGAGGTCTTCTGGAAGCCACGTGGAAGGCCAGCTCTCAGAGCTCCAGGCCTGCAGGAACGCAGGCGGAGGAAGCTGGGAGGGAGCCGATAAGCCAGGGTATACCCTGGCCTCCCGCCATGCTGCTGGGCAGGGGGCAGGGCGAGTGGCAGGCACGCATGTGTGCGAGGGTTGTGTATGCACATGGGGCTCGGGGCACTGTGTGAGCACAAAGGACAGTGAGGCCTACAAGCCCCAGATCTGAGAACCCCCAATCCCACAGGTTACATTATTGAGTTCCCTTCTGGGAACAGAATATCTGAAATCAGGTCTGCCCAGGACATGCCGTCTCCGTCGCAAAGTGGGCCGGGAGCTGGTCTTCTCTAAGGACACCCGGGCAGGCCCTGGAGGCTCTCCAGGGGACACCCCCACTGCCCCCTGACACAGCTACTGAAACCTCCACACCTACCAGGCTCACGACCTCAACCCTCCCTGACCCAGCCGATAGGGACAACTTGAGGGAAGAGCTCCCATGACAGTCCCCAGCAGCTCAGGCACTGACAGAGGTAATGGGGGTCTGTCTGGCTGTAGCCCAAACCCCCAGCCTCCATTTCCAGGGCCTGGCTTATGGTGTCTCCCCCCAACCCTTCAGGGGAGCCTTGGTCCAGGGAAGGGGGCATTGCAATGCTTTGTCACCTACTGAGGGAATCCCCAGAAGCAGGAGTCCCTGGGACCAGCAGGGTGTGTTGTGTGTGTGTGTGTGTGTGTGTGTGTCTGTCTGTCTGTCTGTCTTTTGCCCAGGGAGCTCCAAACAGCTTCTGGAAGGGTTTGTGCCTGTGAATCCCAATCGCACGCACAGCTGGACCAGCCAGACTCCATCCCCACCAGTGTTCAGCAGAAGCTTCTGGGGCCCACAGGTCCTGCTTTAAGCTGGTCAGCCCCTGTTCCCACCCACCATTTCCTCTTTGATCTCTAGGGAATGTGCTTTGGCATCTGATAGCTTACACATCAACATCCCCCCCACCCCGCCCCCTGCTGGCCTAACCACCACCCCCACCCCCCCACCGCCCCCGTGAGGGCGGAAGCTGATTCTAGAGCTGTTTGCCGTTCTAGAGCGGATATGGTAGGTTGTACCTGGCAAAGAGTTGATGCTGAGTAACTGTCCAGTAAGAGGATAGATGGAGGGCGGGAGGGATGGAGGGAGGGATGGATGGATGGAAGGAGGGAGGGGGAGGGATGGATGAGTAAATGAACAGAAGAAGTAGTTTGTCTTGGTGTACAACCCAGATAAGATTGGATCGGAGTGGGGGGATCTTTCTCTTTGTGCCCAGTGTACCTTTCTCCTGGTGATGTCTCTGCTGACCCCCAGGCCACTGAGCTGAGCTGAACACCTAACAAGGCCAACCAGGGCTCTTCATCCCCCAAAGATGGGCCCTCAAACTGGGCAGTGGTTTTTCTGGGACTTTCTGAACCAGAACTGGTAGGAACAAGCCCTTCCCTTTCTGATCCTAGCAGAGGCCCCCATGAGCCAGCAGCTATCAGCCCTTATGCCCCAGCAAGTGAAGAAGCTGATAGAAAGGAACTTGACTCAGTGGAGGGAAGGTGACTCAGAATTGTCCCAGATCACGTGCTGGTTGCCAGATGGCCTCTGGATGGCAGGGCTGGTGATGATTCTGTGTGGCAGAAATGAAAAAGCTTTCCAAGCCGGAAGGTTCTGGCCCTTCAAACCTGCCCACGGGAGTCACGGTCCTTGTGAAATGGGAGTTACTTGGAGCCCCGTTCTGCCTCCTGGAACTTCTGGGGAAGACTTGGGAAGGCGGTGTTGGGGGCGGAAGTGCTATCCTTGCATGAGGCCGTGAGGCCTTCTGGGAGAAAGAGTGAAGTGAATTTGGCAGCCTGATGATCAGACCCTAAAAGGCCAAGGTAGATGCTTCCAAACGAAGAGGGAAGACCAACACTTCCTGTCACCAAGAAGTTGCCCAGGGATGATAGGAACCCAACCATGATGTCGATGAGAGAAGAAATTCAGGTGCTCCTTCTTGGAGCTCTGTTCTACTACCAAATAGTCCCTGCCATGTTCTTTAGGTCTCTGAGCTCTCCAGTGAAGGGGACAAGAAAGCTGGAAGGGTTGAGATGCAGGAGCATTTGAGGGGAATGGAGATTGGTGTGTTGGTTTTCGGGAGTGAACTCATCTCTTCACAGGGCTGGGGAAGGGTTTTGTCATGACTGGGTCTTAATCCAATGACTTCTCTTGTGTTCCCAACAAAACCGTCTTTCAAGAACCAAGATGAGAGAAAGATAAGCAGAGACTGAGAGAGTTTACCCTCAAGATACCTCCACTAAAGGAATTTTTAAAGATGTGCGTCCAGAAGAAAAAATGATTGCAGGATAGTTTTCTATGCAAGAAGGAAGCATGGGAAAATAAAATGGCAAACGAATATGGATGATAAATATGTAATATTTATAATATTTAATTTGAGAAGTCTTAAAAAGTTCAAAATTAAAATCCTGGGCAATACTATATTTAAGAGAGGATTACAGTTAAAGCTTTCTAAACTCGGTATTGTTCGGGAGGGAGGATATACCTTAAGCTATAACAAGCATGGTAAAATTTCAAGAAAAACCAGCAGAGAGAGAGTGTTTAAGCTCTAAACCCCTAGAGAAGGTTAAAATGGCGTGAAAACAAACATGCTTCAGTCAAAAGAATTAAAAGAGAAAAGCATGGGAGAAGAGGGACAAATGTAAATTTTTAAGAAGATGGTATTAAAAAGTCCAAATTTATAATAATCCCAATAAAGATGAAAAATTTAACTATGGTTAAAGGAAAGAGATTTTCAGATAGAATTTTTTTAAATCCTTGCCCTGAGGGGGCACCTGGCTGGCTCAGTCAGTGGGAGCATAGGACTCTTGATCTCAGGGTCATGAGTTCAAGCCCTATATTGGCTGTAGAGATTACTTAAAAATAAAATCTTAGGGGCGCCTGGGTGGCTCGGTGAGATAAAGCCTCTACCTTCGGCTCAGGCCATGGTCTCAGGGTTCTGGGATAGAGTTCCGCATAGGGCTCTCTGATCGGAGGGGAGCTGTTTCCTCCCCTCTCTCTGCCTGCCTCTCTGCCTACTTGTGATTTCTGTCAAATAAATAAATAAAATCTTTAAAGAATAAAAAAAATAAAATCTTAAAAAAAATCCTTGCCCTGTGTGAACCTATTTCTGTCTGGTGTCTGGATTTTATGCAAGGACAATGCCTTGTATTCATAAATCAGCCACAGCAGAACAGCCAGGAAGAGGAATAGTGCATGGGCCTGCCGCCTTTATAAACCTTCAAACTTTTTTTTTTTTAAAGATTTTATTTATTTATTTGACAGACAGAGATCACAAGTAGGCAGAGAGAGAGGAGGAAGCAGGCTCCCTGCCGAGCAGAGAGCCCTATGCGGAACTGGATCCCAGGACCCTGGGATCATGACCTGAGCTGAAGGCAGAGGCTTTAACCCACTGAGCCACCCAGGCGCCCCTAAACCTTCAAACTTTTAATGGAATTCAGGGCGATTCCCTTGGAAACGACAAGGTCTCACGTGACCCGCATGACCTGGATCGCGATTCCCTCTGGGGCCCTGGCGACAAGCTTTTTCCTGCACACGCAACTGAGTTCTGAGTCACTTTAGCTCCCAGACAGCTTAAAGCCAGAGTGTGCCCTGACCGTTTATCAGATGTAGGTCAGAGGTGTTGGACTGAAAGGACGGATAATATATGGATGGGAACCCTCCTGGCAGGAAGCAGAAAGGGAAGGACTTTCCAAGTTGGACAAAGAGGGTCTGGGAGGCAGTAAGCTCTTGCGTCCTCCCCTGCTTAGATTTCTGGTGATACCCCCCATCACAGGGGAATCTGATTGGATGTGGAAGCCACTTCCTGTTCTCAGCAAAACTTGATTTCCGATTTCTAAGAGAACGGGGGAAGGAATGGGAAACTAACACTTAGTTGATATGTATTCTCTGCTAGGGACTGAATGAGGTTTTAATACATTGTTTTATTTAATGTCACACAAAAATAAGGAAGCACAAAAATAAGGAACCATTCTGCATTCTGATTATGCAACTGAGAGAATAGGGCTCAGGTGAATTAATGACAGGCCCAGGTCATGGAGCTAGTAAGTGACAGAGCGAGGAGAGGAGAACTTAGAAAAGATCAGTGGTTGCTGGGAGTCGGGATGGAGGGACGGGTGACTAGGCAGAGGACAGAGGATATTTAGGGCATAGAACGTACACCGAGACTGAATGCTGATATAACCATGACTTTGGGTGCTGACAAAGTGCCGGCGTAGTGTCACTGAAGGTAACAGACATACTCCTCTGGTGGGGGGGTGTTGACGAAGGGGGAGTCTCCACATGCATGGGGGCTGTTTTGTGTTTTGCTGTGAAGATAAAACTACTCTAAAAAAATAAATTCTATTTTTAAAAGTAGCTCAAACACACAAGCTCAGAAGAGAAACTTCTAGATTAGGGTTCTTGCCAACTTGTTGAAAATACAGGTTTTTAAACTCAACTCTTAGTAGGGTGTCGTGGAAGTTGTGGACTCAGTCGTTCCTTAATTCTCATCTCGGATTAGATTTTTAAAACATGAAAATACAAAACCCAGGGTGCCTGGGTGGCTCAGTCGGTTGAGTGTCTGTCTGCCTTCAGCTCAGGGCATGATCCCAGGGTCTTAGGATGGAGTCCTGCATTGGGGGGCGGGGGAGGGGGGCAGGGTCCCTGCTCAGCGGGAAGCCTGCTTATCCCTCTCCCTTTTACCCCTCCCCGACTGCTTGTATGCTCTCTCTCAAATAATTAAATAAAATCTAAACAAACAAACAAACAAACCACCAAACCCAGTTCTCTGGTGTTTATGAGACACACCTAAGGCATAAGAGTATGGAGTGGTTGAAAGTTGAACGCTGGGAAAGAATATACCCAGCAAACACTAACCAAAAGAAAGCTGGGAAAGTTCTGTTTATATCAGAGAAAGAGAACTTCAAAGACAAAAATACGAGGGATAGCATGAATGTCTGGACTAAAGGGAGAGATCAGTAGAAAGTTAGAATTCTTCTAAATTTGTCAGTATCCACCTTGAAAGAACCAGAAAGAGATCAAACCATGATTACAGCAAGGGACTGTAATGCATGTCCTCAATCAGGAATAACGAAGCCGACAAACAAGAGTGTGAGGAATGGATGAGCTGAAACACATAATTTAAAAGCTCGATCTGCTCCTAAATTAGAAAGCACAAGCTCTTCAAAAAGATAGGTTTTAGGGCACCTGGGTGGCATGGTCTGTTAAGTGCCTGCCTTCGGCTCAGGTCATGATCCCAGAGTCCTAGGTTTGAGTCCCCCACTGGGCTCCCTGCTCAGTAGGGGGGGCTGCTTCTCCCTCTCCTCCCCACTCATGTTCTTTGTTGTCTCTCTTTTAAATAAATAAGTAATAAATAAAATCTTAAAAAAAAAAAGGCTTTATAGCCCCATATACTCAGTAATGTGAAAACGTACTCTGACCCATAGGTCAACAGAAGACATTGCAATGACACGTTCAAAAAATCTTCGCATTGAGCGATACATATATTAAAATGTCTGGGATGCATTGGAAGTGGCACTTGAAGGGAAATGGATAGCCTTGAATGCTTGCATTAGAAAAAAAGTCAAAAATGAGTATTTAATCTTCAGTAGGTACTCAAGAAGTTAGAAAAAGAACAGCAAAGGAAACCCAAAAGTGACTCAAAAGGGAATCAAGATTAGGGCAGAAATCAAAGTAAACAGAACAACAAAGTAAATGCAAAAGGGAAAAATAAGGAGCAAAACCCAACAAAATAGAAAACAAAACTATGGTAGACAGGATTAATGAAACCAAAAGTTCTCCAGAGAAGCTCATAGTGCGGGCAAGTCTCTGGGGAAATTTACTTACAAACCAAAGAAGGCACAAGTCGCCGTTGTTATTCGTTATTCAGAATGAAAAGAGGATTACAATGAAGACAGTACAAACCTACAGAAACAGAAGGTTGACGTGGTTGCCAGTGATTGGGGGAGGGGAAGTGAGCATGTTTCCTCTGCATAGTTTCAGTTTGCCAAGACGAAAACACTCTGGGAATTAGCTGTCAAACAACGTGAATGCACTTAACCAATTCTACACCGAAAAATGGTTAAGATGGTACATTTTATGTTATGTGTATTTTACCACAATTAAAAATTTTAAAACACTGTAAATGACTTAGGCAAAAAAAAAAAAAAAAAAAAAAAAGCAAAGCAAAGCAGGTCAAATCTTAGAAAGATAAAATTTACCAAAATTGATTTGAGAAGAAATAAAAAGTCTGAATGGTTCTATAACTACTAAAGAAACAGGGGCGCCTGGGTGGCTTGTTCGGTTGGGCAGCTGCCTTCGCCTCGGGTTGTGATCCCAGGGTCTTGAGATCGAGCCCCGCATCCGGCTCCCTGCTCAGTAGAGAGCCTGCTTTTCCCTCTCCCTCTGCCAGCCGCTCTGCCTACTTGTGCTATCTCTCTGTCAAATAAATAAATTAAATAAATCCTTAAAAAAAAACTGAATCCATAATTTAAAATCTCCCCACAAAGGAAACACCTAGTCCAGATGGTGTTACGCAAGTTTAAGTAGAGGCAATTCTAATTTCACAAAAACCCTCCCTGAGAATGGAAAAAGCAGGAACACAACTCCTTCTACGAGGCCAGGGTAACCTTCACCTTAACATCAAAATGAGACCAGCGCGGGATGAGAAAGAAAGATTAGAGGCCAGTCTCACTCATGGATATAAATGCGACAATTAAACGAAAAATGCTAGCCAACCAAATAAAGACATAGAGCAGTGTATAAATATACACTTCATATCCAAATTGAGTTTATCTCAGCTATGCAGAAGTAGCTTAATAATAGAAGAAACCCCACAGGTATCATTTATTATGTTGGTAATAGAAGACTTTGTGGGACGCCTGGGTGGCTCAGTGGGTTAAGCTCTGCCTTCGGCTCAGGTCATGATCCCAGGGTTCTGGGATCGAGCCCCGCATCGGGCTCTCTGCTCAGTGGGGAGCCTGCTTCCTTCTCTCTCTCTCTCTCTGCCTACTTGTGATCTCTGTCTGTTGAATAAATAAATAAAATCTTCAAAAAAAAAAAAAAAGAAGACTTTGTGCTCTGTCATATCACTTCTGCCCTCCTCTGATATCAGTAGTACTTACTGTGGATAATTTCGTGCAGACTTAGACTCACCTCGCCCTGCAGGGTCCCGCCTCAAGTTTATACCATGTTTCTTTTTGCTTCTTGCCCCCCAGTCTTCTTCAATGCTTTAGAAGCCACATATCAGCCTGCTAAGTGTTTCCCAAAAGTGGGAGAGAAGTGCCCTAAGACACATCCCTCCCCCAGTGAGGGACCAGCTAGAGGATGATATGAGCTCCAGCCTCCCGTTCTCCTTGGGCGACTGTGGGAGGCCTCCGGCAGGCTTCTCTGAGCGGGAGTCAAGCTCCCTTTGCCTGTGGCCACGACATCAGTCACGCACCTTTAATCGGCTTTTCTTTCTCCCCATCTCTGTCCCCCTGTTCTTTCACTCCGGGCTTTCTGGGATCACCTCTCAACCTACCTGAACCCAAGTCCTTGTTCCAGGCTCTGCCTTTAAAGGAGCCCAAACTAAAAACTTACTTAACAGATTTAGGAAGAAAAACATAGGATCATCCAGAAGAAAAAATATTCAATATCCTTTCGTGAGAAAGATCTTAGATTAGAAGGAAACCTTTTTTTCTTTTAAGTAATCTCTGCATCCAACATTGGGGCTCAAACTCACATCCCCGAGATCGAGAGTCACATGCTCTACCGACTGAGCCCACCAGGCACCCCTAGAAGAAAACGTCTTTAAGCTGGTAAAGAGAACTTACAAAAAGCTTATGCATGTATTATATTTAATGAGTAAATCTCAGGAGCATTTCCTATAAAAGCCGGACCCAGAGGAGGATGCCTACTATCTCTGCTATTTTCAACATTGCTCCAGAAGTCCTAGACAAACTATCAGCGTTTTCATATGATAGGATTGCCTGCGTCGAAAATCCAAAAGAATGGTCTCACAAGCGATTCCAAATTACAAAGGATTTTAGCAAGCCAACTAGGTTTCAGATCAGTATCCAAAACCAAGTTGCTTTTATGTCTATCAGTAACATAGAATAATATAATTTTGAAAGCACGTCATTTATAGCAGCAGTAAAAGAGGAATAACCTAGCAAAACCCGTGTCAGACCGATAGTGAGAAAGTTATCAAAGGGATTCATCAGGAACTCCAGATGCCATCCTAAGAAGAAGGGGACCATCCCTTTCTCTCTGCATCTGCTCGGAGCACAGCTCTGACGGTTCAAGCCTTACCCACATGGGCCTGCCGACCAGAAGGCAGCCCCATGCTTCTAAATCCGTCACCCGATGGCAGAGCAGGAGAGGAAGTGGGAGGACAAAAACAGGAAACAACCGTAAAAGCAAGGTCAATACGGGCAGTGGGGGGTGGGGGCTGCTTCACCCAGCAGGGAACATCTGCCCAGAAGGAACTCAGGGGATCTCTGCCCGCTTTCCTCTCTGTTCCCAGGGAAACAGGCCAAGAAAGGGGAAGGGACTAGAAGTGAGGCCTTGATGCCAAGAGGGAAGGGAGAGTCGTGACCTTACCCGTCGTCGTGGTAGTGGGCTGGAGGCCGATGGGAGGACTGTGCTGGGTGGGGGGGGGGGCAGGAAGCAGGGCAGCCCGGAGCCCAGCGCCTGGAGAGGTGGAAGGGGAAAATGTGCTCCCACTTCTGCGTCTCTGTGGTTCTGCGTGTGTGAACTCGGACTCCTCCCTCCCTCTGCACGTCGGAGTTACGTGCTTTCCTGCGCCAGGCTCCCCATTCGGACGAACCTCATTTTCAGACCCCTCCTGCTTGTATTTTTTTTAAATGTGGCAAAATACACGCAACTAGAAAAGGTACCATTTTAACCATTTTTAGGGCACCGTGCTGTGGCCTTCAGGTTCGTTTACACTGTCCTGCTCCCATCACCACCACCGGCATCGATCGTCTCCTTTCCAGACTGCAACGTGGTCCCATTAAACACTAACTCCCAGTCCCTGGCCCCTCCCAGCACCCCCGCAACCACTGTTTTTCTCTCCGACTGTGCAAATCAGATTACTCCAGGAACCACGCATCAGCAGGACCCTACTGTGTCAGAACCTGCTTCTTTTTAAAGTCTGATTAATGCTCAGCCGCCTGCGCACACCCTATTCCTTATCCACTCTGGGTTCCTTCCACCTTTTGGCTACTGTGCATAACGCTGCCTTGGATGTGGGCACAGACACGTCCTCCAGGCCCTGCTTTCAGGTCTTCAAAGGGTAGACCCCATAAGTGGAATAACCAAGTCCTAGGACAGTTCTAGGTGCAAGGTTTTGAGGAACCGACATGGGCTCTCCCCCGACTCTCTCTCTCTGGATGTGCAGTGTCTGCACCGCTGGGGGCCTTTGATGGGCAGAGGGGTCCAGGATGAGCTGCCTGTTGTCCCCCTGCAGGAGGCTGGTTACTGTCCCAGAGCTGGCTCTTCCCTGTATGGACATGTCCTGCCACGAGAGACTTCTATTTGTGATGAAGAACCATCGTGGATCTTGCCACATTTGCCACCTCACCTAGCAATGAAAAAAATAAAACCTACCCCAGCGGAGTGGTTTTGTCCCAATAGGCAGAAAGTATCAAAGCCAGGTGCAAGGGTGGGTGCCGGACCGCAAGCTTGACTCACACACCAGCGGGGGATCTTGCTCCCACAAGCCAGCCCTACGTACTATTTAAATTCCTGGCTGAGCAAAGTCATAAATTAGATTATGTGACAGACCACGGGGCAGGGAAGGCCATGAATGCTGAGGGTCTGCTGGGTTCTGGAACAATCCCTCTTGGTATCTTTGTGCATTGGTACCTTCACAAAAGTTCTTTTTGGAATCTCCCTGTCATACTGCTGGTGAAACAAAGCCAATGTGGGATGTTGGGTAGGAGGACATCAGGGCCCAAGGCGTGGAGTTGCCCACGTGACTTGAAACTTTTGATGGCATCTATCATAGACACAAATTAGAATGCAGTCTCATTGCAGTTTCCCCAGGAGTTATGCCTGGACTTGGCCCTTTTTGAGAGGAACCCCTCCTTTCTCTATTCTAGAAGGTTTTCTAGGGAGCTTCTGTCCTCCTACTCGATACCACTTTCCTGTCAAATGATTGGTCCAAGGTTGGTGTCGCAGTGCCCCGTGTTCAGGTCTAACCTTGAGGGATTTTGGTGGTGGTGTTGTTTAACAAGTTGGAGAAAGAGCCTTTCCCTGCCCGGATGCAGAGGTCCGAAGACAAATGCCACCTAAGGCTATCACCCCATTCACAGGAGAGGGGGAATCTGTAGAAGGTGAGGAGGTCAAAATGCACACAGAAGAGGTGAAATCATTCTGATGGCATTCTGGCTCCTGGTTCCAGCCATTCCTGAAGGCCTGTTCTTGAAGGTGGGTTTCCATGAGCCTATCCTTTTGCCATTTTTGCTTAAGTCAGTTTCAGCTGGATTCTGCCCTGTGTAACCAGAGTCTGGAGTAAGAAACCATGAATCATGCCAGAGAACCTGATCAGTCAACCACGGAATCTTCCAGAATAAAATTGCACATTGATTGGATTGGCTCTGGCACCGGTGGCTTCATCTGGTGCTGGGTCTTCACAGTAAGAGGGCGGGTGAAAAGGTATCAATGCTTGAGAACATCTCCACATGCCTTTTGGTTTAAGGTTTAGGAAGTAATACAGCATTTTGGCAATTGCTTTTTCAACTCTCGGTGGGTGAAAGCAAAATTGCTTTGTATTGAGGAAAATCCGAGCGTGTAAGCAGTTCATTGTAGATTGCTGTGCCTTGCATAGGGTTCCTTCCTAATTCAGACTTGCTCTGTTTTGTCGGAGACGGCATCTGGCTGCATCTAGACACTCCCTGGGCCAGGGGGGAGCAAAGAGGGGAATGCGTGGGTTGTCTGAGCAAGGTATGTGGGCTCTGTGGCAGGAGACCCCCACAGGGCCCCTCTTGGCTCATGAGGCATCAGGCCCCAGAATCACTAATCAGAGCCAGGACTGTAATAACTGTAACAACCTGGTACTAAGGGGAGGGCAGGAGCCTGGCAAGACTTCCCTGATGGGTGAGTGTGATCTTGGGGACCCAAGCTTGCTTTTCAGAGGGGGCGTAAATGAGAGAAGGGGCTCGGAAAGTAGGCTTCGGCGCTGGCATTTACAGGCTCTTATCAACCCTTCCCCTGTCCAGGGGGGTCTAGACCTGGTCCCTAGCACTGTTCCTGACTCTCCTAAAATACAGTGAAATTGGAATTTTACATATATTATTTTTAGTGTGTCTCAAACATCGCACATGGTAACAGGGGCAACTTGTGTATGTGTATATTGTGTTTTTTAAGCTCTCCAGCTAACTCCAGGGTGCACAATGTGGAGCACCAGCACGCGGGGTGGAAAAGCAGAAAGGGGGGCGAGAAGTCTGGAAGTGAGCAGGGGCTGAAGCATGAAGGCTTGGTCCCCTTTGGTGCACTGGGGAGGGCAGGGGTCAGCTGGGGGCACAGAGCACAGAAGGTGCTTGAAAATCCCTAAGAGTGAGCTGAGGAAGGGGGAAGGCCGCAGCGGTCCCTCTTCCGAAGGGTGGGTGGCATCTTCTTACTGCAAACAGTATCATACTCCACCTGGATGCCAAGCTCGACCGAAGCCTGGCTGTGAAGCCCCCAGAGCCGTCTCAGGAGAGGGCAGCTTTGAGCAGTCGAGATGCTGGGCCCACCTCAGAACTGACTGATCATAACCCTGCGTGCCTGCATTCAGAGCTGTGCAGACAGTTCTGACGCCTCGCTCAGGTCCATCCCTGACCTGCAAGCCCCCAACCCCTGTCTCTGTTCCCCCAACTCCCACCGTTTTGTAGCTTCTGGGGCAGATCCCGTTTCATGTCTATTTCCTTCCCCTCACTGCTAGGTTTCTGGGGGCCTCTTCTCTGAGCTACCGAGAGCATGCTCAAGAAATGCTTGTTGGACTTAATTAAGCTTACGGACTTGGCTTTCTGAGACATGAGCAAGTGCCCTCGAATTTTCACTCACATCACCTTGGAGAGGCCCATCCCCAGAGCTGCCAATTCACCCAGTCTGGCACAAGGCCGGAGAATTTGGATTCTGAAAATTTCCCGGGTGATGCTGATGCTTCTGATCCCAAGACCACACTGTTTTAGCAAGAATAAGAATATGCTCTCCGTTTAAATAAAGTCAAGGCGGGGGTCTGGGTGGCTCAGTGGGTTAAGCCTCTGCCTTCGGCTCTGGTCATGATCTTGGGGTCCTGGGATCGAGTCCGGGGTCCTGGGATCGAGTCCGTGTTGGGCTCTCTGCACAGCGGGGAGCCTTCTTCCCTCTCTCTGCCTCTCTGCCTACTTGTGATCTCTGTCTGTAGAATAAATGAAAAATCTTTAAAAAAAAATATAAATAAATAAATAAAGTCAAGGGAGTTGCAACTACAAGTAGAAACAGGGATTCAGAGTAGAAATTCCACGTCCTTGGAAGGCTAGTGCTTCATGGACTCAGCGGCCTTCAGGCTGAAGGATGGAAACTGTGGGTCATTCTGACGGAGCGTGATTCTCTGCACAGCTTCTTGTCGACTGTGTGACTTTGGGCAAGTTGCCTAACTTCTCTGAGCTTCAATCTGCCTACCTGTAACATGCAGAGAATACAGACAGCCAACGTTTCTGCTGCGCTTACTCCGTGTGGGTGTTGAGTAGTTGGGTTTTTTGAGCAGCCGTGCAGCAGCCGCAAGAGGCCACACAAGATTATTCCAGGCGATTGGGATCCCACATCTAAGCCCTAAGACCCTCTTGCCCACCTTAGAGCCCCCTCGAAGGGCTTCTGGACTACTGCGTGGATCCAGAGAATGTCAGATCCCAAGACCACTCCCATACAGGAGGGGGCTCTACATTGTATGTTACATGTCCGTGCTCGAGTGAGAAGAACTTGTGTATAAGCATTACTTCATAAAGGACTTGAGCTGTTTACAAAGCCAGGTCCTTTGGCCTCTTTTTGGGGATCCCAGTGTCATCTCACAGGGAGCAGGCCGGCAGAGTTCGGAGGAGCAGTGGCCACACACGGGACTGGGGACCGCACAGGGTGCTGCTGCTGGCCCAGGAGGAAACGAGGCTGCACACGGGCGCCATCTAGTGGCCGAAGTGACAAGGGGCCGGCTCCTCAGTCTGAGAGGCAGAAATAAATTCTCTGGATGGAGTGGCGGTGGTAGGTCACGTTTCTTTGCAAACACAAAGAGGCTGGAAATGGGCTGGGATCCTGGGGGGCTGTTTTTAAGGAAGGTGATCTACATAGATGCAGCAAACTTATCCAGAACCACCCAACAGCCCAAGAGCTGACCGAGGGCGAGTTGAGAGGACCTCTCCCAGAAGGAAGATCCACTTTTCCCTGGAAAACGCGGATGCCAGGGTAGGCACCTGTTGTCTTTTTCTTCCTTTCACCTTTATTGCAAGGGAGAGAATAAACTGAGATGCTTGACTAGGAACCCAGATGGGGAAAAGAGCTGCTTCCTTAGGAAAGACACCAAAGGCACCTCCTTGGCTTCTTGGAAAAGCAAAGGCAAAATCCAAGGGTGTGTGAGGTTACTTTTTTGTTTTACTGCCAGGCTGTTCTCTTTTGGGGCCTGAATGATAGATTAAGTGATATCTGAATATGGTTAAAGATTATTTTTTAAAAATTAGGTATTGCAAGGTATTTGTTTTTTCAATGGTTCTGACTGCATATTCTTTCTGTGCAAGGGACCCGCTGCAGGGTCGGGGCCCAGCGGCAGGGATAGGACCTCAGGGGGCTGGTGCTGGGGCTTGGATCCAGCTTCCCTGTTCCCCTCACAGCTGCCTGGGGCTCTCCAGCCACAACGAAGCCACCCGGCCAGTCAGGTTCAGTTGTAACAATAGAGAATTGCCTCAGTTCCTCTGCTGGGTAGAAGAGGGCCTCCGTAGCTGATAAAGTTAAGGCCCCATAACCTCCTGGGCACCCCATGTCCCTTCCGGCTGCTGAGCAAATTTCCTTCCATTCAGATCACAGCCTGAAGGTGCGTTAACCCACCCGTGTGTTGAACGGCCCTGGGCCTTGTCAGTCGGAAGGACGCAGTGCTCAGTCCCCACCAGCCCCTGAGCTTTCGTCCATTTTCAGGACGCTGCTTCTCTCTGCTTAAACCTCCCACTTGCCCTCTGAAACCTGGTTCGCTGGAGAAAAATTTGCCCACACCCCTCCCTTCTTCACAGACCCTCCATTTCCTCACCCTGGCTGGAGCCTGGCCATTGGCTGAGGATGCCTCTTTCTCCGCATTCTTCCTGAGTGAAGACTGAAAGGCAGAAAAAACCTCTGAACTGGTGGGCATTGATCATTGGTTGTCTCCTCATGGCTTCAGCGTTTGGGAAGCAAGCCCACCCTCATGTGCTGTACCCCTCTTAGGCCCAAGGCACTCCCTATCTCAAGGCCATTGCCCAATCTGGAATTCCTGGAGGACTTTGAGTCTTTCTTCCTGTCTACTTCTACCTCCCCTGCCCCTGACTCTTGCTACCACCATGGTCAACCCCAGTGTCTACCAGAAGACCCAGCTACACCTGAGCCTCAACATCTGCTTGCTTCCTCAAACTGTAAGAGTCTTCTTCACTTTCTCTCCACCACCCACCTCTGCAGCCAAATCTTACTTTGTCCCCATGCATTACTGCTCCACTTCCATATCCTTCATCTCCATATCCTTCATCTCCTGACCACATTCCTGTCTCCCTCCATCGGCCTGGACCCCAAGGCCAACCACTGTCCCATCCACTCCTTCGATATCCCTTCTTTGCACCCTTGCTGTGCCCACACAGTACCCCCACGCCCAGGAGGCTAGGTCTCCTCTACAGGCCGCAGCCCTCGCCAAGGGCAGTTGCCTCGGCCTACAGTAACACACGAATGAGATGGAGTTGAGGAGGGGCGCATCTGTCCAATAGAACCAGAGAGGGGCTTCACCTTGGAGGTTCAGGGCAAGGATGGCGGAGGCTGGGAGTGACATGTTAGAACCAGAATGAACTAGAAGTTGGTTCATAAAACATTTGACCCCTGATGTAGAAGGACAGATAGTAGCGGTTAATCCCCAGGCCAACAGTCAGAAGACTCTTCTCCAAAAACTTTTAAGGACCCCAGAGCAAAGACCTCTGCCCTCAGGCATTTAAGGATTCCCTGTATAATAACTTAAAAACAAAGCTTACCAGCTGACAAGCTCTACTTACCAACGCAGGGCCTCAATCAGCTTTTGCTGCCTCATTTTTAGTATGTATAACCCATCAAGCATCACCAACACTTAGAAAAATCTTCAACTTGGAAAAGAGAGATCAAGATAAACCAAAATTACCCCAAAGGATACAGAGATGATACAGAGAAATGAAGAAAGCTGTTAAAAAAAAAAAAGTCTAATTACTATCCTCAAATACTAATTTCCCCATAAGAAAGGGACAGGATTCAAGAGCTCTTGGAAATGAAACTGAAACTAAGAAAAGTGTCATGGCAAATTTCGGAAATAAAGCCGGACGTTTTCCAGAAGGAAAAAAATCAACATATGTAATATAAGAAATAAAGTATAAGTGTCATGGAGGATCAAACCCAGAGTCCCAACATTCTACTGTTGAAAGTTAAAGAAAATACAAACAGAAAATGGAGCGGAGACAATGATTTAGAAGTTAGACAAGCCAATTTCTCCTGACAGAAAGACACAGGCCGTTGGGTTGAAAGGACTCGCCAGTGACCAACACAAGGAAATGAGACCCACATGCAGACATGTCTCTGGGAACAGGCAATAGCGAGTTTCCTTCCCAAAGTTTCCATGGAACACACTGTCCTGGGGGCTGAGGGTGGGTGCTGGGGGTCTCTGACTGAGGGCATGACCACGTTCCTTCAGGGAGCCAGTAGCTGAGGAAACCAAACTCTTGCTCTCACCCGCCCTCCCAAGGAATGGGATGACCAGCTGTTCCTCAGCTCTGGGAACTGGCCTGTGGAAACCAGGCTTTTTAAAAAGTATGTACAATATCAATCCAGTTTGGATTTAAAAACTGGTGTTCATTTATTTTTGATAGGTGAGAGACACACTGAAGCATTAGTGGTACGTATCTTGTGAACTTCCTTTCTGTGATAAGTGCTATGGCCTAGATGGATGGTTCTCACCCTTGCGTTATGCCAGAATCACCTGGAAATCGAAGAAGGCAGAGACCCGGGCTTGTTGAAGCAGGATAGGACCGGGGCCTGTGTAAGTTTCCCGTTTCCCACGCCACGATGCTGATAAGATCAGAATTCGAAAACCACTGACCTAGCTAAAAATTCTAAGACTTACCAAAAATGACACTGGGTTTGTCATCCTGGTTACAGCAAATCCTATCGAAGAGGACTTCCTTTGCAACCAACGAGTTCTCTACTCTCTGTCTGCCCTTCACCGCCTGTGACAGCCACCCAGCTGCTGAGAGTAACATGGCTCCCACGTTGGAAGGGAGTAGGTTTCTGAGTCACCAGAATGGAGAGGTCAGACCCTCAGCTCTATGCCGCATGGGCCCTAATGTAAATTATCTACCTTCTGCCCCTTAGTCCCTACTTTACTTCCCTTTAAAATTGTTCTGGGAAGAGTGGGTGCCAATGAAAGGAACTCTCCTTCCCAACTTCACCCTCCTCGGATCCCCGCCAAATTGGAGGTCCCAAGCCCTGGGAGAGACCACCGTGAACCCAGCAGGCCCTGTGAGGCCAAGGGAAGGCAGTGTGTGTGGGGTGTTATTGCCCTCCCCCTCCCACTTCCCCTGTGGGGTTCAGCCACTTCTCATCAGGGTTCACCATGAGCACCGCTAACCACCAAACCATCAGGGGAACACAGGTAACCATAGAAGCCAAACGGGGCATCCACACATGACGGGAGGGGGGTGGATGAAAGACAGAGCGGCAGACAGAGAATCCTCTCCTTTGCTCCCCTCAGATTGTTGACAGCACGAACTTTTTTTTTTTTTTAAGCTTTTATTTATTTGTTAGAGAGAGAGAGCGAGCACAGGCAGACAGAGCGGCAGGCAGAGGCAGAGGGAGAAGCAGGCTCCCTGCCGAGCAAGGAGCCCGACGTGGGAATCGATCCTAGGATACTGGAATCAGGACCCGAGCCGAAGGCAGCTGCTTAACCCACTGAGCCACCCAGGCGTCCTGACAGCACGAACTTTTTAGCTGTCTAAAGTCACAGATGGCTGCGCATTGTCCTTCACTTTTCAGGTGACAGGTAGAAAGAAGCCTTTTCCTGGGACACGTTCTACCTGAAGGGTTAGTCAAGATGGGCTTAGCTGGGCTGCGGTAATTAGCCCAGACATCTCAGTGGCTCAACACAAGGGTCTGCGTGTTTGTTTATTTTACGGATGAGAAGTCTGTTCTGAATCGGGTGACTTTTCAGGACGGCTTGCTTTCCGTGTGGGGCCTACATGATTCAAATGACTTCCATTTTGTGTTGTTTCCATATGTGGCCCCCACGGTGGCCCATCATGTGTCAGAAGGAGAGAGAGCTGGCGGCTTGTGCCCCCACTGGTCAGAGCTTTGGCTCAGAAGTGGCACTGTTTATTTCCCCTGTCACCCATTGGCCAGAGTTAGTCACATGCCCCAACCTAACTTCAGGCGAGCCTGGGAAGGTTGTCTTCCTAGGAATCCAGAAAGAGGAAAATAAGATTTGATGAAAATGGGGACACCTGGGTGGCTCAGTTGGTTGTACAACTGCCTTCGGCTCAGGTCATGATCCCGGAGTTCCCGGATCGAGTCCCGCATCAGGCTCCCAGCTCCACGGGGAGTCTGCTTCTCCCTCTGACCTTCTCCTCACTCATGCTCTCTCTCATTGTCTCTTTCTCAAATAAATAAAATCTTTAAAAAAAAAAAAAGATTTGATGAAAATGTTATTATCTCTGCCACTCCAAACATCCTTTTAAAAAAAAAGAATTAAAGGCAATGATTCAAGATATCCTGTTAATATATGTTGTTTTGGGTTTTTCTTTTGTTTGTTTTTTTAAGTAGGCTCCATGCCCAGTGTGGGGCTTGAACTCATGACCCTGAGATGAGGAGTCACACTTCACCAACGGAGCCAGCCGGGTGCCCCTCCTGTTAGTATATGAAAAGCTGAATGGTGTTGCGGTCAATAGGAAATCTGTCTGTAATCCACCATTTCCGGAGTTTATTTGGTCATGGGGCCTTTTGCCTAAGTGCAGTATTCCTTGGAACTGGAATTCTGAGGCGCACACTTGTCCTCAATGAGTCAACTGTGGCTTGTGTCACCACTCTTAGAGCACCTGCGTCTGGAACAGCAGACGCCCCTGGCAGAATCTTGGAGAACACCAGCCCAGCCCCCTCCAATCATCAACAGATCCTTTGCGGTGGCCCCCCTCCCCACTTCCTGTGATGCACACCCAGCCAGGCAGCCTTTTCCAGGAACTCATCACAGCGAAGGGTGGGCCTCAGTCATAGATGCTTATTTGGAAGGGCCCTGAGTGCAACCTGTGACCCCAGGAAGAATTTCTTCCTGATCTGTTCAGGATGAGGCCCGACCCCTCTGCTGGATTCCTGCAGAGACCCAGCCTTCGTTCACTTGTCCAGCCTCCTTCAGCACTGTGGGCAGCTCAGGCTCCCGTCTCGAACCTGTTCCCCGCTAGTCTAGCCCAGACCATCTGGAGCAAGGGAGCAAAACCAGTTCTTCATCACGTGACAGATATCCGAGGTCCCAATATCTCGTTTCAAGTGTCTGTGGCAGTTTCCAAGCCTCTTACAGCCCTGCCCTCCATCTCCAACCTCATCATCATGTCAAGGCAGGGCCGCCCACCATCCATTGGGTTTGGGCTCAGCATTCCAGCTTCTTGCTATCTTCTGGAATCTTGACTGGGTCATGAATCACGATGGTGATGCCGGCGGGCAAACCCAATGAGCACACCTTTATGGCTTCATCTAGATCACTGAGCGGGCTTGGGTGAATCTGGAGAGGCAAAGGTTGGTGAGGGCAGAAAAGAACACCCACTGAGCTCACCTGCTAACCCTCTCAGAGGCCAAGTTCACTCAGCTACTGTCCTGCCGGCCCTGCCTCTCCTGTTTCTAGAAACCGCTCCCTCTGCCCCCTGCCATTTTTTACTATGGTTTCCCAGGGGCTGCCACGTTCTTACCAGCCCTGCTCCCTCTGCCCACAGCTAAGTGGCTCAGATACAAGGTCATCACCTGATCTTTGGTCTTGCAAAGGGTCCAGTCAGTGCCTCACTGAAGTAAAAGATGTACGTTTTTGATCTGAAGGGAAATGTTGGTCTGCAGGGGGAGAGGAATAAGGTCAGGCATAGCGCCTGGCCCAGGGGGAAGGGCAGACCGGTGGGGCTGTTGTTGGTTCTTTTCATGAGCTCTTGTAGCTCAGGGACGCGCCCAGCACAAATGACAGATGGGACAAATAATAGAGCAAGAGTCAGTGCCTTTGCTGATGAAACGCTGTTTGTATATGTACGCATTTACCTGATGAAATGTATCCAACATTCAGAAAAAAGCACCCTCTTTGCAGCCCGACACTGACTCGGCATCCAAGCAGCGAACGCTGCCTCAGTGGCCCAGAACCACGGCCCTGGCCGTGCCAGTGTCTCGACCACCTGCCGGCCTCCCTCCCAAGGACCCGCGCGCATCTCTGTTCTCGGACACAGCTGAGGGTGCTACCAGCAGGCTCCCTCCTTGGCCTGGACCAATTCCAAATGCAGCCCCTGCTCCGGCTTCGCAGCTCCCTGGGGACTCCAAGATCTGGTTCCTCGTTGCCAGCGAGCGGCGGGAGGCCGCGAGCGGGCATCAACAGCCTCCTGCAGCCCCTCCTGCTCCCTCGGGTTTGGGCCTACCCGGGGGGGCCGGGATCCCGAGCTTCAGAGGGCGCATCCTAATTCCCAAGTGCTCTCCTGGGACCTGGCTGGGCCGGAGGGATTGGGCCAAAGGGATTGGACGGTGGCCAGCAGAGGGGAAGGAGCCGGTCCCCGGGCCTTGTGAGTGGTCCCTTCCTGCGATGCAAGAGAGAGGAACGTCCTCAGCTTTTTCACCAGATAGGAAAGGAAGAAGCGGGCTGGTGGGATTCTAGTTCCGCCCAGACTGGCCGCTGGGCTCATCCCTAGGCCTGTGGGTAAACAGATCAGGTGCCCCTGACACACCGGGTCATGGCCATCCCAGCACTGCGCAGGCCGAGTTACTAAAGCAGTTTTAACCCCTTCATGGGCTCCTCGGTCCTCCTCACTGGACACCCCCCAAACTCAGCTGGAGTCCCATTCTCACGATGGGGCATTTCGGTCCCAACCCAACTGGGCCAGCTTCCTGGAATTCAGCCTGAACCAATACTTTTGGGGACTCCTTGCAGGGTTTCAAAGAACCTTTCCTTGCGGCCACCAAGGAGGACGTTCCAGCCCCGTGGACCGCGCCGCGGACACCAGCGGGCAACCGCACCCTCCCTACCCCACTGAGTCAGCTGCTCACTCTCACCCCCCATGCCCCTACGGCCAGGAAGACCACCGGGAATGACCCCTTGTCTGAGAGCGGGTGTCAAGTCCTCACGGAGATGAAGCCGACTTCCAGGTCTAAAACTACCTTTATTTGTGGGAGGCGCCACACAAGACGCCTTCATCAATCAGCAGAATTATAAAACTGTACAGGAGGTACAAAAATAGGCTGTTTAACTTAGATAATTACCCTCACATCAAGCTTTAAAAATACACATAAAAATTGTACAATCTGGCAGTTTATAAAATATAAAGCTAAAAAGAGGATTGTAGGTTCACAGAGAGAATTCTATCGCACAATTAACACATACCCATTAAACAACCGTTCACGGTGAAGACACGATGGCACAGAATTTTTTAAAAAAAATCACTCAAAAGAGAAAACTTGAACCCTGACCAAATTTCTCACCCTTTAATGATAAAACTACTGTGAGGCGTCCATCCCATGGAAGGATCCAGTATAACTTTTCCTTTTCCAGTTTTAGAATGGTCAGGGGCGTGTTGTCCAAAACAAATCTGATGTGCTTTAGAAGCAAGTGCAATTATAGCTGGATACACGTCAGAGTAAAAATTAAATAAATATAAATAGGTTAAATAAATAGGTCATCGCAAAAAGAACACTACGTAAGGTTTGCATTTGAGAATGCCGCCTGGTTGACGGGTAATGCTTCCTAGGTAAGTGGGGACGCCCCCGTCACAGCTTTTGGGATACTGAAAAGGAACACTGTACCTGCCAGACGCACACAGATCACAGAGGGAGGCGAGAGGGGCGGGGACTTGGGCCGGAAGTGGACCTTAAGGCTGCCCCAGGGGGAGGCTCACTGCAGATGCCTTCTTGGTGGTTGGCCAATGAATACAGAAAGGATTCACGCACAGATACAAGCAACCAGAACCAGGGCTACTCGCGATGGAAATCACTGCTTCATCAAGAAAACAAAGTAGAGGATGAGGAGACACTTTGGTTTAAAAGATCATGGTCCAACCTTGGAAGGTGGAATTTTGGCTCATCTCTATGGGATACCCAGCGACTTTCTTCTAGGAAAAAAGCCAAGGCCAGGCCAGACTCAGCTACAAGGACAACGCCAGGATGGTGAAGGAATGAGCAAGGAAGAGACACTGGGATACATGAAGAAAAGGGAGTTCAGATATAAACGAGCAGAGAGAAGGCTAAAGAGAACGTAAGGAGGCTCTTCACAGGGGCGCCGCGCTCTCTCTCCTGGCTCTCGTGGCACAGAAGGCAGCAGCAGGTGAACCAGCCTACCTCCTGCCAGGACCTCCAGGCTGAGGACCCAATACACAGAGCGGGAGAGCGAGAGCAGACTCAGGAAACCCAAACCCGGCCGGAGTCCAACTTCTGGAGAGACAGTGGCCAAGAAGAGAAAGGCCTACAACCCAGAGGCCCCCCTACGTCTGTGAGAGCTCACATCAGCAGCCAATGCATCTCTCACTGTAGTGAGAAAGAACCGCAATGGGAAACAAATCACACAAAACTTAACCAAAAGTTAACTCTGATCAAGGCCTTCCTTCTAGAGTCAGTAGAAATAAAATCCTTTGCTGGGCCCACTGACCTGCAGATACGTGTCACCAGTCAGAGTGACATCTCACTGAAAGGAGCCTGGGACGACTATGGCACGGACAGAAAGGAGGAGGGAGAGCCCCCCCTGCACCCAGGGTTTTAGATCCGCCACTAGATGGTTTAGTGACTCACCGCAGACACCAGTGATCCCCCAAAGTGCAAGTGCTCTGGCGCCCGGGGACATGTGGGCTCTTGCTCAACTGCGGGTGAAAAGACTTGAGAAGCAACAAGAGAAATTCTGGCAGGTGCGCTGAAGACCAGTTCAACACAGGCTTCAACACCAGGCTGAAGGAGCGCGGCCCTGGGATTCCCAACAGATGTGACTAGATTCTGCTGTAAAAGTGAAGACAGCGTACTTCCAAGAAGTTAACAGCCTTCCTGGAATTGTGCTTAAGATCCACCAGCTCTGCTGTGACAGGACGCACAAGGCTGCAGAACCCTGTTCTAGCAATGGTGCAGAGCACAACAGGAGACCAGGATTCTGGAGACGAGGGCGAGATGCAGCAGAGGATGCCCGAGCTGTTTCCATGATGACGGGGCCACAGGACACCTCTTCAAGCCACCTTAGCGGTTGAGGAGTGACCAGGTTCCTCAAAGTGGAGAACGGCTCTTCCCGGAGCCCTGATCTTTACTATTTGCTGTGTCTCTCCCTCCACGCTCTCACAAAAGCAGAGGTTTCGTCTGTCTCGTTCACCTCTGCGTCCCCAGCCCCCAGGATCTGGCCTGGCTCACCCTGCAAGTACTCAAAGTCAAATACATCGAATACATGAGTTTGAGAAGGTGCGTGGTTAGAAATGAAGGCGAGAAGTAGAAAGGGCATTTAAAAAACAGTTGTTCTAAAGACAAGCTGGGCCCAAACAGGGAGCGGACACAAACCCTGGGCAGCCAGCCGTGACCGGCTACCCGCCCCCCCACGGACACTGTTCAGGCACGAGACCGAAGCAGCACAGAGCCGACAGCCAGCCCACCTGGGGCACCTCCTCCACCTGACTGCCTGGGGCGGCAGCGGGGGGGGGGCGGGGATCACACTCAGGCCCGGCAGCAAAGTGACCGCAGATCCTAGGGACAACAGCGCAGATGCAGCAGAGTGGGGAGAGGACAGCCATCTGGCTGTGTTCCTGACCCGTGGGTGCCGTGGCAGAAGACACAGCACGATGCCCGCCCCCAGCCCCAGGGCTCCCAGGTCTAGGCGGGTAACCGGTGAGGAGGGAGGACAACAGCAGATGGAGGATAAAGGGAACTTAAGTAAGTCCGGTCATTATGAAAGGAAGGGAACTGAATTCTACGAAGACAAAGGAGAGCTTCTGATGAGTGGCCCTCAGCCCAACCCGCCATCAGGAAGCAGCTCACAGAAGGAAGGGTGCGCTCTCGGTCCGTCAGCAACATCCTTGCTCCCGAGCGGGGTCTCCGAGCTCGCCGGCACTGAACGAAGGGCGAGGACCCACTCACCCGGCTGGACAAAGGACAGGGGGGACATCGCCACACTGTACCCTGATCACATTGAACTGCTAAGGCTCTTGGTAGAGAAAAGACAGCAAGTTTGGACTGAGACTAAAGTCAAAAACTCTACTAATTTTAGCCAAAATGATGGTATTGACATAATTGAGGGAATATTACTTTCAAGTTGTTTAAGGGATGCGGGCAGCCTTGCTATACTGCTTTACTCTTCGGCATCAGAGCACGTTCTGAACGTGAACGCTCTTTCCGGAGGGGATGGAGGCTTTTGGTACTACACAAAATAGAAAGTGTATTATATATCTTGCATTTATCTTCTTCAGGAGTAAGCTTCAAGTTCAGCTTACTTCTGCTAACGTAGCATTCTACAGTATGATCAAAATATAAAGTTATTAAAATCTGCCAAGAGAAACATAAAAGCCTGCCCACGAAGCTTGTGGTGACTCTGGCTTCTGCTCCCGACCCCCTGGCCCGTCCTCCGGTCCAGGGACAGAGAGCCTCATTGCCCACGTGCTGGCCCAGGACTCCCCCCCGGGTGGCCGTAAGTGTCGCATGTGGCCTTCTCCCCTCTGGTCCCAAAGGCCCGTTCCTGCCTGGGTGCTGCTCTTCTTGATGGGGGAACTTATCACCTCTTGCCCCCACATGCTCCTAGACATCCCCCCAATCCATCAAAGGCCACCAAGGCACTGGACTACTGTGGACTCAGGACAGAGTACCCTCTTCATTTCTAAGAGATCAGCAGACACGGCCTTGTCTTCTAGTGGGCGGCGCTCACCTGCCCCAACGCGGTGCCTCACACTCAGGACTCTCGCTGCCCCCAAGGAACACTGGCTCTAGCGACCTGGGGAACTCTGGGCGCGTTCGCGATGAGTGAGGCATCTCTGATCCACAGGAACGACGCCCTCTGAACGACTTCCTCCTCCCCAATGTCCCTCCCCTCTGGAGCCCCACTTAGAGCAGAGGCTCCATTTCGTGCCCCTCAGCCTCGCTGGTCGAGGAGAGAGGTGCTCCTGGTCCCGCACGGAGGCAAAACGCAGGACTGCCTCCTCCCCTCTCTTCCTTACAGGCCCACAGGCTGACACCAAACAGGAAGTTGAAAAAATAAACGGTAGGTCTGAAGCCAGTGCGTCCAGGAGAAGGCGGAGGATGCTTCCGTCACTGCGTCTGGGATGGGACCTCCTTGGCAGAGGACCCCAACTGGAAAGCTTTCGTGGCCAACATCTTCCCAGCTCCCTACAGGTCAGAAGGGGCCGCGATTCCCACCTCCTGGGGTTGGCGTCTTCCTCTGCTGGAGGCAGAGTGGGCAGCTCAAGGCACTTGTTTTGGGAGCCTGGTCTCCCTGCTAAGCCGAGAGGCGTCTGGCTCGGACTTGCAGAGACCAAGCCCACAGTCACAGCTGGGACCACCAGAATGGACGGCCACCCTGGCTCAAGGGGTGTCTGCAGTCACTGGAAGCCAGGGCTCTGGGGGCTCGTGGAAGTAGTAGGGCTGGAAGAGCCGTTCGTGGCTGCACGGCTCCATGGCCCGGTAGGTGTGGGAGAGGAGGTGGGGGAAGCGGGACGTGAAGTAGCGCACGAAGTCGTCGGGAAGGGAGCCCAGCGTCTCCCGCACCTCTGCGGGGAGCTCCCGGTAGTGGTGCTTCTGCAAACAGGATGGACACACACACGGAGGTTAGCAGCTGGAAAGCCCAGGAAACACCGGTAAAAGATCCTCTCGAGAGTCAAGGAAGACAGAATGTTAGTTGGTTCTCTGTCGAGGAGAAAAGGCGCAGGTACTCAACGGTCCAACTGCCTACCTTCCCTGTTTTCCCCCTTGCAGGAGGACGCCTCGGAGCCGAGTCAGGCCCAGGGCTGGGGAGGCAGGGACAAGCTTCCCTGCTGGAGTGGCCCAGTGGCCAGGCCTGTGTGGGAAGGTCCCCATCGAGGGGGTCTATACTGTGCCGTCTCAGGCAGGCACAGGTCACACACAGGTCAGCAGAGACCAGAGATGACACCAGCATCAGACAGCCCGCTTCCCAGAGCGGAACTCCTCACGCCTCAACATCGCAGAAGAGAAAACCTGTCTAAGGGAACGAGTTGGCCCTGCGAGGTCAGAATTCTAGTAGGAGTGGAAGGACCCACAGAGAACAGAAAGGAGGAAGGTGGCTGTACCCGTCACCGGGCCCACGGGGGGTTCACGCCCCTTACCTTGTTTCTCATGGCTCGGAGGAGGTCTCGGACGGAGCCGCCTTTATAGGTCCTGAATTTCCGCAGATCTAGGGAAGAAACCAGGAATGCCATATAACAAACCCATGTCTAAAGAGGAAAATTCCCGGGGCTCCTGGGGACCAAGCAATCAGACTGAAACACAACAGAACTACGCCATGCTCGTGGCTGACAGGAATGTGTTCCCCAGAATGAGCCTGACCGAGGGCAGTGCAAGGCTGAATTCCACCTCCGGGTCGCACCCACGAGCACAGATAACCATTCAGAGCACAGCACCCGTCACTGTCTCTGTCACGTGAAGAGACAAAATGAAAGCCACATCTGTGTAATGAACCCCAGGGAACACACCCACGAAAGCCTCAACCCTGTGAGATCTGGAGCCCAAACCGCCTGGAGCTGCCAGCTCCACGTTCACTTCTTAGAAACGGCTGCTGCTCTTGAAACGTTTCTGCCAACACGCGCGGCGGGGGCTTCAGCGTGGTCACCTGTCTGCAGGGGGACGGTGATGTTCTCCCTCCAGTCCATCTTCACCACGGCTCTCCCACCTCGCTCCAGCTGCTTCACTATCGGGCCGTCCAGGGACTCCTTTTCTATTCGGTCACTCACGTCCTGTGAGGGTGACAAGGGCAGCAGGCGATGGTCAGTGTGTGGCGAACCGGAAGCTGGAGAAGCGACACACTCACGCACAGAATGGTCACTGCCACATGAGCCTCGGTCCCCGGCACCAGCAGCAAGTGCTGTGCCTCAGTCCCTCCCGATCTGTCACCCTCTCCCCTATGAGCAGCCCTGTCTGTGGCTCACTGGGGAGAGACCCACACAGACCACGTCTGTGACAGGTGGGACGTGTCGCACCTCTCCACAAACCCGAATGCCACACCTGTGTCTCACCCCTGTGCACGCCTACTGCCTCTCACACGGAGGCGAGATGCAATCAACTGACTGTTCATCAGTGAACAGCAACAGCTCAGTTCTGCTCTGCATCTTGGGTTTTTCCGTCTATGCAAGGATATGGGACACGCTCAGATCCACAGCTGGTCAGCGCCCCTCATACAAACAGAAAAGACAGATGAAGCCCTCTTCTAGAGGAAGAAAGTTGCTGACAAGGGTGTGGGCTCCGGAGGCCCTGCCCTGGCCTCGAACCCTGCCCCGTGTCTGAGCTCGAGCTCCAGCAGCCGAGAAAACAGAGCGATGGGCCCCACACGTGTTAACATGGCACAAACTCACTGGCCATAGTCTTTTCTTTCCTTGACAAAGGTGAGGCAGACTGGCTGATTCAGGCTTGCAGTGGCTAGAGGGAAGCCCTGGACGAGTTAGCTGCTCAACCCTGATGCCCTGCGGACACAGACTTCTGCCACAAAGCCGGGACAGCTATACAGGGGTAGGCAGGTGTGGTCACAAGATAGGGGACTTGGAAAAATGAAGAGTTTAAATCCTAACCCACAGTGGGCTGGAGGTCCCTTTGTGTGAGCTTTATTCCTGTTCTACATCTTATCATCATCAAAGGAACGTGGCTAGTTTCCAGAAGCCCCTGGAGGACACCTGACCTCCTAACTGTAGTAATATGACCCTAATGAACAATCCTAATGTTGTCCATGCCCACTGCCCTCGAAAGTGGCGCGAAAGCCTCCCCTTCTCAATCCATCCAAATACCTACTAAGCACCTGCCACGTGCCCGGCGGTGGAGACACAGCAACGAATGGGAAATCAACCACTCCTGGCCTCAGGGAGCTTCCATGCTGGGGGCTAAGGCTCTAGTCAGGCTGCGGGTCAGGGTGACGGTCACTCCTAAACCCAAGCTTCACTCTGACCCAGACCACACTGCCCCTGGGGGCCTGCCTTCCAGGGTGGGTGCGCTGGGTACCATGTGTCTGGACGAGCTCTGCTGAACTGACCCCAGGGAGACTGAGAAACCCATTCCCTTTCCACGAAAGCCACTGGGCGGGCAACACCACAAAGCCTTAAAACGGCCAAACCACCGGCGGAGCTCAGCTCTACCCATCCTCTGAGTACGCGTCTCAGAATCCACCGTAAGCAAAAAGAGATGTGGGCAAAGATTAGGTGAAAGAAGGTAGAAAGAATCCAGTGTAAGTAAATGTTTAGATTTTAGAGACTTGGATGAAATTATATAATGCCTAAGAGTTCCTGCACGGTAATCCGGGGTGAAGATTCGAGAAGAGCGCAGAGGTTCAGTTAATAATTGCTGGAGCTGGCGGACGGGTAAAGGGAAGTGCATGATCGTATTCCCTCCATTTTTGTGTGTATTTGTAAGTTCCTGTAACATAAGGTTTTTAAATTACGGCACATCCACAGGACTGAGTATGAGAGTAGTTAAAATTTTAGAATTTAAAAAAAAATTTTAGAATTTTAAGATGAAAAAATAGGATGTTAAAATACTACATTAAATATATTAATAACATTAATACTATTAGGGGCGCCTGGGTGGCTCAGTGTGTTGAGCCTCTGCCTTCAGCTCAGGTCATGATCCCAGGGTCCTGGGATCGAGCCCCCCATCGGGCTCTGTGCTCAGCAGGGAGCCTGCTTCCCTCTCTCTCTCTGCCTGCCTCTCTGCCTCCTTGTGATCTCTGTCAGTCAAATAAATAAATAAAATCTTTAAAAAAATACATAATAAAATATTGTATCAAAATATTAGGTGCTGAGGAAAAAAAGGACACAAAATTATACATACAGTTTGACCCTAACACACTTTTATCTGTATGAAGAAAGTATGTTAAAATATCAACCATGGTTCTCTCTTGGTTATGGGATTAGGAGTCATTTGTTTCATTGTCTTTTGCCATATTTTTTAAAATCTGGGAAAAGTTAAATGAAGGCTTCTGATTAAAACAATACCCCCAAACCCAAAACCCAAGAGGCCGACCTGGAAGAACTGCAGCTGCTTCTCCAGGCTCCAGAAGAACGGGTGCTTCAGCACGTGTTTTGCGGACGGGCGTTTCTGAGGCTCCATGGCGATCATGTTCTCTATTAATTCCCGGGCAATGACATCTTCTACAAAGGAGGAAGACAAGCAAGTTGTCACTGTCCCCGGTCCACGGTCACAGTGAAATACCCGAACCTTAACAGCACGTGTACCCTTTGATTCAAGATTCTACTGACGGGAGCTCATTGCAGAAATGGTTTAAGAACGTGCACATGGGGAGCCTGGGAGGCTCAGTGGGTTAAAGCCTCTGCCTTCGGCTCAGGTCATGATCCCAGGGTCCTGGGATCGAGTCCCGCATTGGGCTCTCTGCTCAGCAGGGAGCCTGCTTCCTCCTGCCTCTCTGCCTACTTGTGATCTCTCTCTGTCAAGTAAATAAATAAAATCTTTAAAATAAAAAGAACATGCACAAACTTTGGCCAATACAGGGAGTTCTCACCGTGCGGTCTGGGAAAAAGAGTAATTGGAAATACCCACTAGTGGAGGCTCCGGGAATGCCTCCGGGTCCCAGGCCGTGCTCTGAACACGATGCCCCATCAAACACCGATCAACACAGAGAGGGACTCAATGGCACGGACGATTTACCTCCATGTTTTACACAAGGACACACACCTGTCTAATTAGATGACTGGAATAAGATATACAAAGGTATTAACAGCAGGAACTCATCACTGTGTTAATGGAATTGGGGTCTTCATGCTAACCTACTGTTTCTATAGGGAATAAGGAAAATTAATCCATGAGCAAAACAGAAAATTAGTTTTGATTTTTTTTAAAGATTTTATTTATTTATTTGACAGAGAGAGATCACAAGTAGGCAGAGAAGCAGGCAGAGAGAGAGGAGGAAGCAGGCCCCCCACCAAGCAGAGAGCCCAAAGTGGGACTCGATCCCAGGACCCTGGGATCATGACCTGAGCCGAAAGCAGAGGCTTTAACCCACTGAGCCACCCAGGCACCCTTTTTTTTTTTTTTAAGATTTTATTTATTTGAGAGAGAGTGAGCGAGCATGTGCATGTGAGCAGGGGGGAGGCTCAGAGGGGGATGGAGAGAGAGAATCCCCAGCAGACTCCGCACTGAGTGTGGAGCCCAATGTGGGGTTCAGTCTCATAATCCTGAGATCATAACCTGAGCTGAAATTAAGATGGTTAGCCGACTGAGCCACTCAGGTGCCCCAGTTTTAATTTAAAGGTGGCACTGGGTCAGTTATAACACAGGAAACCCTGAAGTTGGGAAGGAAGGCTTGTTGCCCCTGCACCCAGAGAGCAAGACTCAGCCTGTCTGTCCGAGCCCAGACCGCACCCACTGACCACTGGCCTGCACACGCAAAGTCTATGAAGCAGGGACTATCTGTTTTCCTGAATGTTTGTGCAGGAAGGGACCTCAGGTTATTTAACCCTCACAGGTCACAAGCAAGAAAATAGAGGTCCTCAAAGGGGGTCTTTCCCAGGTCATCGGGTGACTTGAAGGAACCTCAGAGCTGCTGGCCTTAGGAAGAGGTGCTCTAAGACAACCTACCCAGCCTTCCACCAGCTTCGGAATGAGTCATCAATTCCCGGAGGCCCACAGGGTCTAGCTGGGCAGCTGGGGTGGCTCCCGACCCCTCCTGCCCTGTGGCCCGCTCACCGTGCTTCTCGGGGTGCAAGCAGTCCAGGCTGTAGGCTCCCAGGAGGATGTTGGCCTGCCGCTGCAGGGACTTGCCAAAAGGGTGGCTGCCCTCCGATATCACGTAGTAAAAGACACAGCCCGCAGAGAAGATGTCCACCGTGTAGGTCTGAAGAGAGATGGAGGGGGTGAGAGGCCTTCTGGAGAATTATCCTCCTCACTCAGCAGCGGTGAGGACAGGAGTGTTACTGCTGCTTCACCCACTCTGAAGGGGCCCGGAGAGACTCGACTAGCATGTTCAAAGCGCCAGGGCCCTGCTGGCCCCCTGCAAGGGCTGCGGGCATGTTGGCCTTCACAGCAGGAAACGTGGGCTCTAGAGCCGAGGCGCTGGGGCAGGAAGTGATTGGAAAAGTACCGGAGTGGGGGGGATAGCAACTGCCCCTCCATTCGTCTGAACAGGACCATATGGAAAGTGCCAGCAGCATGCTGTTCACATAGAAGCTCTTCGACAAACGTCATTCTCCATGTGCCACAGCCCCCAAGGCTTGAATTCAGGGGCTGTCTCTCCTGAAGAGGCAGGAGGCAGAGAGCTGTGCCGGGGACTCACCGGGTTGTCCTTGCAGTCTTCGCTCAGCATCTCTGGAGCGATCCAGCCTTCTGTGCCCGGCACTCCTGAGCGGCGGCTGAAGCTGTGCCTGCCTGCGGCCAGCTTCTTGCACAGGCCGAAGTCCGAGATCATGGCCTTGATCCTGCCATGTGCGTTGGGCATGGAGAGGAGAATGTTGTGGGGCTTCAGGTCTCTGTGAACTAACAGAACGCCCCAGATTAGTCCCATACTCAACGCGAGTAATGTCAGGGAGTGCACCCTCTCAGATTCCCAGCAGGCCTGCTGCCACCTCTAAGGGTTCTACTCTGCAACTGTGGAAGAGTCCTCTTAGAACTCTTATTGTCAGAAGGCCACCAAGACCCCCCATGTGCATACCAGCGATAAAGCACAGATTCTCAGCAGAGGGAGGGACCACGCCAGCAGCCGCCAGCCTGCCCCTCCCCCAGCAGGGGTGCAGTCTGGGAAAGGGAAGCGTCTCACCAATGTTGAGGGAGTGCAGATGCGCCAGGCCCGAGGTGGTCTGCTGCAGCAGGGTGATGGGCTCCAGGCCGAGGTGGGCAAAGTCCTTCTGCTCCACGTACTGCAAGAGACATGACGGCTAGGTCATGCACACAGCCCCTCCGCAGGGACAGCCCCAACCCAACCCAACCCCCTCCCCTGACCCGGGCACAGTACGTTCTTTCTTTCATTCGAGGGATTTAATTTTGTTTAGAAAACTCCTGCCAGCAGCTTTTTGCTTTAATTAACATTTGGGATTAGGTCAGCTCATTTTCTTTGATTCTATTTATACTGACAACATTCTCCGCCCAAATCCACATCCACCAACAGACTTTCTCTTGAAGCCACAGGCTCACTTAACCAAACAGAAGTCCCGAGGGACTCGTGTACAGTGATAAAGGTAAGAGTGCAAGGAATTCAAGTTCATGGCCTCATATAGGCAAACCTGCAAGTGCAGCCCGCTAATACCAAGACAGGTTCCCGGTGAGCCTGGAGACTGAGCAAAAGGGGTTCGCAGGAGGATCTCCAAGGCCTGACTGCTCCGCCAGCATCCTCCAAGCCCTCACTAACCCTGCTCAGGGTGAGAACTGCAGGGTTTCCTGGGGGCAAAGGAGACAGACACCAACTGCAACCAAAGATTGTCCCACCCAACTGGAGGTGAGGGACTGAAAAGGCTCTCCTTCCGGGCTTTTTGTGGTTAAGTGGGCGTGTCCTTCAAAAGCACCAAACTGTTCACTCAAAGGCCTAAGCTGTGTTGTGACCTCAATGAAGTGAATACAAAGAAATAAAAGAAAAAGAAAGTGTAATCCCTCGAGCCACCGCTGCCCGGAAGACGGAGGCTGCAGCCGCCCGGGGCTCCCACCTCCTGCAGGGTGGCGGCGCACAGCTCGATGGCAATGTACTGGAACTGCCGGTCCCTCTCTGTGCAGAAGTAGCGGATCACATTGGGGTGCTCATCGGATTCTCGAAGCAGCTGGACCTCACGGTCCGCGAAACTGAAACACTCGGGGAGGATCCTCTTGACGGCCACGTCACGGTTGTCAAACATGCCCCTGAGGACAAGGATCAGGGGCTGGGTTGGGGGCGCAAAGCAGGCTGTGGAGACGAAGAGATCCACAGACCCACGGTGCTCCGTGTCCCTTGAGGCAGCAGCCACCCCGTGAGCCCCCCAGCCCTAACCAAGCACCAGGCGGCCGTCCCTTCCTCCCGGGAGGTGAACTCCTCCATCTCGGCCCCTGCTATGACCCTGCGGCACCCCGGGGGGCCTGGCCTGCCACATGCAAGCTGACAGGTGCTCAGACCGGAGGCGACATCACAGAGCTCTTGGAGCCACTCACCGGTACACAATCGTGCCCTCAGCTCCGTGACCCAGCACGTCCTTGGGACAGAATGAAATCTTCCCAACTATCACCATGTTGGTTTCCTCATCTGGGACGAAACAGGAAGACGAAGTGGTTTTAAACGAACATAATCTCAAACCCCTCGAGGCTAGAAGGCTGCGAGCTTCCTGAGCTCAGATACAGAAACGGATCTCGCAGGCTGTATGTTCCCAGCCCGTGGTGAGCGGAAGCCGGAGGGCTCCACTCCCCACTGACACCGGGGCCACAGGCTCCCCGCCTCCTGCTGTCTGTCCCTGCCTCGGCGTTACTGTCGGGAGACAGTGGTCCACCACAGATGTACCTAAAATTTGCAACTGAAGCCTTTGAGACTGGAGCTCAGGTCTCTTGCACGAGCTCCGCCTCCAGCCCCTCAGACTATCACCCCAACGGCTGGTCTGAGCCAACCCTCCCACCAGAGAAATGGGGGTCAACAGCGGCAGTGTTAACGGGGCTGCTGGCTGGCCTCAGCAACGCTCTCAAGCCAGACACCCAGGGGACCTCAGGCTAGCAGCAACTGCCAGCCCCTCCAGGGCAAGACGGAGGGAGAACAGGATGGTCCCCCAGAGGGGACAGGCCCTGGGGTGGCGTGGAAGCCCGGCCGCCAGAATGACAGGGAATGAGGTGAGAACACAGTGAACCCTTAGAAACGGCACTCTGTGATCCCGCGGACACTCCCTGGGAGGAACTGGTACTAGATGGCTCTTAGACTGTGTTGAAATGAAAGAGAAAACAGCAACTCGTTTTACCCTCATCGTCCTGCTCCAGGAAGGGGCTGCTGCCAGCCTTGGAGGCAGAGCCACTGGAGTGCAGCGAGTGGTTGGAGGCTCTGGGGGATGTGCTGGGGCTGCTGGTGCCTGAACTCTCGGAGTACAGGCCGGACGAGTCCAAGGGCTCAGCATCCTGAGCCACGTCTGCAGGTGGATGGAAGGGCAGCTGCTGCTGTTGCAGGAGCTGGATTTTCTCTAGTTCCTTCTGGAACTGCTGGTGCTGGAGCTGCTGCTGCTGATGCATGCTCTGGGAAGAGAAACCTGCATCCAGACAAGGGTAGTCTGCCCCCGCCAGGGACACACGCAGGCATAGGCTGGTTGGGAGAAGCTCCCTGTGGCAGAGGAAGCAGGGGCCCTTTATGAGATCCCACAGGGACCAGTGAGAAGGCACGGGAGGCAGGTTGGGTTCAATGACTAGGGCTCTTCTTGCCAGCTAGGATTTCCCAGGAGAGCCTACTCCCCCTGCTGGAGGGGCCTGGCAGGGGCAAGAGGAAGGACTGATGTAGGTGGAGGTTGGGCCAGATGAAGGGGGGAAGGGTCCATTCAATTCTACAATTCTAGGGCTTTTATGGAAGTCTGGAGTCATTACAAACATGGAACCAAACAGAGCACGGGAAGACCCGGGCTTGCTGTTCACTATGGCTGTGCACTTGATAGAGGCTAACACACAGATGGTCACTGATCCGGATGGGCAGGGGAAGCGGCTGGGGCTCACAACCTCACAGCCATCTTCCCACAGCCACACAGCCAGGATGTGGCTGTAACATGTGGCCTGGCCAAGTCCCACTCCCCCCATTTCGTCACACTGCCTTCCCCACCTCCCCTACTCCTCTCATCTATCCCACAAAATTTGTTCTGTCATAATGTGAAGTAGCAGTGATCCGTGATTATTACTACCTGTGTGTGGGAAGAGCACTGAAGGGACGGCTGTATAGCCAACCTCCTGTCCCCTGGGAGTTTTCTGGCTCTCACGTACACTCCCACACTCTCTCTCTGAACTCGGGTTCAAATCCAGGAAATGCCAAAGATCAGCTGAGTAACACTGGGAACGTTATTTAACTTCCCCAGAACTTAGCTTCTCTGGGAGTAAGGCATAGCAATGATGACCTCCCGGAACTGTGGGAGGTAAAATATAAAACACTGCGGGTGAACCCATCTGTACAAATGGAAGGGTCTGTCATTCCTATTCCTGTATGGGACATGAGCTTCCCGGACACTAGTATTCTAAGATGACACTTCAGTGCTCTGAGCAACTTGATGAAGGAATATTCTAGAATGTTTTATCCAACTGACAACCTATTCAACTATGTAATCTTAGCTCACTCACTTCCAACAGAAAGTGGAAGGAATGCTGCCTTTTCCACTCTAGCTGGTATCTCTCACAGGCAGTTTGTAAGGGAGGAAAGTTAAGTGGATTTTCATCTATCATCCCTATTCTTAAAAAGGAAAATACAGTTAACTATTTGAAATGATCTGTAGAAGCAAGGTTTACAAATCAGTTTTTACAATTAATTAACTCTATGACATAGATTAAAAAAAAAAACAAAAACCTGTCTTTTCCTGAGAAGCTAGTGTCTTTTTAATGACAATGTTTCTAAAGATAAGCAAATACTAACTCTGAAATGTGAAAGGCAACCTGTCTGCTTGTCTGATGCGTGTGCGGAGCTCACGGGCACCAGGTGACCAGCCTGGAAGTTCAGAAACACCCGGGAGAGCGAAGGGAAGGGGCAGAGCTTTACCAAGGGGTAGGTGATGATGAAGGCCACCCAGCCAATGAGCAGGAAGGTGCTCAGGATGATGGTGGCGATGTCCTTGAGCACAGAGTCCATGGGGGCCTCAGGCTTGGCTGGGGCACGCTCATATTTCTCTTCCACATCCTGTGAGACGGTGGTAGGCGCGTTTTCTGAAGTCTGCTCAACCAGGTTGATAACCTTGTATGGGACAGAGTGACTACGTCACTGCACAATTTCTGGCAGATATAAATGAGCCAAACAGTCAAGAGTAGTTGTGACTACCAGGCGGGATCATGCTGTAGAATGTGCTGGGCTTTTTTGGTTAGGCTCACCAAAGATCACACAGCCAAATAATGGCTCTGCCTTTGTCAAAGTGACTGTCCTGAGAGGCCAGGCTTTACTGCAATGCAATGAGGTTATTATCAGTACTCAAAAACAGCTCGAGAGCAGTACTTCTGGAAGGGTCTTTAGATCCTATATTCTTTAGAAAATCCTCACTGAAGACAAATATGTCCTCCTTTGAGGGTCGATTCGATATCTGAGAAAATTCTGACATCCTCGGTGACAAAGTCTAGTGAAAAGGTTGATAGTCACTTTAATAAAACCGTTTCACATTAAAAAGGAAAACCCTGGGGTCCCTGGGTAGGTCAGTGGGTTAAAGCCTCTGCCTTTGGCTCAGGTTATGATCCCCGGGTCCTGGGATCGAGCCCCAAGTCAGGCTCTCTGCTCAGCGGGAAGCCTGCTTCCCACCCCACCCCTCTCTCAGCCTGCCTCTCTGCCTACTTGTGATCTCTGTCTGTCAAATAAATAAATAAAATCTGTTAAAAAAAAAAAAAAAAAAGGAAAACTCTGTGTGGGGGCACAGATGTGGCTGAAGAAAAATAAAGCAGCCTGTTTCTGTCGCTTGTAAACTTTCAGGGCAACTCCAAAAACAAAATCATTTTTTTCAAGTATCCCACTATTTTTCATGGTTTCTGAAAAGCACCAAAATCTTCTGTTAGAGAAAAATTTTACTTGGAAGACCAAAATGAAACCAGATAAAAGTGGACCTCCCGTCTCAGCTTTTCGGAGTCTCTAGGACTCCAAGAACAGTTTGGGAAAATGTATCGATGCGTTCTCAAACATCCCATACCCCGGGAGCACCGTCGCTGTTTGCCCAGTGAAGCGAACATAGCCCCTGGGCAAGTGCAGAACTTGGCATCCCCCACCAGGCACCCACCTTCCCCTGCCCCAGACTTCTGCCTGCGCTTCTCCCTGCCACTCCCCTACCCACAGTGTATGGGGCGGGGTGGGGGTGGGGGCTCAGCCGGTGGGGAGCAGGCAGCTGAGGAATGTCTGCTGAGCATGGGACCAGGAACGACCCTTGGTTATATTCGGTCCGAGGTGTTTGTAACAAAGGTTGTCTTGTTGCTGTGTAAATGCACCTCAGAGGATTTTAGGGGAGTTTTAAAAAACTCTGTTCAAATTTGGATGATTATTAAAAATCTTAACTGTGGCTATCTCTGGCCTTAGAGTAAGGGTTCTGTCTTGTTTTCTTCTCTATACTTTTATTTTCTAAGTGTTCAGTGGTGGATACGAGTTAAGTTTAATAAGTTTAATAAGATCAACATCAGACCAAGACCTTAAGGCACCAATGCTGTCTGAAATCGCTGACTCAACGGACTTCAACTGGCTATCTCCAGAGACCACAGGCAACTAGAGATATCTCGCTCCAGAGTCTTAAACAGCTTCATGATTTTCCTTTCCTTTCTCTTTGGATCAAATCTGAGCCCTACAGTGAACTTGCCGTGATTGCAGCCCCCACATCAGCCAGTCCCCCTCGTCTTCCTCGGACCTTGCCCACAGTCCAGGCCTCTCTCAGGCTTGCATCCCCCGTGGGAGGGCTGCAGAAGCTACCAAGTCCGAATGGCTTCTCTAGACCCCCTTCCCCCACCACTGGCCATGCTGGAACCCCTCCTACAGAGCCCCCTCCTGCCTCCTCCCCCTGCTCTGTGCCGCAGTAGGCTGCCACCTATGGGCACAGCAGTGGTCCCCCTGCCCTCTGGTTCCCAACTGAGGCGCCAGCAGATGGGGCAGGGGGTGGGAAAGGAGGTCCAGGTCTGTGGGGTTGCTGATTATGCCAACTGAAGCTCCAGGCTTTCCACGCCTGCCCCCCAACTTCAGGCTAAAGGATGCTAAGAGAACGCCTAGGGCTGTCCACATCTGTGAGAATAAGCCCTTTACTAACTCCCCGCGGATCGTCCTAGTCTGGATGGCCACCTATGTCCGGCAGAAACCCTGCCTGGCACTCTGTGTCCCCAGAGCTAAAAGGGGACAGCCCAGGGCAGAGGCTCGCGGTAGCTACCACCTGGAGGGGCCTCCCTGCTGCCCAAATCTCTGTTCTGTGGGCACACTGGGCCCCCGCCAGACCAAGCCTCCACCAGACCAAGCAGCTGAGCCCACCATTTCCTGAGAGCTACTCCTGGTTTCACGAAGCTTCAGGTCTCCCACCTCCTCTCCTCATCAACCGCCGGCCCCACTGCCAGGTGCGAGCAAAGCTGGGTAACTCGGGTCCTCTGCAGCACCTGGTCCCACTTCCACCGCCCCCACGTGGTGGCCTCAGATCTGGTCTCAGGCCCAGAGCTGCACATGCAGGGTTCGTCCCACCTCCGGGTCTTCGTCTCTGCTGCCCTCTGTCCTCTGGTGCCCTTTACCTCTGTCCCATGAGCCAGCCCCCTCCCCCATCCCTCTACCTTTCCCCCCGCCCTCAGTAAGTGCTGACAGCCTCCCCACCAGGCCTTCCCTGGGTGATGTTTGCTGTGGGTTCCCGAGCAGTCCTCTCCCCTCCCGAGTCCACTGTGAGCTCCAAAGGCAAGGGCAAGTGCCTTCCCCCAACACCTGACCCGAGGAGGCAGGAACTAACTGTTCACGTCCCCACTCACTTCCTCAAAGCTCTTCTTCTCTGAGTCGGCAGGAATCACGTTTTCCCGATGTTTGGGCAGGTTGTTGGGGAATCTCTCCAGCATCTTGGTAGACGCGGACAGGGGGGTTTCATGGTGTCCTGGGAGAGGAAACACGTTTCCATGAGACCAGCTCCCCACATGGTGGTGGCCCTCCATGTCAAGCTTAGGCAACTGGCGTTCCCTACTGAGGGGCCCAGAGGGTGAGCACCCACATTTGTAAAGGGAGAGAAAATGAGGGGCAGTTACCAGAAAAATCTCATTAAGACAAATTTTATTACTCAGTGGCAGGTATACAGTGTTCTGGATCTCACAGTGAGGGGCAAAGAAGTGTCCTTGTCAGGAGAGGAATCAGGATCTTTGGGATATGTTCAGAGTAAGACTTGTGTGGGTAACTCCTACTTTACGTGTGGGCTGCTGAAGCTTCTTGAAGCTCCATTAAAAATTCAAGCAGTTTCTCCCTTCAAGGACTACCTTGTAACATCACCCTACTAAGGCTATCACGTTCCCACCTTAGTATTTAAATCGCTCGGGTGGCGTTCTATTCCTATTATCTAAATTCCATCCTGGGAAGGGGTGAATTATTCACAAGAGAGAAACAGGACGCATTTGCTAGGGGAGCCGGGGGTCACAGTTCTCCAGGCGCTCACTCACTGATCTCTATGCTATTTGAAGACTACCTACTGTATGTTACACATTTATTGAGCATCATCTGGATGCATATTATTGTAAGAGAGACAAAGTCGAGTAAAACTGGGATTCAGTATGGCTCGAAAATCTGTTTAGCTCTAACATGAAATGACGCCTATACTACCCAGAAGAGCCAGTTAACTCTCTCACAGTACGCTGTTGGCTCCAGGACACACTTTCCTTTGTGTTCTCTCCCTGTGATGCGGATCTCACTCTATGATCTTTCCACTGTTGTCCCAAACCTACCAGAGATTTTTATGGTCTGTATTTCCAAGACAAAAATAAACAAGAAAAATCTTTATCTTTAGGTCAGTTCTCTATAAGATCATTCTTTCTTTCTTTCTTTTTTTTTTGCCTAAGATTTTATTTATCTATTTGGGGATGGGGAGAACAGAGGGAGAAGCAGAGTCCCTGCTGAGTGGGGAGTCAGACATGGGACTCTATCCAGGACCCTGGGATTATGACCTGAGCTGAAGGCAGAGGCTTAACCGACTGAGCCACCCAGGCGTCCCTAAACAAGATCATTTTGTTCTGAACCACCACGTTTCCCCTTGTCTGTGAGAACTGCGAAACATGCTGTACTGGGAAGTAGGATGTCCTCATGTGGGGTCTTCCTGCTTGAGACCCTGGAATCAGACGTGCTGATGGGGCCCAGGGATCTGAATGTGAGTGTCTCTGGGCACCTCTGAGGCTCACTAACAAGAAACCTTTGCTCTAGGAGAAAACAGGTTGCCCTCCCACGTGCTGCCCTGTGCTGCAGGGCCCTGCCTGCCCCCACCCCTGCCCGCAGGGCCTGCTCCCTGTGTTTCAAGTCCTGCCTTCCCTGTAGGGATTTAGCAACGGACAACTACAGACAGGATTAGCCCAGATCCTCACTTCCTGCTATACTTCTGCTCACAGACCGGCGTCTCCCGTAGCTGGGCCCTGGTGCCATCAGGCTGCACGCTCTGAACCAACTTTTCCACAAGCATCATCAGGAGATCCCAACACATTTTTGTACAAGCAGTACCTGGTCTTTGGGATTTATCTATCTTCATCATCACGTCCGGGCTCTAGAGCAAAAAGCACAGGCCCTGGCCCGGACCCAAGGACTCAGGATCTCCAGGGGTCACACATGCTTGTCTGACAAAGCTCCCACAGGAAGCCAACAGCACCCCAGGTTAAGGCCACCAGACCACATCGCTCAAGCTAAGAGGACTCATTTTATTTTCAAGACCAATGTGGAAGTGGGGATATCCTTAACGTCTTCCTCCAAAACCAAATCAAAGGACACAGTTGGACATAAAAGGGCATGTCATTTTACCTGTGGCCCCGAGTCTATGCAAAGATTGCCAAGTAGTTCCTTATTTAAAAATGACTAGCTCCGGAGTTCTTCCAGGGGACTTCAGAAGTGTGGGGTGATTCCCTAATGACTTCTTCACACTTTGTTGAGTTTCTCAGTTTTCTTACTTGGACAACCTTTCCACTTTAAAAGGATATCATTTTGCGACCTAGTCATGAAGATTTTCCCCCATATTTTTTATAGTCTTAGGGACCTATTTCCTTAGTTTTCAAAATTTTTTCTCTTCTTAGCCACTGGTGGGCTGGTTATGTATCCCTTAACTCATACAGAAAACTACATGACTTTGTAATTTTAATGGCCTCTGCTCATCAGTTATTTTCCCCCTCACACCGGCCCACTCACACATGCTCTCGAAACTACTTCTGTTCAAAAGAAAGGTAGAAGTGGGGCACCTGGGTGGCTCAGTGGGTTAAGCCTCTGCCTTCGGCTTGGGTCGTAGACTCAGGGTCCTGGGATCGAGCCCCACATTGGGCTCTCTGCTCAACAGGGAGCCTGCTTCCCCCTCCCCCTCTGCCTGCCTCTCTACCTACTTGTGATCTCTCTCTGTCAAATAAGTAAATAAAATCTTAAAAAAAAAAAAAAAAGGTAGAATTACTGTTACCTCTTTTGCCCATTATTTGGCAGAAAAAATAAGCAGAAGAAAAATGACTACAGAGAGTCAGAAGAACAAGACCTGGACAATCGTACAGGGACGGATCAGGACTCTGGGACGCTCAGGCTCCTATCTGCAACTCCCAGTTACACCCCCGCCCCCAGCCCCCAGCCCCCAGCCCAGCCTGGGTGCCACCACGGGGCCTCCTGGGCCCACATGCTTCCCAGCCACCCCACATCCTTTCCTGGTGCCTCCAGCATTGCCCTCTCTCTGCCCCTTCCACTCAGCAGCTAGCATCCACTCGCCTCCCGTGCCCCCTCACAAAGCGGCATCCCTGCCTCTCACCATCTCTGGGGCTGGGAGGCAGCAGAAGTGGGGGAGACAGGATGCACGAAGACAAATCAAATTCAAGAAAACTCTGTCCTGCTCTAATTACTAGGGACGCTTACCAGAGACACAGCTCCTCTCACGTGACTCTGCCTTCATTTATCACACTCACTGCCTTCAAGTCTCATCTCAACCTACCTCTGTGGCTGACAGGACCTCCAAGTCCCTCTGAGGGCCATTAGCAAGGACAGCAACAATGGAAGCGAAAAGAAAAGGGGACCCCACACATACACATCTGGGGACTTCTGCTGTGGCTCCCTGACCCAAGCCCAGCCTCAATCTCTTCGCCACCTTCCATTCCTCCTGGGTCTCCAACAACCCCCCCACACCCCGTCTCCAACTCCCCCCCCCCGCCACGGAACTCTTCCATAGGAATCACCCTGGTTTCCCATAAGTGGAGCGACAAGGCTGTCTACCCCACAAGGGGCTGCTGGCAGAAATAAGGAGATGGGTTCAAAAGTGCTTAGTGCCAGTGCCTGGCATATAATGGACGGTCCGCGTGCCGGATAACTGCACAAAGGTTATGTTAAGTTCGTACTTGGGTTTTGGAACATTAAATGAATTTTGAGAACTGACTTGGTAACATAACTACCCTGTTTCTTTTCCTTGCAGATAAAAACAGTCCCAGGTCTGAAAGACCATCTTGGACCCGAACTAAGCACAATGCAGAGTTGACCACGGTAACGAGCAAGGCCGGTCTTTGCCCACCAGGGGGCAGCATGCTGTGGCCAGAAGGGATGAGAAACCAGCGCTTACCTATCAGAAGCCAGTAGTTCCTCAGGTAGTTGAGCTTGTTCTTGCCTTTGAGCCCAGGGTCAAACTTGACATCTGTGCTGGGCGTGATCACACACTCCCCTTTGTCCCCGATGGTGACCCCATCAGTCTGGGGGCCTTCCAGCAAAGGAAGAGTGCTGCCTCGGGGCTGTGAATAAAGAATGGGAGTGAGGTCTGGGGCAGCCATTGTAGACGAGCACCCAAGGGAAGCGATTTCTAGTGTGGGGCTGGCCCAGGACAGCCAGAGCAAGACACAAAGCCCTCTCGTGGCAGAGCCTCCTCCCTCAACACCTTCATCAGGGACAGCTTTTTAAGTTCTTTTGTCTGGGGACTGGGAAGAATGTGTGTGGAATTCCCAGAGGCTACCATGAGAAGCAGAGGTAAGTGAAGGAGCCCACAGCCTCTGCCTCGACCCGGGTAGAAGAAGTTCTGGCCAGGAGCCTGGTGCTGGCCCCGCACTTGGAAGAGGCTGGTGAGGTCTGAGGAGGCCTCGAGAGGTCACCAAAAGATGGGAAGGATTTGAGCAGGAAAAAGGAAGGGAGGGCATTTGATGCGTGAGGCACAGGCTGAACAAAGGTGGAGAAAGCCAAACAGGAACCTTCTGGAATGAGGGAGAGATGGCCTGTACAACTCCCACAGAGACCCGAGCAGTGTGGAAGAAGGGTCCTGAGGGCCTGGACAGAGACAGAGGAGGGTGTGAGCACCAGCCTGGACAGTTTAGACTTGAACATGAAAGCAAAGCAGAATGACTAGGGCTCCCGGGGCTTGCTTGGGAAGCTGCTCTTGTTATATATCTTCCCTCAGGAAGTAAAAGGTGGTACACGGGCAGGAACTGTTTCTCGGGATCTAAGACCTGCGTCTTGCATTCTTTCCCCACAGGATGTTCAAATATAATTCAGAGTCATTCTTTGCCAAAATGGAAGAGGTGTGCTCAGGAGGAGGCTGCCGCTGAGAGCCCCCAAGAGGAGGAGACTTACCACAACGGCGACTCCCTCGTGAACCATGGAGGGGGAGGCATACAGGCTGGTAGAGTACTTCCCGACATACAGGGTGGGCCTAGAAGACAAGCAGAAACATGCATTCCACAGTCACTTAATTTCTATGTCCCACAGAAGGGGCCTTTCTGGAGAGAAGTGTGCCAGGCCCAAATGCCACGCTAAGAATAACCAGATTAACCCCTGGCACTCTGGCAGCGGGGACGTGAAGGCAGGGCTACCGTCCTGGGAACCTGGACTGCAGGCCCCGGCTGTCACTGCCTCCAGAGGTGTGCACGAGTCAGCTGTCAGCCTGGCTTTGCTCACCCGCCAAGGGCAGGCTGTGCTGGACCGTCCCCACGCCGCCTGCAGAAAGAACCACGGACAGTGCTCACCCGGGAAGGACCAAATGTTCGCAACCACCGCCAAGACACTAAGGTGGCCCGGACCACAGCCTGCTCTGACAACCGAGCTGCCATTCTGTCTCGTGACTCGTTGGGAGTCTAGAGGTTCTACAGAAACCCTGCGACACACTCGCTGCTCTCAGCTGGATGACTGCAGCAAAGGGATACACAAGAAGTTCCAAACCAGGTGAGGGTGCTGCTCCCCCGGCTGGTGGGCAGCGAGGGGCGGCGGGGGGAGGGTCCGGCTTTGTCTGTGGGGTTGGCGTGAAGAGGCAGGGCTGCACCTCCAGACCCTTGCGGTTACCAGCAATAGCCAGCGTGGGGTGGTCGTCCACTAAACTCTTGAAACCTCGCTCGACAGACACCTGCCGTGTGAGAGGTGCTGTGCAACTCGGAGAGCGCTCTCGGTCCCACCTGCTCTCCCTGCACCCTACGGAGCGGGAAACGGGGATTCGGCAAGGCCACGGGACCACGGTGCCAGCTGCTAACAGGTGGGGATGGCAAACACAAGCCTGCTGAGGCTCAGGCTTACACACGGTAATACTCTTGCCTTCATTTTGGAAATGAATATGACTTACAGTGAGAATTTAGAAAATCCAGAAAGCTGAAAGGTAAAGATATCTCTTGTCCTCCCACCAGCTGAGACAGATGCAAACTGTGCTGGGGTTCTGTATCAGCGGTCTCTTATCCCTGTCCAGAATTTTGATTTTTGTAATATTCGAGAACTCTGAAACATCAAGGCATGCCCCAGGCATAGACGCATCTCGAACTTTCCGACGGAGCCAGTCCTGGCTCTTTAGCCACCCTATGCCATGGCGTCCTGCGGACGGTCTGGGTCACGGCTGCCCTCTTCTGCCCTGGGTCCCCTGACTCACGTCAGCTTGCTCTTGGCCTCTGTCTCCTTGGGGAAGGGGTACTTCCACTTGGTGATGCGGCCCACCTCCCCGGACATGAAGGTCAGGTAGCGCAGGGTCTCCACGGCGACGTTGATGTGCAGCACCTTCTTCAGACCCTCCCGCTGCCAGACGTAAAAGGCCACCACGGGGGAAGCGTAGTTTTGGATCCACAGGACATCGCCGGATTCACTGTCCACGGTCACCACCAGCCCGTCGCCATTAGACACAAAGTGGGACATCTCTGCACAGATCAAATAAACAAAGCATGCAGTCTCACCCCATCTCGCAACCGACCACATCCTCTCTCTCCTGGCAAGAAACAGTCACTCAGCTACAGGAAACAAGATTTCTGGAGCATTCTCAGATAGCCTCCCAACGATGTCACTTGTTTCCAGTGAACCCGGCGCAGGCTCTACATCAGGACAGTGAGAGCTGCCTGCTTCACAAACGTAAGCTAGGACCACTCTGTGGACGGCGGTTTACCTGGTGAGACTCTCCCGCGCTCTACACAATTAGCCGGCGTCGACAGTGAGGAGGAAAGGGCCAGGGGAGAGGCCCAGGATTCGGATATTTTATAGCAATCATTTCAAACCATCCGATGGAGTGGAAGGTCAAAGCTGACCACTGACACTGCCCCCATCTGCCCAGAGAGGAGATTTCTGTCAGACGTTCAGGTATCAGTGTTCAGATGGCAAAATTGGCTTTCATTTTTCGTTTGAGTTGGGGGAACGTTTACGAGAGAAATAAACTAGGGAGATGAGTCACATTTAGGGGATGGACTGTTCATGTCACAACATACTTAGTTCCACTTCCCAGGGGCTTGTGGTGTGTTCCTTCTGGGACACAGAGAGACTCAATATGGCGCTTGATCCTCCTCTCAGGCTAACTCCCCACCCACTCTATTAAGGTTACCTTCCACGCTTCTCTCCCAGGGCCCTTGAATACCGACTGTCAAAGCCTTGGCAACTCCAGAAGCTGGTGGCCAAGAGCGCCTTAAAAGAACACCTGGCATTTGGGAGTGACAGCGTCCTCAGTGGTCACACGTACCCCGCCAGCCTTGTGGAGCCTCCCGGGAGCACTTACTGTAGTCCCCGTCGTCCTCAGGCAGCGAGGCTGCATAGTCAAAGTAGGTGGCGTTCCACCGGAGCTCGCGGGTTTTGGTGTCGTACATGGTGATGGTGTATTCTGGAGAACACACACCGGCCTGTTACCTGCAGGGGTCCCCAGCGCCTGCTGAGGGGCCGACCTGACCTACATGACAACGGACAGACCCTCTCTACGTGTCTGTAAAGTGTCCAGGCCATCCGTAGGGAAAGAGAAAGGCCACGTGGGTGGGAACTGAAGTCCCAGACACACGGGTGAACCTGGCCAACAGCGTGTGGAACAGGGACGAGCCACTCACGCTGTGCCCTTGGACTCATGACTCACAGAATCAATATCACTGTGTTTATTTACTTTTTTTTTTTTTTTTTTTTTTTTTCAACCCGATTTTTTTTTTTTTTAATCACAGTATCATTTAAAACCACCTAAGTGATGGGGTGGTTTAGTATATAGCAATAGATAGCTGATGTTATAAACTGGTACCCAGACATGGGATAGGGCTATGGCAACACAAGGAAACGTGTGGCATTGGCTGGGACAAGGTGGCAGGGGGAGGCTGGCAGGCCAACGTGAAGACTGAAGGAGCAGGAAGGAAACTGCTCCTGGAAGCTGCCAAGGGGTGGCCCAGGCTATCGCGCAGTGACATTAGCACAGACCACAGCTTGCAGTAACTTAGAAAAGCGCAAGAAAGCACCTGGCGATCTTGCGGGTTTGGCTGCAGGGATCTCCAGGCAGAACTCACAAAGTGCCAAGCAGGCTCTCCTAACTGCATGTGATGTATTGTGAGATGGAGAGGCTGAAGAAGAAACCATTCAGTTTTTAAGCTGAATACAAAGAAAATATAGAGGGGCCAGGACAAACACTCCAGCTGGAAGAGCCTCAATATAAAAAACGGCCTCAGGGTCAAGATCAAATCAAGGCAAACAGGTACGTAGCTGGTGGAGAGGGATGAACCCACTGCTGAATGTCTTTAAAAACAGCAATGCTGGGGCACCTGGGTGGCTCAGTGGGTTGGGCCTCTGCCTTCAGCTCAGGTCGTGATCTCAGGGTCCTGGGATCGTGCCCCGAGTCGGGCTCTCTGCTCAGCGGGGAGCCTGCTTTCTCCCCTCTCTCTGCCTGCTTCTCTGCCTACTTGTGATCTCTCTCTCTCTCTCTCTCTGTCAAATAAATAAATAAAATATTAAAAAAAAAATAAAATAAAACCAGCAATGCTTATTCTGGAAACTGACTGGAAAACATTTAAGTCTGGGAAATACAGTTGGGGAGGAGGCAATAGAGGCCGTGGCCCCATCACGGAGGTTCTGCAGGCCGTGGTGCTTCGGGCTAATCCCTCCGGCCACGGGAGTCCTGGTAGGGGGACAGGGAAGGCTTTTAAAGGGGGAACCAACATGGTAAAGTCTGTGTTTGGAGAAGACCTCTCCAGCCACCTTCTAGAGAATGAAGCCCAGAGCAGCAGAGAACCAGGGGGAGGCCACTTAATGTCTTTTTGGGGGGGGGGGGCGGGACAGACAGGTTGTACACAAGAGAAGGTCCCTTCTTACCCGTTCGCCCAAGATACAGCAAAGAGGTTGATGGGCAGAGACTGTCTGCAAAGGCTGACGACAGAGTCTGCTGCTTCTCCCCGGTCAGAAGGTCAATGACATACCAAATGTCCTGCTTTTTACCTGAAAAGTCACAAGGAAACACTGTGGTTTATACTCACCCCATATGGAAAAAAATGTATCCCTGCCAAACTAGAAGGCCAAGATGTTTCCCGTGCTGAGAGGCCGGGAGTTCTCGTGATGTTGAAGACATTTCTCTCATGCTCTGAGGGTGACAAGGTGAATGCTACAGCAGAGAGAATAAAACTTCTTGGCCCACTGGGTCTTCTAATAACTTAATAACCTAATGATGGTTTGAAAATGCCTTCAAACCTAACAACCTAATAAAACTCACAGACTTCATTGCTTTGATGAGTGGCCTTAAATCTGAAAAGCCTGGCCTCCGAAGGATAAATCTCTTCCCGCAGACCAAGCTCTATATAAATAGAGAAATTCGCCCAGGGTTGACTTCTATGGTAACCGTCATTCACAGACCTCCACACCCCTCCCTAAGGAGCCCACATGTAAAGAGGATCCACAGTTACTGTTTATAACTCTACTTAGCTGATACCTGGGACTGGGTAGTAGAGTTGGTAGCAACTTGGTGTTAACGAGACCAAGCTCATCTCAGCCGTGGACCCCAGCATACACACTACACCCCCACACCTTGGTTGGCTGGTTAAAAGGTATGAACAGGTGGACAGCACAGCCAGACAACACCACTGGGAAAACTCAAAGCATATGCCTTTGCGGTACACACTCCAGAGCATCCCGCTAATAATGGTGGGTCGGTAGCACGGGCCTCCCATCTGAAAGTCAACACAGTCACCATAAGATATGCATTTCTGTTCTGTAAGGCATGGCCTCTGGTTACTGGGATCTTTCTAACTTATTGGACAAGGGTCCTACTTCAAGGGACTCTTGGAAGCAGAGTACAGAGATGTTGAGAAGATCCCATGTCTGTGACCACAGATCACAGAACAGGGCATCAGAATTTGCTGGAGCTACACTTAGTTCTAACAGATGGAACATACATGCCTAGTCTACATATGTGAAACTTGTCCACGGATAACGTTCTATTCTCAACGACAAAATCTTAGTATGAAAAAGGTCTGCAGATAGAGTGAGAACATCACCAAATAGCCATGCTCATGATCCCTTCCCATCTGGCATGACACCCTTCTGGTTACTTTGAGGACCATTACCATCTGGGTAACTCAGCGACCACTTAAAGGATGGATCAGGCAATTGCCACAGTTTTAAATATGCTTAATGAACTCACTTAAGAGGACACCACACAAGGATGATAGAAACACACTAGCCTAAATGCATCTTAAGTAATGAACCACTGCCAAAAGCTAGAAACCCAGACAGACAACAGTTATGCAGATGGTCAGAAGATGGTCAGGATGGGGCGCCTGGGTGGCTCAGTTAGTTAAGCACCTGCCTTCGGCTCGGGTCATGATCCTAGGGTCCTGGGATTGAGGCCCGCATCGGGCTCCCTGTTCAACAGGGAGCCTGCTTCTCCCTCTGTTCCTCCCCTGGGTTGTGCTCACACTCTCTCTCAAATAATAAATAAAATCTTAAAAAAGAAGATGGTCAGGAGGGCCTGGAGCATGGCCCAGGAGAGAGAAGAGAAAGCTTGTGTTGATCACTTCCTCTGAATCTCGAGGCTTGGGGCTGCCTCATCCTGAAGGTGTGGAAGAAAGCAACAGCTCCCGAGTCCCAAGCAAAAACTTAAAATCCAGCCTGTACGCAAGGCCCAGAAATGCACATAAAGCTCCTGAGGCACGAATAGGGAGCAAGTGCTTTCAGTTCCTCAGAAGGAAAGCTGCTATGTAAATATAGGATATTATTACTACCATGATTTCAAGATAAACACAGCTCTCCTTTGTATTACAAATGCATTTTTATTGACATTTTGGCAGCAACACGGTAAAAGAAAAGCAGGTGATCTGATGCTTTCAAAGAGGTGACCCCATAGGTAAGAAGGTCGCTTATCTGGCCAAGCTGTTAAGTGCTGTTTTATCCAATATTCTGATAGCAGGAAATACTAAGAAAGTCCTATAATTAATAGGCAGAAGCTGGCTTCCCTTTCTTGGCTCAGACTATTGTGTTCACTTTAAATTTCATCCAATTGCTTCTGGGTATGTTGCAATCTTTAAATCACTGGGGTAAGTCAACACGGCAGCTAAAAAGCTTGTTAAATGAGTAACCATATTAATGGTGTCAAGTCTGCTCCCAAGTGGAGGGAACCCTTTCTTAATTGGTCAGCTGATCCTGGTGTGAATAAGCACAACCGAGGTAAGAAAGACCTTTCCCAGAAGGGCTCATGGGGAGTCACTGCACACCTCTCTCTCTGACGCCCTACTTTCCCAGATTCATTTTCCAGGACTCATTTCCAAAGAGATCAAAGTTTCAATGTCGAAAACAGGAACTCTTACCCATGTAGAGAATTCCTTCTGAACTTCGGCATGGGGATGCCTGTACCAACTCTGGGATGGTAAAAGGAAGTTTCTTAAAAAAAAAAAAGGAAAAGGAAAAAATAAGTTAACCAAGTCTTGTGCAATTATTATAATTTTACTGCACAATCTGTTTCTGTTACCCAATTCTGCTAATAAGAGAGAGGCAGTGCGGATGGTTGATGGGAGTCTTCCTTACTGGAAACCAAGGAGAAGGGCTGCCCCAGGCTTCCATATCCACTTTGAACAAGCTTCGAGCTCCCAGGTCCCCTCTAGGAGCCCCTTATAGTATCTTGTACAGAGCACTTCTGGGGAAGACACAAACCTTTTCTGAAAAGACTTATACAAATATAGAGAAGTTACACAATCTTTGAAATTGGGGGGCGGGGAGGCAGAAAGAATTCTCTTGTCTTTGAAAATTGACCCAGGACCAGCTAGGCTGAGTGGAATGGCATGGTTTTCAGAGTGTGGGTGAGCCATGAGATTAATTCTGAAGAGAAGAAACTTCAGCACCCAGCTGAAGCTTTAAGGGAAAGGAGACATCATCATTATGTGGGTGACCCAGGAGTTTGAGGTGGAAAAAGTCATTTTGATGGTTTCTTCATTAAATAATGCTCTTATTGAAAAAACAAGAAAATTAAGTCTTGGTATTAGAAAGAAATAATGGTAGGTGCCAGGAAAAGAAACTCAAACTCAAAGAATCCATGTGTTTCAACAGCATTTCATCATACAACTGAGTCTACAGCTGACATCTGATGAGTTCCTTTGGTTAGTGTTTGTTTCGGTATACTTTATTTTTGGAACATTCTGTGTTCTTGAAACTATTCTATTTCTACTACACCGTCATCTTTTTCTCCAAAAAAGAAAAGATTTCTCTCTAGTTTTAATAAACAGAACTTGAAATAATCAATCATTTGGATTTCCCTCATTATCCCCACATTTAAATTGAGCCTTAGAAAAGGAGAAATGCCACAGAAAGGCCGTCATGGCTGACTGGGTTTTGCCAGATGTTTTGGAGAATCACAAAGTCATTGCAAGGCTTCCAGTCTGGAGCCTATAGTCTGCTGAGCATTTCTACAGGCCCCCCTATTTAAGGCCCAAGCTGGGAAACACACAGCTTGCGGAACTGTTAACCCACAACACAGGAAGACGTGAGGGCTGGTGGTCAGAGCATCTTTTGGAAGTTCGAGCTCAAGTCCCAAGTTACAACACTTGATGCTTTGGCCTTGGACACACTTCTTCACCTCTGTGGGCGAAGTTTCCACTCCTCTTATGTAGGATAACATCTGTATCCCAGAGGGCTGCTGAAACATGAGACAACTTCCACAAATCACTGTACACGGTGTCTAGCGAACAGAGCACTCAGAAACAGGCTCTGGGGATGTGAAGGGAAATGCTGATGATAGAACACACACACCTGGATGCAAGTCTTGCCTTCCTCTCATTCGTTCCAGTCCTGGCTATTCAGAAGATGAGGTTAAAATACCCCGATTAGAGCTCACAGCCACTTACAGTCTAGAACACTGGTTTTCAACCTGCACATTAGAATCACTTGGAGACTTTCTTAGAAAAAAACTTTCTATTGAAGCAGGACACAAATGGCACCCGGAATTGTACACCTCAGCTCAGTGCAATGGCACAAAGTGAACCAACCCACGTAGCCAGAATGTACATGAAGCAGCAGAACATTTCCAGAGCTCCGAAATTCCTCTTCTTGCCTTCTCTTCCAATTCTAATCTTCCAGGGTAATCATTATCCTAACTTCAAAACAGCATAGACTAGTTTTTCCTGTCTTTGAGCTTTATATAAATGAATCACTCAGTGTGCAACCTTTCTTGTTTGTCATCTTTTGTCCAACCTCAGATCGGTGAGGTCCCTCCACGCTGCTGTGTAGACTCACAGACTGTTGGTTTTCGCTGATGCAGAACTATTTCATTGTATCGCTGTTCTGTGATTTCTTTATCCTGTCTACTAGTGATGCTGTCTGGGCAGTTTTCACCTCTTGGTTATTTTCAGAAACGCTGCGGTAACTCTGGGTACCTGTTTGGCGAATGCTCACAGGTGTTTCTGTTGGGTACACAATAACGTGGGAAGGAGGACTGGGTCATAAGGCTTTACAGATTCTGCCAAACAGTTTCCAAACTGGATATACCAAGTGGCCCTTCTCCAGCAGTGCCCAGGAGCTCTGGTTGTTTCACTATCCCACCCCCAACACCCGTTTTGTCTATTTCTCTCATTTTAGTAGTAGGACATTGTGATTTTTATTTGCATTTCCCTAATGATTAATGAAGATGAGTATCTTTTCATATGTTTAAATGACCATTTGGATAACCTCTTCTGCTATTTCTCTATTAGGTTCTCTTTTTAATAATCCATAGTTCTTTACATATTCTGAATATGAATCCTTTGTTGGAGTCATATGTGTATTGCCGGGTACAGCGTGGCCTGCCTCTCTTAATAGTCTCTCTTAAGGAAGAAAAACTCTTAATTTTAATATAATTATATATATATACATATATATATATACAATTTTTTTTTTTGGCCTTTATGGTTAGTGTGGGGTGATTCTGTTTTGTTTATCTCATTCTATTTAAGAAATCTTTTCTGGTGCACCTGGGTGGCTCAGTTGGTTAAGTGTCCAACTCTTAGTGTTGGCTCAGATCTTGATCTCACAGTTTTGAGTTCAAACCCTGCACTGAACCCCACATTTGGCACGGAGCCAACTGAAAAAAAAGAAAGAAAGAAAGAAATCTTTTCCTACTTTAAGGTTGTGAAGATGTTCTGCTACATTTTTTTCTTAAAGTTTTATTCCACATTTCACACTTAGTTACGCCATCTCTCTGAAACTGAGTCTCGTATGTCCGGCATGAGGCAGGAGTTAAGATACTTTTTCACGGACATCCCAGCTGACTCATGCCATTTATTCAAAGACTACCTTTCCCCTACTGCCCTGCAGCATGACCCTTTTCATAAATCAGGTGACCATATGTGTGGGCCTGTTTCTAAATTCTCTTATCCAGGGAGCTTTTAAAACTTGCTGATGACCTAGATCAATTAAACAGAAACTTTTGGGATTGGGGTATAGATTTTTTTTTTTTTAAAGAGTGCTCCAGGTTATTACAATGTGTAGCTAAGGTTAAGAACCACTGGTCTAGATTCTCAAATGAAGATGGGATGGGAATGGAATCTCACCAGCTCCCTGTGCCGGAAGGGGACATTCGCTGGGGTGGGAGGGGGTAAACAATGCTTTAAACCTCCAATTTGAGAATCGCTAGTTAGAGCAAATCCTGCTGCTAGAGGGAGTCTCATACCTCTCCAGCATGCTGGCTGGCCCATGGGAACCTGCTGGTCCAGGTCAGTGTTTCTGAATTCTGGCTGCCATGTAAAAGCTCATTTAGGGGGGCACCTGGGTGGCTCAGTGGTTAAGTGTCTGCCTTCGGCTCGGGTCATGATCCTAGAGTCCTGGGATGGAGCCCCACATCAAGCCCCCCATTGGGCTCCCTGCTCAGTGGGGAGCCTGCTTCTCCCTCTCCATCTGCTCTTCCATCCTGCTCCTGCTCTCTCTCAAATAAATAGATAAAATCTTATTTTAAGAATAAAAAATTAAAAGTTCATTTAGGAAGCTTTAAAAAATAAAAAGATACTGATGCCCACATCTCACCATAAAAAGATACTGATGCCCACATCTCACCCCAGACCACACAAATCACAATCTCCAGGGATTTTGTTTAAGCTCTCAGGTGATCTCAATGGGCAACAGTTGAGGACCACTGGTCCGGAACCTCGAAGTACACAAAGAAACTAAATACACTCACCGTCAGGCCTTCATTATTCTTGCCCCCAAGCGTATACAGGCTGCCGTCATTGGGATCTGGGAGGAAGGCAGGCCTAGAGATTGAGCAGTAAGTATCAGTGATAAATTATAGCCCAGGGCACAGAACAACATCCCAAAGCCATGCAAAGTCATGATTGGGGGAAGGGGGACATGTGTGTGTCTAAGACAATTCCACCCACCGCTCTTTCACTTTTAGCCACAAATAAAATATCCCTATGGTGATAGGCTATACTTGAGCAGAAAAAAAGCAACCTGCAAGAAAGAAAAAAAGTAAAAAACCATAGAAGAGTAAATCATCATTTGGTCAAAGCACTCCGGGTGACGATGATGAAGTGAAAAAGAACCCATTAAGTCTGCTTTTCAGTTTCTAAGTCAATTGTGTATAGAACGTCAACAATTAATATTTAATAGCATGGAACAGTATGTAAACAGGTAGGACAAATCTACCTTAGTGTTCAACAGACATTTATTTTTAAACTGGAGGCAATAAGAGCAGACTCGGAAAGCTTGACATCAGAGAGAACCTGCCAAGGAGAGGGATGACAGTCTCCAGTCCGTGGCTTTCCATGGTCTTTGGTAAGGTTAACCTAGTGAAGTCTGAACTAGGACTAGGCACTCAGAAACCCCTTGCTGAATCTTTTCTGTGCTTAGGATGCCCCCAACATTTGAGCTCTGACAGGTGCCACAGCACACACTCTAGTAGCAGGTCACGTTCGTGTTTCCTCTCCATGGTATGACAGTGAAGAGGGAGAGATCTAAACCCTTTGGCAGGACTTTGGTAGCTTAAGCTCAACTCAACTTGAGTTTCATCTCAGGGAAGCCTTTTTAATATCACTATCTCCTTCCCCCAAGGAATGGACCACCCAACAGAGACCATAGCACCTGTAAGACTTCCTGTCCCCATCATTCTCGTTATACCTCAAGTGTATGCATATACGCACTCCCAGCGGCTAGCTTCCTAAATATTGATGGAATAGTTTTTTTAAAATGCATTAAAGGGGAAGTACTGAAGCAAATCAGAAGACTTACTCTTCCACATGTGTTGGAACTTGCAGAACTGGATCTGTGCAAAACAACAACAAAGGCATCATCAGACTCTAAAATACCAGATTCCAAGAGGTCCCCAGGAAAGATTCACAAATGGTATCAAAACCTTAAATTTATCAGATATGTACATGAAGGCACTTTAGAAAACACACACCCAGGGGCACATGGGTGGCTCCGTGTTAAGCATCTGCTTTTGGCTCAGGTCATGATCCCAGCATCCTGGAATTGAGCCCCATGTCAGGCTCCCTGCTCATCAGGGAGTCGGCCTCTCTCCCTCTGCTCCTAACCCCCCTCTTGTACTTGCTCTCTCTCTCAAATAAATAAATCTTAAAAAAGACATAAAGCTCCTGAGGCACGAATAGGGAGCAAGTGCTTTCAGTTCCTCAGAAGGAAAGCTGCTATGTAAATATAGGATATTATTACTACCATGATTTCAAGATAAACACAGCTCTCCTTTGTATTACAAATGCATTTTTATTGACATTTTGGCAGCAACACGGTAAAAGAAAAGCAGGTGATCTGATGCTTTCAAAGAGGTGACCCCATAGGTAAGAAGGTCGCTTATCTGGCCAAGCTGTTAAGTGCTGTTTTATCCAATATTCTGATAGCAGGAAATACTAAGAAAGTCCTATAATTAATAGGCAGAAGCTGGCTTCCCTTTCTTGGCTCAGACTATTGTGTTCACTTTAAATTTCATCCAATTGCTTCTGGGTATGTTGCAATCTTTAAATCACTGGGGTAAGTCAACACGGCAGCTAAAAAGCTTGTTAAATGAGTAACCATATTAATGGTGTCAAGTCTGCTCCCAAGTGGAGGGAACCCTTTCTTAATTGGTCAGCTGATCCTGGTGTGAATAAGCACAACCGAGGTAAGAAAGACCTTTCCCAGAAGGGCTCATGGGGAGTCACTGCACACCTCTCTCTCTGACGCCCTACTTTCCCAGATTCATTTCCCAGGACTCATTTCCAAAGAGATCAAAGTTTCAATGTCGAAAACAGGAACTCTTACCCATGTAGAGAATTCCTTCTGAACTTCGGCATGGGGATGCCTGTACCAACTCTGGGATGGTAAAAGGAAGTTTCTTAAAAAAAAAAAAGGAAAAGGAAAAAATAAGTTAACCAAGTCTTGTGCAATTATTATAATTTTACTGCACAATCTGTTTCTGTTACCCAATTCTGCTAATAAGAGAGAGGCAGTGCGGATGGTTGATGGGAGTCTTCCTTACTGGAAACCAAGGAGAAGGGCTGCCCCAGGCTTCCATATCCACTTTGAACAAGCTTCGAGCTCCCAGGTCCCCTCTAGGAGCCCCTTATAGTATCTTGTACAGAGCACTTCTGGGGAAGACACAAACCTTTTCTGAAAAGACTTATACAAATATAGAGAAGTTACACAATCTTTGAAATTGGGGGGCGGGGAGGCAGAAAGAATTCTCTTGTCTTTGAAAATTGACCCAGGACCAGCTAGGCTGAGTGGAATGGCATGGTTTTCAGAGTGTGGGTGAGCCATGAGATTAATTCTGAAGAGAAGAAACTTCAGCACCCAGCTGAAGCTTTAAGGGAAAGGAGACATCATCATTATGTGGGTGACCCAGGAGTTTGAGGTGGAAAAAGTCATTTTGATGGTTTCTTCATTAAATAATGCTCTTATTGAAAAAACAAGAAAATTAAGTCTTGGTATTAGAAAGAAATAATGGTAGGTGCCAGGAAAAGAAACTCAAACTCAAAGAATCCATGTGTTTCAACAGCATTTCATCATACAACTGAGTCTACAGCTGACATCTGATGAGTTCCTTTGGTTAGTGTTTGTTTCGGTATACTTTATTTTTGGAACATTCTGTGTTCTTGAAACTATTCTATTTCTACTACACCGTCATCTTTTTCTCCAAAAAAGAAAAGATTTCTCTCTAGTTTTAATAAACAGAACTTGAAATAATCAATCATTTGGATTTCCCTCATTATCCCCACATTTAAATTGAGCCTTAGAAAAGGAGAAATGCCACAGAAAGGCCGTCATGGCTGACTGGGTTTTGCCAGATGTTTTGGAGAATCACAAAGTCATTGCAAGGCTTCCAGTCTGGAGCCTATAGTCTGCTGAGCATTTCTACAGGCCCCCCTATTTAAGGCCCAAGCTGGGAAACACACAGCTTGCGGAACTGTTAACCCACAACACAGGAAGACGTGAGGGCTGGTGGTCAGAGCATCTTTTGGAAGTTCGAGCTCAAGTCCCAAGTTACAACACTTGATGCTTTGGCCTTGGACACACTTCTTCACCTCTGTGGGCGAAGTTTCCACTCCTCTTATGTAGGATAACATCTGTATCCCAGAGGGCTGCTGAAACATGAGACAACTTCCACAAATCACTGTACACGGTGTCTAGCGAACAGAGCACTCAGAAACAGGCTCTGGGGATGTGAAGGGAAATGCTGATGATAGAACACACACACCTGGATGCAAGTCTTGCCTTCCTCTCATTCGTTCCAGTCCTGGCTATTCAGAAGATGAGGTTAAAATACCCCGATTAGAGCTCACAGCCACTTACAGTCTAGAACACTGGTTTTCAACCTGCACATTAGAATCACTTGGAGACTTTCTTAGAAAAAAACTTTCTATTGAAGCAGGACACAAATGGCACCCGGAATTGTACACCTCAGCTCAGTGCAATGGCACAAAGTGAACCAACCCACGTAGCCAGAATGTACATGAAGCAGCAGAACATTTCCAGAGCTCCGAAATTCCTCTTCTTGCCTTCTCTTCCAATTCTAATCTTCCAGGGTAATCATTATCCTAACTTCAAAACAGCATAGACTAGTTTTTCCTGTCTTTGAGCTTTATATAAATGAATCACTCAGTGTGCAACCTTTCTTGTTTGTCATCTTTTGTCCAACCTCAGATCGGTGAGGTCCCTCCACGCTGCTGTGTAGACTCACAGACTGTTGGTTTTCGCTGATGCAGAACTATTTCATTGTATCGCTGTTCTGTGATTTCTTTATCCTGTCTACTAGTGATGCTGTCTGGGCAGTTTTCACCTCTTGGTTATTTTCAGAAACGCTGCGGTAACTCTGGGTACCTGTTTGGCGAATGCTCACAGGTGTTTCTGTTGGGTACACAATAACGTGGGAAGGAGGACTGGGTCATAAGGCTTTACAGATTCTGCCAAACAGTTTCCAAACTGGATATACCAAGTGGCCCTTCTCCAGCAGTGCCCAGGAGCTCTGGTTGTTTCACTATCCCACCCCCAACACCCGTTTTGTCTATTTCTCTCATTTTAGTAGTAGGACATTGTGATTTTTATTTGCATTTCCCTAATGATTAATGAAGATGAGTATCTTTTCATATGTTTAAATGACCATTTGGATAACCTCTTCTGCTATTTCTCTATTAGGTTCTCTTTTTAATAATCCATAGTTCTTTACATATTCTGAATATGAATCCTTTGTTGGAGTCATATGTGTATTGCCGGGTACAGCGTGGCCTGCCTCTCTTAATAGTCTCTCTTAAGGAAGAAAAACTCTTAATTTTAATATAATTATATATATATACATATATATATATACAATTTTTTTTTTTGGCCTTTATGGTTAGTGTGGGGTGATTCTGTTTTGTTTATCTCATTCTATTTAAGAAATCTTTTCTGGTGCACCTGGGTGGCTCAGTTGGTTAAGTGTCCAACTCTTAGTGTTGGCTCAGATCTTGATCTCACAGTTTTGAGTTCAAACCCTGCACTGAACCCCACATTTGGCACGGAGCCAACTGAAAAAAAAGAAAGAAAGAAAGAAATCTTTTCCTACTTTAAGGTTGTGAAGATGTTCTGCTACATTTTTTTCTTAAAGTTTTATTCCACATTTCACACTTAGTTACGCCATCTCTCTGAAACTGAGTCTCGTATGTCCGGCATGAGGCAGGAGTTAAGATACTTTTTCACGGACATCCCAGCTGACTCATGCCATTTATTCAAAGACTACCTTTCCCCTACTGCCCTGCAGCATGACCCTTTTCATAAATCAGGTGACCATATGTGTGGGCCTGTTTCTAAATTCTCTTATCCAGGGAGCTTTTAAAACTTGCTGATGACCTAGATCAATTAAACAGAAACTTTTGGGATTGGGGTATAGATTTTTTTTTTTTTAAAGAGTGCTCCAGGTTATTACAATGTGTAGCTAAGGTTAAGAACCACTGGTCTAGATTCTCAAATGAAGATGGGATGGGAATGGAATCTCACCAGCTCCCTGTGCCGGAAGGGGACATTCGCTGGGGTGGGAGGGGGTAAACAATGCTTTAAACCTCCAATTTGAGAATCGCTAGTTAGAGCAAATCCTGCTGCTAGAGGGAGTCTCATACCTCTCCAGCATGCTGGCTGGCCCATGGGAACCTGCTGGTCCAGGTCAGTGTTTCTGAATTCTGGCTGCCATGTAAAAGCTCATTTAGGGGGGCACCTGGGTGGCTCAGTGGTTAAGTGTCTGCCTTCGGCTCGGGTCATGATCCTAGAGTCCTGGGATGGAGCCCCACATCAAGCCCCCCATTGGGCTCCCTGCTCAGTGGGGAGCCTGCTTCTCCCTCTCCATCTGCTCTTCCATCCTGCTCCTGCTCTCTCTCAAATAAATAGATAAAATCTTATTTTAAGAATAAAAAATTAAAAGTTCATTTAGGAAGCTTTAAAAAATAAAAAGATACTGATGCCCACATCTCACCATAAAAAGATACTGATGCCCACATCTCACCCCAGACCACACAAATCACAATCTCCAGGGATTTTGTTTAAGCTCTCAGGTGATCTCAATGGGCAACAGTTGAGGACCACTGGTCCGGAACCTCGAAGTACACAAAGAAACTAAATACACTCACCGTCAGGCCTTCATTATTCTTGCCCCCAAGCGTATACAGGCTGCCGTCATTGGGATCTGGGAGGAAGGCAGGCCTAGAGATTGAGCAGTAAGTATCAGTGATAAATTATAGCCCAGGGCACAGAACAACATCCCAAAGCCATGCAAAGTCATGATTGGGGGAAGGGGGACATGTGTGTGTCTAAGACAATTCCACCCACCGCTCTTTCACTTTTAGCCACAAATAAAATATCCCTATGGTGATAGGCTATACTTGAGCAGAAAAAAAGCAACCTGCAAGAAAGAAAAAAAGTAAAAAACCATAGAAGAGTAAATCATCATTTGGTCAAAGCACTCCGGGTGACGATGATGAAGTGAAAAAGAACCCATTAAGTCTGCTTTTCAGTTTCTAAGTCAATTGTGTATAGAACGTCAACAATTAATATTTAATAGCATGGAACAGTATGTAAACAGGTAGGACAAATCTACCTTAGTGTTCAACAGACATTTATTTTTAAACTGGAGGCAATAAGAGCAGACTCGGAAAGCTTGACATCAGAGAGAACCTGCCAAGGAGAGGGATGACAGTCTCCAGTCCGTGGCTTTCCATGGTCTTTGGTAAGGTTAACCTAGTGAAGTCTGAACTAGGACTAGGCACTCAGAAACCCCTTGCTGAATCTTTTCTGTGCTTAGGATGCCCCCAACATTTGAGCTCTGACAGGTGCCACAGCACACACTCTAGTAGCAGGTCACGTTCGTGTTTCCTCTCCATGGTATGACAGTGAAGAGGGAGAGATCTAAACCCTTTGGCAGGACTTTGGTAGCTTAAGCTCAACTCAACTTGAGTTTCATCTCAGGGAAGCCTTTTTAATATCACTATCTCCTTCCCCCAAGGAATGGACCACCCAACAGAGACCATAGCACCTGTAAGACTTCCTGTCCCCATCATTCTCGTTATACCTCAAGTGTATGCATATACGCACTCCCAGCGGCTAGCTTCCTAAATATTGATGGAATAGTTTTTTTAAAATGCATTAAAGGGGAAGTACTGAAGCAAATCAGAAGACTTACTCTTCCACATGTGTTGGAACTTGCAGAACTGGATCTGTGCAAAACAACAACAAAGGCATCATCAGACTCTAAAATACCAGATTCCAAGAGGTCCCCAGGAAAGATTCACAAATGGTATCAAAACCTTAAATTTATCAGATATGTACATGAAGGCACTTTAGAAAACACACACCCAGGGGCACATGGGTGGCTCCGTGTTAAGCATCTGCTTTTGGCTCAGGTCATGATCCCAGCATCCTGGAATTGAGCCCCATGTCAGGCTCCCTGCTCATCAGGGAGTCGGCCTCTCTCCCTCTGCTCCTAACCCCCCTCTTGTACTTGCTCTCTCTCTCAAATAAATAAATCTTAAAAAAGAGAAAGAAAGAAAGAAAGAAAGAAAGAAAGAAAGAAAGAAAGAAAGAAAGAAAAAGAAAAGAAAAGAAAGCACACACCCAAAGACACAGATTGTCCCCGAGACTGGACAGAGAACATAGCAGAATGGAACTGATGTCAAGAAATGTGTACATGGGGGCACCTGGGTGGCTTAGTCGGTTGAGCACCCAAGTCTTAATTTCTGCTCAGGACATGACCTCAGGGTGATGAGATCAAGCTCTACATCAGGTTCCACACTCAATACAGAGTCTACTTGAGGATTCTCTCTCTCTCTCTCTCCCTCTGCCCTTCCCCCACTCTCTAAAATAAATAAATCTTAAAAAAAATGTGCACATAACTTGAGAGATGGACAGTGAAGGAAGAACCAGTCACAACCCACAGTGGACAATGAGTCACAGTGTCACTCTCTGACACACCAAGGCCTTTTAAAACCTAAACCATTACCTTGTCACAGATTCCTGTAGTGGTACTAGGAACTCCCATTCAGAAAAACAAACCTGTGGCTTAAGAATAAATTTTCCTGTTGATGAGAATCTGGTTGGTGGCAAATGGATACACCCCACTGGGGGATCAATATGGCAATCTTAGAGCCTCCAAGTGCTTGTTCCCCTCGATTCCCTTTGATCCATAAATTTCATTTCTACAAAATCTAGTTTAAATGTTATATAAAACACAGAAAATGCTTTGTGTACAAAGATGCTCACAGCAGCATTACAAATGAATTAACTATTCAATAATATGGTTCAATTAGGGAATGTCCACTTGGCAGAAAATAAAGGCTTCTAAAAGGGCTTGTATAATTTTAAAAACGTATAAATCTTTATATTGTGATGTTCAGGAGAAAAAATAATGTATACAGAGTAGTAATGCAGCTGAGGAGAAAATCTTCAATGCTCATAGGAAAAAAAATGATGGAAAGGCAAAAAATAAAAAAAAAATGCTTTCCCGTTAAAAAATCTTGCTTCCCTACCCCGGGCTACACAGCCACACCATCCACAACCTCAAAGGGGGGGGGGGGGGGGGGGGGCGGTTAGGATGGCACATATTGTCACAGGGTTTTGGACGCAGAGTGCCAGGCTCCCCAGGCTGCGCCGCTGATTCCCCAGCCCCCCTGGCATTCTCAGATGAAGAAAACTCTTTCAAGTCTTATCATCTGTTGACTTTACAAGCCCAGCTCCCACATGAAAGCACATACGGTGTTCGCAGGGACAGAAGCACACACAGCACATGTGGTCTGTGGGCTGCAAACAAACAATTCATTACACCAGAAACATCTTAGGAAACAGGAGGAACTTTCAGTTAGGAAGCGTCTGTTTACCGTCCCCATTAATCACCTGCGGGCACATGCTCGCAAACAGACTGACGCAAGACACAGGAAACAAGAGACAGGTCACCCCCCCCCCCCCGGCCGCCCCCGACAGAGGGGAGGTGCAGCCACAGCCCCGCGCCCCCCATCCAAACCGGGGAGGGGGGGGCGACAATGCCGCGGCGCCAAGGAACACAGCGGCCAGAGGATAGCTTTTTGGGTTGTCCATTTGGGCTGCTTCAAGGTACCACAGAAAAACACAGCTGAAGAGGATGCGGCCAAATTCTGCACTTTCCCAGAAACAAGACCCGGAGACTGACAGGATCTTGAGTCCTGGTCACGGGGTTATCTTTGCGGGACCACGCTTGCTCATGCTCGGGGACCTGTCCTCGGGGGCAGATCTCCCCAGTTTTCTAGAGCTCATCCACTGGCCTCCTGACACTGAGGCCTGAAGTCCCAAAACGAGTCCTGTACCCGACAGGTTCCAGGGAAGACACAGGCCACTGGCAGGAGCCAGGGAAGGAGCAGTGGGACAGCTCACCGGGTGTTAAGAACTGTGCTTCTAGAATGGTAGGCTTAGGAGGAGAGGAATTCCAGTAGGAGGAGCTTCTGGTCATCTTAGCGTTCCCATCCACATAAAATGCAGTCCCTGGAGTGAACATGGGCAGAGCTGGAAGCCAGGTCATGGCACCCCCATTAAGTCAACTCCCACAGGTGAAAAAAGTGCTGCTTGGCTTCTGAGGGCCAGCCCTGACCTACACCCTAGATTTTTGTTTTCTTAAAGAATCATTTGCATCTGTGAATATTAAAATACTACAGGAAAAAAAGGGGTGCTGGGGTGGCTCAGTCGGTTAGGCGTCCAACACTTGATTTCAGCTTAGGTCTTAAACTCAGGATCATGAGAACAATCGCTGTGCTCAGTGCGGAGTCCACCCCCCCAACCTGTGTGCACGTGCTCTCTCTCTCTCTCAAATACATAAATAAAAATCTTTAAATGCTACAGGAAAAAAAAAATATGCAAGGGCAGATAAAACGAAAAAATGGAAGCCTACTGATAAATGTTAAAGACGAGGGGTGCCTGGGTGGCTCAGTGGGTTAAAGCCTCTGCCTTCGGCTCAGGTCATGATCCCAGGGTCCTGGGATTGAGCCCCACATCGGGCTCTCTGCTCAGCTGGGAGCCTGCTTCCTCCTCTCTCTCTCTCTGCCTGCCTCTCTGCCTACTTGTGATCTCTGTCTGTCAAATAAATAAATAAATAATCTTTTTTAAAAAATGTTAAAGACGACCATGGCAACACTGGGGAGTTATTTTGCTATTCCTTCTCCATATGCTTGAAATTCTCCCTAACATAACAGGTTAGAGATTAAAAAAAAAAAAAAAAAAATACTTGGAAAGCCAGCAAAATAAAAGCAAACAGCATCATCTGAAAATGTGCAATGAAAGCCCAAGGTAGAAAAGTGGTTGTTTTTATTTAATAATGAGAACTGGTATCAGGCAAGATTCTTGTTTAAAAAAAAAAAAAAAAAAAAAAGAATTCAGCCATGTGAAAAGAAAGCTGGCCTAACTATAAGCAATAAACAAACACTGCTACAAAATAAGCCACTATCTATATGGAGACTGATAAGGATAAAAGGCATCTCACAAAGCTGTTTTACTTTCAGAAGGGAAAAAAGGGGTGGTGGCGGGGAGGGTGGTAGGTTCCTGTGCAAGTATGAAAACAGGTGTTAATCGAGGTACAGGTAAGGCTGGAGGAGGGACTGACAGGGGCAGACACGAACTTGCTCCCTGCTCCCCAGGGAGCAGCCACGGGACGGGACCCCCTTCCCTAGGGGGTCCCGTTCCTTGACATGACATAATCTTTACACCCAGAGACCCGGATGAGGTTGGGTGACCTCACTGCTACTGTTGTGCTCACTGAAGCCTCCTTTTTAACCAGGGACAGAAATGCCTCATAACAGATGGTCACACCCTTCCTTTGCCCAAGTTCACAAAGGTAAAAACGGAAACATTTTTATCTCCACAAGACATGGATTTTTATATTTCCATGAATAGTTTTTCTGGTTTCATTCTCCATCCCGTCCTCTCTGGAGCCTCATGCCCTCTCCCTCTGTCCTGGGCCACATGTGCACTCTTGACTTTGCTCCCCTTCTGAGCTATGGGTCTTTGCGGCTCCATGCAGGAGCACCAACAGCTCTACCATTTCTGCAGCTTCTCGACCATTCTGGCCACCACATGTACCTGCTGCTCCGACCACCCACTAGGAAGCAGCCCCTCCACGGCCACTTCTCGTTCTATGGCTTGCCCTGCCCCTTGAGTCTCGTACCTCTCAGCACAGCCTGACTTCTGCCCCCCTCTTTGGCTCCCTCTCACAGGAATGGACATTTCCAGGTTGTCCCTTGAGTTATCTCAGGGAGTACATGCTTTCCCGAAGCTTCAACCATAACCACAACGGGAGATTTCAGGTCCCCATCATCTTCTGAGCTCTTCTTTCTGGATCAACTGGACATTTCCACTATTTCCTACCAGCACCTCAGCCACCACCTGCCCAAAGTCATGCCCTCCATCTTTTAATTCAAACCTACTTCTACTCTTGATCCCCCTATTTCGTTAACAGTACCACTATTCTCTTAGAAGACAGGCGGGCTCCAAGTGACACTGTTGACTCTCATTTCTCCCCAACACATCCTGTCAGCTGCCAAACTCTAAGGTCTATATCTGTAACAATCATCGTTTTGTTTCCTATGCCCAGTATCCTTCCGTCATCAGAACTCCTTCCCTTTTAAGTGCTCCCTTTTTTCTGGTCTATGTGGCCTTTGGAACCAGATGAGTCTATGCTGAAGTCCTAACTCTGCCAATTACCAGCTGAGTGACCTCCGCAGAATTACTTAATCTCTTTGGGCCTGAATTTCCTCATCAATAAAGAAAAAAATATATAATAACACCAATAACCCATGAGGCATCTCTCTGTGGATTAAATAAGGACGGAATGTTTGTTAAGACTTAAAGTCTGTGCCTTGAGAATGGTGATGCTTGTAAGGACAGAAGTCAGATTATCCTTCTCTACCACTCAAAATCTTTTGGTGGTTTCCATTTCAATCATAAGGGCCAGTGGTCACCCAGTGGCCTACAAATTCCACACAATCCCACCCTCCCACCCTCTAATGCTCTCTCGCCATTTCCTCCTTGCTTATTCCAGCGGAGCTCTTCATAGCCTTCAAATACTGTCTAGCCTGCTCCTGCCTCAGGGACTTTGCATTTGCTGCCCCCTCTGCCCACATCTTTGATCAAATATCACCATCTCAGTGGTGTCTTCCTTGACCACCTCCTATCCCTCAGGGATCCTCTATACCTCTTCCCTACTTGATTTTTCTCCATGACACTTAAACCACCTCTGAAGTATAGCATATTTAACTTATTTTTTAAGAAACATTGACTCTAGCCACTGATTTACCTTTTGTTGTCTGCCATATCCCCAACACCTAAAACAGTGCCTGGCACAGAGGACTGATTGGAACAATCAGTTCAGGTTCGTTTCCTTCCTACCTCTCTTCCTGCCCAGTCTGAACATCCATCATTAATGACTTTTAATAATCCAGTAACTAGGTTCTACCACTCCTCAACCCAAAATCTACCTAGCCATCCCCTTTCCTCCATACCCAGGCTCTGAGTGCTGCTGAAGAAAACACTAAATCACTCGGAGAAAGCATTCTCCAGCTGGGCCCTAAGTCATAAGAGATACGCTTATCTACTTCCTGGTTGGCCTCTGTTCCCTCTTCCTCACAGCTAATATTTCAAACCTTCACTCCTTGCCTCAAGTTCTCCTCCTCTCCGCACCTGATTCTGCCTTCTGTGGCACAGGGGGAGTAAAAGAGGGCAGAGTGAGCTCTCCCAAACTTCCTACCCTTCTCCTCAAGTTTGCCCAATTTCATTCTTTCCTTCTAGCCCCCAGGTGGTACCATGTCTCCAAGGATCTTCTAGTCCTCCTCTGGCTGGCTAACTTCTTCCTCCCCAGCCCACAACACACCCAACCTCTGGTCTCTCCTTTCTCTCCTTACTCCTTTCTCTCCTTCTAGGTGTACAATTCGAGAAGTCTTGAGAAACCCACACATCCATGTAACCACCCTCACACCCTATGACGTTTCCGTCTCCCCAAAGCATTTTCTCACGCTTCAATATCCCCACCTTCAAAATCCCCAACTCCCACTCCATAATCACCAATGGATTCGTCGTGTTTATTCTAAAATTGTACGAATGCAGTTCCCCCATTAGGTTCTCTTGAGTGTCTGGGTTCCTTCTCTCTGCATCTGTTTTTGAAATTCAGCTATGCTGTTGCACGTTATCACAGTGCTTTTATATTGCTAAGTACTGTCCCACTGCATGGATGTGCCACAATTTGTTTACTGATCTGCCGAGGGACACTGGGTTTTCCAGTTTGGGGCTGGAAAAACATGACTAAAGCTGTTATGAGCATCCGTGTGCAAGTGTTTGTTGGGTTTTCACTTCTGTTGGGAAAATACCTGGAATGTGGAGCCATGCCGGTTTACATCTGACTTGACAAGGAGCTGTCAGACAGCTCTTCAAAGTGGTTATGCTACTTTAGGTTCCCACCAGCAGAGTGTAAGTGTCTGTATACTTGACTCTCCCCTTAATTCTAACCCACTCCCATTCAATTAGATCCTGAGTTGTGTAAGATTCAGCCCATAAACATTTCTCAAGGTCTGCCAAACTCAGCAGCCACCATTTCTCACTGGGTCTCCCCAGCAGTCTCCTAACCAGCCCCCTATCTGGGGTCTCTAGGTGCATTCTACCTACCGCCTGCAAGGGCTTGACAAAGGCAAATTTGTTCATGTCTTTCCTCCACAAAAAACCCTATGATGGCTAACCCCCTCTGCCTAGTGAATACTTTCCATCTCTGTGGCTCAAGTCAGAAGATCCCAAACTTTCTTGGTTCGCGGTGCCCTTTGTGTCTCAGTAATTTCTTCAGAGGGCCCTAGGCCATACTTTACAATTCCATTTATTAAACAGTTAGTTCTACACAACCTAGGTATATAGGGACTAGCAACTCAAAAGCCACGTGAAAAAAAGGAAAACACATAAATGGAAAGAAAACCATTTATTTCATTCTTAACCATAATTACTTACTAATGGGAGGTGCGCCTGCTGGGTGCATACAATATCCCAAACCTTATAATCGGATTAGACACTGGCCCCCCTCGTTACCATTCCACGTTGATTATCATGTGGTATTTTAATTTTGTCATGGCAACCACCAAAAATTGAGCTTTGCAAAGATACACTGTTGAAAGGAAAGGAGCACAACCTAATGTTGAAACTAGAAACTACCTTGAGTGTGGTATCTGACACTTGTTGAGTACTGCTAGGCTTCTCTCAAATATTTAAAACAAGGGGCGCCTGGGTGGCTCAGTCAGTTAAGTGTCTGCCTCCGGCTCAGGTCATGGTCCCACAGTCCTGGAATGGAGCCCCGCATTGGGCATCCTACTCAGCAGGGAGCCTGCTTCTCCCTCTGCCTGCTACTCCCTCTGCTTGTGTTCCCTCTTTGGCTGTCTCTGTCAAATAAATAAATAAAATCTTCAAAAACAAAAAATTTAGAACAAGGTGCAATGCCTTTTGTGAATATACTGTGGCACCCGGGGCCCCTCAGCACAGCTTGGGAACCAGAGGCCTAGGCATTCAGGGTTCTGCAAAACCTGGGCCCAATTCTTCTCCGGGCTTCTCTTTCAATCACGTCTCTTTCCTGAATGCCCCCATGCTTTTGCGTTGGTCTCTGTGCTCCAGGAAACCAGAAAATGACCACCCACTGCACTTGGTATCTTCTTAGGAGGCACAGATCATCCCCCCACCCCAGGCATAGGCGACCCTTCTGGGTCTCAGATATCGCGAGGCTGGATTGAATTTTCAGCAGGTTGAAGGACAGAGCCCATCTATGTTGCATTCTGTGAAATATACCTGGAAAAGTACATAAACCTTATGTACAGTTTAATGAGTAATCAGGGTGACGTCCAAGGTAACTGCCAAGGGGGCCTCGGTTCCCTCGTACTTAGTAAACGATGCTGTTTGCAGAATGAAAGGAAGTCAGGAATTTAGGATACTCAATACTGTATGTAGGATAGAGTCATTCCAATTTCACTTTTCCAAATGAAAAGGACTTTTCCACACAGAAACCCATGAGATAAAAGCTAAAGAGAGCTGCCACACACCATTGTTTGTTCACTCACAATTGAGATTTTACTTATTGGACAGAGAGAGAGAGAGAGAGAGCGCGCACAATCAGGGCGAGCAGCAGGGAGAGGGAGAAGCAGGCTCCCCACTGAGCAAGGAGCCCAACACGGAGCCCAATGTGGGGCTTGAGCCCAGGAGCCTGGGATCATGACCTGAGCCAAAGGCGCTTAACTGACTGAGCCACCTAGGTGCCCCATGTTCACTCACATTTAAAAATTATTTAAATGTATGGGGAAAAAAATGATCTGATATTTGCTACAAAAGGAAGGAAGTGAGGCCCACCATGTGGGGACAGCCCCTGGTGGTGGGCACTGGCTGCACGAGGATTTCATACCAGTCTACACTTTTGTGTGTGTTGAAGTTTTTATAAAATGAAAAAAATTTTTAAAAAGACAAACTTTAAAAAAGAAGCCATTTAAGGAAAGCCTTTCTTTTCTTTTTTTTTTTTTAAAGATTTTATTTATTCATTTGACAGAGAGAGAGAGACAGCGAGAGAGGGAGCACAAGCAGGGGGAGTGGGAGAGGGAGAAGCAGGCTTCCTGCTGAGCAGGGAGCCCGATGCGGGGCTCGATCGCAGGACCCTGAGATCATGACCTGAGCCGAAGGCAGAGGCTTAACCCACTGAGCCACCCAGGCGCCCTAAGGAAAGCCTTTCTGATATGTTCAGAAGAAACATCTGTTTTTCCTGCATTCACCTATAATACAAACCTTTGTATAAATAAATATAGATATTACTGTATCTATATAGTAATATATATCCATATATATAGATATATCTATATATATAGATATAGAGTAATATCTATACTCAACATGGGGCTCGAACTCATGATCCTGAGATCCCTACTGACTTAGCCAGCCAGGGGCCCTAAACCTTCTCTTTCTAAAGTGAAGCCTGATCCCCCAGGGTTTGAAGGCACTGGAGGGAACCAGGCTCGAAGGGCAAGGAGGACCCGGTTAGCAGCACAGCATACTTCCCTAACACACGCCTAGCAGAACTGGTGAGGGTGTGGGAACACAGAGGGGGTGATTAGTCAGCAAAACCGAAAAATGTCTCTGATGAAGTCAACCAAAATTTACATAAGTGTCTCAAACCAGACCTCAGGTCCGCCAGCCTCTCCCTAGAGGTAGTTCTGGGCAGACTTTCTTCCATGTAGGAAGGAATGGATTCCTTTGATTACGGAAGCCACAAGAACAGGTTGCCCATTTGACTGGAGCTTAAGCAACCTTACAAGATCATTCTCTTCTCTTTCTCAGATGAGCATTGATATTTCTGGAACACACTGCTTCTCTGGTGAGATCTAGATGAGCCCTGGTTTTTCTGCCCTGCCTCACCACATTCTTTCCAAAGCACAACCACCTAGCTGACCCCTACATTGTACCTGGCATTTAAAACTGGCTTACTCTCGGACTAGAAACTTCTCTAGGTACTAGATGACTTCTCTAGGTAAAACTAAGATGTCACAGCACATCTGAAATTCTCCAAACCAGCTCCTTCTATCTCTAGCAATGATTTTAACTCTTCTGGGTTGGTCCTTCTGAAAGGTATTTATGGACCAAAAAAGCCAGAAATGAAGGCTCCTCATATACCAAATATTCAAGAGCCTTGTCCTTCCCTCCCTCCCTTTCTGAGAAAGAGTGTGACAACCCAACTACTGGTAATCATCTGTTGAGATTTACCACAAGCATCTCAAAAGCAAATGCTGGGCATGTGCCAACTGTGTGGGATATAAAAGGAGTTTATAAAGCCGACGTACATGAACAGTGAATAATGAACTGCTGAAACCTATAGTACGTACCACAGGATTTCCTGGGTGACGGAAGTCACTGAGGGCTAGTGTACTCGGGGAAGACAGACTTCATAAAGAAGGAGGACTCAGAGGACGGGGATGACCAGACAGCATAAGTGAAGAACCATCACCCCCATTTGTGGGAATGAAGACAGGCTTGGCAAGCGGCAGGTGTTCCTTCTGAGGAGCCACGAAAGTAAGGCCAGACAGTAGGCAGCAAGGCCATGGAGCAGAAAGTTGTGAAAACTCTGATGTGGTACAGTGGGCGCTAACCAGGGGCTGACTGGAGGCTTCTGAGCAAAAGACGCTCCATGTCTGTTGAAGGAAGGTTAGACAGGCGGGCATCAGGGCATGAAGTGAAGGAGAAAGGGAAGGAGTCACAAAGGACAGTGAGGAAGGCGGCCCGGTAACCCCAGTCCGATGGCCTGTACCTGCACCGGTGTGGGGGCAGGAGGAAGGACGGCTGGAAGGGTGGCAGGAGGGCTGGTTAGGAACCAAACAGGAGGGGGAAACGTAGCAGCAAAATCTCCTGTTCAAAAAATGCAGTGGAAAAAGGATGCAAAGAGGACATGGAGATTTAATCCTCAGATAGTGAAGCTAGACTGGCTGGTCTGAAGGCAATAAACCACTGGCATCTCCTCAAGAAAATGCTGAAGGTTCTACTTTCTTATAAAAATTATTAGTAAAAACAAGGTCATTCACCCTTCCTAACTCCAAAGGTAAGTCTCCCACATATGTTCAATGCACTCCAGTAAACCAGTTAGGAACTTCTCCCCAGCGGCAGCTCATTTCCGTCCCCAAAGGAAAGTACTCCCGTAATCTAAACCTCAAGTTCCCATTAATTTGTAAGATCCAACGTGTACGGCAACAAGTCTCAAATGTTCTTCAAAGTTCAGCTTTCGTAGGAGAGCATTTTATTTTATTTTTTAAGATTTTATTTATGTATTTGAGAGAGAAAGTACACAAGGTTGGGGGAGGAGCAGAGAGAGGGGGAGAAGCAGACTTCCCTCTGAACAGCAAGCCGGATGCAGGGCTCGATCCCAGGACTCCAGGATCATGACCTGAGCTGAAGGCAGACGCTTAACTGACTGAGTCCCCCAGGCACCCCAAGGAGAGCCTTTTCATGCAGGCATCCAACCAAGAGCTGATCCTCAAATTCCAGATCTCACCAGAACTGGAAAAGGACATGACAAGGTTTCTTGCAGGTGAAGCTCTACAAGTCACCAAATGTCATGTCGGACGGAGACAAGCATGTGGCGGGACCAAAGTCATCTGAAAAACCCCCCTTTCCACAGGCAGTCTGATTCTACTGTGTTCTTGCTCACCCTCCCCCGGCAGAAGTAACCCAGACCTCAAAGTGCACATTGATCACTATAATCAACAGTGAAAAGAATTCAAGGAGAACAAGACAACTCAGTGCTACGGCCTGCGCCCAAACACCTCTCACGACGCAGAACGGCACAGAACTCATTCGTGGGCAATGGGGGTGCCCTCAAACCTGGCACAAGTAACAAAGTCACAGCCTTCAACATTCACAATCTTATCCCCAAACAGACCTAGTAATGCTGCGAGGACCCCCAGAGTTGAAATCTGTGCCATTCTGTGTGGAAACTGCTGTTTTAAGCCTAGAAAATTCCAAAAGAGGAGACCAATTAGAACTGCTAACAAATGTTCCTTCTTACAATTCCCTTCTTCTGTTTCCGTCACACCTCTAAAGGCAGACCTCAGGCTCTTCCAGAGGAACAGGCATGCTATTTAGGGATAGGAGAGAAAACCAACTGCAAAAAGTCATGAAAGCCGCATGAAACTCAAGGTCAGGAACTGGAACCTGCTGTGACAATGGTCCAAGTGACAGATGACACATCCCACGGGGGCAGAGTCTAGTCTCATCTGTTCTCAGGCTTCCAAAAGACATCTTAGTGGGAAGGGTTCTGGGACCCAAGTCAGCATTAGGTGCCTGAGACATTTACGGAGCGTCCCCGGCCGTCTAGAGAGCCCAGCCTCAGGAAGTTAAAATTTAGGAGGCAGCTGGGAGGTTCGGTCAGTTAACTGTCCGACTCTTGATACCAGCTCAGGTCATGATCTCAGGGTCATGACATCAAGCCCCGTGTCAGGCTCTGTGCTGAGTGAGCAGCCCGCTTACGATTCTCTCCTCCTCTCTCCTCCCGCCCACCCTCATGCTCTTTCTCAAAAATAAATTTAAAAATAAATTTTAAAAAAAGAAGTCAGAATTCAGTGGGAAGACAAACATAAACTAAAATGCACAACACAAGTACCCCTGAATCCACATGAGGAAGGGGCTCACCCAGGTGGAGGGGTCAAGCAGGTGGCCTCCGAAGGGGCTCCTGAAGGATGACTAGGAGCCTGTCCAACACTGCAGGCTGCTGATGGGGAGGGAACACAAGCCAAAGCCCCATGTCTCTGAGGCCTGGAGGGGTGGGTGAGGGCCAGATGGTGAAGGGCCTTGCCTGTACACCAAGGAGGTCAGACGCGACCCTGTAAACCGGTGCTTCTCTAACTGTGGAGAAGGACCAGCTATTGAAAATTCCAGCCCATCGTGGATGACGCCTGGGATCCCTCCTGGACTTCTCGAAGACAGCTGGGCAGACCACACCTGGAGTGCTGCTTGGCGGGCACAAGACTAGCTCAGCAGGGGTGTGGCATGGTCCCGTGGTGTCATTAGAGGTCAGGTCTGACAGCAGCGTGATGGCCGAAGGACAGCCGGAAGCTCCTGTACTGATGTAGGAACGGATGCTGAGAGCCTGGCTAAGGCACTGGCAAGGAGGGCGGCGAGGAGTCAGATTTGAGAGACACTACTTCGGTCACCATAACAGAACTCAGTGAGCGAGTGGCAAAGCATCATGCTACACTTATGCAACTCGGGGAGCCGCAGCAGTGGTCGGCACCAGCAGGAACCAAGGGAAGAGGCATGTGGTAAGAAAGGCAAACACACGTGACACCTGAAGAAAATCTTCCCCTATAACTCTAGTGTTTCTCTTACTCTATGTTGTCTAGTTTAGTCTTTTAAATAATTCTAGTTCATTTTAATAACGAGTATTTTCAAGGTGAATGCAAGAAGCCTGAAACCAGCCCTGGAGATACCAAAGAAAAGCTTTTCAGCCTCACCAAGCCAAAGCAGGCTTTAGAAAATGGACCGAATGCCACACACAGCAGCAAAGCTTTCTCTTTGCGTCTGGGCTGAAAGTACAGAAAGCAAACACCCTGTCTTCACTGCTGAAATTTCAGACAAAGACAGTTCTGGTGTGGCTACAGTCACAAAATCATAGCCTAGAAAGATCGCACCTCACTTGGTATGTCACAACTCAAGTTAGTTTCTGAAAACAAAACTCATTTTCTGTACTAGGTGCAGTTTGCTGCTGCGGTGTAAGAAATCTCCACTTCTGGGAACAGCAACACATGTTTGGGTGAAGAACAAAAGCACCTGCCAAAACTAATCTGTGGAAAGAAAAAAAGAAAACAAAACTCTCCCAGCTTGTTGGCCCCTGAAATGAGTAAACAAATCAGGAAACCATGAAATGGAATAACAGGTATATATAGTCTGTCTAACCTCAGTTTGAGGAGTCACAGGGGTGTCTATTTCCATCAGCAGTCTCTTCTATTTGACTCTGATTCCCCACTGCGACTCAGGCCCAAACCTGTGGCCTCCCTTGCCTGGACTGGTGCAGTAGCCTCCACCTAGTCTGCAGCTTCCTCCTGGCCTCCTCAGCTCAGTCTCAACACAGCACATGCTGACCCTGTGAAGTGGAGGCCAGGTGTCTTAGTCATCGCGGGTTGCCTCAACAAAATACCACAGCTTTAGTGGCTTCAACAACAGACACTTCTTTCTCACAGTTCCAGAGGCTTTAAGTCCAAGATCAGGGTGTCAGCGTGGTTGGGTTCTGGGGAGAGTCCTGTTCCTGGCTTGCTGATGGCAGCCTTCTTGCCATGTTCTCTTATGGTGAGGGAGAGCAAGGCTCTGGGCCTTTCCTTTTCTCAAAAGGGCACTAATCCCATCATGGGGTGGAGCGGGGGCTCCTTCATGACCTCATCTAAGCTAAATCCCCCAAGCTCCACCTCCAAATACTATCACACAGTGGGGTAAGGCTTCACCATGTGAATTTTGGAGGGACACAAACATCAGTCCATAATACCATGGCATGTCACCCTCTGCTCAGCTATCTCCAATGGTGACTTCAAAAAGGCCAACCTCCTCACACCAGCCACCAAGCCCTATGGCTCTATGGGGAGGGCACAGCTTGCTGGTACTCGGGAAATCTGTGAGGGCATTTCTTAGTGGTCCCAGGGACTGGTGGAGGGTGTATGGGAGGTGAGGGGGGAACACAAGCACTAGGTGTGGGGCAGAGAGCACTGCAGAGCCAAAGCCCATCCCAAATCTATACATGCTCTCATGTCTGTCAGACTCTCCCACAGGCCAAAAGCCTTTAATAGCTCCCCGAGCCCACAACCTCACTTGTGTAAAAGCACAAAGGCACTTTTCGCATAATTTTATACAGCTCATCTTCGCAGAATGTAACTATTGTATAAATCCGTTGAGGTCACACTGCTTTGGTTTGGGGTGTTACCGAGAATTATTCATCGTCTTGGAAACCCATCCCCATCAGGATCCCGGTGTTTCGCTTGGTCCGTGGTAGCGGGCACCGTGTTCACTCGGAGGTGGAGCATCACGGTGTGTCAGAGCATTACGTGTTAAATCACATACACGTGAGTAAAAGTTACTTTTCCATTATTCCAGTGTTAGATTACCAGCCGGGTAATACATGCATTTCTTTCTGAAATTGTGTGTGTGCATGTGTGTAGCTTACGGTCTTACACATTTCATTCCAGGACATTAGCAGGGGCATTTTTATAATAAATAGTCTATGAAGACAGTCTATGTGTCCTCACGTGACCGGTGCTCTGATCTCACCTCCTGCTACCCATCTTCTCCTTTACCCCCGACTCTCCCTCCAGCCACACCAACACGGTTCCTCCACTGGCCCAAGGACTCTCCCACCTCTGTCCCTGCTACGTTCTGCCTAAACACTCCCCTGCTGCCTTGAGTTCTTGCTCAAATGACACCTTCCCAGGGGCATCATTCCTGCTTAAAATTGCAGCTCCCCACCCCCGCAACACCCGGTACTCCCTAATTCCACTGTCCTGCTTTACTTTTCCTCTATAAAGTCTGCTAATTTATTTCCTTGTCCATTTTCCACTAGAATGAAAGCCCTAGGAGGGCAGGATTTTGTCTGTTTCGTTCAACTGCTGTATCCTCAGGGCCTAGAACAATGTGGGGATACCTTTAAAGGTAATTTACAGATTAATGGTTTAAAAATACCAATTCTGAAAACTTTAGTTACAATTGCAAGATTAAGGGGTGCCTGGGTGGCTCAGTGGGTTAAGCCTCTGCCTTTAGCTCAGGTCATGATCTCAGGGTCCTGGGATAGAGCCCTGCATCGGGCTCTCTGCTCAGCGGGGAGCCTGCTTCCCCCTCTCTCTCTCTGCCTCTCTGCCTGCTTGTGATCTCTCTCTGTCAAATAAAAAAAAAAATCTTTAAAAAAAATACTTTAAAAATTGCAAGATTAAAAAAATATATGTGTGTGTGTGTGTGTGTGTGTGTATACTGTAATAGACATAGTACACAGATCTGTAGAAATACATATTATATATTTTATACAGCTACTGGAATCCAGGACTGAATTTAACTAAAAAAAAGGCAACCTATTCTCGGAAAAATGAGACTTAGAACATCTTAAATATTACTTGAAATTACTAGACCTTGCTGAGATTTCTCAAATTCTCCCTTTAAGTGTCTTTTAACACCTCCCTGCTCTGCTTCCCTAATGTTACTGGATTCTACTGATTTTATTTCTGTCCCACCTTTCCCCTTCCCCCTGCCCCCTTTGCACAGCCTGGCCTCCCTGTCGCCAGCCCACACTCCCACACTCCACTGCAGGATTAAAGGTTTAAACCTGTTGAGTCACTCACTTGCTGTCACATTAATGGACCCAGCTTCCTGCTCATTCAAATACAAAAGCCTCGATGCTACCATAGGGGTCAACATCCCCTCCGGGCTTCTCTCCCACCACCTCTGTACTTAAGCTCCTCTCAGACAGGACCTGTTCCTACACCCCAGACCTGCTGCCCCTTTTGCAGGCCTCGAAGTCCCTACCACCTCCCTTAGAAACCCTGGGTCTGTGCTGGAGCTGTGGCACCTGTCATTTCTCCCTATCAGGCTGTGGGCTCCTTGAGGACAAGGACGGGCTGCTTATTCTCAGTGCCCTACAAAGTATCCTTCACAGATTAGATTCTCTAAACACTCGTTAATTAAGTAAAAGAGAGAACAATTCTTTAAGTTCTACAGTATGGGAGAGAAGAGAGGTGCCTGGGTGGCACAGTTGGTTAAGCGGCTGCCTTTAGCTCAGGTCATGGTCCTGGGGTCCTGGGGTCCTGGGATCGAGCCCCACACTGGGCTCCCTGCTGCTCCCCTTGCTTGTGCTCTCTGTCAAATAAATAAATAAAACCTTTTAAAAAATTAAAAATAAAGTATAGGAAAGAAGAGATGGATTTTGATGTTTGACTAAGTAACAAACAAGGTGAGACACAGTTTTGCCAGATACAGCCAAGGCTATTTGTAGAAATGAAGACTTCGACAAGATCAATTTAAAACAATACATGCAGGGAGAAACAAAGCACAAGAATGAAGTAGCTTGGGCCAAAAATGCCCTGCCTGGGAACGCTGAGACTGAGGACCCAGCCCTAATATTCAACAGTAAAAATGTTTATCTCAATCCTTCTGTTGAGGATTTGTTGAATTCGCCTTTGGACAAAATCAGAAATTGTGAAAATTTAAAGAACGGTCCTTTTGTTTTAAAAATGTTAAAAGGTGGGCCACCGGGGAGGCTCAGTTGGTTTAGCGGTGAAGCACCCACCTTCCGCTCAGATCATGATCCTGGGGTTCTGGGATGGAGCCCCAAGGCGGGCTCCCTGCTCAGCAGGGGTCTGCTTCTCACCCTCCCTGCTCATGCTCTCGCACATGCTCACTCTCAAATGAATAAGTTTTAAAAAAATTATTTTAATAAAAATAAAAACTAAAAACATTAAAAGGCTGAAATAGGAAGGAGAGAAAGTACAGATAACATTCTGGGAGCCTGTAATGCAACGCCAAAAGCCGGCTCTATAGTCTCCCCGTGGCCACCCTCTCCTGAGAGCTCTGGTCCTTTCAGCTGCCTAGGGTTCCTGCTGAGCCCAGCAGGAGACAGACAGGTGAGGCAGGTGCTCTGTGGTACCCCAGCTGCCATCATCTCTGGGAGGCAACTAGGTTTGCTGTCGAACTGGTAAAATGGTGTGTGACCTTCTGACATATGCCAATTTTTGTCCATTTAAAACACTGTTTTGGAACATTTTATTATCAAAGGAAAAACACTCGCTGTGCTCATGAAAATAATGAGTCATGTCACAGAGCAGTGACGAAAGAGAGCACGCTGGTCAGACCCTAATCTACAGCCAAATCAGAATTATTACTGGACAGAATAATAGAGAAGACTCTGAAAGCCCCAAATCCTTGGATTTGCATGGCTTTATCCAGGAAGATTACTTTGGAAATCAAATACCATTTCCCAGCTGTAGGACTCCACTCTGCTAACTATCACCAGGAAGACAAGATCATAAAAAAAGGAGGCATGGCAGATTAAATGAGAAACAAGCTCAGTCTTTCACTTCCCTCAACGTAAAGACCCAATAAAGTGGCTAGCTTGGATGAATGTCAAATTTTACAGCCCTCGAGGATTTCAGCCTCTATAAAAACAAATGAGTAATATGAAGTTACAGAAGATAGTTCTTGTAATTATGATTACAAGATTCTAATCATTAGATAGAACTTAAAAAAATTTAATGTAGTATGCCTTTGTGAAAGACCTACCAGCCAGAACTATTAATAGAAAAGCCTAGAGCTACTTAAACATGAAATCTGGAAAGGAAAAAAAAAAGATAAAGCTTGCCTCTTTAATTGATGCATTTGGTGAATGATCCCCATTTAAGCTGTAAATGGACCCTCTGAGTATAATTTCCTCTCTTCTCCTTGATGCCACTATCCTTTTTAATTTTATTAAAGATGTGTAACAGTTTTTCTCTTTTTCTGGAATAGGTTTCCTCAGAAAGCAGCTGAGCAAATGCCCATGTCGCCCAAGGTCCAAAGCCAAAATTACCTTCTTTTAAAGTCCATTTGATCGAGCCTGTCCTCTTGCTGACAGCATGCAAACTTCCATCCAGAGTTGACACAAACAACAAGGTTTCAGGAAGCGTCACTGTGCTGGGACTTCCAAAAATCTGCAATGAGATGTGGAAAAATCTTTGTGTTCAATAGGATTCTTCGTCTTGGGCATGCGTAACCACACACAGAACCCCCGGGGACACCCCAGAAGTTTTCCTTCTAAAATCCGCCACCTCACAGACGAAGACGTTGCGGTTACAGAGCCTACGTCCAAGGACACATGTCTAGACAACAGCCAAGTCAGCACTAGACCCCAGGTCGCTTTATGCTATCTCAGCAGCAATCCTTCCTGCAGACAGACAGGCTTATAACCTGATATGACAAAGACAAGGATTCTGAAATAATCCACAGGTAGCCCCCACTGAAACGGGAAGAAAGTATGCTCAGCTTTCTAATGGACTTCCTTCTCTTGGTTATACTTCACCTTCTAAAACCTGGTCATCTTGCAAATCTCCATGGTAGAGAAAAATGCCAACATACCACATATACCCGCATGCACTTACAGAATTATAAAAAGGTGAAATATTAGGGGAAAGTGTTTAAAGCAAAATAGGAAAAAACAGCTCTCATTTTATAAAAAATTTATGTAACAAAAAAACAAGATTTCAAAAAAGGTTATAAAATGTATGAAAAACATAACCCAAATTGTTCTTCACTTATAATCAAAATATAAATAAAAATGTACCTTTTATGCTTAATGAGTTAAAACCCGCACTCTCTTTACAGAAAAGAGCCAAAGGTGGTGAAATTTACTTTCTCATCCATCGTTGGTGGCAATGAAAATTAGAAGTTGGTGCACTCTTTCTGGAAAGCACAAAAGTGCTCACATTTTTGATCCTATAATTCTACTTCTACATCCTGAATAGTTTCATATACAGAAAAAGCTGTGTGCCCAACGGCGTTCGTTGTATCCCATTTACAAACACAAAAACTGGAAAGATCTGAATTTCCAAGATCTTAATGGCTGAAATAAATTATGACACATACACTCAATGGAATTTTTTTTTAAGATTTTTAAAATTTATTTATTTGAAAGACAGAGATCACAAGCAGGCAGAAAGGCAGGCAAAGAGAGAGGAAGGGAAGCAGACTCCCCGCTGAGCAGAAAGCCCGATGCGGGGCTCGATCCCAGGACCCTGGGATCATGACCTGAGCCGAAGGCAGAGACTTTAACCCACTGAGCCACCCAGGTGCCCCCACTCAATGGAATATTATGCAATCATTAAAATAGCACTTCGGGAAAATTTACAGCAACGCAGAAAAATGCTTCTATCAGTCTTCATGTGAAAAATATAGAATCCAAGATTTAATGTACACTGTGGTGACAATTATACTGGGCAGATTTTTTTGGTCTGCTGGTCCTCTAGCTTGGCTAAGAACTGTACCCTCCCCCACGCAGTCTCCACAAAAGCAGCTGTGTGTGAACACACACGCATGTACACACGTGCAATGCACGCATGTACAGGGGATGGCTGGTAAGTTTTCCTGGGACAACACCCCTTTGAGGTCTGGGCCCATTCAGCCATGCCACCTTGTAGTAAGATTTTCTCTTCGTCAGCACACTGTCCCACAAATTATCCGGTTCCTGGTGATCTTCAATTAAAAATGGGCCGACACAACTTGCTTATACTGTGAGAGTTTGGATTTGGGCACAAAAATTTTAAAATACAGGAGTATGGCTGGCTTTTAGCACTAAACAACAAGTCTGGGGGGCTTACTTGTGCACAGCAGCCTGACCCCAAAACACCTGCCCACTCTTGGTAAGAACCAGGATGGCACTTAGTCGCTTAAGAAGGAAAGCCCCATGCGGGGCACCTGGGTGGCTCAGTGGGTTAGGGCCTCTGCCTTCAGCTCAGGTCATGATCCCAGGATCCTGGGATCGAGCCCCACATCGGGCTCTCTGCTCAGCAGGGAGCCTGCTTCCTCCTCTCTCTCTGCCTGCCTCTCTGCCTCCTTGTGATTTCTCTCTCTCTCTCTCTCTCTGTCAAATAAATAAATAAAATCTTAAAAAAAAAAAAAAAAAAAAAAAAAAAGAAGGAAAGCCCCATGTCTGTCTCCAAAACAGCCCGAGATGGCAGGACAAACACCGGGTCCCTGCACTCCTTCTCCACGGTGGAGACCCCACCGGCAGAGGGGGCAAAGCAGCTGCTACACTGTCCTCCCTTGCCGGCTCCTGGCCTAGAGGTGAAGAGGCTCTACCCTTTCCTTCGAGCAGAGCCAGGGCCTCTCACCTAGAACGGGAGAACCGAGAGCAACCTTCCCCACTGCTGGCTCAGTCTATCCTCGGTGTGAAGCCTCAACCCAAGGAAGAGAAGTCTGCTTTTTACCTGGCTGGGAAAACAGAAGCCTCAGCAAGGGTGGTCCTGCCCTAGCAGGGAGTCCAGTGTTTTGGGGATGAAATCCTTTTAGCCTACAGGATATAGACGGTGAGAAGCTTCATCTGCACCCGCTCACACCCGAAACGCACATCGCCCAGAGCACACGGGCTTGCAGAACAGTGGCCGGAGGACAAGACCACTGCGGGCTGTCACTCAGCGAGACTGAAGGCAGTCTCCCACGGAGAAGGTAGAATGGCTTTGCAGCTGATGGGGGACAGCAGGGTCATGTCAGGTGCGGGCAGTCTAGAGACTGAATAAATCAAAAGGAAAGAATGTGTGCAGATCTGGGGACCAACAGGTGGAAAGGCCTGCTGAGCCCCCCTCCACCTGTCAAAAGTTCCCTCAAGAGCAGGCATTTTGTAAGTAGGTCTCGGGATGACACAAGAATTGTGTTGAGCTTGGTAAAAAACTAAACTCGGGCGATTTCTGTCAATGTTTGCTGGGTGGGAGAGAGACAAAGACTGAAATGGGGAAAGAAGCCTGAGAAGAAACACAGCTGACAGACAGAGTGAGTGCCCTGGCTTCTACCCTTCCTCAGGCCAACTTCCTGTCCTTGGGCTCACAGAACCTCATGAGAAATTCCCCTTTGCTGACATTTCTTGGAACTAGATTTCTGTCCCTCGCAACCCAAGACAAACACACACGCCCCTATGAAAAAAAAAATTATACATATGAAGATGAAGGAAATATTACAAAATTATAGAAACACTTTTTTCTCCTGGATTTTCTTAAATTTTCTATAATACAATTGTGTAATCAGCAATGAATTTTTCGTAAAATAGAAAGGAGATAGCCCAGTGAGCAGGTGGGAGAGAAGCTCACATTTAAAGGAGCTTGAGCAAGCCTGTAAGTTCCAGATGAAGCGCTTTCCATATTAGGATTCTCAGACAACTCGGCCACCTTTGATCATTAACGTCCACAAGACAGAAACAAAAGTTTAGAAACAAAGAGGTCTCTCGGTAAGACAGTTTGCCTGGGTGGCTCAGTGGGTTAAAGCCTCTGCCTTCGGCTCAGGTCATGATCCCAGGGTCCCGGGATCCAGCCCCACATCGGGCTCTCTGCTCAGCAGGGAGCCTGCTTCCTCCTCTCTCTCTGCCTGCCTCTCTGCCTCCTTGTGATTTCTCTCTCTCTCTCTCTCTCTGTCAAATAAAGAAATAAAATCTTACAAAAAAAAAAAAAAAGACAGTTCGTATCCAGGAACGGATGAGTTCTGTCATTGTTATTAAAGCCTACAGTACAGGGGCGCCTGGGTGGCTCAGTGGGTTGAGCCGCTGCCTTTGGCTCGGGTCGTGATCTCAGGGTCCTGGGATCGAGTCCCGCGTCAGGCTCTCTGCTCGGCGGGGAGCCTGCTTCCCTCTCTCTCTCTCTCTCTCTCTCTCTCTCTGCCTGCCTCTCTGTCTGCTTGTGATCTCTCTCTGTCAAATAAATAAAAAAAATCTTAAAAAAAAAAAAAAAGCCTACAGTACAATTTTGATGAACTGAATGCCCCCAAATATATCTTATCACAGTATTAATATTCAAATGGGTCAATATTTACTAAAACCTATCAGTGCTGCTTCATTACTAGTGTGGAAACAAAAGACACCTGCCTTGTCTGAGCATCTTGGAAACCACAGGAAGAGCAATTATCTATGGTTGGTTGGTGAATCGAAATAAAACACTAATCACATAACTAACAGAGTCCTCTGAAAATCTCAGAAATACCAGGTTTGGCTAGAAGTTGAATTTAGCAACTGAGAGCACTGACGGTTAATCACAGTGTCCACACTGACGTCACAAACCCTGTCACAACAGGCTTCTCTCTTCTTTGGAGGCTGCTGATGGTTTCCAATTAGAATGTTCGGGGAGCCACTGTGAACAGTGTTATTCTCTCACATGGCAAATTAACATGACAACATTGCTGGCTTTTCTCCCCCAACATTTTTGAAAGCGTGAAAATGCCTGCCTTCGGAGGCAGTTGCTATTACTAAGGTGAATTAAATAAGCGTCCAGATGCCTTTTGGGATACTGAGCACAGCTGAGAACCTTTTGTACCTGGACAGCTAAAAATGCTGCTTTACAATAATGACCTTGCACGTTAGCTCACCCAGCCATTGTAGCCGCCAGGGTTCCCTTCTCTCTACGATGGAAGAAATGACCGGAGGCCCTATGGTTACACACGCTCATTTCTGGAGAGCCTGAAAACGTAAACAAAATGCTGATTCTGCAGATCGGCTTCAAGCTGACCACCTGGAATCTGACTCATTTTTCCAGCGAGCGGGATATGTACTCCCGGCTTTGATGGCTGCTTCTAAGAAGTAATCACAGTGACATCGTGGAGGGGAGACACAGGTGGCGGGTAACCGAGTCTAACCTAACACTAAACACCCATGAGCCAGCTGGTCCTCACGCAAGTCTGACCCCGCTCGCTCTCTCCCAGGAGGGGACCCCGACATAACAATGCTGTGAAAAATGAACAAAGCCGGGCAGTTCAGGGCAGAGGATGCTGAGCAAAGGGTCACTAGTACAACCCACTTATTTCACGTAAGTTCATTCCGTGATGGTAGAACTGCCCTCATGGCAGCCATGCTCGGCCAGGACTTCAACAAGAGCCTTTCTCCTGGGAAAACAAAGGCAGTACTGGAACTGCATCCTCATGTTTAAGGTTCTGATGGTAAAGCAAAGCTCAGCATCTACACCACTTCATAAAACACACCACTCATTCTGCCTTTCTGCCAAGACGTGGAAGCAACTACCAACAGCTTAGAGATGATTAAAATGAGAATTTCATTCTGATATTCTAAACTCAGCTGACTGTTAGTTGCTCTTGCATTAATTAATTCAACACCTTATATTTCAGGTAAGAAAAAAAATCTTTCCTAAAATGAGTTCTGAAATAACTTTGTTTAGAAAATGTCTTCAGGGGCGCCTGGGTGGCCCAGTTGGTTCGGTGTGTGTCTTTGGCTCAGATCATGATCCCAGAGTCCTGGGCTGGAGCCCGACATTGGGCTCCCTGCTTAGCGGGGAGTCTGCTTCTCCCTCTGTGCCCTGCCCATCCCACTTGGGCATGTACACACGCTCTCTCTCTCAAATAAATAAAATCTTAAAAAAAAAAAAAAAAGGGAAAGAAAAAAAATCTTCAATAAAGAGAATTGGACACCAGAGATTGGATCTGTTAAAGCAGCACAAAAACAGAGGAAACCACTTCTCCCAAACCTGCCCCACCCCCATTTTTGAACTAGTACTTGGGACTGGTCAGGCAAAGAGGCTGTTCACCAGTGCCTGGAAAGCAACCAGTAAAGCCCAGGGCTTGGTTTCATTTTGGGCGCTGTGTCTACCACTGAGGTGGCTACTCCTTTTCACTCACCCTCTGCCCCCCGCCAAGGAAGAAAAGCGAGGAAGCACACGCCAGCTCCTCCAAGATTTAGAACGGGGGAACCAGTGGTTGCCACCAGGGTTTGCAGAAATGCTGCATTTTCCAAAGAAATACAGTGCTTAAGTTTCAGACACACATTTCAAGAAACAGGCCACACACACACTGACTACCTAACAACAAGGGTCAGAAATAAGTTAATAAAAATAGCACAGACTTTTCATCTTGAAGTCAGTGGGAAGGAGTGGTGCCACGCACACGTGTCTCCTACCAGCTTTCCAAAGTCATCTATGCTTGGTAAGTGTGGTAGTGCTGGTTCTGTTTACAACACTGGTGATGACCCACCCCCCCGAAAAAGAGGTGTACACATACACCCAGAAGACCCACCACTATGAACAAGGAAGCCACATCCTTCTCAGCTGGCATGCCCATCAATCAAGTCAAGCCCAAGTTCGATCTATATGACAACACTGTAGCAGTAGCTTAGTCAGGTAAGCAAAAACAGTAAAAATAGTTACAATCTTTTCTCTGAATCTTCTCTACTTCCTACCTGTGCTCCAGCAGACCACAGTCTGTACAATAATATTAGAACATAATAATCAGGCTAATAACATCATGATTTTTTTTTTCTTTTAGAAGTACCACACCAATTTCCAGGATACACCATTGAGATAAACCAACAAACTGTTGAGAGACAGTTTTTTTTATTTTGTTGTTTTGGGGGTTTTTTTAACTAATTTTTCCTCCATCTTCATTGGATTACTCTTACATTGCATAATCCCAGCTTTAGTTTCTTTATTTCAGGCTAAGAAAATCATTCCTCCAAACTAAAAGTACAATACTTGCGTTACTCGAGCAAGGATACTGGCATGCTGCCAATAAAATATTATTACACAAGATAGCATGTACCTAAATTCCTGGAACCTACAACCTCCCATCTACAACCGGGTCTGCCTTATGCAGAGCAGTGGCTCCTTGCCAGGCCTCAAACCCACCGGGCACTGGCAACAGAGGCAAAGTGAAGGTAAAGTGACTTACAAGTTCATTTTGGTTGGGATAACATATACACATTACAGTTTTACAGGTAAGATGTAAAACAAGTCTCCAAGCGTGGGAAGGATTGGATAAGAAAGATTTCCGCAGTGTTTTGTCTTACTACTTAAGGATACATGCGATCTTGAGAACAGTTAAAACTGCATGTCCCCAGATGCAGAATAATGGATTTCAAATGGATTAGAATGTGCTACGGAATCAGAGCTTACAATTATTAATCTTAGCAACAATGCTCAGAGATGAGGAGGGCCTTCTCTGTGGGGGATGTACAATGCCAAAGGAGGGAAGAGAGACTGCTTGTGTGGATGGAGTACAGGAGGTGGCCTCTGATGGTTAAGAAGGCAGAGGAGAGGGGTAATGGCTAACAGACCGGATTATTCTGCTGGTCATAATTAGCTGAAAGCTACAGGATGGATGAACTGATTTTAAGAGAGATCAATAAGACATTTTCTGGCATGCCATAATAAGACATCACCCTTAGGGGCTTTACTCATGCACACGTGCATGCACACGTATACACACACACGCCAACCTATGTGGTAATAGGTCAATTCAGCACAAAGTATTTTTTTAAAGATTTTATTTATTTCTCTGACAGAGAGAGAGATCACAAGTAGGCAGAGAGGCAGGCAGGAGGGTGGGCGGAAAGTAGGCTCCCTGCTCAGCAGAGAGCCCAAAGCAGGGCTTGATCCCAGGACCCTGAGACCATGACCTGAGCTGAAGGCAGAGGCTTAACCCACCGAACCACCCAGGCGCCCCCAGCACAAAGTACCTTAAAATAGTATTCTGTAACATGGTCCCCTGGCAGGCACTGAACAATATTCAAGAAAAAGGGCATCTGTATCTATAATTCTGTTTACAGCAATATCATTTACTTCAGACTATAAACTTTAACAAAGCCTGGCTATTTGCAGTTCTGGTTGCTTTATAAAAGTACCTAACAGAGCCACTGATCACATCATAGAAGACCATGCAGATGACTGCCAAAAAAACTATCAAGAATTCATCAAAGCAGCAGAAGACTGAAATCAGTAACCAGTTATTGCCAGCACACGCCCATTACATAAAAAGATCTCTTATTGACCAAAAAAAAAAAAAAAAAAAGTCCACAGGAGTTTAAGCGTCTTATTAATCAGGAAGAGGGGGCTAAACTAGCAGATCCCAAAGGCCTAACTGTGAAGGTATCTTATGTAAAAGCCTGATCAGAGAGACAGACAAAGATTTTTATTCGAATCATACTCTGCTCTCCAACCCCCATCTCACTTACATTTCTGATCCAACAGTAAAGTGCCCCTTTCCAAACATGGAGACTTCCATATATAGCCAAGGGTACCAAGTGACACAAAAAACTCACTGTGTTTAGTCTCCTGTCTGCTGCCTTGGGATAAAGATGAAGAACAGAATTGAGACATTAGGGATATTAAGAGATTTGCCGGTTTAACTATGTCTGGTTTTAGTGACCTCTGTCTACTGCAGAATCATTCCTCACCCTGTTCTACTTTGTTGAGCTGCAGGTAGGTCAGTAATAACCCATCAACTTGATAGTTCCTTCTAACCGGACTACTGACTGTTATGTTTCCTGATACTAAGTCAATAAAGGTAACCATGACATTTGCTTTGGATGGGAGTCAAGTATCTGGTTGGGATGCAGAAAAGGGCAAGGCCTAACCGAACAGCCCTGTGTGGTTTCCAAACTGAGCGGCTAAGAGAGTTAAGGCTGCATTTGTGGCAATTCTTGTGTGTGGTGTAATTAACCACCACCCGAGACAGTTACAATTCTTTAGTTTAGGCTACTCTCCTAATGGTTGTCATAAAAGGTTCCTCCCAAGTCCGCTTGTTCCCGAGCCCAAAGACAGGTTACTTTTACAACAGGTAAATATATTCCCCCCAAACTGGTTCTGGGGCCCCAGGCCAAGTGCCTGAGTTCCAGGAGCTGGCACTTCTGTTTGTCCTCATGGTCGCTCTGCCGTCCGCTTATACTGACACCACGGGAGGGGGAAATACATTTGGGCATGAAGGGTGCTACGGGAAACCTTGTGGCACACCATGGCCGAGGGAACAAGCCCTCATTGTTTCGGGTGCTATCAAATCCCCACGGCCCCCGAAGCATTTTATGGACATGAAAACTAAAACCCAAGGTTTCACAACCATTTAGTGGCTGAGATTCAGAATACAGGTGTTGCCACTATTATTTAGTTGCCTTCGCCAAAGGGAAACAGCAGCAATTGGGATCTTGTAAAAACTGAGAGCCCTGGGGGCACCTGGGTGGCTCAGTGGGTTAAAGCCTCTGCCTTCAGCTCAGGTCATGATCTCAGGGTCCTGGGATTGAGTCCCACATCGGGCTCTCTGCTCCGAAGGGAGCCTGCTTCCTCCTCTCTCTCTCTCTCTGCTTGCCTCTCTGTCCACTTGTGATCTCTCTCTGTCAAATAAATAAAATCTTAAAAAAAAAAAACAAAAACAAAAACTGAGAGCCCTGTGAGGCTCACTTACCTTAATGGAACAGCATGGGAAACGAACTACACTACGAACAGTCTGCTGTCAACCGTCAGCGCAGTGGGGAACTACCAGCCTCACAGAAAGCCTGATCCCATCTATTGGAGTCTGCATACTCAGGTGCAGTTAAACATATTGTGAAGAAGTCCCCCTTCAAAAACCCCAAGAGGGGGCGGGGGGCAGGACTCCATTAGATACCAAATTTTTCACTCCTAATAACTGCAACTGATTTCAAACTGTCAATTTCACCCTTTACATTGGCTAGAGATTTCTTTTGGGGGAGGGGAACAACTGGGGCCAAGCAAAAAGTGGGTAAGTGCTCTAGTGGAATAAAAATGATCTACAAACAACTATATTTATGACCTAATTGCTACCTAAGCTTGCCAGATGTTGCTAAGCTTTATAATAGAAGTTAAATACTATGAAACGCCACCTCTAGTTGAGAGAGATACCTGGCCAGTCTGTCCTCCCCTAGACAGAATCCCCACTGTTGCAACAGTGGGGAATACAACTTCCCTACCCGCCCAGTGAGCCACACCCCGTTCTTCTCTCCAATTAGCCTGACAGGCATTGAAGCCATATGGCTCCGTATGACACAGATCAAACAGCAGGGACTATTTCCCGCTTCTGGGACAGGCCATTTTGGAGATGAAAAAGAGAGAGGAAGTCAAGGCCTGGAGAAGTGAAGTGACTTGCCCAAGGCACCAGCAGATGGTTAACCGTAGATGTAGGACTGGAAACAAGGCCTCTGCCTCTCCGTCTGGGCCTTGGCTCACTATACTACACTATAATTTCACTACTTTAAAATCACGGCTCTCTGACAACCATAAGCCTAAATTACTTCAGGCCTGGAGCTCCCCTTTGAATTTGGCCGGGGCAGAGGAAGATCAGCAAGCATCCTGCTCTGATAGGGGGTGCAGGAGCTCTTGGAGGAGACCAAAATGTAATTTGTGGATTCTACACAGACACCCAACATAGCAAAAGGCACTGCAAATTAGACAGGGTGGGTGGGGTCTGTAGAAAATGTTCTGGATAAAAATTCCCGAGATCCCACTGTAGATCTAAGTGGATGAGAATAACACCAAAAAAGTGAAAGGCCACAGCCTCGGCCACCATAAAAAAATTCCTGCGATACACATTTATCCGACCCAGTTCCAATGGTTTAAAGAAAAAAAACTCTTTGAACGTGATGATGATGATGACACAGTGGCCACTGCCAAATCCTTTGATGAAGCGAGTCGTTTCTTTTAATGCCAGTGCCAAGGAAACACACATTACCGATCAGCATGGGACAACTCCTTTGAACAGCGAGAACCATTTTAATGACCAAACATACACTGACGGGCCTCAGGCAGTAAGCCATGACTGCTGCACTTAGCAGGAACAAGAGGCTCACAGAAAAGGGAAGGAAATGCAGATCTGAAATATTGACTTTTTCATGTGGAAAAAAAAAAAAAATCTGATGCCACCAGATTTCCGTAATTTCAGCCGAGGTCTCTATGTTCCAGGCTCCTCTGAGAGGCAAATGTATACTACCCCATGCAATTCTCACACATGTGGACAGAGTTAGGAAAGCAAAGGAGACTGATGGAAGACTGTTAGCACAACCAAGTCTACAGAGCTGTGATTCAAAAACCCAGGGCTGAGAAACCAGAGCAAAGCAACGGGACTGGCCCGATGGAACAGGGCTGCTTTCTCCAGTTTATGGAGTGGTGGGCAGAGAACAGAAGCAGGAGAGCATTGCCGATAGGAAGTTAACCAGGCCTTTGGGGTCAAGGTAGAAAACCTACCAGACACTAAGGAGACTAAAACTCCCTCCTGAGAAAGGAAATATGACCGTCTGGTGTGGGGATGGGAGGACAGAGCCGCTCATCTGCCATCAGGCTCTGTTTTCCCAGAGGCCTCTCCTCCCAAAGTCATCATGCTGGTCAGGCTTCTGCCTCGTCGGGAGGTCATCCAATCTTACTGCCGATTTCTTGGGTCAATAAAGTGGCTCATGAGGGCATCCGCATTGTGGGACAAGGTGGCAAAGCTCCCAAATCTGTTCTTTCTTTTGAAAACTGAGGAACAGCAACATCTCTTTAAATGCTAAGAAAGCAAAATAAATGTTAAGGATGTTAAAGGCAAGAGTTATGTAAACACTAGGGAAGATCGCTGTATTAAAGAAACTGGTGGTGGCCAAAGATCACATCGGAAAGTAAACACACTCAAAAACCTGACTACCCACTCTGTCTCAAAGCTCAACTGCTCCGCATTTATCCTCATGGGCAGACAGCAAGTAGACATGAGCTGGTGCTGATAATCTGAATAATTAAGAAAAGGTTAAAATATGTTTGGCTGGTGGTATTTAAGCAGGGGGGAGAATATAACTGCTGAAGAGACTTTCACCAAACTGTACATTTCAAGTTCAGGGACTGTATTTGAATTACCTGCAAACTCACTCATGTAGTAACCTCTGTTCCCTGATGATGCTTGAGAATTCAACTTCCATTTGTTACTCTTCCATGTAGTGCCTGGCGGTGTGGCTGTTAGAAGGGCAGACTCCAGAGCCAGATCGTCCCCAGGCAGCTCTCTGTGCCTCGGTTTTCTCATCCGGAAATGGGGACGGTAATAATACCTACTTCAGAGGGCTGTTGGGAGGTCCAGCATACCCCAAGTTCTTAGAACAGGGTCTAGTATGCAGCGAGCACCGGCTGAGGGTCCGTTATTATTACAACTAATCAAGAACTACGTAAGGCAACAGCATCTAATCACAACAGATCTATGCCTGCCCTGGCGGACTTTACAGTCTAATACGGGGCCACAGTAGTCAAATAATCACACAAGCAGAATGACAAGCTGCAGGACGTGCTGTGAAAAGGGCACACGAGGGAACCATGAGAGCCTAGCAGAAGCTGCTCTGGTCTCATGCTGGGGGTGCACGGGATTACAGTGGCGAAGATCTTCCGAAAGGAGTGATATTTGAACTAAGATCTATAGGAAGGAGGGGAAGGAAGGGAAGAATAGCCTGGGCAGAGGAAATAGCCTATGCAAAGGTCCTGAGACTAAAGATAATTTGCGGTGCTTGAAGACCTATTGGCCCATGCTGCCGGAGAAAGCAGAGTCGGGGAATGGGCCACAGTGGGGCTGAGGCAGCAGAGAGAAGCCCAAGGGCACATTCATGCACAGTGAACCACAAAACCAGAACCTTCTTCATGTGCTTGTTTGTTACCCTTGCAGCTTACAGAAAGAATAGGAAGGTGTGCTATTCCGATTGGTGTAAAGCTCATCTAGAAGGGAAAACAACCCTCCCCCAACGTGAAATATTTGATACACCAAACAGAGACTATCTGTGTTCATACCCCAGGTGAGTCGTCTTCGGTGTTTTAACTTAAACTGATGTTAGACTAGTGCTTCTTAGCTGGTTTAGAGCCGAGTATGAGCAGAACACACCCAAACTTCATGGGCAGGTTTAGTAAATCACTTGTGGTGAAATATGGCTATAGAACACACCCCAGTACAAGGGCTTTTGCTTTCCAAGACCTCTCACCCGAGGGACCTCTGACTGGCCACCCCTCTGAAGCTCTCTCTTTAAACTTCTGGGGTGCTCCATCCCCCCAGTACCTGTGGTCAGTGCCAGGGCCATTCGTGCCCTGCAGGCAGAAATCTTGAGGGTACTAACCTTATAAAATGCGGTAAGTCACTGGATCACCGTCCCACATTACTCAAGAAGGTTGGCACAGATATGAAGGATTTATCAATCTCTCCCAGGCACTCCCTGATTCACACCTCTTCCTGTTGGCTGACTCTTCCATGGCCCATCTACTAGTTCACTCATTTCAACCCCACCCCCAGTCTTTTATCCTACAGAAACACAGAAGAGGGGTCCTGTCATTCATAAGGCACTGGAGCTCCAAGGTCTATAAACTCCTGCCTTCAAGGAGTTTACCATCTGGCAGAGCAGTAGTACAATCCAAGGGAAACGATGGCAGGTTCCAAATCCATGTCTGGAGCAATTCCCTAAGATTCTGAACCCACACTTCCCTGTTCAGGCCTTTTTCTCATTCTGTGGCCTAACCTGTGTTCATGTAACTCCAAAGCCCATTAATCATACTCTCAACATTCCAAGTTAAAATGCCCCAAAGTTCCTTAGGTGAGCCTGGTACACGGTCAACATATGCTTCTGGGTGAAGCAAGCTGAAAGGAAAGCAGATGGAGCATGGGGCTATGAGTTGGGGTTTGGGCTCTGGGCAAGTCATTAAAATATCTCTGGTTATCAGTTTCTGATTCTACAAAGTACGATGACTGGGCTGAATCTGCCTGTTAGCTCAGAGATGTGATCATCGATGATTTACCAGGCCCTCACCCCTCCTCAGGCTTTACTGCAGATTCTTCTAGCCCCAACCAATCAACACATGCCCAAAACCTGCATAAGAATTCGAGAATTTAAAAAGTCTTAATGCCTCTAAGCAGAGTCATTCCCAGTCCTGGTCTTTCAAATTCCCACCATTTCTGCTTATCTTGGAATATTTCAACGTTGGAAATTAGTAATAATCTGATTCACTTAAGGTTCAGGGTGGAGAAAAGAAATACCATAGAAATCAACTAATGTTATGTGGGAGGAAGTGGGTGACTCCCATGTGTACACTCTTGCTATAGATACTAAAAACCAACCACCTAAACTGAAAGGGAGACCTCGGTCTTCTCCAAACCACAATTCAGATTAAGTGATTGAACTTTACCCACGCACCAAAAGCCCTAAAGATTTCCAAATACTGATCTAACAGACCAAGAGGACTTGGGATTGGCAACTGTGGTCTGGTTCCCAATCAGCTGAGTGCCAAAACTACAGATAAACTTGTTCTTCATCTCTGTGCGTAAAGGAAACCGTTTTCTTCTTTGCAAAACCGGACCACAGCAAGTGGAAAATGAACCCTAACTCAACTATAGGATCAGGTCACTGGATTGTCCAGAGAGAGGTGGTGCCTTTGAAGTCAGAGATTCCCCGAACCCGGCTTTACATCTTTGTTGCAGTATCTGAATTTATCTGGAGTGCTTACAGATACTTCTACAATGGAAAAAAAACTAATTTTGTTTGTAAAAAATATATACATACCACATGCGCATTTGGGAGCAGAGCCATCACAAAAATCAAAGAATTGCTGGCTCTGTTTCTTGGATTGTGGGGGTTTCTGAGATTTCTTTGATAGAATTTTAAACTTTCTCTTGCTATGCTGTCATCAAAAACTGGCAACAGTTACACTCAATACCTCATATTTGCTCCAGTGCTTTCAAACATACTTGAGTTGTCAATACCAGCCCTTCAGGAGACGAGAAACAAACTCAGGTACAAACTCATATATTAACCCCAACACTGTGCAATGTGATGTCACTCAGAGTTAGAGAGGGGCTCTTGTCTAGGAGAGGACAGTGGTCAGGGAAGGCCCCACGCTTTGGCTGTGCCTTACACAACAGGTGAGTGACACGAGATGAAACCACGGCCCATCATTGTGGCAACTCCCGGGGCCCTCACCTCCCTTGCTCTGCTCTAGGTTTTCTCTTTCCATAGAACTGTATCACTTTCTCACAAATACGTTTATGTATTTATCATGCTGTTGTGGCTTGATGCTCTCCACCAAGTAGAAGTCTTCATGAGGGCACAGGTCTTTGCTGTGTTCTTCAATGGGCCCCAAGCCCCTCAAACAGTGCTTGGCATAGAATATATATCCAATAAGACAGGTGAATGAATGGATGAACAGAGGGAATCCACCACATTCGAGAGCTAGCGAAGCTAGGCGGGGGGCGGCCCAAAGCAGCCTTCCTATCTTTGACCACCCAGGTAAGAGTGGATGTAAAGCTGTTGAGGGGAGGTGAGAGGTGGGGTAACTAGTCATTTTAACCTAAATGGTTTTCCCAATTTGGGAAGAAATTTAAGAATTGGCTGGCCTAAAAGGCAAGGGAAGCAAGGGCAAAAATGAACTATTGGGATTTCATCAAGATCAAAAGCTTTTGCACAGCAAAGGAAACAGTTAACAAAACCAAAAGACAACTGACAGAATGGGAGAAGATATTTGCAAATGACATATCGGATAAAGGGCTAGTGTCCAGAATCTATAAAGAACTTAGCAAACTCAACACCCAAAGAACAAATAATCCAATCAAGAAATGGGCAGAAGACATGAACAGACATTTCTGCAAGGAAGACATCCAGATGGCCAACAGACACATGAAAAAGTGCTCCACATCACTCGGCATCAGGGAAATACAAATCAAAACCACAATGAGATACCACCTCACACCAGTCAGAATGGCTAAAATTAACAAGTCAGGAGATGACAGATGCTGGCGAGGATGCGGAGAAAGGGGAACCCTCCTACACTGTTGGTGGGAATGCAGGCTGGTGCAGCCACTCTGGAAAACAGCATGGAGGTTCCTCAAAATGTTGAAAATAGAGCTACCCTATGACCCAGCAATTGCACTGCTGGGTATTTACCCTAAAGATACAAACGTAGTGATCCAAAGGGGCACGTGCACCCGAATGTTTATAGCAGCAATGTCTACAATAGCCAAACTATGGAAAGAACCTAGATGTCCATCAACAGACGAATGGATAAAGAAGATGTGGTATATATACACAATGGAATACTATGCAGCCATCAAAAGAAATGAAATCTTGCCTTTTGCGACGACATGGATGGAACTAGAGGGTATCATGCTTAGCGAAATAAGTCAATTGGAGAAAGACAACTATCATATGATCTCCCTGATATGAGGGAGAGGAGATGCAACATGGTGGGTTAAGGGGGTAGGGGAAGAGTAAATGAAACAAGATGGGATTGGGAGGGAGACAAACCATAAGTGACTCTTAATCTCACAAAACAAACTGAGGGTTAATGGGGGGGTGTGGGGGGTTGGGATTATGGAAATTGGGGAGGGTATGTGCTATGGTGAGTGCTGTGAAGTGTGTAAACCTGGCGATTCACAGACCTGTACCCCTGGGGATAAAAAGATATTATATGTTTATGAAAAATAAAATTAAAAAAAAAAAAAAAAGAATTGGCTGGCCTAGATTTTCTAATTTCAAGCCTCTATTTTATGGATGAGGAAACAGAGAGGAAATAATTCATTTGTCCAAAGTCTTCTAGCTGGCTAGCACCCAACCCCTCGTCTCCCACCTCCCACTCACTGAAAAAACACCTGTGTATCATATGGGTCAAAATACACATGAAAACAGAAGACTGTGCCTATAAACTACATTTCAGAACAGCTAAAATGACAAACTATGCCTCTCTGTCTACTGAAGGAGGCCCCTGTCCTCAAGTTCACCCCACTCTGTCAGGTCAGATGCCCAGGCCCAGGTAGAGGCTGTCATCAAAGAGTAACCTCCCAATCCTACTGACCTCTGTCCCCCATTGTTCCAGTAGGGCATTAGATGTGGTCAAGCCCAGTCAACATAACACTTAAAGTGAGGTCCCCTTGCTTCTAAGCCACTATTCAGACTCCTAGGGTAACATCCAAGGCTCATCCAGTTGCTGAGACAACGGGCTGGCCAGCTCCTGCCTGCGTTCTACAGTCAGGCCCTTCAATGGTGCACCTGCTGCAGAGCTCCACGGGCTGATGAATAATCTGGATATCCAGGCCTCCCAGGAGAAGGGAAGGCGAGTATCACAAACCATACCCTCCCATGATTGGCTTCCAACCCACATTCTCACCCTGATAAGAAAGGCCCTTTTTGTTTATATGCTTCATTCTTATACTTTATCGAACCTACTCCTTTCACACATTTCTTTTTTTTTTTTCTTTCACACATTTCTTCCACACCTACTCCCCTTAGCTGCCTCACTCTGGCTCCAACAGGCTCTTTTAACTCAGAGAGGGGGGCGCGTGGATGGCTCAGTCGGTGAAGCGTCCACCTTTGACTCGGGTCATGACTCCAGGCTCCTGGGATGGAGCCCCACATCAGGCTCCCTGCTCAGTGGGGGAGTCTGCTTCTCCCTCTGCCCCTCCCCCTACTTGTGCATGCACGTGCACGCTCTCTCTCTCAAAAATAAATAAATCCTTAAAAAACAAACAAACAACTCAGAGAGGGTACTGCAAAGGAACCTGGAAGCCAGTATTATTCTGATTCATTAGGCCTCTTAACATATGGAGAAGGCAAAAATACTAAGTAAGCATGCAGTAGAACTTTAAAGAATTCCAAACACCTTATAATTCAATGACTAAGTTTATTTAATACAAAGCCAGTTTGGGGGCACCTGGGTGGCTCAGACGGTTGAGCATCTACCTTCAGCTCAGGTCATGAGCTCTAGGTCCTAGGATGGAGTCCCCTCCCCACCCCCACCAGCCCACCTCAGGCTCCCTCCCAGCTCAGCTTAATATCAATCCCAATTTCTCTACAAAATGAGCCAAGCCTGTCTCCAGTTTGGTCTAGCGCTCTGTGATGTGACGGGACACAGGAGAGAGACACATTTGCTCTGTCTACAACGAAGGTACAGGAATTACCTGACAGCATATCAGCATCATCTGGGGGCTTGGGAAGAAGAAAAAAAAAAAAATTTTTTTTTTTTTTTTTTTAAAAGACGGGTGCTGGGCTCCATTCCTAGAGATTCTGATTTCAGTCACTTTGGGTGGTACCTCAACAGAGGGTATTTAAAGAGCTCCCCAGGTGCCTTTAGGTGGCTAATTCAGCCAGGGCTGAGAGGCACTGCCTCAAGTAACACATTGCTAGTTGCAGCTGTGGCCCTCTGGGCAGGTGTTTCTTTCACTCCCAGAGGCCCTCAGGAGTGAGGGGCTGTTTAAGAGAAGAGAGATCTGATTCAGTTTCGTCAACAAACTCCCATGACCCTACTGTAGATCAATGACAATATCTAGGGATTCTGACAACACCGTTTGTTCAGAAAACGTATGAGAAAACTTGGTTTCCATGACAAACACTCCTGCAGCCCAGACAAACATTTATTCCCTCATCTGAAATGGGGGGAAGAGGGGAGTAATCCACTGGAGAAAGGGGTGATTTTGAATGATAATGATAAATTAATCTACTAACTAGGGAAATCATGTTTCATACATAAGAGGACAACCCTAGATCAAGGTTCATTTTTTTTAACAATGAAACATCATGCTGAGTGAAAAATGAAACTGACTTGGCATAATCACAAACCATTTAGCTCGTAGGGTTTGGCAATGGACAAATTAATCTCATTACCGAGGTGAGGAGACCATGAAGAGTGTCCCAGACACTATGGTTGATGCCCACCCAACCAAGTATCCTGGAACCCCTCTCACTCTGTAGAAACACTACTGATGAGATTCCCATTAAAGAGTACAGCTACATCTTCCTCCCTCCTACTCCCCCCTAAGAAATCCACAACCCACACGCCTGACCATGAAACAGCTTCTTGTTCTATTGGTCTTAAAGAGCTTCAAAAAGGAATATCCAATCCTTACCTGCTGAGTGCTCACCGCAGTGGGTATGGCCAACTCCCATGCTAAATGCCATAGAGGATACAGATAAGTAAAACAGGGGCCTTTCCTTCTAGGGCAAACCAGCAAGAAAACTGACAGCCCTCTCCCCCAACCAGGGCACCTTCTTGGTGGCCTCCTCTCTCCCTCATTATACTCTCCTGAGACCCACCTAAACTAACCTTCGTCCCTCCACTGTGGTCCAAGGGGCAAGGCCACTCTCTCTCCTGTCACCACAGACCCACTTCCTGGTGCCGGAACCGCTTGGGAGGTAGCGGCCCCTGCAAAGGCCAACACTCCAGGCCCAGCCTGATGATTAGAGGTTCTAGCTTTTCAGGATCCCATACCAAAGACTGACTGCACCATGCAACTCTGGGTAAAGGCTTCTAAGACGTGAACTTTCAGTTTTGCTATTTCAGAAACATTTCTGGGCAAGATCTTACTGAAAAAAACATGCACCTGCTTGGATATTATTAGACCTAAGCAAAGAACTGAGCTTCAACTATGACCTGGTTTTAAGGGCCTCTGAATCTCCACTCTATTCACCTTCACTGGACTTGGCTCCAGAGTTGACAATGATCCTTCTCGCTGATGGACAGTCTCAGGTGAAGGCAGTGTTTCCACCTCAAAGCTGCATCTTTCTACTACTGGAACAAAGCGTAAGAGGCCAGGACTTTCTTGGGAGGAACAAGAGCATCATCTGCACACATTCCTGAAGCTTCCAAGAAAGTCTGCTTTCCTCTCTGCCCACTCCTTCTCTAGAGCCAATCTTTCCTTGCAGCATGGTCGGTCACCTGCTAAGGGTGTGACTGGGTAAACTGATGGGTTCTAACAAAGCCACCAGGACACAAGCACTGTAGGAGCCGCTCTTCAAATGGAAGCGGGAGGATTAGATTCAAAGTTCAGTTCCGCCACTGAAGCATGACCTTGGACAGGTCCCCAGCCCTCTCTGGCCTCGGCGTCCTCATCTGTCTGCTCTAGGGAACAGCAGAATAGCTATTGTTCAACTTGGGAGGGGAGGGCATGGTATATGCTCCAAATATCACCCTCCAAGGTGCTCCCACTGTTACTGATGGATATGCACTCTCTTATTCCTCACTTGGGGTGGGGAAAATACTGAGACCCATTGGGCTAGATCAACAAGACTCCTGCTACCCTGACTCTAGTTACTTGGGAGGCTATCCATTTATTCGTATGTGCTCCCACTGCTCACAATATTTCTGGAGTTTTTTGGAAATCCCCTTCAAAGAATATACTTTTGTATCCCCTAAGTGATAATTCGTGTTTAGTTGGTTTTTAAAAACAATCAAAAATCAAATCCAAGTGTCCTCAATAAATTATGCAATCAAGCTGAGCAACAGTTTTGATCAAAAATTCAGTGTGAACCACGGAGAAGTTATATTCAAGCAAACACCGGAAGGAATTGGGAAAGGTTTTAAATTGTGTAAGTATCATTGGCTTAAGAGTAAATATTTGCTTTTTTAGGGTTCCTGAATTATTAAATGGGTTAAATGAATTCCTAAATGAAATACTGAAAAGAAAAAAAAATTTTTAACTGATTTGTATGGCATGAACCCTGACCTCTAAAGGGGTGATTATTTGGAAAGACACAACATTCTTTTGGACAAGTAAGTTTAGGTATGTTTGTGGAAAAGACAAAACATCACCAAAGGCATAATTCCATTGTCAAGTGGTACCTGAATCTTCCCAGGAAAAACACCTGTACAGACAAACTATTAAGAATTATGGTCTCCACAAGGGTCAGTCAATGCTCCAACTCTTGATTTATTAAGAGTCTTGAGGCAAGACTTTAAATGGCCTCATGACAAACTACAGGAAGAATCTTGTCTGCAGAAGGTCGGCTACCCTCAAAACCAAACTCGCAGAATTATCCCGAGGTATTTCAGGGCGCTCGTGGGAGTCACATCTGTTAGAAAGCTGATCTGAAACCACTGCAGACCAAGTTACTTAACAAATTAGAATAAAACATTTCTCAGCAGCTTTTATGTATATAAGTTGTCAGCAAGACACTGCTACAGGCATTTACATCTTCAAAACATAAACAAAACAAGATCTAGACGTTCCATTTTCGCTTGACCTAAAATCCACACTGCTAAAAGAAAACAGGTTACTTTAAAATGGTTGCTATAAAACCAATTTAAAGGTTAGTTTTGTGCTTTTTAAAACATCCAGCATTCCCTGGAGGCTGGGGAAGAGGGCAAGAGTAAATAAGATTAGCAAATTCTGATTCTGAGAATTTATTCCAAGGAAATAATTAGGCAGTTGAGATATGCTTAGCAACAAGAGGGTTTATCACATTTTTGTTTTTTGTTCTTCAGAAAGATTGTATTTATTTATTTGAGAAAGAGAGAGAGAGGAAGGAAGAGAGAGAAAATGAGCAGTGGGAGGAGCAGAGGGAGAGGGAGAAGCAGACTCCCTGCTGAGCTGGGAGCTGATACGGGGCTCTATCCTAGGACCCTGAGATTATGACCTCAGCCAAAGGCAGACACTTAACCGACTGAGCCACCCAGGCACCCCACCACACTGTTTGTAGTAATTTTTTTTAATCTTTTTTTTTTTATTTTTTTAAATTTTTTTTTAAAGATTTTATTTATTTATATGACAGGCAGAGATCACAAGTAGGCAGAGAGGCAGGGAGAGAGAGAGGGGGAAGCAGGCTCCCTGCTGAGCAGAGAGCCCAATGCGGGGCTCAATCCCAGGACCCTGAGATCATGACCTGAGCCGAAAGCAGAGGCTTAACTCACTGAGCCACCCAGGCGCCCCAGTCTGTAGTAATTAAAATTAAAAACAGCTTTAATAGCTAAATGGCTTACTGGCCAAATTATGGTATCCAAAAAAACCCCCCAAATTATGGTTCATCCAATGAGAGAAGTAGTATGCGACAGTGAGAATAATGCTGCAGAATTAAATTTATTGGCACAGAAAGATCCAGGATATGTTCCAGTTTGGGTAAGAAAAATATCTACACAAATATGTGCACAGAAAAAATGTTTGGAAGGATATATATCAAGACATTAGGGGGTGCCTAGGTGGCTCAGTCAGTAAGCATCTGCCTTTGGCTCAGGTCATGGGATTGAGCCCCTTGTAGGGCTCCCTGCTCAGCGGGAAGCCTGCTTCTCCCTCTCCCACTCCCCCTGCTTGGGTTCCCTCACTCGCTGTGTCTTTCTCTGTCAAATAAATAAATACATAAAATCTTTTAAAAAGAAAAGGGAAAAAAAGCACCAAACACAGAGATTTGAAGAAAGGGAAATACACCTTTCCTTATCATAGTGGGAAAACTGGAAACAATCTATATGACCCAGCAGGGTGGCCACTAGGCAAAGCATGGTTTATTACCATATCGATCTTGGTCAGTGCAACCCCAGTCTCCAAACTCAGGCTGGACATAGAAGGCTCAAATGCTTTTGGCATGGATGATGGTTTACCAAGGTGCTAGTCGAAGTGACAAATTCAGTAACATACTCAGAAAATTTCCTACCAGTTATAGAAAGCTTCTGTGAAACTAAACATAAATATAGAACACGTATTTTTATGCTGCTGTATTTGCTGTGTGGTTGTACATGAACAAAGATCATATGATAATCAGAAGTGATCTAGAGGGGCGCCTGGCTGGCTCAGTCAGTAGAGCATGTGACTCTTGATCTCAGGGTCGTGAGTTCGAGCCCCACATTGGGCATAGTCCAAAAAATAAAAAAAATTTTTTAAATGTAGAGACTAAAAATAACTTAAAAAAAAAAAAAAAAAGAATGCAAGGAGGGAGCTTATGATTCCTTTTAAAAGTTCTACTTTTCCTAGCCCATATATTGTCTGTGGCACTCACTTAAATATCACTAAGAATGTGTTGCTCTGACACAAGGAAGTCTGAAACCAAACAGGGGATATAGGTGAAGATAAAGATAGAAAAAAAAATCCCCAACCCCTAGGAAATACAGCCAACCAGCATGTTTATTATTCACAAACTATGATTCACTGTCCCTATTTTTTCAAGCCAGCATCACACTCTAATCATATTGCTAGGTTACAGGCCCCTAGTTATTTGTGCATGATAAAAACTGAATCCATTAAAATGATACATTACATTTTTCTTGCCTATATCATCTCTTCAGGGAGAACATTTGATCATTATAAAACATAGATAATCTTGAACCTAAAGAGTACTTTGGATCCCCAAACCAGAGAGGTTTCCAGTGAAAATGAAATCATTATCCAAAAATTCCTCAACCTGAAAAATGTAGTCAAAATCTGACGCAGGCAAAGAACTCTCTCCCCCAGGACCATGCAGGTGGCACGATTCTGTCCAGACAAGAAGAAACCTTTACATAGCTCACTAGTTTTACGTTCAGGAATACGGCCTACTCTTGAACACTCTCAAAAGGAACTCTCATACACACCTCTCTCCTGCTCTGAGAGACTAAACTACTGTGGAAAGCCCAGAGGCCAGGCATGAAACAAAACACACACATGTGAACTACAGTCCAATTTCATGATCAGAAGCTCTGATACGAGCTTAATGAAACATTCTCCTCATGGCCTCAGTATAAATTCTTGATATCGCCTAGTAAGATCATTCGTGGAGGTGATAACTATCAGAGCAAATGATAAGCAAGGACATTTCTAGTTAAGCCTCTTGTCTCAGATGGTATCCTCAGTGTGTTTTTGTACACACATGGGCCTCGGTTCTCAATGACATTGTTTACTCTCCTCTAAAACCAAAACACTGGCTGAATAAAAGAAATCGTATATATTGTAGCTGAAGATAGCATTTTGCCTCCCATGCTTCAGATCTGTTTGGTACCTGACAGAAATGGTACATAAACACCATTAAATAAGGACTAAAGGACAGTGATGATGTAATACAAACCAACACTGGGTACAAGATCCAGGTTCAGGGAGGACGGAAAACACTCACTAAATAAGCACAATTTGGATTAACAAGAGGAAGCCTGAAGTTAGTAACACCAATGTTATTGCATTTTTGGATATGATAGCCTAGAGTCTCAGCCTAGGATGAGTCAATGTCTAGCTCAATCAGACACGCTCTTGAAAGAAACTCACAGTTTTGCTTCCAACGCACAAGTTATTTCATCAATCAAAAAGAAACAGCATTGGGGCATCTATCTGGCTGGCTCAGTCCGGTAGAGCATGCGACTCTTGATCTCAGGGTCATGAGTGCGAGTTCCACAATGGGTGTAGAGATTACTTAAAATAAATTTAAAACTTAAAAAAAGAGCACTGAAAATATTCTTTGGAGGGGCACCTGGGTGGCTCAGTGGGTTAAGCCTCTGCCTTCGGCTCAGGTCATGATCTCAGGGTCCTGGGATAGAGCCCCACATGGGGCTCTCTCCTCAGCAGGGAGCCTGCTTCCTCCTCTCTCTCTCTGCCTACCTCTCTGCCTACTTGTGCTCTGTCAAATAAATAAATAAAATATTAAAAAAAAAAAAAGGAAAGAAAATATTCTTTGGCGAATGTATAACATTAAAAAAATAATGACAGTAAAAAACATGGGGGGTTACATTTATTACCTATGATATGCAAGGTGCCTTCACATGTGCTAGTTATCCCCATTTCACGTATCAGTAAACAGACTCTCTAAAAAGTAAAATAATCTGTCTGAGGGCACATAGCTGTGCCCAGCAAGTGACCAGTTTGAACTCAGGTTTGTCCAATTTTACACCCAAAAGGTTTTGCGGGATATCACTCCTGCCTAGTTTAACTGCAAACTCTGCAATGGGTTCCATTTAAAATTTAAAATAATAATTCTATGTTTGGGGATCAAAATTTTTACCGGTAGATAATTCCGGGAGTAAAATTCTGACATTTTACTTACAAAGCAGTTACACTAAAAGGTAACTTTTTGATAAGGGTCTGGAATATTGTACCATGAACTTTGAGAAGTTTGGATTTCTAAATACAATTTGGAAATATTTACACAAACTGAAACTATAGTCCCAACTAAAGCTAAATAGTTATTTTTGGCTCTACGTTACTGAATAACTAAAATACTAGAATCCTGCGAAATAACAGCCAATGGAAAGATGTGGCAAAAAAAAACCATATATACCTAGACCCTGATAGGAAATGATCAATTTCCATATCATTTGTTTGATCATTATGTCACATGAACAAATGCCGAGGAACAGTTAAGCAATCCAGGGTGAAGTGTTCACATTCAAATGTGACCCTAGTTGTAAAAGTGGATTCTTTTTTTTAATTAGAAGAAAAACTTGGGGCACCGGGGTGGCTCAGTCTGTTAAGCATCTGCCTTGGGCTCAGGCTATGATTCCAAGGTCCTGGGATCAAACCCCAGTGGGGCTTCCTGCTCAGCCCAGAGTTTGTTTTTCCCTCTCCCTCGGCTCCCCCACCTTCTCCCCTGCCCCCCGCTTGTGTTCTCTCTCTAAAATAAATACAATCTTTAAAAAAAAAAAACTTACATGAGTTCTATCATGAAATGTATACAAATTTTCCCCTTAAAACACCCCCAAATTTGAAAAAGGTGATCTTATATTTTACTTCATCTATTTTCAAGGTCTTGTTACTCCAAGAGCACAGACTTTTACCAAACATGCATGACCTCTGAAGACTTCACACTGTGGCACTCAGATACACACACATCAATTCTCCACCTGGACACCTGGTACATGATATACCATATTAAAAGGTACATAGTGGAAGTCATTAAACAAGAACCTGAACCAATGTACCATACCCACATCCTGAACAATGAGGTGTTTTTTTTTTTTTTTAAACTACTAATTTGGGTTTTTTTCAACTAGAAGGAAAAAAGCCAAGTCTGTCCACAAAATGTCCTCCCCGGCCGCGGGGCCCAAATCTACAGCCCTAGTGAAGGTCTTAAAATAGTTAAATAAATGTAATCCAGCCATTTCTCTCCAGGAAAAGATGAAAAGACCCTTCGGACCGCTCCACAGTGCTCTGACATGAGGAGACAGTCTCCATTTAAAGTTTTGAAGAGGCTTCACCGCTGTCTCACATGGGATCTTTAAAAAGAGTGTAAATCCCACAGCTTAACTTGCTTAACGAAGTCTTGGTGCCCAAAAGGATGCCTCCTGCCTCTGCACACTTAGAAACCTGCAAGGCAGGTAAGCAGAATCATACTCGCAGGTAAAAATGCTTACCCGCTCCCAAGGGCATTCGTTTCCCGAAGTTCTCGAATTTTTAAAAGTTCAAACAAGGATTATAAGCGCAAGACATTCCCCTCCCCCTCGATTATAGGGCCCCTTCTATCCTTGCCCCGCGGCCACCTCCAGACAGACCCGGCGCCCACCTGTGGGAAGGGTCTGGCAGGTGGGGCCGCCTTCCAAGCGCCTTCGAGAGGCCCCAAGGTGCCGCCGGGACGACGCAAAGTTGTGCGGGAGCGCACGGGGCCCCGGGAGACGCTGCCCGTGACAGCCGCGCTGGCCGGCGAGGCCCCTCGGGTGGCGTGAGCCTCGGCCCGGCCGACCGCGGCCGCCACTCAGGCCGGCCCCGAGGTGCTCGCTCCCCGCCCGGCGCCGTCTCCTACGTCCTGCCCGAGCCTCCGCTGGGGCGCTCGGGAGCCCGGGCCGCCACCACCGCCGCGATCCCGGCTCGGACCCCAGTCCGCCCCGCGCTGTCCCCCACCCCACGCTCTCCGGGTCACTCACCCCGGGGCCAGGCAGCAGCAGCGCCAGCAGCACCAGCAGCAGCCGGACCGGCATGGCGAGGACTCGGGCCTGGCTCCCGGCCCGGCCGGCCGGCTCCGGGGGGCGGTGCGGGAGGGCGGGCTGAGGACGGGGCGGGGGCGCCGCGACAACAGCGCCGCGGCGGCGGGACTTCAGCGGACGCAGAACTGACTAGGCGGTGGCGGCACCCCCATGCCCAGCCCTTTAAGCGCCGGGTGCCGGCGCTTCTTCCGGTCGGGGCGGGGGCGGGGGCGGGGCCGACCGAGGGGCGGCCCCGAAACTGGGCGGGGACCGGGCCCGAAGGCGGAGCCTGGGGCGGGGCTGTTCTGGAGGGGCGGGGCCGGGGCGGCGCTGGCCTCCTGCCTTCGGGGAGTCACGCGGCCGCGGCTCCCCCGGAGAAGGACCAGACCTGGGTGTCCGGCGTCTAGGGGCGCTGAGCGTTTGAGGCAGGGAGCTCTGCCGAGGGCTGAGGGAGGCTGGCAGTCCCGCCCCGCGGGTGCACCCCTTCCCCACGCGGTCCCCAGGCGGTCCCACCAGCCCCACGGAGAGACCAGCTGTGTCAAGACTCAGGGGAAAGTCCAGGAGACTGTTGGTGCCGGCTGTCCAGAGACCCCGCTTCGTCTTTCCGTCGTGGTGGAATCATGGACGACCTCCGGAGCCAGGGTCAGCAGCTGGCAGAGACTCCAGCAAACACGACATTTCTGCCATGCGCGCAAGTCCACAGCTCTAGGGTGCTCCGACTGTTTCTCAGCGAGCCCCAAGGCCCTTTCTTCCGTTTGCCCTCAGGAATTCCCCTCAAATCTTGTCCAACAGCCATCTCTTCCCTTTGGAATAAACTACAGCCAAGGCATTCTCCAAAAATTATAAGCAAAGAAAGAATCCATTTCAGCGGCTTGCGTTGTGTGTTAATGTGGCATTTCGTAGATGTGACTTCGTGGAGCTGGAGATGACATGGGTCACAACTGGTTGGAGGGAGTGGGTATGTTGAGGACTCATACAAGATCTATTTGAGGATTGTAGCCTATCAACCTGAACTTAAAAGTCTGGCACCCAGGTCACAGGGTCCCCAGCTGCTCTCCACTTGGATGGAAGTGGAGAGAGAAGACATATTGTTTGTAACAGGAGAAACTAAGACTCAAAGCATCGCATTTGCATATCCTTGGAGAAAAAGAAATAAGGGATAGCAACTTCTCTAATTTTTCCTGACTTGCTCACATGACAGCCTAAGATTTTTCAGGGTTTTGGGGGAAAGGAGTAGGCAATGCTAGAGAAAACAGCAAAGAAGTAGCAAGGGACAGCCCAAATGTCTGGATCAACCCTATTCAAATATAAAATAGATAGATGCTCGCTGGAAGCCAAAATCCATAAACAGAGTTCCCTATTCCCAGCCCCCAACGCCTGGATGGAAGTCAAGGGACCTATCTCTACCACTCCTGGAGAGCCTAACACCAATTTTTTAAAAAATATTTTATTTGTTTATTTGACAGAGAGATCACAAGTAGGCAGAGAGGCAGGCAGAGAGAGAGAGGGGGAAGCAGGCTCCGCGCCGAGCAGGGAGCCCAATGTGGGGCTCGAACCCTGGGATCATGACCTGAGCCGAAGGCAGAGACTTTAACCCACTGAGCCACCCAGGTGACCACCTAACACCAATTTTTAAGAGTGTGATGAATCTTGGCAACTGTGAAAGAGGTAGACATATTTTGAAGAGTGGTATCCGCACATTTCAGTGTAGAGAGGTTTGGGATTGACGGAGAGATGGGTGGAAGCAGGGGGTCCATCACTCCTAGGCAGAATAGGCCCGGGTCCAGGGAGGAGCCTACAATCCAGAGACTGGGAGGGGCTTTTTACCTGTCCGCTTGCCAGCTGAAGACAGGATCTGCAAAACCACAAGTTTGAGTTAAAAGAGGAGCTTGACTAGAAAATACTGCTTTCACATCCTTCTCTGGTGCTTTTTCTCAAACAGTGTAAGTCTAGGAGGGGAACTTTCTGGCCTGGAACTCTGGCAGCCTTTTGACAATTCAAAATGTCACTGTGACCCTGTAAGCACAGTAGATGAAACACAAAAGGGAATCTGACTCATCTGACTCATAAATTAGCTTTAAAGATCCAACAAAGAAAAAAAAAAAGAAATCTGTTCCAAGGAGTCTAGGCCAGGTAGGTATATTTTGTATCTTGTACTCAGTTGGACCAAATCCCCAGGCCTTAACTGTGCTATTACAGATCGTCAGAATTTCTCAGAATTTCTTACGCAACACTTAGACTGTTCTTACACTTAATCAATTCCCATGTTTTATGCGCTTCTCCACTTAACTGGCAACTCCTATGATAAGCTCTGGTTTTATTTATGATAGCCTTGCCCATAAGTCTGTTCCGTAATTACGTACTGTTTTGACAGCTTTTTGCTTATGATAAAGCAAAAGCTGGCATCACTGATAAATAGAAACAGAAATGGAAATATTTTTGTAGGGTGCCTTTGAATTGGACCTGTAGAAAAGACCTGAAAATGAGCAGGCAGTAAATGACCTTTCTGGAAGTTGCATTAAATAGCATGCTCTAAACAAGGCCAAGGTCATGATCTTTGTGTGAAGATAAGCCCTCTCTTTTCACCAAGGAAAGAAAAATTTGTGTATGGGATTCAGCACTATGTCTGGAATATGTCTGAGGACCGGAATATGTCTGAGGAGCTGGGGGTTGGGAGAAAGTAAGTTCACAAAATCTTATTTTCACTTCTCTCTGAACCAGTGATTCCCAAACTTGGAGAATGTTTAAAAAACAGATTTCTGACACCTTTTCCTGTCCTCTTCCCCCACTAGCATCTCCAGGGATGGACCCCAGAGGCCTGTATGTTTTCCAGTTTCCGCAGGTGACTGAGGGTAGCCAAGAGCCTCCGCCTCGGCTCTCTCATAATGTCCGGTGTTAATTCCTGCAGCCGCTAATCCCTTTTGTTTATTTTAGCAAATGTCGCCCTCTGGTGGGATAAATTATGACTCAGCCTCTTCATTTCTGTTTAAAACCCTTCAAAATTTCATTTATTTTTTTTAAATTTAATTTATTTATTTGACAGACAGAGATCACAAGTAGGCAGAGAGGCAGGCAGAGAGAGAGGGGGAAGCAAGCTCCCCGCTGAGCAGAGAGCTGGATGTGGGGCTCGATCCCAAGACCCTGAGATCATGACCTGAACCGAAGGCAGAGGCTTTAACCCACTGAGCCACCCAGGCACCCCAAAAATTTCATTTAAAAATGATTAAGAGGTTGGCTTGCAGATAGCTATTCAGTGAGAGGGTAGCTGCCTTTGAAGGACTTTTTTTTTATTTTAAAATCAATTTAATGATCATATGGCGTATTATTCGTTTCAGAGGTAGAATTCAGTGATTCATCAGTTGCGTGTAACATGCAGGGCTCATTACATTAAATGCCTTCTTAATGCCCATCACCCAGTTATCCCAGCCCCCCACTCACCTCCCCTCCAGCAACCCTCAGTTTATTTCCTACAGTTAAGGGTCCCTTATGGTTTGTCTCCCTCTCTGATTTCATCTTATTTTATTTTTCTTCCCTTCCCCTATGTTCATTCTTAAGTTCTGTATATGAGGAAAATCATATTTGTCTTCCTCATGAAGGAATCTTGAAAGGAAAAGAAGCTGGTAAAACCAAAAAGAGAGGTCATGGTTGACAGTTCCAGGACCGTCTCAAAGGAACAGTGTCTTTATCAGAATGAGGTGACTGACTTTTTTGTGATGTCGATGCTACTGCTGCTGCTTCCAAACGGATTTGACCTTCCAGCACGTCTAGGGTAGTTACGAGATCAGTCAAACAATGAGGCGAGAGTCTCTGGTAGCAAGTGAAATCTTTACCTCCTTCAGGTTCCACCACTGAAGGGAAATTCAAGAAAAGCTGCTGTCACTGTGAGCAGTGTGTTTAGGTAAACAAAACTTTGGCTCGTCCTGTTTCGGAATGACCAGATCTGGAAAGACAGTGACACTCTGAAGAACTCTTTACCACAGAATCCAACCTACTGTACACTTCCTTGTGTTGCAAAGGGGAAGTGTTCCTCATTATCACAGTGAAGGGTTATTGGCTATTGGCTATTATTTGGGAATGTGCGAGTACACGCTTCGTAGGGTCACCTCACGTTACCTGAGCAGTTCCAGAGGTGGGTGTTGTTTGCCCTGTTTTACACGTGACACGCTGAAATGTTAAAAGGTCCACAGTCTGGTGGGGGTAACACGTAGCTAGAAGGGGCACGACCTAGATTAGGACCCAGCTAAGTACATGACATCAGAGTTCATCTGGTCAACCCCAGATGCTATGACACGCTCCCCCATTAGCTGCTTGTTATTCTTGCTCCTCCCCCAGTGTGATGACAAGGTACCATTATGTGATGTGTAAACATAGTTAGGAGCCCAGCTTGGCGTTTCCCTCGAGTATCGATAACAACCAGAAATGCATACAAATGTGTGGTGATGAGGGGCATTGCCTCAAATAACGTGTAAGACTCCTAGCCTCATCGGGGGAGTGTGCAAAAGAATGCGAATAATAGAGCAGCCATCTGGGAGAGAAGAGTGAGCTTTCTCCTGGCAGTTCTGCCCTGTGAGATAATCCAGTCTAATCCTGACTGATTATTTGTTCACTTGCCTGTGAGCTGCCGTATTTCACACTCAGTTGTACCAAGTCTGTGTGCCACCATGGGGAAGCGTCCACGGTATCACCGTTTATCAGAAATGTATGTTCTCCAAGAGCCAACTCAGCACCAGTGTGAAAATGGCTGTCCTCTCAAAATGCCTCCACTTCCTCACTGGCCAGTCCCTCCTACTCCCCTGGGGTCTGGCTTATTTCCACAGAACTCTCTGGAAACTTCCTTCAGGCAGCTCATAAACATTCTTCCTCTTGTGAAATCCCAGTGGCCATGGTTCGTCTAGTTTTTCCTGAGCCTCCCTTCAGACGTGTTAATAGTTCTTCTTTCTGAACTTTTCCTCTCTGGGTGTTACCTTTTTCTGGCTCTTTCTCCTCCTTCCTGACTGTGTTTCTCACAGCTTAATATGTAGACCTTACTTTCTCTCCTTTCTCCCTAGAACTCATTCACAGACATAACCGGATTTCAGAGCAGAAGGCAAACTTAGTTTTAATCTAGTGAGCTTCCTTTTGCAGATGACTTCATCTCTGACTTTTCCACAGATGATGACTACTCATTCATTCATTCTTTTAGCAAATATTGCCGAGGGCTTCTGAAAACAAAGTGCCGTGAGGGAATATGACAGAGTTTGCAGGCTGGCAAAAGTGTTAGGACGTGCCCCGAAATAAGCACCATGCAAGGGCGACTGTGAAAAGTTTGAGAAAGCAGGAGTAAACTCAGAAACAGAATTATGGTGCTCAAGAGAGAGATGGATCCAGTGGAAGGAAAGGGATGGGATGGATGGAGCAGGAGCAGGGCAGAGGCGTGCAGTGGGGGCTTCATGGAAGAAGTGGTTTCTGCACTGGGTCCTTTCAGATTTGGCAGGGGAAGAGGAGGGCCAGAACAAAGACAGGAGGAAGGGGTGACCCTGTGTGGCTTCATGGAAACCCGAGCTGACTCCTCGGTGAGCCCGTGCTTGACGTCCACACTGGGGACCGGTGGGAGATGAGGTGGGGAAGGCAGCCAGATGGGCCAGTGGGGAGTACAAATTAAAAATTAAGTAAATAAATAAAAGTTAAAAATAAAAAGATAGAGCTGTTTTTCCTCCTTTGAATCTAAATGGGCTCCAGGACTGGTCTTGACCAGAAGTGACGTTCAGGGACTTACCAGGCCAGGTTTAAGAGGCCTGGCAGCTTCCATTTCCTTCCTCTTAGAATTCTCACTTTGTGGATACTCCTTCTTGGAACCTGGTGGCTGTGTTGGGAGAAGCCCAAGCCACCCACAGGCCACCTGGAGGACAAGGGAGTTGTCCTAATTAACAGCTCCAGCTGAGCCCCCAGTGGCCAGCCAGCCCCAGCAGTCAGCCATCTGGGAGAGCCTCCTTGGATGTTCCAGCCCAGTCAAGCCCCTACGTGTCATCATCGGACGCCACATGGAGCTGAAGAACTTCTCAGCTGAGCCTAGTGAACTCTCACACTTGCAAAAGATACTAAAATGGCTGATGTTTTTAGCTCTGACTCATGGCATGGTTTGGATATGCAGTATTACACAAGCAAAACAGCCACCCATCTGGCCACCTTCACTTGACCCTACTCCACCTAGAGTCAGAAAAAGAAACTCATTTCCTTTCTAGTGGCCGAGCCAGGAGGTAGGAGGCCCAGGAACTGCCTCCATCCAGTAGAAAGCCAACAGAAAAGAAAGAAGCTGACAAAAAATGCACAGATGGGAGTCAAGGTGCCCAGGACAAGCGTACGTTCTGATTTGATTTGGCTTGAGATTGGCCTGCCCAGCCCGTCATGCCTCCTCTATGGAACCAGAAGACCTTCCCCCATTTACCTCAGCTAGCTCAAGTTGGGTTCATCATTCAAAGCCAATAAACCCTGATTAAAATGCTGGCTTAGCATTTCTAGAAGGACTAATTCAACAATGGGTTTGACCACACGTGGCCCACAGCTGATCTTTAGTAAAGCAGAGTTTTCTTTCTCCTTTTCTCTTCCCCACCTATACCAGCACTCTGAAGATGACTCTGGTCAAAAGAGATTGAAAAAGGGACATGAAGTACATAAAATGTAAGGGTTTTCTTTTTACCCTCATCTACACTGTGGGCTGCTTGAAGATACTCTGCTTCACGTTTGTATTTCTTGTGCCCAAAATAGGATGAAGCATGGAAGGACTTTTAAAGTGTTTCCTGAAAGAGAAAGTGAATGAGAGGCCACATCTTCTAAGACCAGAGAGAAGGGTCTCAAGGGTTGTGTTAGGTTGAGGTAGAGAAGAGGAAAGTTGAGGGAAGTTACAATGGGATGATTTGGGTCCCTTTTGGCTTCCACACATTACCTCCCTCCACACATACACCCATGGTAGCCATAGGAGCAAGTCACAACACTGGCTGGATGATTGTTCTAGACAATGTTCTCTGTCTTCTCTATCTTCCTTTCTTTCATTTTTTTAAAGATTTTATTTATTGGACAGAGATCACAAGTAGGCAGAGAGGCAGGCTCCACACCGAGCAGGGAGCCTGATGTGGGGCTCAATCCCAGCATCCTGGGATCATGACCTGAGCCAAAGGCAGAGGCTTTAACCCCCTGAGCCACCCAGGCGCCCCTTCTCCATCTTTCATCCCCACATGCAGGTGTCCCTCTCGCTTCCCAGGAGCCCTGTTCCACACTCACCTCAGGCCCCTCCAGACTCAGTGCCCTTCTTGACTCTCCTCCCAGGGACTCAGGTCTTAGATCTTCTTCTTCTTCTTTTTTTTTTTTTTTTAATATTGTATTTATTTATTTGACAGACAGAGATCACAAGTAGTCAAAGAGGCAGGCAGAGAGAGAGGAGGATGCAGGCTCACTGCTGAGCAGAGAGCCCAATGTGGGGCTCGATCCCAGGACCCTGAGACCATGACCTGAGCAGAAGGCACAGGCTTTAACCCACTGAGCCACCCAGGTGCCCCAGGTCTTAGATCTTCTGTATAACTTCTGGGTCCATCTAGTGTTCTGAGTTGGGACTCCCCACCATCCCTTCTGCTCCTGGTCCCTTGGTTCACTGGGTAGTTCCTGGGGTGGGAAGTTAGTAAGCCTTCCTCAAAAGTGAGGTGTGTAGGTCTGTATGTTGGATGAGCTCCACCTTCTCAGATAACGAGGAATAGTTTTGACTAAATGGGTGTTCCTTAGGAGGTTGCATGGAATAGTGATCAAAGAGCATAAGCTTTAAAATCAAATTGTTATGAATTCAAATCCCAGCTGTGCTTGGCCATCTGTTACTTCTGCAAATGTAATCGAATTACTTAATCTCTCTGAGTCCTGGTTCTGATTGTTCTGGAACTTAGAGCTAAAAAACAGAAATAGCATTCCCTACCTTTCAGGACTATCCCAAGAATTAGAACTAAAATATGTCAAGTGCCTTGCCTCTTGGGTAATAACATGAGCTACTAATATGGGTAGGCACTCCCATATTAGTAGCTCATGTTATTCTCGGGGGGAGGGGGGTTATAAATCTGGGCTGTGGAATGTCACAGGGAGCTTGAACTCCACCACATGGTCACTCTCTTGTTTAGAACCCATCAATGATAAATTGGATTTCATCAAAATTAAAAATGCCTCCTCTTTGAAAGACACTATTAGGAAAATAAAAAGGCAAATATTCCCAATACTTAGATGTGAAAAAGGATCTAAAGAACTCATATAACTCGTTACTAAGAAAACAATTTTAAAAGTGGGCAAAAGATCTGAACACGTTACAAAAATAGATATAGTCATGGTCATATGAAAAGAGGGTCAACATCTTTGGACATCAGAAAAATGTAAATTAAAACCGCAATGAGCCCCATTAGAATGAGTGACAATGCCAAGTGCTGACCAGGATTTGAAATAACCAGACCTCTCATACATTGCTGGTGGGAGTGTAAAATGGTGTAATCACTTTGGAAAAATAGGCTGTTTCTTATAAAGTTAAAGATATATGCTTATCACATGATCTAGAAATTCCATTCCTAGAAGGAATGCAAACAAATGTCCATAAAAAGACTTCTACACTAATGTTCATAACAGCTTTATTCATCATAGCCCCAGACTGGAAACGACCCAAATTCTGTAAACATGCAGATGGAAAAACAAACTGCGGCATATTCATATAATGAAATCCTACTCAGCAACAAAACAGCATCGATCACTGATACAATAATATGGACGAATCTCAAAAACATTCGTTTAAGGGACAGGAGCCAGACACAAAAGAGTACAAACTGCGTGAATCCATTTATAAGAAAATCTAAAACAGACAAAACCATTCTGTAATAACAGAACATGGGTCAGTGGCTGCCTGAGTTGGTGATTGAAGGCGAAGGCGGGGGCGGGGGGGGGGCACTGATTACAAAGAGGCAAGAGAGAAGCATTTTGGATCAGTGAGAATTTTCTGTGTCTTGAGAGTATGGGGGAGGTCACACAAATGTACCTATTTGGGTTTTGGTTTTTGGTGTTTTTAAAAGACATTTTAAAAAAGTATATTTTATTTATTTACTTGACAAACAGGGGGAACAGCAGGCAGAGGGAGAAGTAGAAGCAGGCCCCACGCTGAGCAGGGAGCCAGCCGTGGGGCTCAATCCCAGGACCCTGGGATCATGATGGAGCCGAAGGCGGACACTTAACCAACTGAGCCACCCAGGTGCCCCCAAATGTATCTATTTGTAAAAACAAACATACAAAACCCAGGGAAATGGACACTTAATATGGGTACCTTTTACTGTATATAAAGTTGAATTTTTTATAGTTTAATTTTAAAAAAGCAACTGCAGAAGAGAAAACCCGATTGTCAGCTGATTGCTCAATGATCGTATAAAAATTACTAAATGCTTTAAAAATTTAACTGCACTGAGATACCATTGTATACTCACATATGAAAAGTCTGACAATATTAAGAATTGGTGAGGGTGTAGGCCAATGCGGGAGTGCAAAGGAGAGCATCCACTTTGAAAGTTATTCCCTATTATCTAGAAAATTGGAAATGTGCCTACCCTACTGCCCAGCAATTGTGCCTCCATCTACATACCCCAAAGGAACTTCTTGGCACACCCACAAGAATATTCGGATTGGCTTCCTTTGCAACAGTGCAAACTGTAGCTAAATTTAAATTAAATTTAACTAAAGACTGTGTAGAAAATAATGAAAATAAGTACAATGTAACTATAAGCTCAGGTTGAAATGATTTTCTTGTTTTTGGTTAGGAGGGAAAAAGGAAAAGATTTCCCCAAGAGAACATTGAGGAAATAAAGAAAACCAGGGACGCCTGGGTGGCTCAGTTGGTTGGACGACTGCCTTCGGCTCAGGTCATGATCCCGGAGTCCCGGGATCGAGTCCCGCATCAGGCTCCCAGCTCCATGGGGAGTCTGCTTCTCCCTCTGACCTTCTCCTTGCTCATGCTCTCTCTCACTGTCTCTCTCTCAAATAAATAAATAAAATCTTTAAAAAAAAAAAATAAAAAAAAATAAAAAATAAAAAAAATAAAGAAAACCAGAAATTGTGACTGGTTGCTGTTCTCCCTCCAGGTAAATTACGCTCTCATGGGACAGTGCCTTATTTTTCTCCATTACAGTTCACCCTTGAACAACATGGGTTTGAACTGCGTGGGTCTTCTTTTTTTTTTTTTTTTTTTTAACAGATACCATACAGCACTGTAAATGTATTTCCTCTTTACGAATTTTTAAAAAAGATTTTATTTATTTATTTGACAAACAGAACACAAGTAGGCAGAGAGCCAGGCAGAGGGAGAGGGAGAAACAGGCTCTCCGCTGAGCAGAGAGCCCAACGTGGGGCTCGATCCCAGGATCCTGGGATCATGACCTGAGCTGAAGGCAGTCGCTTAACCAACTGAGCCACCCAGGCGCCCCTGAATTTTTTTTTTTTTTTTTAAGAGAGAAAGAAATAGGGAGAGGGCGAGAGTGTGCAGGAGCAGGGCGAGGCGCAGAGGGAGAAGAGAATCTCAAGCAGGATCCACGCCTGCCAGAGCCTCACCTGAGGCGTATCTCACAACCCAGAGATCATGACCTGAGGTGAAATCAAGAATCAGGAGCTTAACCTGCTGAGCTACCCAGGCACCACCCCTTGGTGGTGGTGGGGGTCATAATAGAGTAGGGAATTTTCCACCGCTGGGTGGTGGGTGCCCCAACGCCTCCCTCACTCCCTTCCTTGTTCGAGGGTCACCTGTAATGAAGAGGGTGCCTGGGTTACAGTAAGAGTTCAGTACTTAGAAGTACTTTTAACTTGCCCAAAGTTGGGCATTCTGTCCTTGCTCATAGCTCTGTTTCAGCATTTATTGAAGCACTGCCCTCACATAAGTTTTCCACATCACAGCAGCCCTTTAAAAACAATTATTTGTTTACCACTCAGAATGTGCTGGGCAACTGACATCATTTCATTTAATGTTCACAACAACTTTTTTGGATATTCCTAATCCCCAATGAGGTTCATACAACAAATTCGTCACAAAGTCAGGAACTGGTTGCACATCCTCTACATTCAAAGACAGACTTTTTTTTTTTTTTTTTTAAGATTTTTATTTATTTGACAGAGAGAGACCACAATTAGGCAGAGAGGCAAGCAGAGAAAGAAAGAGAAGGAAGCAGGCTCCCCGCCCAGCAGAGAGTTCGATGCGGGACTCGACCCCAAGACTCTGAGATCATGACCTGAACTGAAGGCAGAGGCTTAATCCACTGAGCCACCTAGGCAGCCCCAAAGATAGGCTCTTCTTTTTTTTTTTTTTAAGATTATTTTATTTATTTATTTGTCAGAGAGAGAGAGAGAGGAGAGCAAGCACAGGCAGACAGAATGGCAGGCAGAGGCAGAGGGAGAAGCAGGCTCCCTGATGAGCAAGGAGCCCGATGTGGGACTCGATCCTAGGACGCTGGGATCATAACCTGAGCCGAAGGCAGCTGCTTAACCAACTGAGCCACCCAGGCGTCCCAAGACAGGCTCTTCTTAACCGAACAGGTTACTTTAAAAAAAAAGGACAAGGTTAGATTATCACCTTTATGTGCTCAGCTCCTAGCCTACCTCCTGGCACAGAACATCACAAACAAGTGACTCAGTTGGGTCTATTTGTAAACTTTCCTGTAAACTGCAGAGAAACGGGCTAATTACAAGCCTGCAATCAAACAAGGAGAAAGAAATGCAGACTGGCAGTCTTTGTTTGACTCCCATCTCTATGGTTGGCATGTGACCACTCTACACTCTGGAGGACTCAACGAGCACAGCCGCTCCTTAGACTACGTTCGGCACGTGACCGGATGTTTCACTTGCTATTGGTTACTGCTGGCAAGGCCCGCCCAACCGCCTGTCAGCTCCTTTAAGTAGAAGCTAGAAGCGGCGATTCGTTCTTTCGGGGACTGTGACGCTGGAAGGTTGAGGTGTGTTTGTGATGGGCTCTAGCGGGTTGGTGCGGGAGCCGGGTGGGTCGCTGGGGGTCCTGCAGTGATGACATTCCCAAAAAAAGCACGTGTTAGACTGCTGATGCGGGTGATGCGAACAACAATCTGAGCCGGGCCTCCGGGATTGCGGCGGGCGGGGACCGGGCTTGCGGACGCAGCCCCACTAACCCACCCCTCTCGTTCTTGCAGGTTCTGGCCGGGCCGAGGCGTCGGATCTCCCTGTCCTCCCCTTCGACCTCTCCCCACAGCTCCTCAATAAAATATGATGCCAGCGCGGGCGTTGGGTGTTCTTGTCGCGACGCGCTGCCTTTGAGCCCCCGCTGCGCCTGCGCGTGGCGCCGGGGGTCAGGCTGCAGCGCCAGAGTACTGCGCTTGCGCATAACTGGGGCCGCCTGGTTTCCCCGCCTGCGGCCCTTTTAACCGCGAGCTACAGAGCGGCACTCGGCTGCAGGGAGCTGGGAGGTTTTCCGCGGGGCGTTGCGACGTCTCCAGCCTCAGTCTCGTAGCCGAGGATGAAACGCCCTGGAGAGACGTCGGGGATCCTGTACAATTTGCTACTCAGTGCCCCGCATGTTCCTGACCGTGATCCTGGAGACCCGATTAACCGTGGCGTGGATGGCCTCTGAAAGGCGGGGGTTGCTAAATAAGCAGTATAAGAGCCCCGGTATACTTCACAGGAACTGGTTTCAGTCTTGATGCGGCATGAATTTGGAAACTAGCCTGGCTAAGGTGTAGCAGCAACACACTTAGGAAAACTATCATTTAGGGCCAACTGCGTATTTGTATACTGTGCTGAGCATGGGATAAAGGCTTTGGGCAAATTAGCCCAGTTAGCCTAAACAAGGTCGTTGTAAAGATATATTTCATGCATTACTGGGCACATCAAGCACCAAAGTAAATGCAATGCACACTCCTTCCCAATACAGATTGATGGTGATGTGCCATCTCTCACCCGGGTTTAGGTGAAAGGTCTATTCTGAGCACAAGGCAGCACTGTTGAAGGGCAAGGATGCACGAGGGCAGTGTTTAAACTACTTTGGCGTATCCTAAGTGCAGGGTGCTTTAACAGGATTAACTAGGCAATTGAGGGTGTTAAGATGAGCGCAGAAACAGACTGTCTCTTGGGTTCCTAAAATCCACGACGTCAGGGTGTGGTGAGGACCACCTTGCAATATTAGCCCATCTGGTGGTCACCCAGGAAATGGAAGCTACTTGGGCAGCTGAGTGCCCAAGTGACTTGTACACGCTGTTTATTCTCCCTATTATCCAAAATGGATTGAGTAGAAAAAACTTGGATGCTTATCTAGTGTTTGACATTGAGATATTTATTTTGTGAAACAATGCAAGCGATTGTAAATCCCCACATACTATTTAAGTGCAATAGGGTAGTCGTGTAATCTCTTTACACAGTAGTGCATCTAGTCCTCTGCCTTTAGTTATTGCACAAGAATTATAGACCAGTGAACAAGACATGCGGACTGACAGGCAAATCGGCCTACACACTGAGAAATTAGAACAGTACACCAACTGGAATGATCAAATAATTTAAGTCAAATGTTTTAATGGTGCAATTAAAGTAATCAAGGATTCAAATATATTATTTCAATATATTAATTTCTTTAAAGTCATGTTCAGGCAAGGTGCTGTTTAAAAAACCACTATTAGCTTTGTCCACAGATGAAAGTTATCAAAAGTTACCCACGGTAGTTTTGATGTTGAATGCAGCTTTTTAAACAATAAAAAATTGTGTTTTAAGAGTACTTCTCAAAGCAAATTATACAACTAGGGAGCCCCCAAACTTGTAAACTAAAGATTCTGACACAAATGCACCAAATAAGGTTGGCAACATTAAAGAAAGGTCACATGGGTTTTTAGATAATGTAGTGTTTAATGTTGAGCAAACTTGGTCTTGACTCTCAAAGGTGACAGTTTTGGCTGTCAGAAGAGGAAACTGCCCACAACCTCAAAATACCCTAAACCAGTCAGATTAACAAAGCATGTAGATGCCTATATAAAGCACAGAGCACATAGGAGGTGCCTGATAGAAAGATGTGGATCTGGCTCTACCTCGACCCCAATCCACTCATTATGTGCAGTATTTGACATTTTCACATATGCTCATGTCTCAGGAAAACATTTGAGATTAGTTAAAACCAGGTGATTGTATCTCATTGGTAGAAGGCTTGGGATGGTTTGATCTCATGGCTTTGCCTAATGTTCACATAAATCCCACTGTCCCCACCCCTGTCGATCGTATGTTAGTGTGTATGTGTTCTATGGCTACTTGCTTCCAAAATGCACAATATGAAAAAAAGTTAAGTTGCTATGCGTATCTCTTTATCATCAACGAAATGGTTCACAAAATTCCACTCCCCACGCTCCACATGTTCCTGAATTGACATTCTCTGGGAGCGTGGAGGGCTACATCACCCACAAGATGCAGAAGTGAGAAAACGTTCCATTGTGCACTGGCTGCCTGAGGAAAAGCTTTGGAGTTGAGGCAAAGGGAAAGCCTTCCAGTTGTACAGCTTTGCTTTTACTGTGCTCTGGCTGCCACAAAAACTGGTAGACTCAAAAAAGCCATGGATTGAGTCATCTGTAGCCTCTGGGTCCACTGTGGTGATTGTCCCACAGTCCCCTTGGCTGAGTCTAAGCTTTGCAGCCGGCAACCCGGACACCAGTTCCCAGATGCGTGGAATGATACCTCGCAGTGGAATGGGCACCAGCAGGCAGAGGGCAGAAGCTGTGGCACGAGGAGAGGCCAGTGCTACAGCACGGATGGCAGCCGAGAACCCCACACCTTGAGCTAGGTCTCCTAATACTGGGAAGGTCAGATCTTCACCCATCACAGCTGATCAGCAGCCTCCACAAGTGGGTCCTTGAGGAGGCAGGAAGCGGAGCGAGGGTCCATGGCCGAGTGCATTATAGGGATATAGACATCATCCATGTTTGGCATGACAAAAACTTTCTGTAGAAAGAAATAGCCACGTGGAAGAATGCTTGCTTTTCTCAGGGTGTCACCCTATTCTGTTCTGATCATTTTAGGATTTGGAGAAGTTTTAGAAGTACACATGAAACAACTGTTCGTGCACATTCTAAACTAGTTTCTCTGCCACATTTAAAGAGTCGAATCACATCAGCACGTGAACTCAAGAACTCAGTTCTGGGGCAGAAGCAGCCTTTGATTTCATGTACATACGATAAAATTACTCATGAATTCATAAATAATCAACACCATTACTTTAAGAGAATCGGCTTCAGGGACTTTTAGTATTTCCAAATTGCTATGTCCAGAACACAAATCCCAAGTGAATTTGTTCATTTAAATCTTAGCAACAAAATGTAAGATCATTTTTTTCACCCAGAACCAGACAAAGCTATAAATGAAAGAAATCCTACTTTATAATGAACATAAGAAAAACAAGCAGTGATTGATAGTAATGGTGTTTTGCCTACCCTGTTTATAAACTAATTTTATGCAAGTGAATTTTGGCAATACGTTCCGTCTCCAGTAACACCCCTCCTACAAAAGCATACACAAAGCAAAAAAAAGATGGCTATGGGAGGTTGTAGCAATTACCCATCAACTTCCCACCTTGCCTCAAAAATACCAGATGCCAGGGTGCCTGGGTGGCTCAGTCAATTGAGGGTCTGACTCTTGATTTCAACTGAGGTCATGATCTCACAGTCATGAGATAGAGCCTCGAGCTGGGCTTTGCAATGGGCTTTGCACTCTGGAGGGAGTCTGGTTGAGATTCTCTCCCTCTCCCTTTGCACCTCCTCACACTCTCTCTCTAAAATAAATAAATATTCAAAACAAAACAAAACACAACACCCAGGTGCCAACCTCCACCCCTTGTCCTTTCTTTGTGCTCCTTGTACCCCAATATCCCTGAAAGAGATGACCCACTCTAATGCCTATTGTAGGATCTAGGGAAAAGGAAAAAAACTAAAGGTTGTCTTTCCCCTCACTAGGTTCAAAGTACTTTTCCACTTGGTGATATTGCTAAGCTTTCCAGAAACTGGTTTTTGGTTAACATTCGTCCATATCTTTTAAATATGAATATAAGTTTTTAAAGGCAAGAGCTCAAGATATACCCCTGCAAAATTAGGGGTCTCCTTCAAAAGGTGAAACTCATTTACAAAGTAAATTGTTTGCCAATTCATGACACCTTAAAAGACAACCGTGCCTCGAATTCCTGATAGTTGATCCCAGGGCCTCGGCTACACCACTATTTGCTTGAGCGGCAGAAAGCGGAAACCAGGCTTGGAGAATGAGCTCTGGCTTAGCGAACCCACCTTTGGGGCTTCCTCTGAACAACTTAACGGGGTTCTATGGCTAGGGCTCGGGGTTTCTGAGACTGTACCTGAAGTGGTATGCCAGTTTGATCATGACGGGTACTTGCCTGGGATGAGGGCCCATAGCTTTCATTAGATTCTCAAAAGCAGATCCTGACCCGGATGGACCTCAGAACCTCTGTTCTGCCCTGAGCTTTGAGACTCTGGTGACACGCACACCAGGTGACACCACACGTTTACCTGAAACTCTTGTTCCAGTTTCTTCTCTATCCAGTCTGTCACATGAACTAAAGTCACTTCTCTCTCTCCAAGTTTCGGCCGAGCTTTCAGCTCTACATATGGTGGCTTCCGGAAACCGTACCTTTTGAAGAAGACAAGTAGTAAACAACTACATTTAGATTCAAAGAGAGGAAGTAGACAAGTACCGACCCCAAACACTGTTCATTTACCCAGGGCTATCTGCCTATCTAAATGTTCTCTTGCTGTGAAAATCCCCTCTGAAATGATTCAAGGCAGCAAACAGGAATCGTGAGCTCCCACATCCCTTGACCATGTGTGAGGCTGTGATGATTCGAGAACAGTTCTGACAAGCTGGGAAATTTAGGAAGCGCTACTGGAAAAGTCTGACCTGGGCACTATTTTCTGTTTTTTTTTTTTGTTGTTGTTGTTGTTTTTCCTGAAACAGCAAAGATCTTTGTTTCTATTTTAATAAAGGTAGTATATATACATTGCAAACCCCAAAATATACATGTGTACAAAGGAGAATGTGAAAGATACTGCCTCTCTCTGAATCTCACCCCCAAGACAGGACCAGGGTCAACTTCCCCCACACTCCTAACATGCATATGTAAACAGAGAACATTCTGTAACCTGCTTTTTCATCCCATCCCCCACAGCATGCTTATTAAGGCTTCCCAGTAGAGCAGACTGGCATTCAGAACTGTTGGCAAAGGATCCAGACACGAGACTGTGTGCTATCAAACTACCTAAAAACTTCCATTTGTCATGGATCAATGTTCTAAAAATTGTTCTAAAAAATAAAAATGTCAAATTGCTACAAGCATTTCTAAACACTCCCAAGATCTATACTTAACTTTATGGATCCATAATAAAGGCACTGGGTAGTAGGACCCCAGAAGCCTTTAATTTTGTCTTCCACTAAGCAGTGGCACCTGTAACTAAATACATCTTAAAGCACGAAAGTGAAGAAATGTGTCAACTCTTACTATTAAAAAAATATTTTTTGTTAGGTTTGGAAGACTGTACAGTAAGATATTAATAATGGTTATTTGTGGGTGGTAAGATGAGAGGCTTTTTTTCCCCTCCACTTTTTTCATTTGTTCCCAATCATTTTTTTTTTCCAATGAAAATACTACCCTCGAAAAATAAAATCTAAAAAGGCATTTTAAAGTTTTTACTGGGAAGCACTGGTATCATCTTCAAATGGTTAGTCGACTGAAAAACTGTCTTCTGATCATTCTCATAAACCCTTCTGAATGCCAGGGATATGTACCAGCATGACAGTTTCAACTCTAGGATAGAACAGAGCTATCTTTTTTATGCCAACATAGTTTCTGGTACAACGAAGTCTCCTGCAATCACTGTATACATTTATTATATACATTTTAAAGGATCTCGAATGTCAATTTTAAACTGCAGTTCACAGATAGGGATTTTCTTCTGCTGGACCCATGAATAATAGGTTATTTCAGTGGTTCTCAATCCTGGCTTAGTGCCGCATGCCCTGGATCCTGGGGGCTGGGTAAATCTTTGTTTTTAACAAGTCTGCAGTTGACTGTGATGTACAGATAGGGTTGAGAACCACTGGTTCATTCGATGACAACTCCTTGGTTAGACCGCCTGCCACAATTACCAAGTGCAGAGGCTCTGCCTCCTTAACACGGAGGTCTAACGCAGGGAGTCTTCCCTAAGCATCTCGGGCTCTACTGAATGCATAAGCGGTTAACAGTGGTACCCATCTCTGCGGGATGCTGTGAGGACTGACGGCGAAGCAGCGACACCCCAGGCCAGGCAGAGAATAAGAGCTCTACAGATGGCGGCTGTTCTAACTGGTGGAAAGAGCTGGCTTCCAAGGGGAGGAAGACCAAGAAGAGAAACATGTGAAGGGAAGCTTTCAATGGGAATCAACCATTCACAGAAGAAAGCAGAACTGGATTTGCAATGGACATTAAGGTTCCATGATGAACATTTGAGAGTGCTTCTGCCCAGGAGTGGGTGCTTTCCATCATTTTGGGGTGAGGGGAGGCAGGCGGGATATGTAGGGTCATGTGACCGGCAGTACGCACCATATTCGGTCAGTCGGAGGAGGTGGAATGTTGACTGCCAGGGTTCCTCTGCATTCCTGCACTTCCACGGTTAGCAGCAGCGGTGTGTTGGAGACTTCTTCAATCTTCTTCTTAATGAACTCTGTCTCTGTTGCTTTTTGGAAGTATTTTGACTTGGTAATTTTATCGACAAACCTCATGATCTTACTTGTTCGATGACCTCCAACATACCTTTAAATGAGGGACACAGACAGGTGTTAGAATAAACTTTGCCCTCTCTCCCCCCGCAACCCTGTGGCTCTGCATTCACCTCACTTCAGACAGGAGTTTCTCAACCGAAGCGTCACCCACATTTTGGACTGGCTAAGTCTTTGTTCTCGGGGCTGTTCCGGGCACTGTAAGTGGCTTAGCCACATCCCTGGCCTCAACCTTCTAAACCTCAACAGCATGCTTCCCTAGTCATGATAGTAAGAAATGTCTCCAGACATCGCTTGAGGTCCACTGGGGGCAAAATAACCTCCAGCTGAGGAACTACTACATTAGAGAAGCCGCAGAGAGTGGACAGAGTCCACGTCATGACCAACGGAGAGACAGAGTTCTCCCAGCGCAGAGAAGGCATCTCACCTGTACTCCTACTACCTCCTCTTCCTTCTCCTCCTACTACCTCCTCCTCTTACTACTACACCTACTATGACTGATTATAAATCCCGCGTCCTGTTAGAGAAACCGCCCCATCTCTACACATCAAATAAGAAATTATGCTGCAACGATAGGGACATAAAATCCGGCAGTTAACTGACTGCCTTTTATTTATTTATTTAATTATTATTATTTTTTAAATATTTTATTTATTTACTTATTTATTTGACAGACAGAGATCCCAAGTAGGCAGAGAGGCAGACAGAGAGAGGGGGGGAGTAGGCTTCCTGCCGAGCAGAGAGCCTGATGCGGGGCTCAATCCCAGGACCCTGTGATCATGACCTGAGCCGAAGGCAGAGGCTTAACCCACTGAGCCACCCAGGCACCCCTTGACTGCCTTTTAGGTGATGTTATTATCAACTCTAAGTGGCAACTACTTTTCAAAGGGCTTAGAACTCCTTTCTAAAGAAAACTACCCATCAAGCTGGCACGCCAGCAGGCCAAGAAAGCAAGCTTTTCTATCAGGTCCTAGCTACATACGACTTCCTTCAGAAGAGAGGATATTTGCTTTTAACAATCCTCCAGAGTTTCAGAGTGTCAGGCACAGTATGTGCGTATAGGGAAAAGCAGTCATTCTTAGGAAGGTGAAGAGGGTAGGTTTTAAATAACATATACAAACTTTAGTATCAACTCCTCAAATGTCCACACTCTCTCCATCTTCTGTCGGATTTCAAAAGTGAACAGGCTGCTCTTTTCTTACTAAGTGCTTCTCAATCTCTGGTGTCTTTATAATCTTCGTTTCTTCAACTCACTTTAAATAACAAAAAGCTCCTTATGGAGAAGCTGTGTAAGCGCTCCAATTATTCCATAATCCAAGTAACAGGCAATGAAGTTCATGATCCAAAAGATCAGCTAAGTGACCCACATCTTCGAACTACACCAAAGAAACCCCCCCAGTGTTCCGGTCTTGCAGGAAGACGCCGGCAGCGCCAACAGAAACGCGACCAGACCAAGGGGGCGCAGTGCCCTCTGCCGACACCAGGGGGAGGTGTTGCGTAAGCTGTGCCCGTGGCCGCGAGCAGGCCTCTCAATTCTGTACTCATAATTTTCTTACATGCAAGGGATGAATTACTCAATTCTAATGATACAGTATATGCTAATATATTAATTATAATACAATATGTGCTAATAATACAATATATGCTAATTATTGTAATTAGCTAATAATACAATTTTTGCTAACTTGAATTTAAGTAAAATCTTCAGAAAATACTAGTTTTCTTCAATGGCCTGAGAAAGCCATTGGTTCTGATGGGGAACCTTTTCAGCTCAGGAAAGCTATTTGGGTGTTTTTGCTGTAGGGCCCGGGGTTGGAAGCCACTTTGGGTTCTTAATGCAAAAACCGTTCGCTCAACGTGAAGGAGTAGGAAAGATTACTGCGAAGAGGGGGAAAAGCTCACTCCTGACTTGGCACCTTGACCCGTGGAGACCCTGGAAACTGGATCCACTCACCCTTCGGCCCCTGGGAGAAGGGGTTTGTCTCCTGAGCTGGGCTCTGGAGCGTCGTCTTCCTCTGAGGAGCCAGCACTGGAGGACTCCTCCTCGCTGTCCGCCAGACAGTACGCCCTGGGCCTGCAACTGATGAGGGCAGAGTCACCACCGTAGCCTGCCCGTGGGGCTCTGCTTCGACAGAGAACACACATGCCCCACCGCAAACGTGGCCTCACTCTCCCCACCCCACCCAGAAAAGACGAGGCCCAATCCAAGAGCCCTGGGATTGGTCAGGCTACCCGGGAGACTCTTCAGCACCAAGTCCCCGAGAGCAGCACGGAGGACTTGGGCCTCAGGAGTTCCATCTTGCGCATGCGTCAGGACAGGTGGGGGGGTGTGACACAGAATGCAGTGACCTCATCAGCCGCGCGCAGGAGCCAAGTGGGAGAGAGAATGGAAAGAACGATGGTTGCAGTGGGGAGGTGACAGCTTATGTTGGTGACATGACCTCCTCTCACCCATGACAGGGATGTTCAGGCAAGTCCCTTGACTCTGGCTCAGCTCCATAACTATGATGCTTCCTTCATCGCCTCCAGATTCGTTTTGACTCAAGACTCCTTTCTAGTGAAACTACGTAGCCTACCCCATACCTGCCTTAGCTCCTAAAGCCCATAGAAAAAGTGACAAATCTCAACAATCACAAGAGACAAATCTCAAGGGACTCTGGGAAGCAACTAATGGGAGAACCCAGGAAGTTTCCTGGAGAAATACAAATTAAAAAACCATTTTAAAAATAAAGTAATACGAAGCCTCATCAAGGAGCAAAGTCCTTCATTAATCCTTCCAGGTTGGATACTCAGCGTCCAGAGGCAGGGGAGTTACTAGACCCCCAGCAGGGGCAAGTGCCCCTCTATGGCACAGGGCGGGGTTCCTGGCTGAGCTTCGGCCCCATGAAAGGCAGTTCCCTCCCTGGATGGCGGCTTTGCTTCAGAGAAGCAGAGAGGCCGGGTCCATCTCTGAGGCTCAGACACTTAACTGGGATGAAGCGAACAAGGGACAGATCAGTCTTTGAACACTACTAAGCAACCAAATGGTCACAAAGCAGAGGCAAGGCCTCTTATTTTTGATCAGAACAAAATTACCAGGATAGGAGAAGGCAGTGGGGCTTAGATCCTATCCCTACAGGTGCAATCCCTTTTGGGGTCTTCCTCTGATGCTCGTGGCGGGGGGGCGGGGGGAGGCAGCCATCTCTTGGCCAATGGGGGCCAAGGGCACCCAAGGGCAGAGTACACACATGAGTGCAGACCTGAAGGGCCAGCAGAGGCCCCAGCCCTGGAAGGGTGGGGCTGAAATCCCCACCCCTGAACAGGAGCCGGGCTGTAAGAAGACCTCTCAAGTGTCCTCCCTGGCAGGACACCCGGCTCCTCCCCAAGCCCAGCTCGGAAACACGAGAGCCAGCTGTTTCAGCCAACAGGCTTGAGCGTACAGTTAAAGGGAAGCTCCCCCTGCAGATACGAAAGCCTCCTGTCCCTGGCCAAGCGGACAGGACCGGACTGTCTCCGCCTCCTTCCATCAGCATCTGGGCTAGTCCGGGAACGCTTATGGGCACCCGTTGCTCGCAAAGCCATGGCAGAGCTTCCCATGGTCAGGCGGCCCTCACAGAGATCTTCTTTTATATAAAATGTGTACAGCAAAATAGTATTCCCAAGAAAGCCCAAGCTGGGGGTTGGCCTGAGGAAAGTCAGGGAGGCAAATCCCCGAAGGTCACACGGGCACCTGAGACGTCTGTTTTGCTCGGCCAGCAGCACAGCGCCCGGGCTCCCTGGCTCACAGACCCAGCGCTAGCAGGCGAGGCGTCTGTGTCCTCACGGCTCAGGAAGCTGGTTCCTCAGCCGCGCAGCACAGAAAGCTGCCTTGCGATCTGGGGCTGCGGTGAGACCCTCTGAGCCCCCAGCCCCTCCTGTCCCCACTGGTACTTGTCATCTGGCAGCCCCCAGGCCTGAAGCAGAAGATGCCAAAGGCTGAGCACTGCAAAGAGCTCTCAGGTTCCCAAATTAACCCTCCGCAGGCCAGAGAACAGGAAACATTCTGTGGCTTGAAGTTAGTCACTGAGACAACACCCTATCAGTTAAAGTAGACCGGATGACATCAAATTGTGATTTTGAACAAACGGTACCTCTACATGGCACCAGATACTTAAATCCTTAAACGGTACCTCTGCATGGCACTAGCTAATTAAATGTGTCACTGTGTTTGACAGATAGTTTTGTAACTGAATGTGCATTTAATGATCTCATGATGGCAACATGAGCTTCAGAGAAAGATACACTGCACGTTCCTGTATAAGAACGCTAGAACGTAATAAGCCTCATTTTTTAATATGCATCTCAGAATCCAGATGAGTATGATATCCTTTCAAAAAGCCACCTTAAAGGGCTAATTCTAGTTTTGCTGCCGCTGCTAAAAATCTTTTTGGACATGTGCTTAGAATCAGACACATAAGAAAAAGTGAATTATTGTATCACTGATGCTCTATCTTGGACAGACCATTTTATTTCTTGGTCTCATAATTACCATTGCCTCTGAACAACTAGCAATTTCTCCAGGATCCAAAGCAGGATGATTTGCTGATGCTCAAAATAGTTAAAAGAATGTCACAGACTCGAGAGACAGTTCTAAAAGGCAGCTCCAAAAAATATTGTAAGTGAAGGATGAGACAGCCCAGCGAGGTGGCCACCATACATGTGGCCCAGGCACGCACGTGTGCACACCCACAGAGAAAGGCCGGGTCACGGGGTGGGCTGTAGGCACCTGGCTCCCCAAAACCAGGAGCTTCGGGATAGTGGTGGTTTGGGGTATGCTGTGGACTAGTGACCCAATATGGAGGTGGCAGGGGCACCCCTGTGGGGACTGGCTCGCTGGAACCAGTCCAGCGGGGCTTCCCGCAGGGTGAGCAGCATCTTCTAGAGAAACACCCCTGCCCCCAGGGCACAATCACTTGGGACACTTGAAGGGGGACTGAGAAAAAGCCGTGAGACAAAGCAGAGGCCCTGGCACAGGCTACTCTTCAGAGAGATACATTGTTAAGGAAAATGTGGTACGTTGCTCTCTCCCTGGTATTTAGACTCAGGGCGTTCCAATACGCTCAGGACTGAGGAAGTGAAGGCGTGGATTCTAGAATCACTTCTGGGATTATTGGATTCTTAGTCATGGATGGGCTTTCAGAGGCTCTCAATACTCCCAGACATTGTGAACCCAAAAGGTATATGCACAGGCATTTTTAGGGAGAAGGAGCTATCGGATTCCCAAAGGGGTCCTTTACGTTAAAAAAACAACAACAACAACAACAACAAAATTAACGGTCAATTTTTCCAGGCCTTTTTTTCCCAAATGAAGTACTTTTGGAATGGCTCTTTTTCCTTGCTTTTAAAATTAAATGACAGCCGATTACCCATTAACATATAAGGTAACACCCTCATAGGAAGAAGCAAGATATTTTATACCAGACTCCACCAGAAAAAAAAAAATGGTACTTCAGAAGTATACTACAAAAATCATACTACCATATTCCCAAAGCAGAGGATTTTTTTTTTCCCATGCAGTCTGGAGAAACACTGCTGGCTCAGAAACCTATTTCTCCTCTAATCAGCCAGGGTTTATGAACTTGAAATTATGCCAAGAGAGCCATGTGAGTAAGGGTGAACATGGAACGCCTACACGGCCAGGATCTCAGGGACCTAGCTGTGTCGGGGCCCCACCTGCTGCCCAAGACGCCCCTTACCAATGGTGCTGGCACAGGGCTGTTTCCAGAATGGACTCCTTCTGACTGAAGTGTGCTCTGTCCCTGGCAGTGCAGTGGGGGCATCCAGACACAGGAAACTGAGTCTGATTAGAGACCTAGATCAAAACCCCAGCAACTCAGATCAGGGAAGTTGGCAAGACTTTCCCTCCCAGGAAAGCCTCTTATAGACTCTGACCTCAATCCTCTTAGGTCTACACACTAAGCCTTTCTGTCCAGGAACATGATGAAAGGACAAGCTTCCTAGTGGCGTCACATGGGACCAAAACAAGACTCAGCACCTACAGGGTATGAAATGCTACACGGAGAGTTGATAAACATCACTCACCAGAAAATACAATCCACAGATTGCCGAATCCAAACACATTTTAACAAATAGCAGAAAAACGAAAGGAAAATAGCACAGATACAGGTTAGATTGCATACAGGTGGGGAAATTCTCTTATTATTTCATTAAATCAGAATAATCTAAGTAAAAGCACATTCTCAAATGTATGAGCCCACCCATCTGCTGTGACCGCATGTATGAATATATGCATTAGTCAGCATCGTAACTAAGCAAAAATCTAAGAGTGTGTGTGTCTTTTATCTAGACCTTGAGAAGGTGGCTCCTTGTGGGGTTTTCCTGTCAACGTACTGTTAATTCCATGCCAAAGGGATAAAAATGTGAGAAGCAGATCCTACTCAGCATTTTCAGTTTGGTCAAAACAATACCGTAATTTAAATTTGTGATCAGAGGCAGTCATTTTAAGGTACATGGGAATGAAAAGTCCCAGCTTACCCATTCTAGGCATCTAAGGGGGAAAAAACTAACCTTCATTAACTATCTCACGAATTTGAAATATTTACCAAATCAGACAAACTCTGGGCATCGGAAGCAAGATCTTCTACAAAGAGAAGAATTCACTACTAGGCAAATCAATATCATATTATTTAAGGAAAATACATCTCAAAACACTTTAGGAGCACCGTGTCAGCTGCAAAATTAATTGTCTTATTAGAAATAATTCAGACTCTGTGATTAAAGCAGATAGACCCCCTAGGGCCCTTAGTGTTGCCCACACAATGCTGTCTGGGGTTGCAAGTTGAAGGAGAAGTTTCTGGATGATGATTCTCTTCACAGAGCATTTTACTGTGCAGATGAGCCTGCCCTACAGGTCTGGGTCAGTGATGCTTTCTGGGTAATTGATGCTGTGCACCCCACCGGCAACACCGAGGTCACAAGGCGCTGAGCAGAGGTGGGGATGAAAACAGGGAATAATCCCCTGAAATCCTCTCTGGTCCGGAAGCACTTGCCTGGAAACTCACTCAACATCTAAGGCTACAACACATCTAAGCTGTTTCTCAAAGACTAGAGGGAGAGGTTGGTTCCCCAGGGTTGGATTAGTAAATTCATACGGCCCCTTACCCTTCTTTGCCAATTTCTCCAACCTTCAGGGCTTCAACAAGAGGCTCTTTACCTAGTTTGGTCAAATTCATTTTGGTCTCGAGAGTCATCAGAAAGGACCCATTGTAGGACATTTCCAAATCGATCCAGAGTCCTGGAGAAATGGTGAAAAAGCAGAAGTTTTTTTTTCACCCCAGAAAAACATGACTATAGATGACAGTATAAAAATATGTATTTTAAAGTATCGAAGTAGGTATCACATTGAAAATCTGTAGATTTATATTGCCTGACTACCCATGCGTGCAAGAGGAGGTCCTCCTGGAAAGGGTTCAAGCGATTGTCAACTTGCCAACACATGAGTATCCATTAAAACGGGGAGCTCAGTGCACCTGTGAGTGCTGGAGGCGTCCTGTTCTCTGAGTTCATTCTCACATGTAGTAGGAAAATACAATCCCACCAGGAGGATGGCTTGACCCAGGGCGAAGCCAGGACAAGGCCTGCTGATTCCCAGCCAGTTATGAGGCAGAAGAGAGGTGCAGAGACCTCACTGAATGCTGGGCTATTCTTTAAAGACGCGTGTGAGAACCACTGCCTTCAAATGATCTCATGGTGGGGGAATGGGGCACAGGAAATGCTTCAGACTGAGCTCAGGATGATAAGGAGAGGGACTAACATTGTTGTTAGCACCCTTTTCTTTCTGGAAATTGCTTAGTAATGCACAAAAGAATTCACATTCAAGCCCCAGAATTACCTGGATAAGGTAGGGTAACCTCTTGGTAACTTAGTTTAAAACTCTGTTCTTGGGGTGCCTGGGTGGCTCAGTGGGTTAAGCCTCTGCCTTTGGCTCAGGTCATGATCTCAGGGTCCTGGGATTGAGCCCGGAGTCAGGCTCTCTGCTCAGCAGGGAGCCTGCTTCCCCCTCTCTCTCTGCCTGACTCTCTGCCTACTTGTGTGCTCTCTCTCTCTCTAATAAATAAATAAAATCCTTAAAAAACAAAACAAAACCAAAAACGCTGTTCTTTACAAAAGACACCAGTGTCAGTAAGCTCGTATGTAAGAGGCTCTCAGCCTTGTGGAATTGCACTGGGATGGGCCACCGACAGAAGTGGCCACTGACCAGAAGGCCACAATGCCATCAGGGACCATCTCCTGACCTTCCACACCAGGACTCTGGGGTTTGGGGGTAGAACATGCTATGCCTTGAGTGTTCAGACTCAGGGTTCCATAACACTTCACGGACTTTCAGTCAACGTGGGATCCCTCAAGTGGGTATTTAAATGTTTATCAACTTTATAGATCCTCATAAGATGCATGACAACATCGAAAAGGAAGCAGGAAACTAATTTAAAACCATCGTTGACACACAGCAGGATTTTCAAGCAATTACAGTAAATAACCAATCCCCCATTTGGCCACCGTTTCAGATGAAAGCTCTGCTTCACCTCAAGAGGCACTAATGGTGTAATTCCTCACTAAAGGTGGAATGAGTCCCATTTTGTTTTCAACAAAATTCTTTTTATCATAATTGAAGGTAATTGTTTTCCACAAATGATATTAAGTGATATGCAGCTCAATGCGACTGTCTTGTTTGTAGCAGCTCACAAATCTGTTTTATTGCTTGCTTAAATTAATAAAAAGTCATCAATTAACTTGCTCTTCAAAGGTATTGTTACTGGAAACAAAGGGTACATCGGCTTTAATGAAGACAGTCACCAATCACTTCTGGTGGAAAGGGAACAGGGCAAAGGCTAGATACGAACAGGCTTTAAACTCAATATAGATAGAACATCAGTAAAGAAGATACTTATCGGGGTGCCTGGGTGGCTCAGTTGGAAGAGTAGGAGACTGCTGATCTCAGGGTCATGAGTTTGAGCCTCACATTTAGTAGAGATTATTAAAAAATAATAAGTAGGGGCGCCTGGGTGGCTCAGTGGGTTAAGCCTCTGCCTTCAGCTCAGGTCATGGTCTCAGGGTCCTGGGATCAAACCCCACAGTGGGCCCTCTGCTCAGTGGGGAGCCTGCCTCCCCACCCCCCGCCTACTTGTGATCTCTTTATCTCTGTCAAATAAAAAAATAAAATCTTAAAAAAAAAAAAAGAAGATACTTATTACTGTAGAATATCTCCACCTTTTTTTAACTTGAGAATCGATGGGCTCCGACTACCTGGCTGCTGTCTGTATTCAGAAATAACTTCTGAAAATCCTGGTCAGGTTTCTAATAAATATTAATAGTATGTAGTGCCTTTGAGGATTGTTCTAATAAAGGAACCAGAATTTTACTTCTTGTCAAGTAGGTGGTTTTGTTTGTCTGTTTTTTAAATGAAGGGACAAGGCTATGGCTTAGGGCGCTGCTGGCTTACACCCCGGTAACTGTGACACCCCCCCCCCGGGAATTGTGGGCCAGCGCCCCCTCTGCCAGGAGCTGAGGGGAGGCAGGCAGAGGGAAGGGGCATGTGGAGCGCTGTCACTCGGACCAGTGCTTGAGCTCCACTGGAAGTTTCTAGACCTCTGTTCACCAGCCTCCTCATGAGCACAAGAGGGACTGCACTGCCTCTTCATGGGGAAGGCTGGGTCCTTCCAGCCAAGGCTCTTCCCTCTCTCTGCTGTCACCAGCCCACTTCCTTGCCTTCAGGACTCTCTGTGCCCACCTAGCTTCCTGCCGTTGCCATAGCAGAGGGGGACCAGACCACAGGAGGCCGCTGGGCCAAGGGGGCACCGGGCAGGCAGAGAGCCCTGTCTGGGCTGGGGAGGGCACGAAGCATGCACCCTGTGACCAAGTCTCTGGGTGAGGAACGGGGTCTGATTTACATCATTGTATGCGTCCCAACAGACCCACCCCCATGGCCTTGTTCAGCCCCCGTTCTCAGGAAGAATCGGAAGAAATCAAGAATGGCTTGACAACTTTTGAAAACAGATCTCAACTGCAACCATTCCAACAAATTACTTTACTATGACACGCCTGCATTTAGATGAGGGTAAGGAGACTATTTTAGCATTAGGTGCAAAGAAAAACTTGCTTCTGTGACAATGATTCAGCGAGCCAAAGAGCACCCCGAAAACCCTGCAGCACACACAACCTGGCGCTGAGACCGAGCGGTTATGTAACGGGTGAGTCAGGAGGCACCTGCCTGTGGGACCGAAAGATGAGATTCACAGCTCCTGGGGAGGCTGTCTTCCCATTGCAGACAAGCACGTCAACAGTGTGAGGACGGGGACACACGCGGCTCCACGGGTGGCGTCCGAGCTCGGACTGAGCTGACTGCGGCTTGTCTATGGGAATGTGGTCCCAGAGGTTTTTCTTTTATGCTCCTGACAAATGTTAAGACTCTTTTATGAGGCATTTCATTTGAAATGCTGCTTTCTGTAACCATCTGCTCTTGGTAGCGCTCAAGGACAAAAACCAGAAGTTGAGAGGGATAATTTTTTAAGCAGCTCAACAGGAGGAAGGCCGTCAGTGCACGCAGAGGTTCTCCAGAAAGACCATGAAGACAGAGGGTCTCAGTGAGTCTGCTGGGGCTGCCATAACAGCTTATACAACAGGCATTTTTTTTCTCCCAGCTCTGGAGGCTGGAAGTCCAAGATCAGGGTGCTGGCCATTTCAGTTCCTAGTGAGAGCTCTCTTCCTGGCTTACAGAAGGTCACCTTCTCACTGTGTCGTCCTCACATGGCCTCCTGACGTCTGCTCCTAAAACCTATCATCACGACCCCTCCCTCATGAACTCATCTAAACCTAGTCACCCCTTGAAGCCCAGGTACCACCATGTTATAGGTTAGGGCTTCAACATCTGAGTTCAGGTAGGGGGACGGAGGGATGTTGAGTCCCTAACAGATCTTCCCCCACCACACACACACACACACACACACACACACACACACACACACACACGAGGTGAAGAGTGGCAGCTGATTACCACCAAGACTCTATGAAACCAGCACATCATTTGGCAACATGGGGAACACACTGACAAAGACAACTTCAGTCGATTTTCATGCCAGGAGCTGTGAGGAGCTCAGATGGTGGTTTTTCCACTCTTCAGCTGAGGGCAGGATTGGTTACCATCATCGCCACTCAGAGGGAGACTGCAGCAGAAGTTACAGCCTGCTCCACCCAAAATGTTCCTCGAGATCTCAGGGCAAGAAGTCCGAGCAAACCCTGAGATAAAACCCCCACCCTCAGGCACCTGATGCTTGAAGATGAATAAAGATGGCGGGGACCACCTGGGGCAGACTGGCCATGGCGCCAGGAGAGATGAGCATGCCTTAGTGTGTGTCACCAGGGACAACTAGACTAAGGGTCCCTCAGCCTTCCCTGGTGTTCTATTTGATAGATGCCACGGCCTCAGGAACAGTCCAACTGTGGCCCCACAAACCTAATAATTTCACTCAGGAGCCCACTGTTTTATTACCACTAAAATAGCAAAAAGGCATCCGTCTCACTGGAGTGGGCTTAACAGGGTACCTGCCGCTTAGAAGGGGTAAGAGAACCCAAAGCCTTGCCTGTCTGAGCTGGGCCCTTATCTGCTCCTCCATTTCTCTCTCATTGTAACTATTACTGGTTGATTTTTCACTTTGAGAGGCAACATTTGGCATCTAAAGAACAAACTTCTTAAAATGGAACATTTAATAATATATGACCAAGAACAGATGTTGGGAGTTAGAGGTTCTGGGAAAAGCATACCAGTGATTGTTCTGTTCCTGGTGCCATACTGCTCGCTCATGTACCACAGAAAACTAGCAATCCTTGTATGTCAGTGTGTCTTTTAGGACAGACGCCATTCTGTCTGCCTGAACTGTTCTCAGAAACAGCTCCACGTCTCAAGACTGATTTGGTCGCAAATCAGAGTCCCCTCTCTTACACCCCAACCAAGTTCCCCCAAAACAGCATTTTTCTCCTTTTCCGCGAAAAAAGTCCTTTTCCTTTCTGCAACGTGATCTGGTTAGACTGTGTGGGCCCGCTCTGTCAGCACTGAGCCCCACGGTCTGGCCCTGTCACGGTGCTCAGCCCTGGGCTGCTGCTCTCCTATTTGCTCTTCAAAAGGGCCCAGTGGAAGGAATGGGCAGGTCCCAGTGGTTCCAGTTTTCTGCAATACTCAGTGGCAAAGTCCCTTCAGTCTCAGCACTGGATAAAGGCACGAGGCACTAAAAGTTAAGGTCCAGAAGACAAGTCGCTGATGGGGGACACCATCAGTCACGGCCAAGCGCATCTCTGAAAGTGGACCAGGTTCCCGTTCCTGTGGGACATGGTACTCCTGCCACAGAAGCCAACACCTTCCTCAAAACTCAGGCTGTTACTTGGGTATCTTGAAACAGGGTATAATCAGCACAGCACTCTGTCTGTGGGGGGCGCTCAGTGTCTATCTGCAGACCTACAACCGTGCGCCAAACGTCGTGAAGACTAAACGAACTGATCTGAACCAGAGGGGCCACAGAGCACACCTGTGGTTCATCTTGACATTGGCTGACATGCTGCACGCACTGCTCGTACTCCCCTGGGCGTCTGCGCCCACTGTGCCCCCACACACGGCCTCAGTCAGAGGTGCGCATGGGAGCGAGCAGGGCTCAGAGATGAGGCACGAGGCGCGCAGCCAGTTCCCAAGGGACAGATCTTCTCTATCTCCCAGCCACCTGCCTCTGGTGGGGAGTGAAGACGACCCTGGGAAAGGCGGTCATTCAACCTGAGACACCAGCTGTGTGTCCTGGGACTCAGACAGGCCCATGGTGGCCAACAGGTGATTTCAGAACTATAGAAATTGCTCCTTTTAGTGGCAAGGCCTCAACACCTGAGAATGGCCTTTTTCTTTCCATTTATTCCTGTAAAATGGGTCAAATGGGCACCATACCCGCCCACATTCTAAAGTCTCCAGGGGCAGCAGCGCAGGGGCCACAACGGGTGGTAAAAGTAACAGAAGCCAGCACTTATCACACTGGGCTTCTAGGAGCCTCCACACACTCACTCACTCAGTCCTCAGACCAGCCTAGTCTACAGAGTCCTAGTCTCCTCCCTGGAGAGAGAGGTTAGTGGGGTGGACAGAACCTGCCCCAGGCCCCAGAGCCCTGAATCCCAAAGCCTGGCCCTAGAGCTATGCTCAGAACCACAGCTCATTCCTCATCCCGAGGATGGAGTGATCCAACCAGCTCGCCCGAATAGCCACCCTCCTCCATTTCCCCAGCCATGTGCCTCCAAAAAAACCGCACAAGTTAGGAAACACTTAAGAAAGAAAAGAAAGGGGTATGTGTGCGTGTGCATGGTGGGGAGGGATTCCCCCAGGAGGTGCCTCCTCCTAGTGCTGTGGGAGCCTTATTCTACGGGCCTGCATTTCCCCCGCAAGGTAAGCTCTGCTTCTCAGCATCAGTTTTAGCCAATCACTGTTGATTTTCATTTCCTTCAAAGAAAAGTTTACCTTAGAGCAATGGAATCCAAAACAGAGCATTTCCTTTACGTTTATTTCTGTTTTAACTACCACATGCATCCTTTGTTGACTTGGAGAAACAAAATTTGATCAAACTTTTAAAACCCACAGGCTTTATGTCTTTTATCACTCCTTTCATAACATTTCTTCCCTTGTTACATAAGCAGGCAGATGTCTAAAACTTGCCCTGAAAGGAGTGAAATAAGCCTCAAATGGATTAAAAACTGGCAAAGCTTTGATCTGCGTAGTGAAATGTCTTGCTCCAGAGGAAGAGGAAAGAGACTTAGGCATTTGGTGAATTTCCCTCAAAGCCTGACAAAGCTGCCCTGGGAGTCCGCAGAGTTCAAAGCTACAGGGGACACTTGTGAGATGCGGCAAAGCCCAACTGTGGCTTCTTTCTTGCTGGAAATTTCTACTAATTCAACAAAGGACAGAGATAAGAAACTGCTAACACATTAGGAAATAGAGCATGTCCACATGTTATTTACTTTCCTTAAGCCTGACTCTGTGGAGGTGCATGTTAGCTGATCATTTACCAGCTCGTTACAAGTCAATCCCTAAAGAGGCAAAGAACAAAGGGGAGCCCAGAGCCCGCCAGAGCCAGAGGAAGAAAGGCAGGCAGCCCCTCGCATACAGATGAGGTGGAGATCCTAGCCAGGTACTCAACACATAAATAATGCATCTTTTAAAATTTCACATGTGGTTAAAAGAACTCTAGCTAAACCATTTGCAGATTATCTTTTCTAGTTTTACCCTCAGTGCACCAGAAATTCGCCAAATCCAGGAGCTCACAGATTTATCAAAGTGTAGACAGGATCCAGGGGTTACAGGTGACCTCAACATGCGGATATTGGACTTTTGGATTTGTAAATAACACTCTGGTCTATCTCTGAAATCCACAGAATGCTAAAAACACGGAAATAGGGGCTTGCTGTCAGCTGATATATCGCTAAGGAGATAATCAGAGCTGCTAATTGTAGGGCTAGGAAAAAATCTCTGTATTTACATCAAACACAGAAAATGATTTCACCAAGTATGATTTAAGAGCTATCCAATGCAGCCATACAGAGACAAAAGTAGACACTGCAGTCTATAAATTTATAAAGAACACTTACTTCAAAACAAACGTCACTCTTGGAAAGTTGTAAGTATTTCCTCCCATACCTTTTGAGGAATGACGTTCCAGTTTAGGCGGAAAGAGGTACACGGGGAAAGGAATACTCTAGAAAAGAAGTCGACCGCTTCCACGGGTGGGGAGATTTTCCTGCCTGTTCACGGACTATTCTGGCCTGTCTGGCCCACGCCTCTTTTCACCCCACTCCTCTGTATGAAATTTTCCATCATGGTCCTTTTAAAACCACATGCCACAAAATACATGTAAATCTTCACGTCATAATTTACTTAAACTCTATACATCCTAATCAACTCTTCTTGCCCCAACCCACCAGAGTAGGTATAAATACTGTGTCAGGAGAGTGTCTTCAAAATCAAACCTGAGCACCTTCCCCCAGCAGAGAGCTCTACTCTCAAAATATTGCTGACAACATCTGTCTTCATTTCTTAAACATGTCCTGAGCACCTACTAGGTGTGGGAAGGAAGGTAAGATGTAAAACATGAAGGTCAAAGAACCTGCAACCTAGAAGTTGGGGCAAGGCAAAGGCATGAACGCAGATGGAGCAGCAGCAGCTCCTGGTGAGAGATGAGGGCTGTTGGGGGCACACACGCGAGGCCATGAGGGACGGGGGCTATTTTCTGAATCACACAAGAGCCCAGCCCTGTCAACAGGTACATGAGCATGTTTGGGCTGGGGCAAGACTGGCAGGGATCTGAGAGACTAGAAGAATTAGGAGGGGGATCTATTCCTGATCTGTTGCTCATCAGTTGAAGGCTGTGACTGTTCCCAACAAAAGATAATCACCATAAGACAGATGCTTAAATTGTCCCCGAACCCCTCCCAACACAAAGCTTCGGTGATCCATCTGCAGTGATGGAGACATTTCGACCTGCGCACAAATGGTCAGTTCTCTGCTCGAGTTACCTTGGTGATCAACGTAAGGCTTGAAGGCCTGAAGGATTTTTGGCACAGCCACCCCCATGTCAAGTTCCGTCAGAGTTAGTTCATTCATAAAGTAGGGGAGCTGGAGGAGAGAAGGAAACAATGAATGAGACGTTAGTAACCTGGTCAATGTTAGAATTCAGCATCCGCTCAGTAAGAGTCAAGGTCAAGGTTTTGGGGACACATTCACTTAACTGAAACTTACTGAGCATGTATCGCATATTAGGCATCATCCTACAGAGAGAACTGTGGGCAATCAGGCAAGGTCCTTGCTCTCACGGGGTTTTTGTTGGAGAGGCAGAAACGGATAAATAAACGGATAAATTTGTAATCTTATTTATTATAAACAAGTAAATAAATAAATAAGATAGATAGATAAGTTGAGAGAGTGATTAGTGTTCCAGAGAATAAGGCAAGTGGTGGGACAGAGGGAGCCGGGGTGTAGGGCGGGGTGGCTATTTTGGCCAAGGAAGTCGGTGAAGGCTTTGGTGAAGAATGCCGTTGCCGGAGGACCTGACCGAGGAGGTAGAGCCAGCCATGCTGGTCAGGTTAACAATGCCTGGAGCTGGCCAGAGTATGTGGAGCAGTGGGTCCCTCTTAGACGACGAGTGAGGAGTTCAGAAATTGCTACAGCATGTCTGACAGGCAAACTCACAATATTTATTTAAATCCTTGGGAAAAAAGAGAATCACATCCCTTGACCCAGTGCTGGACATTTTCTGTTTGCCCCCGGCCTAGATCTGAGTTCCCCTGAGAGGCTAGTTTGTGCAAACCACATGGATGGGCTCTCCCGCCCTCTGGCTTCTGGTTGCTTGGCCAATGGGAAACACCAATTGGCAGGGAAGATGGGAGGTAATGCGGAAGAGTGTTGTCAGGTAGTTGTCCCCTCCCTCTCTTGAAGGCCATGGCTCCTGTCAGACAGGCTACCAACCTCCACACGGCCATGCTGCCCCAAGGTCTGGTAACTCCTTCCCACTTTTGCCCCTACAGGGAGTACTAACAGCTCCCACTGCTGCCAGCTTTGGTCCTACCCCAGCCCTTTCAGTTTCTCTACATTGGCCCACACATTTATAAATCTTTCCTTAATGAACTCTCCTCTCAGGTGACGCTACTTGAGAGTGCCATCTGTTTCTTGCTGCGACCCCAACTAATACAGTGTCGTAGGAACTGCTCTAAAGGAAATAACTTGAGTATTTATATCATGCTTAGAAATTTCTACTTTGCCTCAAGACTACAGAATTAATTCATCTGTTTCTTTCACCTGAATTTAGGTATGTGTATATATTGTTATTTTTTTTAAACCTGTGGTCCATTCCCCATTTCAGTGTAAGATATAATTACAGATCCACCTTAATTTTTTTTCCCCCAATGGCTTGTCAGGCGTCTTACTGAACACCCAATACTTTCCCTACTAACCTGCAGCAGTGTCCTTAAATGTGAGATTCCCACGACACTGGCACCTGTAATGAGCACCCTGTTTTTCTACCAGCATCAAACTGTTGTTTTTTTTTTTTTTTTTTTAATAAATATACGCTGAACATTTCCCATAAAACGAGGCAGCATTTAGCCAGGCATGGATTTAATGCCTATTTTGGCTGGAGCTCTTCGGTTGTCAAAGACATACACTTTGACGATTCACCAGAGAACTCCCTCTTTGCTTTTCTGCAGGGGTGGGTCGGTCAGTTACAATGTCTGTGATGAACAGAATGTGACCAAAGAGAGTACTCAAATGCACATTGTGAATTGGTAGTTGCTGGGTTTGGAAAACCTTTTTCTAAGGCATCAATGTTACATGGTGACTGGCCTCCCAATCAGCCCACAGAATGTTACTTGGTCAAGAATGTAGCCAAATTCTTGCACCCTTGCCCCAGACTGTCTATTAGTATCACTTGAATACCCAGTGAGTCAGGGGCCTGCTGAGTTCCTGTGGGAACAGGAGCGTGACACTGAGCAAAGGGGGTGAATGCAGTGATGGCATTCCCGGAGCCCTGTGCCACCTCCCAGCCCTCCCATCCTGCACCCTGTGGTCCCTACCAGGGCAGAGGAGGGACCCGAGACAAAGAAGAGACTGAGGAACCCGGGACTGGGACAGACTCAGCAGGGCTGGGCTGAGCTCTAATCACCAGTAGGTAGAACAAGGGCCTGCTTCCTACTTCTTCCCCTGGGTGCCCAATTCCAAAATTCTGGGATACCTCTAAGCACCCTTCCCCTCCAAATCACAACTGATTTGAATCAAAACTCTCAGGACCAGGCCCTAGTCTGGTCAGTCTCCTTCCTACTCTGCAGGGAAAAGCAACGAAAGGTCACTCCTGCTCTTTTCAACCAGAAATTCTCTTCTTCCCATCCAAAGGCACCACAGTAAGACAAGAACCCACTGCATGTTCTTTAACCTCCTGAGTGAACCCAGCTGGACACTCAGGTGTATAGAACATTCTCAGGTTGGTGGGAGGAACTGCTGGAAGCTGTCTGCAGTAGTAACATTTGCTAACACAGGGCACAAGAGGCCCCGACGACTGATAGCCCCAAGGCGGTGTTGGGAGGGGCTGGCTGAGGCCAGGAATGTACTTGCTGTGGGGGCAGAAACTCAGCTTGTTTTAAACCATCCCTGGGCATCAGATACACACACAGCTCTGCTCTTTCACACCATGAGTCACTGTCACATGTGAGGGTGACAATCTGAGACTGCAGGGCAAGGCCAGCAAAGAGTTCTCCGTATGTCAGGCCTTCAGGGGAAACCAGGAGACAGGGGAGATCTTTGTCAGAGCGGACAGCTCAGGCTCCTCCGGCCACTCTGGCTCTTGCACTGGCCATTAGCAAACACTCACGACTAGGTTTCCTTCTTCCCAGAATACTTGGCTCTTAGTGATAATAAGAGTCCTTTTGGCAGGGGTGGCGGTGGGTTGAGAACTAGAGTAACAGCCTGCTACCTATCTCTCCATTCCATTACATCCAGGGTCTCCTCTGGTCTCGCAGGGCACTGAGGTCAGGGTGGAGGTGTGAGGGTGGTGACAGAGGGAGCACAGCCCACTCCTGGATCCAGGCCACTTGTCTCCATCCCCACCTTCTAGCACTTCTGACCTCTGTTTTAAGTCTGCAAACTGAAAAGCTCCCATGGCCAGCAAAGGGGGAGAAGAAGAAAATAAAAGACTTTCCCTCAGCTTCCTTTGGGATGAAAGAAGCCACCGTTCTCCAAGATGGCAGAGGTTCCATGGGCTTCCAGCACCCGAGGGAAGCACGACACGCTGCCCTACCCCTGTCTGTTTTGGAATGTGTGTAACAGGAACAGGAGTGTCCCGTCTGGAGTTGAGGTGTGCCCTGCCTTCTGCCTCCCCCTGCTGGGCCCCCCAGCCCTCAAGCTCAGGAAAGGGTCTGCAGCAGTCTTTGGGAAGAGAGGAGTGCCAACCCCGCTTGTGTGTTTTGACCCAGGAATTCATCAAGCTCTCCATCTTTTTCCAGAAAGGGGGAGGCGGTGGAGTGCGCCCCAGCTCAGCTACCTGTCTGTGAACAGGGGAGGGTCACTGCCGCTTCCTGACCCCCCCGCCCCCGCCAGACCTGGCTAGCAGAGTGCATTCTACCCTTGATCTACCTGAAAACAACAGGCTGAATCATGTCAACAGAACCCTCCCAAATCTTTGCCCCAAATTCTGCCTCAAAATCTGCTCTACCAGCTCAGAGCGCAGACTCTCCTCTTCATCAGGGGTTAGGAAAAAGATGACACCGGCCTGCAGCTGGCAGATAGAGCTTGCCAGAGCTTGACTGAGCCCTAAGGGGCTTGATTTGTCACCCAAAGGAATGACAAAGCCACATCGAAGCTCCTTCATGCCCATATTTTCCTTCTAATATAATTTTCCCTTAGCTCACAGTTTCCTAACCTGGAGACCTTGAACCCTCTGAAGTCATGGGCAAAATTCTGCATCACTGTGAATTTTTCTAGGGAAAGGATCCATTTGTTTCTGTGTCTCAAAGGTATCTATGACCCAGAAAGATCCGTGGATTTAAGCTGCTGACTGTGCAACTTCATCTGGGGACCAAAGGAACTCTTCCTTGGCTGGGTCTTTCCCGGGTCAAAAACTTACTTCTACGTAACCTACCTGAGGTCTCTGGGTTGGCAGAGGTGGTACTAAATGTGTCATTTAGTGGCAATCGTGAGGAATATTTATGCAGTTTAAACTTACTTCCGAGTGGGCTTGATCAGCACCAGGACTGCTGTTTTTCAGCAAAGACAGAGCCCAAAATAAAATACCATCTGGCCAGAAGTAAAGGTCAGGCCCAGACACATTTAGAGAGCCGTGCTAACTTTCCTGGCTTTGAGAGGGAGCACGACTTGGGAAAGAGGTCTGGAGTCTGGCACTTTACTCAGCAGAGATATTGTGGCCCCCAGACTGTGAGGCTGGGTGGGCTCCTGAAGTACACTTTAAGTTCCTTACTCATTTCAAGATAATAGAGGTTTACATGACAAACCAGCTACAAGAGCTCACATTGTCCCAAACCAGTTTCTGGATTATCACCGAGAATGGCTAACAACCGGCTAACAACGAGGGCAACACCAAGGAAAAAGTAAACAGGAACACTCACTGAGTCCCCAGGTACGGTGAGTCATACGGCCAAGGTCACAGCTCAGGTATGTTATTGTTCTCATGTTATATGCTTTAAACCAAGTTATTTTTCACTTAGGATATAATGATACAAAACTTCTAAATCAAGACATGTGAGGAACCGGAAACCTCTTATGTGGAAAACGATACCTTTATTTTGCTGAGTTTCATTTGGATTTTCTTAGACACCAGATCAGACCAATATTTCTCTCCTAAGAAGTCCCAAAACATTCTTCCCAGCAAGGCATTCACCCAGGCTTCCCGTTCTTCCTCCTCAGAGGGCGAGGCCTCTGGCAACTGGCAGAAGAAAGGAACCAAAATTAGCTGGAAAGCAACTGGAGAACAAGACAGGTGCTTATTTTTACAAAGTCACTGAAGGTCCCTCCCCACAGAGAGGGGCGCCCACGGCAGTTGTATTCCTTCCCTACAAATTACCAGTCTCATGTTATGTCAGTGATAGAAAAAGGGAGAAACAAAAGCCATCACCCCAGATAAAAACTCCTCTTTGTTTTCTTTTCTTGCCAATCGTCCTGTGATGGAGCTAGTATTTCACACGATTAGCTCAATCAGATTGCCCTGCCTCCCAAATGAGCGTGGTACCCACTTCTGATTCATGGCACCTCTGATCAAAAGTCTGCCTCTCTTTCTTCCAGCTGACAGTCCCTGGACATCAAGTGTCAGGCTGGTCCTCCCGGGGCAGCCCCAAAGTCTCCTGTGGCCAGGACTCTTACGGTCGGCTGTGAACTCACAGCCCTCCGGGGCAAGGGGCAGGGGCTACTCAAAAATACAGGTGCCTGGGCCCTACACCCAGAGACACTCATTTAAGTGGGTATCAAAATTCCCAGAAGCGCTCTCACAGATGCAATGAACAGGTGAGGCTGAGAACTGCAGCCTCGGATTAGAGAGAACCTGTTCACAGGAATTCTGTGAAAATTCCTGTAGCTGTTCTCCCCAGTCCCAGCCCGGTGACATCCCCCGGGGCCTCCCCTCCACCGGGGACAATCTGTCTTAAACATCTAGCACGGCCAGTGTGAGCAAACCTACGTTAGTCTCTGATTTCCCAGGTTACTCATCAGATGAGGGATTCTTGCCTGGAGAGGGCCCCAAGGGGTGAAGCAGGAGACAGGAGTGGGCAGTGATGGCCGCTGAGGGTGGGGCAAGCCAGCTGGCGGCTCGGGGAATGCTTGCTGACCGCCACCGTGGGTCACTGCTGCCGCCGCTGACCCCGTGCCAGGCCCTGCGAGAACACCGCTTCCCAGGCTGCTGGTTTCCATCTTATGATACCCCCAGAAAGACGGAACCGTGACTTCTATTTTAGGGATGAGGAAATGGGACTTGGAACCATGCAGTGTCCTGCCTGAGGCCCCTGGTTCATCAGCACAGCCTGACTCAGAGCCTCCTTCTCCCTGATCTCCACCTGCTCTGTCCTGAGGGAGGAAGGAGGTGGCGGTGGGATAGGCACCTGGTGTGACAGACCTTTCCTTATGCTGAGGTCTCTAATTAGACTTAGTCCTCACAGAAACAATTAGCCTTGGAAAGCAAGGACCCCAAAAAAAAAAACAACCCCAAAAAACCAAAAAACCCAACAAACCCAGAAAAGCAGAAATCAACGAACTGTTTACCCTTTCTCTTCCTTCTGTGGTTCGTACAAATGCATCTACCCTGCCCTCATGGGCTGCCTGCAGCTGTAACACATATCAGACACCCTTGTCATCTCCACACTTTGTAAGCGTGTGCTCATGCCTGCGCGATCTCTGGTGGGCAGCCATGTGCCCAGGCCAGGGGAACTGTACCCAGGTGGCCTGGTGCTCATGGACTTGACCCTCGGAGATTTGATGACTTCCGAGTACCCCAAAGGTCTATGGCACACTCCCGTGTGTGATTTTTCTGAAGCCTGGAGTTTGGGGGTCGGAAGTGGTCGCTGAGCTTGCACCGAGGCTCCTGGACTGCCCAGCACCCACCTGTCCACTAGTCTTCTCAGAGCATGCGCCGTCTCTCCCTTTGGGGGTCTGGGAGTTTGCCTGTGGCTTTTAATCTAACGTTACCCCGTGTAAGAGGAGATATTTTATGTTCTAGGAGTCCTTCAAGTTCAGGTATTTTCACAGGTCTCCCTTATGAATGTTGGGGAGTCTCTTTAAAAAAAAAATTAAACTCCGGTTTAAAAAACAATACATGTTGGTCATTCCATTTCAGAAGACATGGCTCTCCCTCACTCATTTCAATGGCTATACAGCACCTCTGTGCTCCCTAGTGCTGTACTATCTTTTGATATTAACCAAGACTTTTAAGATTTTATTTTTAAGCAATGTCTACACCCAACGTGCAGCTCAAAGTCACAACCCTGAGATCAAGAGTCACATGCTTCCCCCCGATGCAGCCCGCCAGGCGCCCCTCACCCAAACGCTTCTACCACCAGGTCCCGGATGCAAGAGCAGATGTCTGGGATCATTGGGCACTTGGTCATGCCACAGGCAGTACGTGTTTCTCAGACTCACTTTTCTCTCTGCCTGAACATCTGCGCCCCACCCTCCGAGGGGATGTGGTCTAGCGTTTCTGAGGTTATAGTCTTTGAGTCACATCTGATGGTCTACACAATCTTCTGAGTAAACACCCATCCAAGGACAATGCTCTCCTCCCCCAGGTAGTTCAGTAGTGCCAAGCTGTGGCCACACAAAGCAGCGTGTGTCTTGCTTTGATCTGGAGGTAACCCAAGAAAATCGGTCACTTTCCCCTCTCAAGAGTCTACCCTCTATTAACCTTTCTTTACAAACCCAGATATTCACAGCAAGCAGGCTGAGCACAAAATAGCAAGAAACAAAGGCTATTTCACAATTTATGTCCAAGCCAAAGACATATGATGTGGAAACACATTTCTGAAATAACTGACAAGCAGGTTGTTTTTTCTTTTCAACAGTTCCTTCTACAGGCTTCTCTCCACAGACTCGTTGGGAACAAAGAAAAACCCAAGAGCAGCAGAACACTGACAATGCATCAAAGCAGCTTTATGAATAAAATCTGGATTCACTGGGCTACTAGAAAGAACTCACTTCCAATGAGTGTCATAAAAATTTGAGAGCTTAAAGAATAAATATGCCTGTGTTTCCTAACACTGCCATTTGCCTGCAGGAAGGAATGTGAGAAGAATATTCATTTCATCATTTCAACTATATAGATCCGTTTAGATAGGGTACCTTTCTCAAAATGACTTCCAAAAAAAGGTGTAGAGAGTCTGACAGCCTGAAGCTGAAGGAGACTATTATGACTGTCTGAGTAGCTCTTGGGATATAGTTTAGGAAAAGCTAACCTCCAGAGGAAAGTACAAATTTACTTAATTTTTTGGTGTAATCTTTCCTGCAACAAATGTGGTACCAGGGTTCCACAAAAGGACTGCTGGGTCCAGGAGAAGGCACAACGGAAGACCCTTCCCCCAGGTCTGTTACCTGTTTCCCCAATTATAAAAACAGTACATATTTATTGCAAGAAATACCCATAATCCCACTATCCAAATATAATACATAAAACATTTTCCTCTATTTACATCAGTCTTTTTTCAATGTATACATACAGAACTTGAAAAAAAATAAAATTGGATCACATTAACATAGTTTTGTATTTTTTTTACAGCTTTATGGAAATATAGTTCATATAACACACAATTCACCCATTTAAAGAGTATAATCTATGGTTTTTATCATATTCACAGAGTTGTGAAGCCGCCATCATCAACTTTAGAACATTTGAATTACCCCCCCCAAAGAAACCTTGTATCCCTTAGCAGTTACCTGCCATTCTTCCCCAACTCCGTCCCTGCCACCACCGTCCCCACCACCCCCACCACCAGGTGCCTACCAGCCCCAGGCAAACTAATTTATCTCTGAAAATGCACCTATTCTAGACATTTCATATAAATGGAATCATACAGGGCGCCTGGGTGGCTCAGTGGGCCTCTGCCTTCAGCTCAGGTCATGATCTCAGGGTCCTGGGATCGAGCCCCGAATCAGGCTTTCTGCTCAGCATGGAGCCTGCTTCTCCCTCTCTCTGCCTGCCTCTCTGCCTACTTGTGATCTCTCTCTCTGTCAAATAAATAAATAAAATCTTTTTAAAAAAATGGAATCATACCATATGTATTCTTTTGGGACTGACTTCTCTCATAAGCATAATGTTCTCAAGATTTAGCCGTGCTGTAGCAGGTGTTGGCACACTATTCCTTTTCATCGCAGAATAACATTCTATCGTGTGGATATACCACACTTTATCCACTCATGACGGACGTTTCAGTAGCTTCCACTTTTGACTACTGTATGAATAATGCCGCCATGAACATTTGTGTACAAATTTTTGGGCAGAAGTAGGTTTTCACTTCTCTTGGCCGGACACCTACAGGGGGAGCTGCTAGATCGTATAGCTGTGTTTACTTTGAGGAACAACCAAACTGTTCTCCACGGCAGCGGCATCATTCTGCCTTCCCACCACCAACACACAAAGCTTTCTCCACATCCTAATACTTGCTATTACCTCTTTTATTCTAGCCATCCTAGTAGTTGTGAAGTGGTATCTCATTACAGTTTTGATTGCATTTCCTGGATGAGTAACGACTGAGTATCTTTTCTAGGCTTATGGACTGACCATCTGTAGGTCTTCTTTGGAGAAATGTCTGTTCAAATCCTTTGTCCATTTCTTTTTTTTTTTTTTTTTTTAAGATTTTATTTATTTATTTGACACAGAGGGAGAGAGAGAGAGTGCGTGCATAAGCAGGGGGAGTGGCGCTCAGAGGGAGGGAAGCAGGCTCCCCGCTAAGCAGGGAGCCCAATGACGGGCTTGATCCTAGGGTCCTGGGATCGTGACTAGAGCTGAAGGCAGACACTTAACGGACTGAGCCACACAGGTGCTCCCCTTTGCCCATTTCTTAATTGGGTCATTTACCTTTTTGTTATTCAGTTTTAAGAATCCTTTGTTTATTCTAAGTACTAGTATATAAGATAAATGATTTGCAGAAATTTTCTCCCATTTTGCGGGTTGTCTTTTCACTATCTTAATGGTATTGTATGTAGTACAAAAGTTTTTCATTTTGATGAAATCTATTTTATCTTTTTTTTTTTTAAGATTTTATTCATTTATTTGACAGAGAGAGATCACAAGTAGGCAGAGAGGCAGGCAGAGAGAGAGAGAGAGGGAGAAGCAGGCTCCCTGCCGAGCAGAGAGCCCGACGTGGGGCTCGATCCCAGGACCCTGGGACCACGACCTGAGCCGAAGGCAGAGGCTTTAACCCACTGAGCCACCCAGGCTCCCCTATTTTATCTTTTTTTAATTTTTTTGGTTGCATGTACTTTTGGGTGTCTTAACTAAGAAAGCTTTACCTAAGCTCAAACCTACATTTTCTTCTAAGAGTTTTATAGTTTTAGCTCCTACACTGAGGTCTATGATCCTTTTGAGTTAATTTTTGTGTATAGTATGAGGTAGGGGTCCAACTTCATTCTTTTGCCATGTGGATACCAGTTGTTCCAGCACCACTTGTTGAAGACTATTCTCTCCCTCCCACTCCCTGCTCCTTGAATTGCCTTGGCACTCTATTCTGGATCCTTTCTAAAATGTTAGCTTAAATTGGCTCTATGGCTTCATATTTTTTACTCACTGTACGAGGAGCACTTTCCAAGTCTACTTTTAAATGTTTGAAAAGGTGACTTTGCTCAGGAAAGGGGAAGCCTTGGAAAACCACTCCGCCCATTAAGATTTCCTGGTTTCTATTTGATTCCTATTTGCTTTCTTAGGGTTCTCATGTTCTGATAACAGCAAACAGGGAGTAATATCTCATGATCCAGTTTATGGCTAACAAGATAATTAGTACAACTAGAAATAATGAAGACAGAACTCTCCAAACCTGGGAAGCCTACATAATCTCTAAACATTTAGGATCTTCGCTGGATAAAGAGCATGGGAAGTGTGTGGCACAATCTGAGTATCAGGGTCTTGCACCTGCCTGGGGCACAGACACAGCCCAGCCCCACCGATGGTCCTCTCTCCTAGCCAGGCCACTTCGGAACTAGCAACCTCCCTGGCCTCATACTCCTGAGCAAATCTGCAGGCAGCCTGTGCGGTCTCCCTTCCTGAGGTGACCACACTAGGGGTAATACTATGCCACCTTTAGACATTTTTAAAAAGAGAGTCTCCTCTTTTAAAAAAAATTTATTTTATTTAAATTCAATTAGTTAACATATAGTGTTTGAAACTTAGAGTGTTTTAAACTTTCGAACATATATGTTTGAAACTTATAGTTTCAAAAGAGAGTCTCCTTATTTTCTTATTTTCTAAATTACTATTAAAATCTCCTCTTCTAACCAAGAAGACTACCTTGACAAGACAATAAAGCTCTGGTCTCTTCCGCCAGCCTCACGGTCTCTCAACTATTCTGAAGGGTGAGAAAATGGTGCCAATACCATAGGGGTTTGGTGATTCGGAGGCTTGCACAGCCCGTGGCGGTGGGACAAAGCAGGCACAAGGGCAAGTCAGGGCTCAGTGACTGGTCACTGAGCACTAAACATCTGGAGAATCAGGCCCTTCCTCCAAAATATTGATTTTATAATTCCAATTTTGAGCTCCAAAAGTGCTTTCAATATGCAGAATCCCCTGAATATGTTTTTAATTATTATAAGTAAGAATAATCACCAAAATTACTTCAGCATTGTTTAACACAAACCTCATCTGCATTTACTAATTACATCCTGGGTGTTTTTAACATCCGTTTGGCTCCTGTGCACCAGTAGCCCCATTCTCGTCCAAACCTAGTTTAGCACTGGGTGACATGCGAGAAAGGAGGCCCAGTGGGCAGAAGTTGCCATTAGACTTGGAGCCCTCAGGGTAAGCGATGCTTTGACCATGGCCTACAAGAGGCAGCAGCAGGGGGAGAGAGGGGAGAGGAGAAGCTGAGACAAAGGCTAGAGCTGTGTCCCAAGCTCCCTCTGGGGGAGCTCTGGCTGGTGGCCGACACTGACGGTGGGACAGTGTCACTTGAAGAGATGTCAGAGGTTCATTTGTGTCTCTGAGCCCTTTGAGTTTCTCTTGGACTTATGATATCAGAGGTGATATGGACTCTAAGAAATAACCTGGCCTAGTCTTTGGCAGGAAGGATGAACACTACTGACCACATCCAAAGGGTCCACATTTGGTGACCCTGTGGGGAAACAGACACTCTTACTACTGGTGGGAATGAACACTGGTGCAACCCTTACAGAAGGGAATGTGATAATACCTAACAAATACCTAACCTTGAAGATATACTGCCAATGGCACAAAAATACAAGTTCACAAATTATTCACTGCAGCATTATTTGTAATTGCAAAATACTGGAAACCTATATGTCCATATGAAAGGAGAATTACTATACTATGAAACATCTGTACAATGGAGCAAGTTTGGCAGCTGTTTAAAAACAAGAGGAGGGAGAGGCCTCTATGAACTGATGTGGAGTGATTTCCAGAATGTACTAGGAAGCGAAAAAAGTAATGTTCAAAAGAGGATCCATAATATGCTATCATTTGACTGAGGCAGAAGGGAAAATAAAGGCAGAAAGGATAAACCAGAGACTAAGGAGACTGGCTTACTTCAGAGGCGTGAGTGGGAATGGCATGGAAGAATAGAAGAAATAGGGCGGGAGAGACAGCCCTTTTCTGAGAACGTCTTTGTCCAGCTTTGATCTCTGCAACCACATTAATGTTTCACATGCACAAAACATAACAAGTTAAAAATGGAGGGAGAATGTCCTCGTGTGTTCAAACAGCAAAGTTAATAAGAAATAAAATTAATTAAAAACTGCCTTAAAGCGTGAAGAGTAATCAAAGTAGCGGAGGAAACTGTAGCAGATATTCCATTCCAAAAACAGTGCCACGATATTTCCCACCCCAAATGCTCTTCCAAGAATTTGCTACTTTTTCAGCAAGGAGAACCTCTGCCCCTCCCCGAACCTGGGAAGGTATGCTGACTGCTCCAATAGAGCCTGACGGAAGTGACGTCACTTTACTTCCGAGACTAGGTCATAAAAGGTGCTACGGTGGCCGCCTGGCCCTTTCTCGAGGGAGACTTTGCCGAAGGAAGCCCAGGCCACATGGAGAAGTGAGCTCCCAGCCAGCAACCAGCATCTATCTGTGTGCCGGCCACGGGAGTGAGGCATCGTGGGAGCAGCTCCTCCAGCCCCCCCAACCCCACCCCACGGAGCCACCTCAGCTGACACTGTATGGAGCAGACAGAAGCCTTTACTGCCAAGCCTGGTCAAGTTACAAACGGGTAAGCAAAATGAGTAGCTGGTAGGGTTTTAGGCCACCACTTCTGGGGCTGTTATGCAGTAATAGTAAACTACAATAAATGCCCGTACCTTAGTCAAGACCGTCTCAAGAAGCAGACCACCCCTGAGAGCCAGGACACGGCCTACACATGCTTCAGGCCACGTGGATGAAGGAGCCCAGCACCAGACCTCAGGCACCTTCTTCCGAAGCCCCCTTTCGAAGCACAGGGTTCTGGCTTTCTGGTTTCCTAGCCCACACAGACTAGAATGGTTACGTTTAGGGTAGGGGTGGGGGAGGGGGATAAGCACTCAAGGAGAAGCAACTAGAAGGACATATAGCAACAGCAGCCAGCTGACAACGGAGAGAAACTATGCAGAATCTGCAGCCTGGGGTGAAAGGCCTCTGACCTCAAGCAGGCCTGCATGACCGACAGCCTGAATTTCTGTTTGTTTTGTTAAGTCCTTAAATTATCAAGATTAAATCCTCTCTGTCTACTCTGCCTAAGGGGGTCAGGAAATGCAATGTGGTTTTTAAAGATTTTCATCAGACTTAGAAAAGGAAAAACATGTTTTGGTGCTTAAAGAGGTAAATGCCAAGGACTCAGAAAGGACGTTTGCACTAGAGAAGCCCCCGGGGTGACAGGAATGCTGGGTCGAGGGGCTGGGTTATGGGCCACTGGGGCCTCCGAGCGCCTCCTGGGGCTTCCAGAAACTCCAGCGTTGACACGACAAGCACATGCAACACACACTGAGGACATGATGTTCTAAAACATGGTTTTGTTTTCATATTTTTAACTTAAGGAACTCTTTTAAAGAGCAAGCATTTCATGAAATACACTGGTCTACACAGCTCCTCCTGACTTCCCTCAATGTGATGAGAGTCCAGACAGCTGACAACCCAGGGAGAAAAGGGGTTAGGGGTAGGGGGGTTCACGGGTGGTAAACAGGACATTCCCAGAATAGTTTGGTATTACCCAACTCCAGCCTAGAGGAAGGCCTACTTCCCACCCTAGTTGGTAACTTAGGTCAGAAGGTGGAGGCAGTGGGGGAGGGGCCAGCAGAGCCAGAGGGTCTCTTTGGGCCTGACCAAGTCTGCTGGATGAGGGTTCGGGACCTCCTCCCCACTGGAGAGGATCAACGGAATGAATCAAAGCCCACAACGGGTTAATAGCACAAGGAAGAAACCCAGGGCTTCCCATTAAGAGCAGAGGTACGGCCACTGGAAGAGGCCAGACACTCCAGTAGGGAACTGGCTTTGTATGCATGGGCTGGCCGGGTGCTAAGAGGACGAGTGCGGTAGCGGCAGGCAGCCTGACGGCCAGCACAGCTTCCGAATGCCCACCAAAATGTCTGTGGTGGCAGCTGGGGGCCTGCGAGTGTCATCTGGCTTTACACATGCCACCACTTGGCAACTGTGAAATTAAGCTACTCAACCCGTGTGAACCTGCTTCTCCACTGACAGAGTGGAGAGAAGAGCATCTCGTCTGCAAGGCTGCTGAAGGGGGCAGGGGCATTCTGTTACAGGGCCTCACGGAGGCTGGCACATGGCAGCTTAGTTATCTCACTGCAGATGATGCTGAGTCCACGGCCAGCTGGTTACGCTGTGGGAAGAAGGCTCGTGGCAAATCTTCAAAAGCCCTGGGCATTGCTAATGAGTCTGAGAATTGGAGAATACAAAGGTAACTCGGGAATCAGGCCTCTATTACTAATGATTCTGAGAACTTTCCCACTGACTGCCCACTTGCTCAGGTCAAAGGTTAGGAGTGCTCTCTGGCCCCTCTGGCTCTCTCCCGCCCCACACATAATTCACCAGCAGATCCAGCCGCTCCCCTCCGACACAGATCCCGAGCCGTTCTCACCACCTGCTGCTGACCCTCATCACAGCCCCATCGCCCACGGCCGGAAGCGCCCCCCACCCCCTCTTCCTCCTGCCCACTCTCCATAGACAGTCACTTTTAGACTTAAATAGATCAACGTGACTCCCTGCTCAAAACCCTCCCAGTGCTTCCCCTCTTCCTCAGAACTGACCCATGAGGCCCCGATCTCTGTCCCCCGCTCACTGTCACCACACCGGCCTCATCATGGTTCCTTGTATACTCCAACCACATCCCTGCCTTGGGGCCTTGGCACTTGCTGGTCCCCTCACCTGGAAGGCTCCTCTCACACCCCCACACCCCCTACGGCTCACTTCCTCACTTTGGTCAAATCTCTGTGCAAACGTCACCTCCTCAAGGAGGTCCTCCTTGACCACCACTCTAAAACAGCAGTCTGGCCACCTTTCACCCTCTCTTACTTGGCTTTAATCCTTGCCACCACCAGCTGTTTTGTTTCTTTCTGTCTCCCTGTTGAGAGCACAAGCTCCCTGAGGGCAAGGCCCCTTGTCTGTTTTGTTCATTACTGTGTCCCCAGTGCCTAAGGCAGGGCCTGGTACACAGGAAGCACTCGAAGTGCTTCTGTAGGCAGAAACAAGTTTGAGTAGAAAAGCAGAAAAGCCGCAGCCCAGGCAGCCAGCTTTACCTTCTTCCCAGTCGTGGGGCTGCTCTCCGCACTCTGCACTGGGCTCCTTTGGGGGCTTCGGTTTTCTTGGGGGACACACCTGGCCATGTACACATTGTAGTCCAGAAGCATCTTCTGCCGCACGCCGCCCACCAGCTCCTTCTGCTTCGGCTGGGACATGATCTCCTCCACGCTGCCTTTGCTGCTGCTGCGGCTGTGGGTCAGGTGCCCCGAGGGGCTGCTGTGCCTGCTGTGCGAGGGCAGGACCCCTACAGCGGAAAGGGGCCAGCTGTTAGGACGCAAAGTCAATGGAACACCGAACAAACTTCAGCAGGCTAAGTCGACAACCAACGAAAATGCTGACAAACGATTGTTTAAGAAAATAAGGTTATAGGGGCTCCTGGGTGGCTCAGTGGGTTAAAGCTTCCGCCTTCGGCTCGCGTCATGGTCCCAGCGTCCTGGGATCAAGCCCCGCATTGGGCTCTCTGCTCGACGGGGAGCCTGCTTCCTCCTCTCTCTCTGCCTGCCTCTCTGCCTACTTGTGATCTCTGTCTGTCAAATAAATAAATAAAAATCTTTTTAAAAAAAAATTAAAAAAAAAAAAAGAAAGAGAAAATAAGGTTATATTATAAAGGTACTTCCTATCCTGAAAAATACCTTCCCTTCTAATAATAGCTCTTTTTTTAGAATAGTTTTTAGTCTTCTCTAAGACAATTCAGAGGAACTGAAAGCCATGAAGTTCGTGTGGTAAGTACCTTTTTTTTTTTCCTGGTGATCACTTAGGGTCAAATACGGAGCTGCCACACCCCCAGACAAATGGAAAGCAGGCAGAAAGCTAACTGTTCACCCACAGCTCACAGCAATTCCAGACCTGTCATCTTTCATTCAAAAAACATTTTTATCAAGCACTTTCTCTGGGCCAATTCCACATGAAAAGAAGAATGAGACATAATCCCTGCCCTTGAATTTGGGCACCTAGGCAAATAAATCACAGCTCTGTAAAACAACCATTGTAACTGAAGCGTGACTGAAGGGCTTTCAGGGCCGAAAGGAGGAGGTGCTCTCTCTGCCCAAGAGAGCCCCAGGACTGACTTCCACAGGTTGTGTCCTCCGGGCTGCCTCTCAGAGAAACAGCTGGCATTTTCCTGGTGCAGGTGGGGGAAGAACATTCTAGGTAGAGGGAGGAACATATGCAAAAAGCGATGACAGGGGAACACTGGATATCTGGTTCAGTGAAGGCCCAAGTGGGCTACATGGGGCAGAAGGGACAGGAAATGAGCAGAGGCTCATTCATCAGTACAAATTTTGGGAGTCAGGAGACCAGAGGACTCTGCATTTCTGTGGTGATCTGGGGCTTGGAGAACCTTGTTCGGGGCCAGGAGCTTGAGAACACTAGCCTGATATGCTGTCCTGACTCACCCGCCTGCTTATCCTCACCAGGGTTCTCCTGATGTTTCTCTCAGAGGAGTCACAGTATGTGCAAATAAATATAACCCTAAGGAAACAGTGATGGCAAAAAACCCCATACATCTGCAAGCTGTTCCCTCACGGGTTAAATGATCCAGTATAAAGGGTTACAACGATCGGCCTAAAAGGTGAATGGGTCCTGAGAACACTCCTCAGGTGGCACAGGGTCATCGGTTCGGGGTGGGCTTCCTTCCTTCCTACCTGGAAATCTCTGTCCGTTCTCCTATGGACCCTTTAAAATCACCGGAGCATCTACCACACATGTCATTACCTGGTTTACTTGCAGAGACACCAGGGGCCTTCTTGATTTCCGACTTCAGTTTAGACGCCAGAACAAACCGCCTGAACCACTCCTCCTTCTCTCGGCCAGTTCTCCCAAAGAGATAGAGTATCTGGTCTCGCTGGCCAGATCGGGTTCCCTCCTGAGGATGGGGTGGCTTCTTGGGGTCCTCGCTTCCCAGCTCTCGCTCAGCTGGAGGCTTTTCTTCAGAAGGTTCTTTATCAGTCTGGGCCTTAGACATAAAGTCATCTTGTCGACCAAGCTCAATACCAATGGGGTACTTTTTATTCCAAATTCGTTTTCGAGCCAAACTTTTGGGTACAAGATAAATCTATGGGAAAGGGAAATGATGGTTGACATACAAAATTAAGAACTGGCCACACTGTGCATTAATACTACGCAGAACACAAATGCAAACTTTATAGCCTTTTTGACTAAGACAATGAGTGTAAGCTACCACCTGTCTACAACGTGAGTATAGAAACTGGGATAGAGTTTTAGAAGTGACTTGTTATTCTTCGAACTCATTCCAGAAGTAGATGTTTAACAATTCTGCAAGAGTTACAAGCATCTATAATTTTCAGGTAATGGTGGCACAAAAATTATTTAGGAGGTGATCATCAACTAAGTTTCATGACCTGGACCAACCATACATTTGAAAAAAAAAAAAAAAAGTTTATCAAACTAGATCTAGATGAAGCTCAAGTTTATCATTCTCAAGTCTATCATTCTCAAGTTAAGAGTGAATTTATACAAAAACTATTTTAAGTACTTCTGTCATTTGAGGTAAATTTAAAGATCATTCACATGAGTTATAACAAGAGAAAACCTACAGCTTTTTGGAATAACAGACAATTTACATTTCTCAACAACAGTAGTATGTAACACTTACCAAATGTAGTTATTTTGCATCTCCATAATTTTCACATATACAGAGTCCTCACTCATTATTACCCTAGTACCACCACACTTGGCTTTTTGTTGGACTGAAAAACTTAAAAGTTAACTCAGTCAGATGACTGTGTTATGCCTTCGGTCCTCAAAGTGTGGTCCATGGACCACCAGCAGCAAGGGTATCACTTGGGAGCTCATAAAAATGCACTCTCAGGCCCCCACTCAGAGTTGCTGAAATAGAATCTACATTGAAAAAGATGCTTGGGTGATTTGCATGAAATTACACACACACATACTACACACACATGCCCTTTTGAGGAGGAAAAATGCAGTAAAACAAGATTCCAAATGCTGTTTTCATTTCGGTTTCTCAAATTGGCCAGGCTCACCTTGCTGTCTGAAAGGTCGTAGATTTTCTGGCTGATGTAGGTAACCTCTGGCTTTGTTTCATTGTAGCTTGCCCTCCTGGATATATTTTTATTGGGCTTTGAAAGTCTTAAGGTCCCACCCTCAAGTCGAACAAAGACTGAATGTGTCAAAGTTGCATGGTAAGTTTCTGGATCATAGTTGTAAATCTCATTCATCCATCCCTGATGGAGAAAAACTTCCATTAGTAAAATTAGAGTAAACAGAAATCCTATTTGATACAAAAATGAAGATCACTGAAGTCGATGGGCCACTGAAACCAAACCTGACTGCGACGCAAACATCGATTCATTGGTGACTGGGAGTTACTCAGACAGGTGCAAAATTTGAAGGATAATCAGTGTAGAGCTGTAAACTGCTAGGTTTCTGATAACTAAAAATGTGGATATGGGGGACGAATGATAATGCCCATTTCTCTAAATAAAAGGTTCTTTTCTTTCTTTTTTTAAAAGGTAACAAGCGAATCAGGAAACTCAAAAGTTTTATTCATGTAAATAGAGCAAGTCTTTCAGCCTAACCTCCTCTCGGGGTGAACACTACTACCCAGTCTGATCTTCTTAAATTAGCCAAACTCATCCTCTTCTCACTCACCTGCAAACCATCTTTGGAATTTCACAGATCATACTAACTAATGCTAACATTCCAGGACTGAGACCTTCCACTCTATTTCTAGCTCACTGAAATCACACAGTAAGGCAGATGATCAGAAATTAGGCATTAAGAATTACAGATATGATCAGGGGCGCCTGGGTGGCTCAGTCGTTAAGCGTCTGCCTTCGACTCAGGTCAGGATCCCAGGGTCCTGGGATCGAGCCCCACATCGGGCTCCCTGCTCGGCGGGAAGCCTGCTTCTCCCTCTCCCACTCCCCCTGCTTGTGTTCCCTCTCTCTCTGTCAAATAAATAAAGTCTTAAAAAAAATTATAGATATGATCAATAGTATGTCACAATCCAAAGAGATATAGTAACTTAAATAAGTAAAATTGTGCCCCACGTCTCCCCCCAACCCCAGTCAACATAAATGAACGTATACACTGATCTTCACATACAGCACACGTATGAAAGTGTAAGGACTGACACACCATAAAATTATGGTAAAGCTCCTCTCAGAGGGATGATCAATATTCATCATTTAATACTCTACCTGTCCCACTGTCCTTTTTCAGATGATACAGTGGCCCAGATCTTTTTAAAAGAAGCTCTCTAGGGAATTTTAATTGATTCTCTTCCATACTCTTCATTTTCTTCTCCTTTTTAAAAAGATTTATTTATTTGAGAGAGAGAGAGAGCATGTGCACATGGTAGCGGGGGGCAGAAGGAAAGGGAGAGAGAGACTCTCAAGCAGACTCCCCACTGAATGAGGTCAATCTCACGACCCTGAGATCATGGCCTGAGCAGAAATCAAGAGTCTGACACTCAATCAACTGAGGAGCCACCCAGGCACCCCTCTACTCCCCTCATTTTAGAAATGTTTTTGAACCGAGCAGAGAGGTACCAAAAATCACAATGCAATTGGGAATGTCCTTCTTTTCAAAGAATGGCCATTTCCACAGTGAGTACTTGGGTCTCACACTTAAGTTTTGACCTGTGCAATTTATGAGACAATTACATAGTTTTATATATATATATATATTTTTTTTTTTTTCCATTTTGCATGAGTTAGGAGTAGCTCTCCCTCCTCCCAATGCGTTGCTGCATCTATTAAAGTGTTGAATGACCAAGAGCGTGGCGACAGGGAGAGGGTGTAATCTAGATGTTTCAATGATCTGAGCAATGAAATGAAAAGAGGGACAAGCAAGACAGTGGGGCCTGCAGTGGACTGTACAGTTGGAGCATCAGTTTGGGAAGGTTTATTTCGCTAAATATAGAGCTAAGGACATTCTTTGGTTCATAGTTTTTTGTCTTTTTCCTTAGTCTGTTATTATGGTAAAGTATATTCATTGATTTTTGAATGTTGAACCAGTCTTGCATTCTTGGGAAAATTAGGTATTGGTCATGATGTGCTGAAGCCGGGTTCCACCAGCTCATGAGAGCTAATTCTACATGCTTCTTCCTGATTCCGTTGTCAGGGACCTCACATTGGTAGCTTACAGCTGGCCACGGTGGGAGTTTTGTTTGTTTTTTTGTTTGTTTTTTGGTGGAAGTTTTTATATCATGGAAATCAGTGAAAAGTACAAACAGGGCTTCCCTTTGATCCAGAGAGCCATTTTATCAGCACAGTACTAATATTATCCTTTTTTACATTGCAGAATTTGGCTTGCTAATACTATGTTCATTTGTCCCCCTAAATTCATAAGGGAAATTGGTCTACAGTTTTCTTGCAATATCTTTCAATATTAGCTAGCCTCATAAAATGAGTTGGGAAGTGTTCCTTCTCCTATGCTCTGGAAGAGTTTGTATAAAATATTTCTTCCTAAAAGGTTAAGTAAATTTGCCAAGGAAGCCATCTGGGCCGGGAGTTTTCTTTATAGAAAGGTTTGAAACTATGAATTCAATTTATTTAATTTCTACTGGAAATTAGGCTATCTATTTCTTCTTGAGTGAGCTTTGGTAGCTTGTGTCTTATAAAGAATTTGTTTATTTTATATAGGTTGCCCAACTTGTGGGCATAATGTTGTTTGTAATATTTCCCTATTATGCTTTTTAAATCTGTAGAGTCTAGTAATATTCTTTTAGTCCTAATATTGGTAATTTGTACTTCTAAAATAAACACTTAATGCTATTACTTTCCCTCTAAGCACTGCATCAGCTGCAATTTTTCATATGTTGTATTTTCAATATCATTTGATTAAAATGTTTTCTACTTTCCCCTGTGACTATCTTTGGACCAACAGGCTTATGAGAAGTATGCTATTTAATTTCCAAGTGTGTGGGAATTTTCCAGATATCTTTTTGTTACTGATTTTTAGTTCCATTTCATGATGGTCAGAGAACATGCTTTTTATAATTTCAGTTCTTTTAAATTCGTTAAGTTTTTATGGCCCAGTATATGGTATATCTGGTGAATGTTCCATGTATACTATAAAAAATATGCATTTTCTATAAATATATTTGTCTTTTTAAAAAGTGTTTGTCTAAAATGTTTCAAACAACATTTTTGCTAAAGATCTCCTGGCATATAATCCAGTTTTCTTTTTATCCACTTTGGTTGCAGAAAGTACTTTCTTACCTAAATGGGTTTATACTAGGCCGAAAGTTCTAAAGGCAACTAGATTAATAAAGAACTTGAAGCAGATCTGATTTTTCTGGCCTGCTTCAGAGCCATGCTCAAAGGTCAGGCTGTATTTACTTGCAGAGCTACTAAAACAAAGAAGAATCCGTGGAGGGAAGGATGAAAGGGCTGGTGCTGAAGAATTTCTTAGGGCCAGGGAATGACAATGAGATTAAAATAGCCACTTCTATCAGTGTCACTTACAAGCCATTTAGCCATACAGTCCCCACCGGGGATGGCTCTTCTTGAATTATTCCACTCTGAGTGTACATCTCCTGCCTAGAATAGAGGTTTTTGAGGATACACGGCATGTGAGATAGCCTCTCTGGGGTCCATAATTACATCTTACCTGAGATGTTAAACCTTTTTTTCCTCTGATTCTTGAGTTATGATAATCATAATTTGATATATGTCAAACATTTCTACAATAATATCTCCATATAAAAGATTTTTCATTTGTTTCTAGCTATGTGAAATCGGGGAGGTTTATTTCGCTAAGTATATGGACATGTAAAAAAGTCAATAGAAGTAACACGGCACTGGAATTTTGGACGAAATACCCAGCATTATAGTTGTCATCATCACCAGACTAGAAAGGCAGGAAACAAAAAAAGTTAGGCATATTATGAAGTTATTCTCAAATAACAGGAGAGTCTCTGAGAAATAAAGTAATGTGAGCTGTAGAGAGTCTCCCCTTTTGAAACTCTAAGACTGCACAGGTTAACTGATCTATGAATACGAGACATTTGGGAATAAAAGGCTGTTTCTCTCCAATTGCTTTCATTTTGCCTTTCCTAATAAGTCAGAAAATGCAGAACTGTGCAGGGAAGCACTGTCCAATGGAAATATAACATGAACCATAAATACGCACCATGAAAATACATAATTTTAAATTGTCTAGTAACCATAATAAAAAAAAAAAGCAGGTGAAATTAATTTAAACTATGTTATTTAACTCAATACAGTCAACCCTTGAACAACATGGGTTTGAACTGTGCAGGTCCACTTATGCACAGAATTTTTTCAGTACATACAGTATACTACTGTACATTTACTTTATCTTCCTTATGACATTCTTAATATTTTCTTTAGCTTATTTTAAGAATATGGTATACAATACATATACTGCACAAAATACGTGTTAATCACCTCTGTTAGTGGTAAGGCTTCCTGGTCAACCATAGGCTATTAGTAGTTAAGTTTTGGGGGAGTCGAAAGTTATACAAGGATTTTCAATTGCACAGGGGGTCGGTGCCCCATCTCCCACACTGTTCAGCGGTCAACTGTGTATCCAAATATTATCATGTAAACACATAACATTAACATTATTGATTATATTTTACATTCTTTGTTTTGTACTAAGTCTTCAAAATCCAGCACATATTTCACACTTAGAGCACGGCTTGGTTCAAACTAGCTGCACTTCAAGCGCTCAATGGCCCCACGTGGTCAGTGGCTACTATATTAGCACACAGCCGACTCGTGGGTTTTGCCTTTTCGAACCTAGACACCTAGCTCAAGCAGGATGATCAAAATTCCCCTCTCTTCTCTGCTGACACTTCCAGGATTCTAAATTTTATTTTACATTAGGTCATCTCTATGTCCGTCCAATATGGAACTCAAAGTCATGACCCCGAGATCAAGAGTCATAAACGCTGCTGACTGAGCCAGCCAGGTGCCCCTCTTGCTGACACTTCCAACATAAGCAGTTTTATGCTGTGTTTTACTAGGTGCTCTACCAACTTACATGAGAGAAGATGGTCTAAGTAATCTCCAGATGCAACATTCAATCTCAGAAATTCAAAACCACTTTAAAAAGCTAACATGTGGGGCACCTGGCAGGCTCAGTCAGAAGAGAATGTGACTCTTGATTGGGGTCGTGACTTTGAGCTCCATATTGGGTATAGAGATTACTAAAAAAAATAAACTTTAAAGAAAAGCTAACATGCAATCTTAAAAACTAAGGAATAAGAGTAAAAGTAATCTAAGTAAAAGGCTAAAGTTTTTGAAAACTGTTACAGTTCTATAAGGTCATTAAGACACTCAATTTGCAAACAAACTTACATTAAGTTTTTAGCTTATTCTTCTGTTTTTTAGCAGAAAAGAAGACAGGCTACAGAGGCACATGTGTTAGGTCACACTGCTTCAGCTCATCTGTTTACACGATTACCTGGTGAAAAGCCATCACTCCGTACTCATTTAACAAACTGCTGCACAGCTACTATTCCTGTATCTGGTTAACAAGGGCAAACACTTCAGTGCTTTGGGGATTTGCTCCTGACCCAGCAGCCTGAGTTCCTACCCAACTCAGAGAGCCAGCCCTCCGGAGTTCTTGCTGGGCTGCAGCCTGTGACCCCCCACCACCATGGCCACAGTTCCAAGATGATACGTGGTCGTCTTTGCTCACTGCTCTGACAGAAAACAAACAGATCACCGTCTACCATTTGCCAAGTTGCAGAAATACTAGAACAACCTGATTTAGAGGCATGTGGAGGAGAAAAGAGAGTTTCAAGTCCTAACCAGTTCGGGAACATAACCCCACACCTGCCCGACCAGGGGACACTGGGTAGAGGCAGGAGTAGGCCTAAGAAGAGAATCTAGGAGATGCCTTTCCTCAGGAAAGGTCCAGGAGGCTCCAAGCTGCCTTCTTCTGGTTCAGGGCTGGCTTGAGCCTCCTCCCCATCACCTGCTCCTTTCGCAATCACCACTGGCTGCGTTCCAACACAAAGGGCCCTGTGGCTCCTCTTTCCTTTTTATCTTCACAGTGCCTGTTCCCTACACTACCATTTGCTTTTCTTTGTGTTCAGGAGCTATCCGAGGCTAAAGCCCAAAGCTGCCAACAGATAAATACAACTCACGAATCAGGATTTCAACTGCATGTCTATTGCCAACAATCATTTGTTAGCTTCAGTGAGACCGGACCCTTGGCCATACATGACAGACTGCTGGTCAAAACCCATGCATTGCAACCTGCCCACAAACATTAGCAGAACTGCCGGGCCTGACACACCTGTGTTCCAATCCTGGCTTCACCACCTGCTAACTGCCAAGTTGGGTGGTACTTATCCTTAGATGCTTGGTCTTCTTGCCTGTGAGGGGGTCTAACCCAGCTTCGTGCCTCCCCCGTCCCCACCTCACCCTCTTGCTCCAGCTGTAATGAATTCCTCCACACTATCAGTACTTTAAGTGAGGTACAATCTGCATATACAGTAAAGGAACAAATCTTACCCATGAGATTTTAAGATATTAAGGTTTGTAATAATAGCTGACATCTGAGCTCACATTATAATCCAGGCACTTCAGCTGCACTAGCTCCTTCTGCAGATTACTTAAGATCTAAGTGAGCAAGATGGTGAGCGGGGTTAAGTGACTTGCCTAAAGAGGTTAAAAAAACAAAAACAAAAACAAAAACAAAAAAACGTGGCCCAGCGAGTGGCAAATCCAGGACTTAAGCCAAATTTACCTGACTTCGAGGCCCAGGCTCCTACCTTCCCTCCATAGCACTGCCCACCTTCTGTCTGGCTAGCCATCCCGCAGGTCATGGCGAAGGTGACACTTTTCCCAGGGAACCTCTCTGATCACCTGTTGTCTACTGCCTTCCTCCTATCACTGTATCTGTTAACTGCCTGGTCTACTTTGCATACAAACGCGGGAAGACAATCAGAGTCGTAGCACAGGTTCACTGACTGAGTACCTGAATGTGTCCTGATTTAGACGGCCCCCGTGAGGGTTACAGGGGATCTGTACATCGAGCACGAGTGAGCAGGACAAGCTGGTGTGCCCTTCACAGCCTGGAAGTATTGTTCTACTCGCAGAAGTGGAGAGAAGCACAGAAGGAGTGGAGAGCGCAGAGGCCGGCAGAGGTTATTTTGAAGCAGAAGGCTTGGTCACTGCTCCCAAGGAGAGAACCAAGTTATAATTGCACAAAATAGAACCAGAGAATAAGTAACCTCAGGAAGAATCTTAAGAGTAAAAGGTGTTCAAGCTTTTCAGGACAGAAACTGAATTAGCTACTTCTCTATAACACAGAGAGGTAGGTGCTGTGACTGGTGGTCAGGTTTCTTGATTCCCATGCAGGGCTCCTTCCAGAACATTATGAGCTTTGATAGGAAACCTTGAGTCACAAGGCTGCTACTTGACCTGCATCAGTCAGGCATCCAGGATGCTGATGGCCATTGGAAGGCTCCAGGCAAGAGGTGGCCAGGCATGATTCTCCTGCTTCTGTCCCCTAATGCGCCTTACTGTCCCCAAACCGCGCAGGCTACCCTTGCAGAAAGTGATCTCCCAATGCAAACCCCGCTGGCTTTTGATACCTTCAACTGGCCAAATTCTTCCTGCAGTTTGACCAACTCCTTAGATAAAGCTGCAAATGGAACTTCCAGACCTAAGCAGTCAAATGTCAAATCTAGCGAGCAGTGCAGCAACTTCAAGGCCTTCCCCCAGTTCCCCATATAGTACCCAGCTGTCTATTGCTTAGCTGTTCTACAATTCTTAACCCTCCACTTCTTAACAAGTAAGATATTTCTCCAGTTTGGGGTGCCTGGGTGGCTCAGTGGGTTAAGCCTCTGCCTTCGGCTCAGGTCATGATCTCAGGGTCCTGGGATCGAGTCCCACTTCAGGCTCTCTGCTTGGCAAGGAGCCTGCTTCCCCCACTCTTCCTGCCTCTCCGCCTACTTGTGATCTCTGTCAAATAAATAAATAAAATCTTTAAAAACAAAAAAGGATTTCTCCAGTTTTACTTTGTTATGAGACATAGGAGGGAGTATAAAGAGGCTTAGTATACAGTTAGCAACTCATTCCATTTCAACAGCTCAACTAAAAACCTCAGAGGTGCTCCCAACCCACACTAAAGCAGCTCAGACAAGCCTCGTTTCTTTCGGAGGCTGGAACTGTTAAAATGGAGACAGTTGCACGCACTGGGGGACAATGACCACAGTCAGCTGGCCCACAGCTGTCTGGCCCACAGACTGGTCCTGTGATCCTGTCTGTAAAAGGTCAGGGGTTTCTATTCAATTCTCCACTGGATTTAGAAGCCGTATCTGGCTGAAAGTACAAACCACAATCTATAAAGGGACTCATTTAACACTCAGAAAGATTAAAGGCGGCAATTAACCTTTTGCAAAAGAATGAAGTCTGGGAGAACTACTATGTGTTCACTTTCAGTTACAGTGCTAGTCAGGAGGTCAAGACCAACGCTCTCTCTTGGTCAGCTTGATGCGGTGCTGACCAGAGCGATGCGCCCGAGGAAGCGATGGGGCTTTCTCTCTCTATCTTGGGTGTCGCGTGGGCTGACATCCTGCTGTCACATGGCTGGGCTGGCATTTGAGGCTGCCTGTCATTCAGCTCCCCTGCATCATTCCTTCACCCAGCCTATCGGGAGAGGAACAAATCCTAAACATAAGGACAGAGCCACAGCCCGAGGCCCTGGCTGCTGGAAATCCTCTGTGAAGCCGATAAAAAGGGTTGAAGACTTTTCTTTTGTCCCCAGAACTAAAGCATAAGCATAAGCAAGAGTCTTCTCTTTGCAGGTTTTGACCCTTTTTGATGCATTAATGGTTTAGAACTGGAAGTCATCAGTTAAAACACGATCTCACAGATCATGGACTTAGAGACTATGGCAGGAACAGTCTACTTAAATTTACAGAATGTTAGATACAAATTTGATTTTACCCATAAAAGACAAAAAAACCAACAGATATATAGACTTCATAGTATGAATGACAGCCTCAAGCAAATAGTCAACATTCAAAATAGATGCTACTCAAAGAAACCATCAAGAAGGGGAAAAAAAAAGTCTATTAGGGGAGAGAAGCACCAACATCAATACCATCCACATCCTCCAACAGCCCACTCCAAGGTCACCTTCACGGCCACGTCACTAGAAGCTGTGGAGTCCAAGCTAAAGCCACAGACTCTGCCTGGCAAAATGGCCCTTATCTCAGCTTTTCCCAACCTTCAGGGCAGCATCTACTCAAAGAACACTTTTTAGAATGTACTGGCAAATAGTAGAAGAGAAAATGAGCATTCAAAAAAAAAAAATGTTTTTTAGAGAAAGAGGAAGGGGAGGGACAGAGGGAGAGGGCGATAGAATCTCAAGCAGACTCCAAACCCAGTGCAGGGCCCAACATGGGGCTTGATCTCATGACTCTGAGATCACAACCTGAGCCCATGTCATGAGTTGGACGCTTAACCAACTCAGCCACCCAGGCACTCCTGAGCATTCAAATTTGACAGAAAAATAACACAATCTCAGATGAACCACTGAAATAATCAAGGTCTGATTTACACTAACACATGATAAACATTAAATCATTATCAACAACTTTTGAAATTATAAGACAAGAGATTAGCAAGCCAATAAATTAGGAGCCTCTAAAATTTTAGATCACACAGACCCACTCTCTCAGATCCACCATGCCCACAGCTTCTCTCCTTACCCCATAGATGAAACCTGCAACAAAACTAAAAAGCATGGTCCTGGAATACCTAGCCAGAATCCAGAAGATATTTTCTCAAGGAAATGATGCTATAAACTTAGTCATATATAAGTAAACCAGAATTACCATTTAGCCATGCTGTAAGCTAATGAGTTGAGTGAGAAATTGGCAAAATGTTGGTAATTGTTGAAGTTGAGACTGGGCATTGGGTACATGGGGTTTCATTACACCATTCTCTTCTGTGTATACTAGACATTTTCTACAATAAAAAGTTAGAAAATACAAGCTCAAGAAAAAAATCATTCTGGAGTCACCTGACATCCTTAACCACACTATTCCAATGGAATTCAGAAAGCATTTTCTACACAGTTAGATTTCCAACCAACTTTAAAACATGCGTAGCTGCTTTTAAGTGAGGGCTGCCTGCACTGAAACCTGGTATTTCTCAAGTGACAAGGGACACTGGGAAATAGCCATGTTTATAAAAGCCATCCATAAAAACTCAAGTGACCCATTATGGGAGCAGGATATTTTCAGTTCAGAATAATGTAGAAAGAAATGCTCTTTTATTTCTTGTACTCACTAAATTAGGAGTTATAGACACCAACAAAAGCAACCCAAGTCTCTTCTGGTTGTAATGGAGCTGTTCTCTCCTTAATATCTGAACACTCTAATTTCTTGAAAGAAAGAATTGCATGAAATTGAGATTAAATTTACAAGCTTGAATTTCTTCTCAAAATCTATAAAGTTCTCCCTACAAAATTATACTTATATGTCAATACCAAAGCCTGTATTTAGGGACTGCAATGATTTAAAAAAAAAAAAAATCTATCCTCCTTACTAAAAACCTAAATGTGATATAACCTAAGGGGGAAAAAAAAAACCATTCTCCAAAATTTATTTCTATTAGTTTTGCGATGGTGGAAATGCAATTTTAGTTGACCTTATGGGCCGTATCTTTTTTTTTTTTTTTTTAAGATTTTATTTATTTGTCAGAGAGAGAGGGGAGAGAGCGAGCACAGGCAGACAGAATGGCAGGCAGAGGCAGAGGGAGAAGCAGGCTCTCCGCCGAGCAAGGAGCCCGATGTGGGACTCGATCCCAGGACGCTGGGATCATGACCTGAGCCGAAGGCAGCCGCTTAACCAACTGAGCCACCCAGGCGTCCCTCTTTTTTTTTTTTTAAGATTTTATTTATTTTATGGAGAGATAGAGAGAGCCAGAGAGCACAAGCCGGGGGAGGAGAGGGAATGGCAGAGAGAGGAGCAGCAGCAGTCTCCTTACCGAGAAAGGAGCCTGATGCGGGGCTTGATCTCAGGGCCCTGGATTCATGACCCCAAGCCAAAGTCAGATGCTTAACCGATTGAGCCACCCAGGCGCCCTGTGAGCCACATATTTTAAAAAGAGCCAAGTTGTTTTGATGTTTATGTTAAAATAATTTTAGAAAAATTTTTAAAAAAGAGAGAGAGAGAGAGCGACAGATCATCACTCTAGAAACCAACATTCTACGGTTGTGTTCCACGAATGGTTTGTAAGTCAGAGATAAAGAATTTACCCATGACTATAATTCAAAACTGCATGAGCCATACACTCAAACATACATCAAAGAACCTTATGAAATCTTCAGGAAGCTTATCATTACAGACACGTGGAAACCTCAGTGTACAGGAATGGCACTGAATTAGGTACACTCCTGGTCAAGTGACAAGTACATTCTTTTTTTTTTTTAAGATTTTATTTATTCATTTGTGAGAGAGAGAGCATGTGCGTGCACAAGCAGGAGGAGCAGCAGGCAGAGAGAGAAGCAGGCTCCCTGCTGACCAAGGAACCCAATGCAGGACTCGATCCCAGGACCCTGAGATTATGACCTGACCCAGAGGCAGACACTTCACCGACAGAGCCACCCCGGCTTCCTGTGACAGTACATTCTCAGAGAAGTCTCACCAAAATTGCTTAAGAATGCTCAGCAAAACCACACATTCCAAATGCAGTGCTGACTCTGAATATCTTTCTCCCCGTGCCCAACCCCACTCCTTCCCAGGGTCCCCAGCTCACAGTATCTAGCCAGTCACCCAAAATAAAACCCCCAGAAGGTTCCTACACAGGGGTTGTTGCTCAAAATGAAGCCTTTGGGACTCTGCAGCACACGAGTCTCCACCTTGAGCTAACATACCCAGACTGCCAAGCTTTGAGTCACATCCGTGTGTCCTAGCATTTTGGTGGCCCCCCTTCCTCTCACGTGTTCGACTTGTCACTTGGTGCCTGTGTAGCCGCCTTTCTCCTATTTGCTGCTTCTCATCAGCAGCATGACTGTATGAAATAACAATGTATGAATTCCCAACATTAAGAACAAGCAGGCTTTCAAGGAGGTTCTAAGAGTCGTTCTACGGACTTGGTGACAACTGTTTGGCCTTACAGAGGTTTTGACTGCTTCCGTCCCAGATGAGAGAGCTGCTGACTGGCAGGGTTGAGTGAGACATGGTGAAGGGTCATGAGGCCGGATCAGGCACATATCAGTCCTTGAGAACAGCTACTTCTTGGCTGCTAGCCAGTCTTTGTGACTCTTCATCCCATATACTCACCACTGTGGCAGTGTCATTTTTTTTTTTAAGATTTTTTTATTTATTCATTTGAGAGAGACAGAGAAAGTGAGTGAGAGCACGGACAGGGGGGAGGTCAGAGGCAGAGGGAGAAGCAGACTCCCTACTGAGCAGGGAGCCCGATGTGGGGCTCAATCCCAGGACCCCAGGATCATGACCTGACCTGAAGGAAGATGCTTAACCGACTGAGCCACCTAGGCACCCCCTGTAGCAGGGTCATTTTTAAATACAAATATCCACAGTGTGGATGGAAGAGTAAAATCACCGGGAGAAAGTACAAAAGAGCTTTACTTTACTTTTCTCCTCCCTTTCATGTGAAGTCTCGCTGAAGAGAAACTGCAGTGCTTTCTGAATTGTTTATGGAGCCAATTTAGGACTTAGACTCTCAGTCCTGGGCCCATAGGTGAGAACCTCCATGAGTCAGAGGCTTAAAAACACAGTCTCTTAAAATACTCCTGGAGCACTAACCCTCCTGCCTGTCTTGTTCATGGGGCCCGAAGATACAGTCTACTTAGGGCACGAACTTGGAGGATCACTGTCAATGCTGGGCCTCTATGCTAGAGATCTTTATCATAGGCAGGTTTTACAGCCCATGTCTGCAAATTTTTTTTTTAAGTTTCCATGCCTGCCCTCAAAACTTGCACCATTACATCCTCTGTAAAAACCAAGGGAATAGTAGCAGATCCATTGAAAATAATTTGCAACAGCTAATTCCCCTAATTCAAGCCTATTTTCAAAAAGGGGCTTTTTCGGCCCTAGGAACAGGTTCACAGATCTGCTTTATAAAGAAACCAAGGCCCATCGCCTGCATCACTTTTATTTGTTTTATTTTATTTTATTTTATTTTTTTCCCTGCATCACTTTTAAAGTCATAGATCTAGCGGAAATCTAGAACTTGCCACCATCGCCATTTCTCTAATGCTCAACTTGGCAGACACCAGCAGTCCTCTCCCCCTTTGAATTCAGGAGGCCAGCGCTGGAGGAGTGTAGGTAAGAAAGAGCAGACTTGCTGCCAGAGGTTTCTACGTAGTAAAAATCAAGTTCCAAATCCTGTGAAAGATGGACCATCTTGGCTTTTCCACTGCTGTGGGAAAAGAAAAACCTCTTCATAATCTGTACTTTTTGGTAATTATTTTTTGTCTTCTTAAAAGACCACCCCTGTCAATCCAACTAAATTTTTTTTCTTTAAGTATCAGGGATTTCTGGGCACCTGGGTGGCTCAGATGGTTAAGCATTGGCCTTTGGCTCAGGTCATGATCCTGGGGTCCTGGGACCGAGCCCCACATCAGGCTCCTGGCTCAGCAGGGAGTCTGCTTCTCCCTCTGCTTCTGCCTCTCCCCCTGCTCATGTTCTCTCCCTCTGTATCTCTCTGTTGTAAATAAATAAATAAAATCCTTAAAAATTAAAAAAAAAAAAATCAAGGATTTCTTTTAAAAAGCAACTCAAGGAGCGCCTGGGTGACTCAGTGGATTAAGCCTCTGCCTTCGGCTCAGGTCATGATCCCAGGGTCCTGGGATCAAGCCCCGCATTGGGCTCCCTGCTCAGCGGAGAGCCTGCTTCCTCCTCTCTCTCTGCCTGCCTCTCTTCCTACTTGTGATCTCTCTGTCAAATAAATTTTAAAAATCTTTAAAAAAAAAAAGGCAACTTCATTAGGAGATGACAAGGCCAATACTGCCTCACCACCTACATTTCCTGATAAAGCCTCATTCATTCATTTACTCATTCATCATCCAACCATCTACCCACCTATTCATCCAGTAATTACCTATCAAGTGCCCAATATGTGCTACATGCTGAGGACACAACGATGAAAACGATGGATGTGGCCTGTGCATTCAGGAAGCCCATTGTGAACTGGAGGAGATGGGCAATAAACATACATATAACTAGGGCTCTCACAAGTACTATGAAAGTGAGGCAGAGAAGGCTAGCTGTCCCTCAAACTTGGGTACTCCTTTCTATAGTCTATAGCTGTTGCTGGGAAGAAGCTGCCGAGCCAAGTCCCAGATTCCCCATGACCCCCGACATTTCGGAGGATCTATGTGACTAGCTCACAATGGAATGTGAGTAGAAGTGCTGTGTGTCACTTCTAGGTCTAGGCATTATAAGAAGGCATGCCTTCTTTTGCTTTTTCATTCTCCTTCTGCCAGCTGGATTTAAAGAACTCTAAAACCCTAGTACCCTAGGCAGGGATCAACAAACTGAGCCTGAGGCCTGTTTCTATAAAGTTTTATTGGAACAGGGCCACACCCATTTATTTACACACTGTCTGTGGCTGTTTTCCTGCTACAATAAAGAGGTAAGTGATTTTAAAAAAGAAGAGTTAAGTGATTGCAACAGAAACTATATGACCCACAAGCATAAAATATTTACTATCTGGCCTTTTAAGAAAGTTAGCTGAGCCACAAGATGGAAGGAGCTTGGGCCCCTGAATCAATACCTAGGGATGGCCACCCACCCACCAGGAATATCCAAACAGGACTCTTCCACAGGCAAGAAACAACTTCTCATTTGTTGTAATAGCTAGTGTTATCCTACCTCTTACAAAAAATAAAGCACAATGTCCAATGAGAAAATGTAAGAAAATAGATGCTTGAAGTAAGACCCCACTACCCTTTCCTTTTCTTATTGCACCATCTGAGTCCCAAATTTAATGTCAACACTGCTAAATGTTTTAGAGTGTCATACTTTTTAAATGGTTCCCAAGAGTATGATCTCCAACTCAGTAAAATTAAGCCCAAAGAACATTTGCATTTGAAATCTTTGCCTTACAATACACAACCTACCCTTCTAATCTGTAGTAGTGTTACTTTTTTAAAATTAAGTATTTAACCACGCCTCTAAAAACAGCCCTGTATACCAAACAGAAGATTTCCTGCTAAAATATAACTTTTCCTCAACAATAACGAAGCCCCCCTAAACAAGTCAAGTGCTCGAACCAGTTTAAAGTGAATGTCACCATCGTTAGGCACTGGAGGAATATAGAAGTACCATTTTCTTTGCTAAAGTTACAGTAACTGACTTCGAGGGCATGTAACTCAGGTAGTCACAGCATCACCCTATGAAAAACACAGCAACCATAATGAGTCCCTCCTACTCCACTTCATATATTAATACTAAGCTGATGTGTGTCACATCCTCAAGACTCAGCACCAGCTTCTCTTAAAAAGGAAGTCTCATATTGCCATGAGAAAGAAAAAGAAAAAAACAAATACATGATTCATTAAGTCAAAACAAAAAGAGTGAGTATGCACGCGTGTGGTGTATATATACTTGCAGAAATTTAAAAAAAGAACAAAACCAGGATAAATAACAAAATTGTTAATCCCTTCCCACTAGTGTGATAAAAAAATAAATTTTTTCTTTGGGTTTCCTATGTTTTTAAAATATTGTCTGTGTATTTATTTTGAATAAGATAAAAAGTTTATGAAACTAGAAAACAATGTTTTGGACCCTTAGCTTTCTTCCTCCCCTTGTTTTGCTTTTTTGTTTTTGTTTTTTGGTTTGTTTGTTTTTTGCGGTAGAAAGACAGGCTGCCATTTTTTAAGCATTCTTATTTAAACAGAGGGGAGAAAAAAACCTATTAACAGAGAAATGAAACCAGCTTTGAACTACCAAAATAATGCAAACAAACAAACCCCCCAAAAAAGCACTGGCAAGGCTATGGAGAAATTAGAACCCCGCGCTCTGCTGGTAGGAAGGTGAAATGGTACAGCCGCTGTGAAAAACAGTACGGCAGCTCCTCGAAAAATCTGAAACAGAATTACCATCAGATCCAACAGTCCCACTTTGGGGTGTGTACCCAAAAGAACTGAAAACAAGAGCTCAAAGAGCCATCTATACACCCACGGTCACAGCATTATTCAGCATAACTAAAACGTGGAAACAATCCAGGTGTCCACTGCTGGATGAATGGATAAGGAAAATGGGAGTACATGCACACGACCGAATGGTATTTGGTCTTAAAAGAAAAGCAAATTCTGACTAATTGTGATTATGCTAAGTAAAATAAGCCAGGCCCCAAGGGACAAATACTGTCTGATTCTACTTATATGACATACTCAATCTAAAGGACCAAGTGGAACTATGGTTGCTAAGGTCTGGAGGGAGGGAAGAAATGAGGAGTTACCATTTAATACGTAGAGAGCTTCTGTGGTACAAGATGAAAAGAGCTACGGGGATAGACGGTGGTGATGAGGCCATAAGAATGTGGATGTACTTAATGCCACTGAACTGTACACCATACAATGGTTAAGATGGTAAATTGTATGCCATTTGTATCTTACCACAATTAAAAAATATATATATATATATAAAAGTGTATATGAGCCTATGACTTACAAGCTATGTAAGCTACACCTGTACGTTTATATCTTGTATATTTTGAAACATACAAGAACACAGCAGCTTTTTAAATATACAAAAACAAATGTGAATGGAGGTTCTACTATTTTCTTCCCGCACCCTAACGGATCACCCAAGCACCTGTCGGGGGGCCCAGATCCCGAAACCGTCACAGCCTGGAGAGCGAGGTCCCTTCTCAAGCCCACATCTCACTGAGCACGAAGGCAAGAGGTGTGCCCGTAGCGGCCAACCACGGACATTGACTTGCCTCTCTTCCTCCTTTCCTTTGCTGGCATTCCAGGAGTGCTGAACCCTTCTCCAGGGTGTCAGGAATATGCAATCCTGGTAGACTCAGCTGTAACAAATCCTCAGCAAGTCGCAAATCCCCGGAAATTTCGAGAGAGACCAAAATACGAATCGCATGCAAATGCTGCTCTCCAGCGCGGCAGAGATCTTTGAGAAGCTCGCTGAGCTGCTAGCACCGGACCTAGAATGAGGTTTACCAGAGAAGTCTCTCGCGTGCCCGGAGAACGAAGAGAGACCCCAAAGCCTAAGACACACAGCTTGTGTGAAAACCCATGACCATCGACTAGGAAAATGAAGCTGGATCTAAACTCCGGCCGTCCGGAAGGGAGAATGTGCACTTGGCCGCAGCAGGGACTCACCTTTAGGATTTCCGGTTCTTGGATATCCAGAGACCTTGTGTTCCAGTGTTGTCGGTTTTTATGTAACCTGTGATATTCATGAGCACTTGGTGGTGTAAAAAACCAAATCATGCAAACCGCAGTCATGAACCCAAGACCAATTCCCAGGAGGAGTCCGCTCACGTAATGGGGCAGAGGGAGGACGAGGTACCCATACATGCACATGATAAAGAAGCCCAGTGTCTTCACGGGTAATTCCGGGTGCTGCAAGGCCGACTGGGCCTCGTACTCAATGTCAAGGGCCGGACCATCCTCTGCCAGCACCGCGGGCTTGAGAGGGCTCTCCGGGAGCTTGTCGACTGTGCTCTCGGCCTCCACTTCCAAATCGAAGTCCTCCGTGTACAGCTCGCAGAACTCCTCATCTTCTTTGCTCACTAAGGCAGACAAGGAACATTTCTCAAGAACTAGCGAGCTCGTCTTCAGGCCTAAGTCCTTCAGGCCGCCCCCCTGGGAACTACTCTTGGGCTCCGCCTCTCTTGGGGGCTCATCGGAGGCTCTGGGGTAGTCACTCGCGGGGGCGCTGGGGTCACTGCCACAGCCGTCCCCCTCTGAGTCACCGTCCTCCTCCTTGATGCTGTAGTTGTTACTGCTTTCCAGGTGACCGTTCAGGCTGGACAGATTGGAGAGTTCCGAAGCACTTGAAGATAAGGCTTTGGGCCTGTGGCTGCCACTTTCTTCCCCTATAATTTTACTGAGGAGCTGAAAAGGCTCATATATGACTTCTGAAAGGCGTCGCTTCGTGTCCTCGATTTTAGCCTCCATCTCGGGCACTTTGAAAAAGGAGCGCGTATCGGAGGGAGAAGTCAACGGGGAAGAGGGGGCGGTTTTGGAGTCTCCGCCTGTGTTTCGGGGCTGTGTGAACTGCTTGAACAGGTGCAGGTTGAGCTTGGAGTCAGGGGGCTTATAGGACACGGCGTCTGACTCCTGCCGGGAGGTGTCTGTGGACAGAGACTTCACTAAAGTCTTCATCAAGTGCCTGTGCCTCGAGGGCTGTGGGGATTCTTTTGGCTCCACCTCGGTTGACAGGGACTTCACAAGGCTCAAGAAGGGTCTGGTACTGGACAGGGTGGAGGACGAGGCACTGGAGGACAGGCTAGGAGACTTGGAAGGAGAGGACAACGGAGAGGAAGAGCTGATTTTCTGCTCGGAAAGGGAAGACACACTGGGAGAGCTAGCTAAGGGCCCCGACGAAGATGACCCTGGGGACAGAGCCGATGGCACTGTGCTTAATACTTGCACTGCCGGAGGAGGGGCCTCCAACAGCTTTACCGTGTTCTCGGAGATGGGCAGAATGGCAGGGGACACACACAGGCCATCTGCCACGATGAGCTGGCCGGCAGGGCCAGTGGAGTCATGGCCACCCTGGGATTCAAAGTAGAGGTCTTCCTTGGCTTCGAGCGCCGTCACAATGTTTTGGTCGTCCAGCCCCTCCTCAAGGTACTCCCTGAACTCCTCCTCCTCTTCCTCCTCCTCCTCGCCGGACGCCGAGAAGTGAATGGCGATAGTGTCTCGGGACACGGACCTCTGCACGTGCACTCTGGGGGCGGATGGTTTTGGCATGTCAACGGTCTTCTCGGCATGGTGACCGTTCAGACTTGTCATCGCCGGCTTCACGAGGGCTCAGGCTCTGTGGAAACAGCAAGGAAACCAGAAGTCAGGGAACCGTTTCTCCAAGGAGGGGCTGTCGTGTGCACACGGGAACGCAGATGAAGCTCCCTTCCAAATGGTGATTATGATTTTACTTGGCAGATGGCCACTGTTTTTCACTCGAGCGTGTTTGATGGTTTAATTTTCACCAGATAAATCCCAGTTAGGCATTCTCTTTTATGAGCAAGCTACAAACCGGTATTACAGAGGCCCTGCGATCTGTCAGACTTCACAACAGCTGAGTAATTGTTTCCTCCCTCTTAACTGGCTCATTTCTACCAGCCTTTCCATATCTCAACCCTTAAAATACCTGCACAATAGATGTTACCAGAGTCATTTCAGAAAGCCAACAGGCTAGAAAGAAGCAGCCTGGGGATTTTGAGGATCCTGGAACAAAAATGTCACCACTGTTTTCTAGCTATAAAAAGCCAACCCAGGAGGATTATTGCTTCCATTGCTATTTTCCCAGCAATCCTAACAATTATTTGGCTTGCTTCTCCCACCAGGACTCATACTATCTTGTCACGGCAAAGTAGCAGCCAAGTCTCCAAGGGTGGAAAGGGAAATCTCTAAATGGATTGCGATCAACTGTTGGCTTCTTTGTTCCCCAAATGGCAGAGTACTTGGGTAGCCATGAAGACAAGGTCATATTCTGGGGTTTCAGGATAAAGGAAACATATTTTAAACTGAACCCAAGGTTCAGAGAGCAGAAAAGTTAAGACTCAATGCTATAATCTACCACCAACCAAGAACTCTGTTAAGAGCTACGGTGAGAGACATGGGAGCTATGCTTTCTGCCCTTCTGGAGCTCAGCAGCCAGCTGGGAAGAAGAAAGACACATGAAAAGCTGTGCGGCACAACAGAAGACACCAAGCCGACCCTGTGCTATCTAGTACATTACCTCTCCCCCTATTCGCTAAAGGCCCATTTCCTGGACACCACGCACCATGACAGATCCTACAAAATGCAAATTAACACCACAATCTGGAAAGAGACCATATCAAAGGAGCTAAAACACACTTGAGGAATGAACCTCACATGTTCTGAGGACGGTAAGAGCAGTGTGGGAAGTAGGACACCTGCTCAGCCTTTTCTGATGAGTATGGGGCGCCTGGCTGCCTCCATCAGTAGAGTTTAATCTACTGACTTAATCACGATGTGACTCTTAATCTCAGGGCTGTGAGTTCAGGCCCCACACGGGGCACGGAACCTACTTAAAATTTTAATAAATTAAAATTATGAATGGATGGGCAGGTTGTGGTGGAAGGAGCATGATCAGAAAGAAGCGAAAAGGTGTAAAGATGAGCCTGGGCTTGATGTGTCCTGCCAGATGGGCCTTTACCTCCAGGAGGGTGGGTGGGCGCTGGGGAGCAGTGGGAGACCAGCAGCACAAGAGCGGCATCATGGGGAGCAGAAGGGCAGCCCTGGGGGCTGCTGGTATATACATGCGGGCACGCAAATAGGGCTCCTGGGACCTGCTCCTTTTGCAGCTGACACTGTGGGACCCGGAACAAGCCACAACTTCTCCGGTTCTCAGAATCTTCATCTGTAAAATGGAGGATCAAGAGTTCTTTCCAAATCTAAAGTCCTACATGATTATAGACGGTTGCATACAACCCAACATAACACACTTTGACAGATAATCTAGGATAGACGATCAACGTCACGTTGCGTGTTGTATTTCTTTAGTTTGAAGAACTCCTATATTTGAGTCTTCTGTCAAATATTCATGTGCAAAATGCAGGCACCTGATACTACCAACGAGAGAAAAAGTAAATCCGTGGCGGGGGGGTGGGGGGGAAGTGATCCTGTGTCATGAGAACAGAAAATACCCCAATGATGACAAGAATGACCATTCAAGAGCACAGTCACAACACGGACACATCTGAAACTACACATTTTTAGCATCAATGCTTAAGAGAAATTACATTCATAGAAACTTTCCAACAGAGTTTTGTCCATGCTTACCATGACCATGACCCTCAGGTTCTCCTATCCCCAACAGATTCAGGAAAAGGGAATGATCCTTATGGACAGAGAAAGCAATTTAAATCCAGGAGCTGGGGGCGCCTGGGTGGCTCAGTTGGTTAAGTGACTGCCTTCGGCTCAGGTCATGATCCTGGAGTCCCAGGATCGAGTCCCACGTTGGGCTCCCTGCTTGGCAGGGAGTCTGCTTCTCCCACTGACCTCTCTCCTTTCATGCGCTCTCTCTTTCTCTCTTTCTCTCTAATAAATAAATAAAATCTTTAAAAAAATAAAATAAAATAAATCCAGGAGCTGATAGCAAGTTGAAAACACACGGCCTCAGGTCCAGGACAATCCTCTCCGGTTATCTTTAAACCAACAAGTTTGTAAGCTTAGTAAGGAGAAAAATACCAAGCCCAACACACGTTTTTTTCATTTAACTGTCACTTAGTTTTATAAGAGTAATTTAAGAAGAAAATTATAGAGGTAATTTGAAAAGTTTGATACTTGATAATTCTCAGTAGGCTGAAAAATAAGCTTCACTGAAATTGCTTTAATAATGGGGCACCTGGGTGGCTCAGTCGGTTAAGCATCCCACACTTCGACTCAGGTTGTGATCTCAGGGTTGTGAGATCGAACTCTGTGTTGGGCTCCCCACTCAGTGAAGGGTCTGCTTGAAATTCTCTCTCCCTCTCCTCCTCCTGCTCATTCTCTCTCTCTCTCAAATAAATAAATAAAATCTTTAAATTGCTTTAATAACATAAAGGATGACCTGTAAGGCTCTGCTGCTCTGAGTCTGCATCCCGGGTAGCAACAGCTACATGTTAAAATGACTGTGGGCACAGAGGTAAAGACAGAGCATGACTTGGGTGCTGACCAGTGTCAGTCAGTCCTCTGGGAGCAAGGCAAGTGGAGAGAGGCCTGTGTGTAGTCGAGGGTGGGATGACCTGGGAATCCACAGGCAAAGGCAGGGCCAGGCAGCAGCCAAAGGGAAAAAACAGTGTATCCAGAAGCCTGTGGTACCATGAGCAAGCACTTGCCCAGGAAGGCCCACCCCCAGGGGCCTACTTGCCCAGTCCTCCTCCACACAATCAGGTCCCCTGACTTGCCACTTGAAAGCGCCTCTGCTCATCTCTGATCAGACCATCTCACGGCCTATGTCAGCCAATAGGGCCCAAGCTGGACCCCATGCAGAGCTGGCTGCCAGGAAGCGCGCTAAGGGCAGGCAATCTGGCTTACCGCCCCAGTGTCTTTCTCCAGGGCTCAGGTGGTAGCCTCCGGGACCCAGTGTAAACTCCCCCACATTCCTGCTGACCAAAGCCTTTGCTCTACTTCACCAGTTTGGGGTTTTTTCAATGCTTATTTTGATCTGTTTGTGTTTTATCAGTTCTTTTCAGTTTCACCTGATAAAATAGGGATAAAAAAAGCCCTGTGAGTCCACAGCAGCACTACTACTATTTAAACACGAGAAAATCTTGGGACCCTGTTTGCTCATCTGCAAAATGAGGAGATGAGACTGAAAAAAAGCTGTTTCTAGGACCAACACTGCTGGGTAATGGAATGTCGTGGAACCAAAGACAATGGTTTGGGTTCCGGACAACCCTTCAAGTGGTCACTGCCTCCGCTCGGTCCTCCCAAAGGCTGGCTGCTGGGGCCCGCAAAACAGACCCTCTCAGTCACAGCCCTGCAGGACGACCAAGGTCAAGAGGAAAGAGCACCTGACTGCTGCCCAGGAAGATAACGTGGTTTGTCCAAGGCCACGGCACTGACTCAGAAGGGGGAAGGGAGAGACAGTTAGACACGGGTTTTTGACACTGATGTCCTGATGCCCTTTTCACCACAGCAGGCTGCCTCCTCCGGCATGTCACGCATGTTCTTTATGACTGCTTTGTCCTGGACTTGGTACCCGCCCTCTGCGCTCCTTCACCGACGTTTAGCGACAGCTCTCCCAGGAGCTAGAAGCTCAGTTCGCAGCCACCAGCTTGTGACCAGCTGTGCAGAGAAATTAAAAGTCATCTGATCATCCACCTGACAATCCAGGATCCTAAAAAATAACTAGCTCCTGCCCTCTACTCCCAACTCAATCATAACCGGGCTCCAGAAAAGGAGACAACCTTATCAAGCCCTCAGGAAGTGAAAGGCCAGAAAGGAAATTTCTTTCCCAACAGGTCTCCTTCTTCCAAAGCCATCAGCAGATCACAGGACCCTGGGATCTGACCCTGGCTCCTGAGTCCTGCGAGAGGAGGGCCTCTAGCTCATGTTGCCACAGAGGAGGATTTCCTGCCAGAGGTGATTTTGAACAAAAGTCTGATTTGGTTGTGAGCAAAATGGGGCTAAAGATTAACCACATCCAGCCCCAGAACGGAGGTGGGTAGCAGAGGCAACATTGATAAACTGAAGCTAGAGGTCTGGTGTCTAGGAAGGCGAGTCCTATCATCAGGCTCACCATTCTGCCGCAAACAATTAACACTGAATTTGCTATTAAAAAGAAAAAAAAAATCTTCTAGAAGCACTCAAGCTTTAACAATTGGGAAAGGAAAAACTAGACTGAGGCTAAGGCCAACGGGAACCCAGAGAAGAGCTCTGGAGAAGCCAGGCTAGCCCTTAGAGCACTGGATGATTCCTGGCAAAATGGAGCTTTCATTTTCACGATCTCCTGAGCAGAAATCGAAGTTCGGGGCTGACCGAGGTAGAGCACTAACTGAAGACCTTACCACAATGACCTAGAACCCGAGAGGGCTACATCCACTCAGCAGCAAGTGAACGACAGACCAACGGGCCCCCTTAGCTCTGAGAACTTTGAGGACATCACACTAAGCAAAGTACACCAGTCACAGAAAGACAAATACCGAATGATTCCACTTACCTGAGGTACCTCGAGTAGAGAAATTCCAATAAAAAGAACACAGAATGGCAGTTACTGGGGGCTGGGGGAGAGGGAAATGGGGAGTTGCTGTTTAGGGGGTACAGGTTTTCAGTTTCGTATGATAAAAAAAGTTCTGGAGCTTGCTTGCATAACAAGAGGGATATACTTAACATCACTCACCCAAAAACAGTGAAGACAGTAAATTTTACGCTGTGTATGTTTTGGCATAAATTCGAACTAAAAAATATTTTTAAAAATATTCATTCAAAACTTTACAATGAAATACTAAAATACTTGGAACTCCTTATCATGCCAATGAAAACAATTCTACTCACAAAGTTCATACTGTTCTTTAGCCTTTGCCATGTGGTTACATTCTAAGGTAACAAATGCAATTGTATTTATGCTCCCATACTTCTAGGAAGTAAAAGAAAAAAAAAAAAAAAAAGCTATTTAGAGCCCAATGCTCCCTGAACCTTAGCCTTGGTTGGCTATGTTTCAGGGAAAAAGGACATTTCAAACTGTTCTGTTTGACCGGTCTTTCCTAAGATCCTGACTGCAATTCTCCTTTAAAGTTCCTATGCCTTGTAAAGATGGCCACTGTTCTCATTAAGACTGAGAAAGCCTCCTCTCTCTATAAATAAATAAGGGGCGCCTGGGTGCCTCAGTCCATTAAGCATCTGACACTTGATTTTGGCTCAGGTCATGATCTCAGGGTTGTGAGACCGAGCCCCAGATAGGGCTCCGCCCGCACTGAGAGAGGAGCCTGCTTAAGATTCTCTCTCCCTCTCTGTCTGCCTCTCCCCCTCCTTAGGCACGGGCTTGTACTCACTCTCTAAATAAATAAATAAATAAGACTGAGAAAGCCTCAAAGGAGGGCTTCTCTCCCCAGCATTTATGCTGGATTCGATTCTATCCAGTCTAAAACAAGGAATAAATCAATGGCTCAGCTCCCATCTAACCTGAACTCATAAAAAACAAAGACCTTAAACAGGAAGCCAGGAGCCAACTGCCCTCCCTATCGTGAAGTCCATGAGACTCTCAAACAGTACAGTCAAGGTTAGGATGTGAAACATCCATGAAATTTATTTTATTTCTAGTCACTCAAAAAGGTTGTCATCATTAATTAGGCCATGAAAAACCAATCAACAATAAATCAGACTATATAATGAAAAATGAAAAGCTATTTCAAGACTCAATGTTGGCTTTATTAACTCAGTTATAATAACCTTCCTGAACTCTGGTGATTTTTTTTTTTCGGGGTGAGGGGGAGCTAATTTTCTAATAAAAATTGTCCTTCTTACCTCTAGCTGTCTTTGAAACAATTTAATCCTGGCATCCTACAAGGCCATAAAAAGAGAAAACAGTTCCTTCCAGGTCACTCACTCACCAGCAATTCATCTACTTGGTCCTTCCACATTAAAATAAATAGCGAGGGGTGCCTGGGTGGCTCAGTCAGTTGAGAGTCCAACTCTGGATTTCGGCTCAGGTCATGATCTCAGGGTCCTGAGACTGAGCCCCATAAGGCCCCAAGGTCAGCAAGGAGTCTGCTTGGGATTCTCTCTCTCTCTCCCTGTGTCCCTCCCCACCATTCACATGCGCACGCGCGAGCACACACTCTCTCTCTCTCTCTCTAAAATAATAAATCTTCTAAAAAAAATGATGTGACCATTATTATTATCATTACTATTAATTTCTAAATCATATACTAAATTAGAGAAAGCACTGGAGGAGGGAAAAAGAGGAGGAGGGAAGCAAGGAGGGAAAAGAACAAATTTTTTTTAAAGATTTTATTTATTTATTTGAGAGAGAGAGAGCACAAGCAAGGGGATCAGCAGAGGGAGAGGGAGAAGCAGACTCCCTGCTGAGCAGGGAGCCCAGTGTGGGGCTCAATCCCCAGACCCTGGGATCATAACCTGAGCCGAAGGCAGACGCTTAACCGACTGAGACACCCAGGGGTCCCGAAAAGAACAATTTTGACTAAAAACTCAACTAGTCTCCAGATACCATGTGCACAGTAATAGAGCAGATCTTAGGAAGCAAGCCTATCTGGAATACGCCTCATTTTTCAGGAGCATCACTAATCCTTCAAGATCATTATTAAAATGCTTTGTCTTTGTAAGAACCAGCCTGTTGGGTATTTGCTGCCTCTGAACAAGCCTGCACTTGGACGTATGATGTGTGAGTACTGTCTGCTAACACGGGCTGTGTCAGTCAATAATTTTAATTCAAAAACTTCTCCTGGAAGGGGAAAAGAGGCAAGCTGCATTGTGTGGCAGAGGATGGCTTAATACCTCTTATCTGTGCTTTTTTAAAAATAGGATTTGGTTTTATAAAAAGTAGGGAAGAGGCCTTAAGACTATTTTTCTGCCTTGATGGTGCAGAGAAAACAGCTGAATCTAGTCAAACCAACCATCACAGGAAGGTCTGACTTAGTCTAAAAATTTCAAGTGCATCCGAATAGCTGTCTCTTGATTCGCTGAAATTCAATAAAGCAGCTGAGAATGGCCAGCCATTCTAATCTGTTAATACTCCACCTCGCAAACAAAAATCAATATTGACATTACAGATAATGAACTAGCTCTGGCCTTAAGTTTCATCTAAAATAAGAAATGAGGGGCACCTGGGTGGCTCAGTGGATTAAAAAAAGAAATGAAAGAGGAAAGAAAGTACTTTCAGCGCAGGCAGCCTTCCCAAGGCACTCTGACTGTCAGAAACTCAGAATGCCTTTCCCATTAGTTTTCAGGTTCTAAGACGCACACCCCAAAGTCTCTTCCAACCCAGCAGGGTCCTGTGCCTCGACCACAGGCTTATTGGTCCACCTTCTTCGCCAATGCATGCACCTTTTCACCTGCCACAGAGAAGGCCCACCTGAGAGGAAAACGGTGTTCAAATGCAGCAACAGTTAGAATTTTGCTTTATAGACTGCTAGCTGGTTCGAATAATGGAATCCAAGTTCAGCTCATAATAACTCCTTCAAAACCAGGTGACGCCTCCAGCACAACCGCACAAGGCCTATGGAGGCCGAAAGAGGATAACGCCGGTGCTCTCCACGGAGGGGAACTCAAGGAGACAACAGATGGAATCGTGGAGGACCTCTACGTGCAAGCAAAAAGACCCTCAAGTAAAACAGAAACTTAGAACAGGTAGGCCCAGATCAGTTGGTGCTAATCAAGTAAAGAAGTCTGGGAATGAATTTTTTTTAAGCAGAAAAGTCAGGTCTATGGCCTAGACATGAAAAGAAAATTGCAGATGTGTAAACCTTAGCCCCTAAGATGGGAACAAGTCGGAAACAAGAAGGCGGCTAAACAGCTGGGTTAGCTACAGCTGAGGGGCTCTGCCGGGGGGCAGGGGAGGAAGGTTAATATCCAAGTTGAGGGGCAGGGAATCAACTGTTCAAAGCTTTTAAAGTGTTTGGATTTATATTTAAATCTTAGGAAACAGAACCCCTGTAGGTTCTTAAGAAATCTGAAAACTGGGTGTAGATGTTTTTGCTCAGGTGAGTTCCTGCCTGGAACCCAGGAGACCAGTGTTAGAAATCTGGAAGGAGGGTAAGAAGAAGAGTGGTTAGTGGCTGTGGTCACCACGTAAACACGGTTCAACTGTTTCAACTGCTGATGTTCATGGGGTCAAATGTTAACAAAAGGCAAATCTGGGAAAGAGTACATAGTGCTCCTTATTCAGTTTTTATTTTTGCAACCATTTTAAATTTTGAAATTATTTTCAAGTTACAAAAAACAAAAACAAGGCAGTGTTCCTTGCCCTTGTTTGGCGTTGGATCTGTTATCAAATGTTGCTGCCTCCCACACCCACCAGCTCTACCAGTCAGAATGATCAAGGCCTTCAACAAGTACTAACAGGAGGGACCCTGACTTTTACCATAACCTGAACTTTTTAAAAGTTTATTTTGAAATAATTAGAGGCTTGCAGTAAGTTGCAAAAGTAGTAGAAAGAAATGCCATGAACCTTTCATCAATCATTCCTTAAATTTTATTTTTATTATTATTATTATTATTATTTTAAGATTTTATTTATTTGAGAGCATGAGAGCAAGAGCAGGGAGGGGGCAGAGGCAGAGGGAGAAGCAGACTCCCCACTGAGCAGGGAGCCTGCCAAGGGGCTCGATCCCAGGACCCCAGGATCATAACCTGAGCCAAAAGCAGATGCTTAACCGACTGAGCCACCCAAGCGCCCCTCATTCCTTAAATTTTAAAGTCAAATCAATCCCAAGTGGTTAAGAAATCAGGTTTAACCAATTCATCCTTGTAAGAAAAATGCATTCTACCTGAGAGTGAAACTTCCCCTTATAAGGACTTCCTGATAGTCTTTCTTAAGTCTTAAATGATCAAGTTTAGGAAGGTATCATCAATAGATAATTCCTGACACATCATCAATAGATAACATAAACAGGCAATTCACCCAAAAGTTCAAATGGCCAATACACAAACAAAAAAAGTTCAACTTACTAAAAATATCAGCTGGGAAACAAATCAGTGAAACAATTTGGGTCATCAAATGCCAACATCCCATCATTAAAATATAATGTATGAGGCTGTCAAGGGCACATTGATATAAACCCACTATTGCACTAATGGTTGGAACAAAATTGGTAAGAACTTTTCAGAAACCAATTTTGCAGTACATTCCTCAATAATGTTCATTCCAGGGGCACCTGGGTGGCTTAGTCGGTTAAGCATCCGACTCTTGATTTCAGCTCAGGTCATGATCTCAAGGCTGTAAGATCGAGCCTAAGCTTGTCGCTCTCCCTCTGTTCCTCCCTCTGCTTGCATGTGCTCTCTCTAATAAATAAATTAATTAAATCTTAAAAAAATAATAACGTTCATTCCACACATACACCAGCCAAAACCAGAGGGGGGCAGGCAGCACTAATGTCAGTTATGCTTATCAGTAATTTTTATTTTCTAGTTTTAAGTATTTCCAAAGATTTTCATAATCTGGAAAAAAAATTACATGTAAATGGATGTCAATCTTTAAAATGAAATCATGATCTTTGGAATATAAAATTGCACTAGCCCATCCCCCATAAGTTACCCAAAAGAAAACTAAGGCACAGAAAGATTCATTTTTATAAAATGAGTCACACCATAAGAATGCATGCAATCTGTTTTTATACACAAGATTACACAGTGATCTAGCATATGGGTACCAGTGAGGCCTTTGGCTTCAGTTCCACCAATCTGGGAGGAGTCTGACCCTCAGGCGAGTTATTTACACTAGCCAAGCCTCTGTTTCTCCATCTGTAAAATGGGAATTGCAAAAGACTTCAGATTAAATAGAACAATATGTAAAGCACTGAGCATGGTCTTTGGTACAAAGCAAGCATTCCCTAGATGTTAACTGTGCTTTTAAGTGTATCCTCAAGTCAAGAGAGATTCTTCTACACATGATTTTAAATAGTTACCTAAAATTGACTATTCCATAACATAACTGTTTCAACACAAGATATTGCTTGGAATTTGTTGCTATCACAAACAACTCTACAATGCATTACGATCCTATACGCAACCTTTGACTGTCTCTGATTATTTCCTCAATAAATGAGGTTTTAGAAATAAAAATATAGGGTTATATAGCATCTATACATTTGCACTCCAGTTAAAAAAATACAAACAACAACAACAACAACAACAAAAAACAGTTTCAAACTCATTGTAAAAACCTTCCAAAACTGCTCCCCTCAAAAAATCAACTGCTTGGAATGTATCTTTCCTTTAAAAAAAAAAAAAAAAAAGTATCCTTCCTCCCAGTCCTTTTGTATTTATAAGTACACACCAACACATAAAGCTGTTTCTTAGTCTTAAATGAGATCATATTACACATACTGCTTTGCAGTTTGTTTTTCACCTACTATTTTTTAAGATTTCATTTATTTATTTGAGACAGAGAGCATGAGTTGGGTAGGGGGTAGGCAGAAGGAAAGGGAGAAGCAGCCTCCCCGCAGGTCAGGGAGCCCGATGCGTAGCTCCATCCCAGGACCCCAAGATCATGACCTGAGCTGAAGGCAGATGTGTAACTGACTGAGCCACCCAGGCAACCCTCACTATTTCTTGAACTTTTTCGTACGCCTATATAGTAAATTGATAGGTATACATACACACACACGTTTTCTTTATGTAATACAGATACACTATCATCCAATTACTCATTCCTTTGATAGAAATTTGAGTTTAAATTTTCACTATTAGAAACAATGCTATTTTGAAAAGATAAATCTTGTGTCCAGGGCAAGCCTATCTGTAGGATACATTTCTAGAAGTGGAACTGATGGGTCAAAGGAAGTGCATTTTGACAATTCTGGAACTGTCTTGCGAATTTGCCCGATTTGCTAATTTACACTCCTACCAGCAGCATATAAAGTATCCACCCCGAACTTTGGTCAAGACCGAACATTATTTTTAATTTTCGTCCAACTGATCAATGGTAAAAAGGCATCTCAATGCTTTGATAATCATTTCAAGCTTTTCCCCACCTGTTTTCCTTCTTCTGTCAACTGGTCATTCATGGTTCTTCTTGCTCAAGGGTTTTTCTTATTTATTTTATGAGTCGTGGACAGTTACCATTTTCTCTACTGTCTATTGCAAATATTGCTTCCCATCTCTGACCTGCCTTTTAATTTTGAAATATACAAAGTTTTGGATTTTGAAGTGTTGAATCTCTCAATCTCTTATTTGCAGTTTCTGGGTTTTACACTTCCCAAGAAAGTATTCCCCATTCCATCAGCTTAAGAACATTAGTCTCTGAAATCGCTGCAGAAAACGATGACAATAGTATACGTAACATGCATATTGTTCTCTGGTGCCCACACAAGGATCACACTCTTAACTTTAGAAAAACAGACTGTCAGGAACAATCATTCCTCTGTATTTTCTAGTCAAAATAAACAGTAAAGTATTGGATTTTTTCCCCTCCAAATCATATCTGTAAACTAGAAAACCTAGTTCACATATCTGAACCCCTTCGTATCAACAGATGGCTCAGCTTTCCCACGTGAGGAAAGTATTTCAGATTAATTCCTCAGAAATGGAAAAAATCTCTGGGAGAGAGAGAGAAAGGTAGCAACGGGTGGAAGTAAGAGAAGGTGACTTGAAGAAAGTGGAGAGCTGGCTCTTGTAGACTTGAAAGGCCGACCACAAAGACTTAGTGAGTGTAGAGAGTACATTCTGTGAAGGACAGACCAAAGGAAAGGGAAGGAGAAAAGAAACCCAAGGCCATGTTCAAGACCTGCAAGGTCACGAGATACTGTGTTCCTGGTAGAGGCACAGTCCTGGACGGCCAAATGGCCACACTGTGGTTCCCTCTGAAGAGGACTAGTTGCCTATAGGCCCCGTCAGGTAACATCCCCCCCATCCTACGCAACCACCATTGTGGATGTGACAGGGAAGGACTGGAGCTGGCAGCAACCCAGTGATATGACCGAGCCCAACAGTTCTACCCAAGTGTGAGATTTTGATAATTGTTCAGATGGTAGGAGAATCAGCCTCTGAAAATTCATACCGAGTGAAGCCATGAGGCAGCAGGGCCAGGAACTCCAAGGGGGACCAAGACCCTCCAGTGACAGTGGTGGCGCTACTCCACTTCACCTCCCTGACCCTGGGTTCTTTCACTGTAAACTGAGGGGACCCTCCTCGTCTTCGAGAAGTTTTCCAGAAAGCTCTAAATTCTGTACGTCTATGGTTCTATGATTCAATGTTCATGGAACAGAACCTACTTAGAGTTCCTACATTTTCATTTTGCCCAGAGAAACTCTTGGGCAATTGCCCAAGTCAAGCAAAAGGATGAGAGTACACTTGAAATGATTAACGTGCCTAAGGCAATTAAGTCAAAATATTTTTCTAATAATATTGAAACAGTTCATCTCAATTAACAAATACTTCCAGACCTTGTCTTGCTTAGCCCAGCTGTGGAAACATCCCTCACTTCTTCTGGTCCTAGGTAGAGAGTCTGCCAAGTCTACGAAGAATGAGATACAGACAGAAAATCAGCGCTCGCGTGTGCTGTGGTGACAGAAGGCTTCACCCCCTCTTGTGGATTCAAACAATACCTCCTCCAGGTTCCCATCTATCCTTACAGGGACACAATTCCATACCCTCTCACAAAAAATGATCCCCCTCCTACTCTGCCTGGCTTTTTTTTTCTTTTTTTTTAAATGGGGGAAGAGAGAAAGGTAAGAGAAGGGCTGGCCTAGTTTTTAAGACAAAATCACCATCTGTATTGTCAGATCAAACCACCATCTGTACTACCCCATCTAAATCATTAACACCGCTATCTATCGCCTGCGAGACATCCCCACCCCCATGCCTACAAGTCCTTCCCACTGCTAGGGATCTTCATCCTGGGTAGGGAGGGTGTGGGGGGAGAGAGCGGGGTGGGGATGCTCCAGATCCCAGCTACAGAGGTGACTACAGCATGCAGACCTGGACTAGGACATTGCTGTTTCCAGGAAATTCCTGAATTAGCTCATTGATTTCCTAGTCAGATCCCCCACTGGTCTGATGCCAGGCCTTGTCTCTCATCCAGGTGTCCCATTTTGTCTCCCTCTTTTCTCCCTCTAAGCAGATGGCCTTGCCCCTAATTCACTGGGAAGGTGGTAGGAGTTGCCATCTTGTCTCCCATACCTAACTACATACACGAATCCATCCCTTGGCTAGAAATTCTAGCTGTTCCTCTCTAATCTACACCCACACACAGATTCTATCTAGGTCTAAAGAGGCCTAATTCTAAACCAAATGGACCCATCTGTCCCCTCATTCCTGCCCACCCAACCTGACCCCACACTAACTCCCTCTCATCCATCAAGGGACTCCTGATCTTCCAACCACCAAGGCTCCAACCCCAATGGGTCATCTCCGATGTTCTCCTCTTCTTTATCCTCTAAGCCTCTTTTGTTCCCCAAGTCCTGTTGATGGAGTTCTTCTTTCATCATCTCATACCTCAACATTTCTTTCTGGTTTCATCTCTTGTCCCCAGAATCCAGCCCACATGGCATTCTGCAACCTGGCTAGCCTTCTTTTTCTTCTTCTTCTTTTTTTTTTTAAGATTTTATTTATTTATTTGGGAGAGAGAGAGAGAGCATGAGAGGAGAGAGGTCAGCAGGAGAAGCAGACTCCCCGCCGAGCAGGGAGCCCCATGTGGGACTCAATCCTGGGACTCCAGGATCATGACCTGAGCCGAAGGCAGTCAATTAACCAACTGAGCCACCCAGGTGCCCCAGCTAGCCTTCATTAAACACTGCTCTCATTATGTCCCTCTTCTGCTCAAAGACCTATCTTCTGTCTCATCTAATCTCTTTGGCTTTAAGGGTCCAACATAACCTGGTCCCTTCTATCTACTCAACCTTATTTTCAGTTACTCTCCAACACGTTCCCAACATTCTGGTTGGGTCTGATGAGCCACTGGCTCATGTGAGAACCATCCTCCTTCCCACCTTCATTCAGGCAGCTCCCTGTATCTAAAATGCCTTCCCCTCTTGTCTCTGTCTCGTCAAGTGCAATGTCCTCCGTGAAGCTAGTGATGCTTGAACTGAGCCCCAGGCCTTCCTCCTAGACAACTCTGGCCTGTCAGCTGACCTTCTACAACATTTATGCCATACAAGTAATCATAGTAAGTGAGTTCTCACCCAAGAGCAGGCTGAGTCTCAAAAGTTCATCAGTAAGTCAATTGTGTGAAATTTAAAATCCCTTTACCCTGAAGGAAAATACATGGGAAAGAGGTTCCTAAGCCCACAAAATTTACACAGTCCACAATGTCACCGTGCTACAAATGTACCTTTCCAACCACACAGAACATAACTCAAAACAAAACCACATTCTGAATTCAGATAATGCCAGGACCCTAGAACTAGGACCCACCTGTACACACTCCAGAAAAAGACAGTTCTAGAGAATAGGAAACCAGCGACCCAGGGTATAAACCCAGACACTTCTCAACCACCTGTCCCAATTGGACTTCTGGAGTCCAATTTCCAATCCAGCTCAAGGACATGAATCTGTTTTAACTCCTATGTAAAACTTCAATAGACCCTGGAAAAATAGAGGAATTGAATCGCCAGTCCCAGACACATAGGGGCCAGGCGGCAGTCAGAGGAAACACTTCCTCTCGGGCCCCTCCAGGCAGCGACAGAACTGCTTCGATGACTTCCAAGCATTGACATGGCAAAAGGCATAAGGGAGAACATGGGAACATTTTTAATTTGTCCAGAGGATAGAGTAGGGCACATAGATAACTTCTAATTAGGAATCTGGTGGCCACTCATCAGTGGCGATTAAATTCTAAGGTCAGGGCAAAAATCTACCAAGAGCCAAGATTACCCTACAAAGTACGGTACAAACGCTTCAGGTGACCTTGTGCGGTCATTGTTGTGCAAGTTTGAGAAACTCCAAGGCCGACTACGGGATGGAGTGAAAGAAAAGCCTGACTGTGGCCTGGCTGTTTGCCCCACTCTGCCCCAAGGAGGACAAACAAAGCTCTGATGCCGAGGGGGGGTTTCCTGGGGCTCCTGCTCACCTGAAGCATTTGCTCCGGCTTATTCTAGTATCAAGCCTCTGTGACTTTAATGCAGGTAACAGATGTGTTTGCGGCGAGCATGAAGGTGGAAGATAGAAGGTGGTAAGTTTTCTGAAGTCAGAGAAACCCGGTTACCAGTTTAAACACTGGTGTTACACTGCCCCAGCTTCTGATCCCAGCTGCACTGCTGACCAGCGTGTGACTCTGGACAAATTATCACAAAAGGCCTCTTTCTCCTCATTATTCAAATAAAACAGAGATAACAGTGCCCACCACAGAAGGGCTGCTGGGAAAATGAATTTAGCACATGGAAATTATAATTATCATTATCTGCAGCAGGCACGAGCACATCTTTTTATCCGTGCCCACGGGGCTGGAGCTGACCCCACCCGACCATGTTCTCAAGGGTCAAACAGCTTGTCCCTGGCCTCTCTAACCACCTGAACTAGACTGTCCCGCCTGGCTGACTTCAGCTTTAGTTCAGGCAGCTGTGACCATTAAGAATTACAAACACTGGGGCAAAGCAGAAATATGGAAAAGTCTATACATTATAGCACAACATGAAAAAGTAGAACTTGGGAGGGTGTGCATGGAAAAAAAAAGAAAGTGCGGCCAACAGGATCCTAGGAGGCTACAGAGACGAAAGGTTAATAGTTGGTGCTTTACTGTGAGTTGTCTTTTTGCTTTTACTATAGAGCTGTTTAAAAGGATCACTTTTAAAATGAAGGCACCAGGCGCACCTTGGGTGGCTCAGTCAGTTGGGCATCCGACTCTTGATTTCAGTTCAGGATCGTGGTCTCAAGGTCATGGGATCAAGCCCCGCATCAGGCACTTCACTCAGCAGGAGTCGCTGGGAGATTCTCTCTCCCTCTCCCCTCCCCACACTTGTGTGTGCATGCGTCCTCTCTCTCTCTGAAATAAATCTTTTTTAAAAAATACATAAAATAAAATAAAGACACTGAATGACCTATGCAATCCTACCAACCTTTTTTTCTGTCCCTTCTCCACTTTGGCCACATATTTGTGGCCAAGATTCTAACAAATGATGTTTAGTAGTAATGGGTTAATACTATATACTGTTTTTGCATTTCAATGCTGATCCAAATTTTAACCAATAATCCACACTTATAAAGGGTTTTAATTTTTTATTTATTTGAGAGAGAGAGACAGCACATGTGTGTGTGTATGCACGCACATGTGAGAGAGAGAGAGCACACATGCGCACACGAGCAGGGGGAAGGGACAGAGGGAGAGGGAGAAGCAGATGCCCCACTGAGCAGGGAGCCCAACACAGACTTGATCCCAGGACCCTGGGATCATGACCTGAACTGAGGGCAGATGCTTAACTGACTGAGCTACCCAAGCGCCCTATAAAGGGTTTTAAATAACATTATGAAATCAAATCACTGCCATAGGTATAAGGATGATAAACATTGCTAAGTAAGCAAGAAAGAATCAGTTGCTTAACTTTGATAATCAAGGTCAACCCCATTCTAAAGGCAGTAAGAACATTCAGTTTGGGGAATGAGACCTGATACCAGCTCTAATAACAATATCCAGAGTTAGACCAATCCTGTCTCAGAAGTTCTTATGTAACTCACAGCCAATCAGCACTTGGAATCAGCATGAAACCACACAGACTTGGCAATTCCAAACAGAAGAAAAGAAACTTGATGACTTGGGTAGCTTTTGTGTCCTTGTCCCGCGTAAATGCATAGCTTGTCTGAAGCCTTTTGAAATACTGAAAATGGCTCCCTGGCTCCCATGGGCTCCTTTGCAGATGTCAGGTTGGAACCACCAGCCTAGATCAGCCCCACCCAGCACACTGCGGTGGGCTCTTACCACCCAGCTCTGAGCACCTTCTTGTCCCTCGTAACCAAAGGGCAAGTGGGCAAATGCATTTGGGGACTTGAGAGAGGAGGTGTGCCAGGAAATCCTAGGGAATGTATTCATGCCAACGACCCAGCCACCCCTCCCCATCTCAGGACCTGTCATAACTGAGAAGGGGGGATTAGAAGACAAAGAATTTGAAACAATTTCCCAGTAATCACAGCCTATGTATGTGCACACATTTGCCCCAATACCTACCATGGAATTAAGACTCACTGGTCTAAATCACCTTGGAATATCAGGAACGCAGTATACTCACTCACTTACTCACTTACACACACACACACACACACACACACACTGGAAAGGGTGATGAAATCATGAAATCCCCAGGAACTCAGCTGGAGGCACAGTATCAGCTGTTCCTCAGCACCAGTAACTAGTTAACCCAGTCTACATCTATGTTAGAAGGCACTACCTTGGGGCGCCTGGGTGGCTCAGTGGGTTAAGCCGCTGCCTTTGGCTCAGGTCATGATCTCAGAGTCCTGGGATCGAGCCCCGCATCGGGCTCTCTGCTCTCTTGGGGAGCCTGCTTCCTCCTCTCTCTCTGCCTGCCTCTCTGCCTGCTTGTGATCTCTCTGTCAAATAAATAAATAAAATCTTTAAAAAAAAAAAAAAAAAGAAGGCACTACCTTAGAGGCCACTCCTTTGTAAGAGGTGACTGGCTCTGTGCCTACATTAGAAAGGCAGGGGCAGGCCTACCTCCATCAAGGTTAATCAGTGAACTACTTCAGATCTTTCAGATGAAGAATGAGAGGTGGGCCCCTGCTTCCATGGGCACAGGACACGACTGGACTGAATTCTGCTCTTGACCTTTGATATACCCGACTGCACTATTTGCCCCTAGAGCTGTGGCCTCATCTTCCTGGGGCTTAGCCTATCCCCCACCAAACCCAGACCCCAGGTACAGAGTTGACCCCAGCCAGGGCCTCCACAGCTGCCTATTCTGAAGGTCTGTTTCATCACTGTCTAAGGGCCCAAAGCAGGAGAGAAGGCAGAAATGAAGGGCAAGTGAAATACACAAACTTGGACGCACAAAGTAACAAGAGAAAAAGCTGTTTCTTGGCGAATCAGGGAAAACCCACACAAGGAGCATTTCATCACCAGAAACACGAGTACACAGCCTAGAACCAAACTGCCTCATCTAATTTGGGAGGCACTCTAAACCTGACGGCTGTACTGGGCCTCCATCTGACATTTCAAAGGGGTGAACGCTGTAAAGTTGTGATCTTGATGCTCTTCTGTTCATAGGTCCAGCAACTGCCTAACAGCGGTGTCCTGCCCTTTCCAGGTGAGGATGCTGAGTCTGTTGTTGGCTTTTGTCTTCCAGCTCACGTGGGTCCTCAGAGAGGACTCTCCACCAAAGGAAAATGCCAAAACAGGAGCAGAATTTTCTGGCTACCGAAGTGTAATTAAGGATACCATAAAATCCCACAGAGATAACTCAACACCCAAAGGCATAGCCCAGGACAGCTGAGGCTAACTGGGAAGAGCTCTGGCTCTGGAGCAGCCTCGCTGGGACTGTAGTTCCTGAGCTGTCAAATGAGGGTCATGATGGTGAAAACCCACTCCTCAAATTGCTGGGAGAAAGAATAAATGGGACAGCACTTCATGAACTGTGAAGTTATGGGCACTGATGGCAGAGAAATGTTATAATTAACCATGATGCTCTCTCCCCGTGGACAGGACGGAGTAAAGTATATCAAGGAAATATTATTAATTGTTCTCAAAAGACTCTGTTTGGCAGTTGTTTTTATTTAAAACAATGTATTACGGTCATCATACAAGGGGTTTTTTTCCTCCAAAAGCTTTGAGGGCCATTTAAATGTCCATGGTAAAGACCACCATTCACGTCCTGAGCATACATGCCCCAGTCACCTAAAGCAGCAGGAATTATTTCTTGGAGGAAAGGAGGGCCAAGGCCCACAGAGATCCAAGTGAGACACGATCTGGACGTGGGAGGATGTAGCAGAGGGATTCTGATAATTAACTTCTACACGCGCCAGGCCTCGGGGCCTTACCAGCAAGATCTCACCAAAGACTAGTGACTCGGAGAGGTAGGGAGCTAGTATTATTCCCACATTTTGCAGATGGGGATAAAGGAGGAGTGTTCTGGGCAACTTACCAAGGCAACAGAAAACTACCGACTAGCAGAGCTGGGGCTCGCCCTCCAAGGCCGTGCTCTACACCCCTATTACCTGCCTCGTTCATGTATTTCCAAGAGCAAATCGATCCATGGGCAACAGAAGCTCTCTACCAGTGCTCTGTGCTTCAAGAAAAGCTTCCAACCATTCAACATTTACTGAGCATAGGCTGCATGCCAAGCCCACTGCTGAATGACAAGGACCTTCACACTGTCTGTCCAGGAGGGAGCATCAATTCCAGGGTGGACCCTGAGTATAACTCAGCGAAGCAATGAAAAGTACTTCTTAAAAAGTCCCAGTAATTCATAGGACAGGCTATAAAATGCTTTATTCTTCGCTCTACTCTTCCAGGTCCCTCAAAGCCTACTTGGGATAGTAATCAACCTATTAGGGAACTACGTTCCACGCTGGGAAGACTTTCTTATAGTAAATCACGGTTTACAGCAAAAAGAAATCCAGCAGGCAGGTATCAGCCCTAGGGACTACGTGTTCTACCCCCCCACACACTTTATTGTGTACATAAGTAAATGTTCTATTGCATGCACAAAAATCTTAAGAAAACCCTAAAAATATGGCACTTCTCTTCTTGCATACTATGGGAACGTATTTCCATCCTAGGGAAGTTGGTCACAATTAGCTGGGACTCCAAGGAGACAGTGAAAGGTGGCAGCAGAGGCGGCTGCTGTTTGTAGCAAATGGTCCACCCATGTTATTGATTACCTGGTGACTTTACTGATGTCTCTGCCTTCCCTTTTGTACTAGCCATCACAGGCAGTCGCTACCACAGATTTTCCCTACGTGACCACTCCATGAAATGTTCATCCAAAATGTCTAAAGGTGCGACCATACAGAAACTGACTTCAAAAACAGCACCTAAAGACATTCATTTTCCTCTCAATTTATTATGCATAAAAAACAAGCATTTGGAGTTGATAGTAGATTTAAGGCTCTCTTGATTTCACAGTTTACGCACTGGTACAGGTCTGTTTGCACAGACATTTTAATCTCAGCCAAACCTTTCTAGTTGGACATGTGGAACTAAAGCTCTGAGAGCAGAGACACGTTTAAGCATTCAGTGCTTGCCACCTGCCTCCTGCCTTACAATGTCATAGCAGCACAGTACTGGAGCAGCCCTCAGGGAGCTTAGAGGACAGGGGGCAGAGACCATCAAATAATCAATGCAAGGGCTATGAAGGAACACGAAGGGTGCCAAGAGAGTACGGCCAGCGGGGAGACCCCATCAGTTTGAGGCTCAGTCATGGAATGGTCCCTAGAACAAGTGGAATTGGGCTGACATTTCAAGGATGAGGCAGAGTTGGCTGGGATGGTAGTGTGGGCGGTCCACAGGCAGAATGGCATGAGCAAGGGACCTGAGGCAGGAGCACAGCCTAATGGAGGAATCCAAACGAGAACCCTTGAATGCAGGTGTAGTGTACACAGCATGAGACTGGAAAGGTGGGCAAGGACCAGGTCATGCAGGATATTGAAGGCCACATTGAGGAACTGGTTTTTATCCCAAGAGCAATGAGGAACAACTGAAGGGTTATAGTTTGTGGTCTAGAGGCAGCATGCCGGTGATCAGATGGACATTCTGAAAGCTTACTCTGGGTACAGTGTGGAAGCAGACTGGAAAGGGACAAGAAGGGACTCAGAATGATCAGTGACACTCTTACATTTTAGGTGAGAGGTGACAATAGCCCGGACAAGGGAGGTGGCTGTGAAGATGAAAGAAGGGGACTGAGAGAGAGAAGATGACATGCGAGGGACTTGACTGGTAGGACAGGGAATGAGAAAAAAGGTGCTTTTAAGGACAAGCCTTAGGCTTTAGGCTTATAAGACAGTGGTCAGCAATCCCATTTATCAAGTCTGGGGATAAGAGAAGGATCAGTTTAAGGAGGACATAGCAGGTTCAGTTTGGGACATCTTAAGAGTCTGACATTTGGTGGCCTCCAAGGGTGGATGTCAGAAAGGTGCTGGAAGTTCCGATTCACTAACTGATACTATTCCACAACCACCAGGGAGGGAGACTAATGGTTCCTTACAAATAATGGCAAACCAGGGGCACCTGGGTGGCTCCGTTAAGCATCCCACTCTTGATTTCAGCTCAGGTCATGATCTCAGGGTCCTGGGATTGAGCCTTGTGTCGGTTTTTGCGCTCAGTGGGGAGTCTGCTTGAGGATTCACTCCCTCTTTCCCTCTCTCTGCCCCTCCTCCCACTCCTGCACATGCACACGCACTCTCTCCCTCTCTAAAATAAATACTTAAAAAATAAAAATTAAAAAAGCAAACAAACAGTAGAGAGAGAATTTGCTGGATGACAAAGTATTTCTTTTTAAGATTTTATTTATTTATTTGACAGACAGAGATCACAAGTAGGCAGAGAGGCAGGCAGAGAGGGAGAGGGAGAAGCAGGCTCCCCGCAGAGTGGAGATCCTGATGTGGGGCTCGATCCCAGGACCCCGAGATCTTGACCTGAGCCAAAGGCAGAGACTTAACCCACTGAGCAACCCAGGCGTCCCAACAAAGTATTTTCTTTGTTCAAAGTCAAAGTTCAAAGTCATGAACTTCTAACAATACTGTGCAAGTAACATATGCAATAAAACCATTGCATATGTTTGCCTATATTCAACATTTTTAGAACATCTTTCAAGAGAAATTTAATGCCATCTACTGTTCTACACACACACACACACACACACACACACACACACTTCTTCAACTTTTAGGACCCTAATTTAAACCAGGCAGCAAAGAAGAAACTTCAAATTGAAGCAGGAAAAAGAACTGTTTCCTAAAATGAGGAACAGGGTTGGGGGTGGGGGGGGATCTTGGCATTGCCCAGGCAGCTCACTTGGCAGGCACCAACTCATCTGAAGTTCTGAGTTAAGGGGAAAAACTATGATTGAAGATATAAGTCCTGGATACATCAAGACACTCCTTATTTCACTTCTGGCTCTAAGAGGCAGGAACCGTGTTTTCATTTCAAATGAGGAATAGGAGACAGGGAAGTTAAGAGATTTGCCTAAGGCATCATTGCCAGTTAAGGGCAGAAATGCAAAGCAAATGGGTCCAGGCAACTCCCTTTAGGGATGCCCAACACCACAGCGGAAAAGGAAGAAGCAGCTATTTCCTTGATGTTAATCCTCTGCTGTAGAAGTCGAACGTCGGGATATTTATTTCAGAAGGTGTTTTCTGTGATCACCTGTCAATTTCATCCTTAGCCTCAAGATAATCTTAATTTTTTAAAAAAATTCTAAGCTGTAACCGTTTTCTTTATTTTATTTTTTTTAAAGATTTTATTGATTTGAGAGAAAGAGTGAGTAGAGGGAAGGGCAGAGGGACAAGAGACTCCCCACTGAGCAGGGAGTCTGACATGGGGCTCGATCGATCCAGCTTAACCCACTGAGCCACCCAGGCGCCCCGAGATAATCTTAATTTTTAAAAAGTTTTGTCAATTCAATCCTCTCTGCTTTAGCTTCTGAAAAGAGTTTTGTCTGGTTAGATACGTAAATCACACCCAAGGAAAGTTTTAAAAGTTTTAGTTATGATTGTTTATAACATTGGGATCCAAATGTAAACTCCAATCTGGAAAAACCAAATATTTGTTTTTCATCAAATGTCTACTACACGTTTCCAAATAAAATCCACTGAAACTACAGTGAATAAGTGCCTCTAACTTACAGAACGATTTTTCAAAAACTATTTATTTATTCTTTTTTTTTTTTTAAGATTTTATTTATTTATTTGACAGACAGAGATCACAAGTCAGCAGAGAGGCAGGCAGAGAGGGAGAAAGGGAAGCAGGCTCCCTGCCCAGCAGAGAGCCTGATGTGGGGCTCGATCCCTGGACCCTGAGACCATGACCTGAGCCGAAGGCAGAGGCTTCAACCCACTGAGCCACCCAGGAGCCCCAAAAACCATTTATTTATTCTTAAGCCAAACTCAGAACTTTTCTTCCTAAAGAAGAAATGCTATCAGGTACATTCCTTGCCAGGCCCCAGAGCTTAACAACTCAAAAGGCCAACCAAGGATCATAACTGTGTTAACGGGAAATATTACACAGTCCTTACAAAGAGCAAGTATGGGGCGCCTGGGTGGCTCAGTCAGTTAAGTGTCTGCCTTCAGCTCAGCTCATGATCCCGGGGTCCTGGGACTGAGCCTCACGTTGTGGGGGGCGGGGGGGCGGTCCCTGCTCAGCAGGGAGTCTGCTTCTCCCTCTGCCCCCCCCCCGTTCATTCTCTCTCTCAAATAAATACATAAAATCTTGAAAAAACAACAACACATAGCAAGTATGTATAGAAGTGGGGCGATATGCAAATGAAATAATGATAAATGAGGAAAAAACACAAACTAGCACCTACACCGATTTCCACAATTTTAGAAATGTAAGAATGTAGAGTTTAATTTTCTGCTGCATCTCCACACACACAGACACGTATGTATGTATATTTATGTACATATATGTGTGTGTATAAAGCTCTTCACCCACAAATGTGTAACATCTGTGAGCCCTCCAGGGATCTCAGAAGCACTGCTCGGCTTGGCACGGCCCGGCCTGCCTGACACAGACCCAGGGAGGCCGCCGGCCCAGGTACCAGGCAAAGTGGCTGAGGTGACACTGAGGGGGGGCAGAGCAGGAGTTACAAAGGGAAGAAGGGAGCAAGGGCCAGGTGGCCTCAGCCAGGTGAGGCAGGCGCCGGAGGGGTGGTGAGAGCATGTTTTTCCAAACCCCACCTGGGTGACACCCTCGCCAGCTGCGTGACCTCGGGCTAGTTACACAATGTTTTTGCACTTCAGTTTTCTAATCTACAGAATGAGAAAAATAAACTCTACCCCATGGCATCTGTGTGGGGATGAAAGGAGTTCCACACAAGCCTTTATACGGGCTTCTCCCTGTGTGACTAGTGCCCTTCCTGCCTTGACAGGTGTGGTCAGTTTCCTGGTCTGCAAAGGGGCAGCAGTAACAACAGGATGTTGTGATGATTAAGGGCAGGGGTATGGCCCTGGCTCTGTCCATCGCAGCCCGATGCAAATACCGGTTATTAAAGTATCCTGGGACGACTGAGTACAGGCAGTAACCATGGGGCTAACAGGCCCCACGTGTGAACAAAGGCAGCATCGCTGGCAGAAGTATATACTATTTCCGAAAAGGTTGTTTTATAATTTTATGATTCAGTGCTTACACTTGATCTTAGCCAAAAGGCCAAGAAGCGATGTGATTCAGTGCTTAAAAATGACACTGAGGAGGGGGGAAAAAAGCCTTAGGCCAATAGCTGTAACTTTTCAGCCTGTACCCAGGCCCCTGTGTCTGGGACTCGACCATGCTCAGGTCAGCTGGCCTCTGGATGTGGGGACCCTTTCAGGGAAAGCATTCAGGTTGTCAGACCTCATGGAGCGACAAGTGGAGGGTCAGTTCGTGCATTTTAAAGACCGCTGGGCACTCATAACATCAGAAAGCGAGGTTCAGTGGTCAAGTTCAAAGGCAACCCAAGAGTAGGGAGATGCTCGGTCTGCTTTGAACCACCAGCACGACAGCCAGAGACAACTTGTTCTCCTCCTATTCCTGCCACAGGAAAACTGACAGTATGAAAAAAAAGAGGATACCAACCAGAATAAGGCCAGTCACTCTCTCAAAAAGTCATTGATACCAAAGTCCCAACTCCTCAAAAGATCCTTCAAATTAGTCGGTCAAAATCTCTGCAAAGAGGAGAAGAGTAAATGAAACAAGATGGGATTGGGAGGGAGACAAACCATAAGTGACTCTTAATCTCACAAAACAAACTGAGGGTTGATGGGGGGAGGGGGGTTGGGGGAGGCGGGGTGGAGTTATGGACATTGGGGAGGTATGTGCTATGGTGAGTGCTGTGAAGTGTGTAAACCTGGCGATTCACAGACCTGTACCCCTGGGGATAAAAATATATTATATGTTTATAAAAAAAAAATCTCTGCAAAGATGCCTCACTGAATTCCAAGGCCCCCAAGACAACTATTACTCCCCAAAATTTATTGTAGTAAAAACAATGGCAGGACTCAGCTCTAAGGTCTCCTCAGAAAGACCTTCCTGACCACTTCATTCTAAAAGCACGGCCTCCCCAGCCCCTTATTTTATTTTTAAGAACAGTAATACTACCTGACATCGTGTTACACGGCTACTTACTTGTTACCTCTCAGCCCGCAGAATATATGCACTGCAGAGTAGGCACTTAAATATTTATTGGTTCAATGAATGAAAGAACACCGCACTTAATACCTATGTAACCTGTTTATGTCCTTTTCGGGATATTCCATATGGTCTAGAAAATGAATATATCATTTATAGTCTAGTATATTTTTAGCAACTGGGCACCAAGTTTTAGCCCCAGAATGTAACATATTATAACACCTGCTAGGAGAAGGTGAGATCTAACTTCACACCCAGATCACCTCTACTGGTAGCCTCTGCAGCCACACAAGCTTTTCCTAATGCAGGCTGTGAGCATGGTACCACTCTTTTCTACAGAACCACTGAGTATATACATATTGTTGTTTCTGCTGGGAAAATGCATTTCCTCTAGGAGACTGAAATTCCAAGCCAGCCGCTGTCAAAGGAAAGGATCCTTCAGGAGAAGGGGGGTATACCTCTGGATGGTAGTGACTTCTCAGATCACTTAATTAATAAGAAAAACCTTTTAAGGTTTTAAAAAAAAATTTTATATGAAAGAGAGCACGCGTGCAACGTGCATGCAGGAGGAGGGGAGGCACAGAGAGGAGGGAGAGGGACAAGCAGACTCCCTGCTGCACGGGGAGCCCAACAAGATGCTCGACCCCAGGACCCAGAGATCATGACCTGAGCCAAAGTCAGACGCTTAACCAACTGAGCCACCCAGGTGCCTATAGATCTCGATGGCATAAATTAAAGCTCCTCGGCAAGTCACCATCTACCAGGGGTTCAGAAGTGGAAATTGCAGAGCTGTTGCCATCAACAGAACTCCAAGGTGTCCACCTGTGGCTCCTGGGCCTGCCTTTGGACCAGAACCACCCCACTCTCAGCTTGTATCACACGCCAGGCCCACTGGAAAGTGGAGCAGAGGATTTGAAAGCAGGACACAAATCCAATACATGCAGTTCTTTTTTTTTTTTTTTTAAGATTTTATTTATTTATTTGACAGAGAGAGAGAGAGAGATATCACAAGTAGGCAGAGAGGCAGGCAGAAAGAGGAGGAAGCAGGCTCACTGCTGAGCAGAGAGCCCAATGCGGGGCTTGATCCCAAGACCCTGAGATCATGACCTGAGCCGAAGGCAGAGGCTTAACCCACTGAGCCACCCAGGTGCCCCCAATACATGCAGTTCTTACAGAATATATATTCTCAAATGGGAAAATTCTGAAATCCTGTTGTGCATAAGTAAGTATGCAATGCCTCCTTTTTAACTTACATAACAAGCAATTTATCTAACAAATTAATTTTTGGCTCTTAAAACCCACTAGGTCAAAGTCTGTATCAGTCTTTTTAAGGGGAAAAGGATATGAGCAACGAGGGAAATAAATGCAGAGTTGGTCCAGCTTTGTCACACACACATAATCAATAACTTACACTTACAAAGACCTTGTCCAAAAAGCCTCTGACAGCAAACGCTGGGCCCAGATCTTGAGGGGAGCAGGGAGTTGCACCTTCTGGAAGCACTACTCTCAGACTGTACAACTCTCTCAAAATAGGCCTGGCTGGGGCGCCTGGGTGGCTCAGTGGGTTAAAGCCTCTGCCTTTGGCTCAGGTCATGATGATCCCAGGGTCCTGGGATCGAGCCCCGCATTGGGCTCTCTGCTCCACAGGGAGCCTGCTTCCTCCTCTCTCTCTGCCTGCCTCTCTAACTACTTGTGATCTCTGTCTGTCAAATAAATAAAATCTTAAAAAAAAAAAAAAAAAAAGGCCTAGCTGCGTATTCCAGCCCTGCTAAATCTTACTGTCCAACAACCCACAATGCACACTCCCCAGCGAGCGCGACCCTCCAGAGAAAAATGGCATCAGCACCAGCAGCATACTCCTTCCTAACATTCTCTTCCAAACCTTCCATCTTACTATTTTACATCAAGGGTTCCTAACATCCTATGGGCCAAATCTGGTCTAAGCGTACGTGTGTGGTTTCCTTGGGAGACGATGCGTAGCTTTCAGAGGCGCAAAGGGGTGCACGTTCCAAAAGTTAAAACGCTGCTCTTTCGAGGGAGTAGCAGAACTTCATCTGTTATTTTGGGAAACCAAAGTTTCTTTTTTTTTTTTTTTTTTAGGATTTTTAAAATTTATTCATTTGATATAGAGAGAGAGCGTGAGCAGGGAGGAGGCAGAGGGAGAGAGCGAGAAGCAGACTCCCCACTGAGCCAGGAGCCTGATGTGGGGCTTGATCCCAGGACCTAGAGATCATGACCTGAGCCAAAGGCAGATGCTTAAGCACCTGAGCCACCCAGGTGGCCGAAACCAAAGTTTCTCAGAGCCAGCTCTGGTTTGAACTGTTTCAGATCAAACAGTTTTTCCCAGGAAAAACACTAGGAAGCCAGAGTACTGGCTCCCATACTTGGTTGCTGGGAGTGGATCTCATGCATTTCTGGGGTGCCCAACAAGAGCCTGCTGGACCTCCCAGCAGGGTAAATCAAGATGACATGTCAGTGTGAGGTCTGCACTGAGGATGTTGATTCTGGAATTTGTTTGGGATTCTTCGCTGTTGGCATTTTCCACCCCAGGGCTCTGACACCTCATGAAAATGACTATTTTTTCCTCAGAAACAATATTATTTTATCCAGCTTCGTAAGAAAGATCAAAATTAATGTTGAGTCTGCAATGCTCTAATACATCACTCAAAATGCAGGGCACATCTCCACAGAGACCTTCCTCCTGGGCAAGTTTCTTCTTTGACTGAATGCTTCTACATCAAATGTAATCCTTAAAGCACTATTCCCACTGCGCTCTGGCTCCCTCACCGGACTGTGTCCCAGGTTATCTTTTTTCAACATCCTGTAAGATACACACGTGCACATTCCTCCTCCCATTTTTTAAAAAGTGATTTTCTATTTTGGTCTTAACAAACCACTGTTCTTGATGAGGTTTTTCTAACTTGGAAATTATATATCATACCAACTTAAATATCCTTCAGATTTCATGAATTCTCCCCTTCCACCAACCCGAGCTGCTAGACCTACTGTGATCACATATCCTTTGTTTCTACAACCGACGTAAGAAACTAGACCTTGTTACTCTGAAAATCTCACTTTCATCTCGAGTCTATCCAGTTGCCAATATCCTTTCACACATATGGCAATTCTTGGTCTCTCTTCAAAAATGTGGCCAAAGGTGTAATAAAAGAAAGGCTAAAAAAAACCCTGTTCTCTGCTTGTCTCCTGGACCACAATCTTCCTCTATTGTTTCTTCTAAACAAAAAGGTACCACTGTATTTGGAAAATAATCAGTTCTGGAAAAAGGTACCTTCACACTATTATTTCCAGAACAACGAGATGTACAGAAGGAGAAATTTAGAATCTGCTGAGAAAATTGTAAAATTATTTCTGACACTATTTGCTATAATTTGACAATTCTGTCCTAAGAGTCTGAGAATGGCACCACTGTGAGATGTCTGAAAACCATTGTCCTAACTGAAATCTGTTCAAATAGAATAGTTAGTTGATTTTCAAGTCACATAAAAGCACATATAGGGGTGCCTGGGTGGCTCAGTGGGCTGAAGCCTCTGCCTTCAGCTCAGGTCATGATCCCAGGGTCCTGAGATCAAGCCGCGGGCATCGGGCTCTCTGCTCAGCGGGGAGCCTGCTTCCCCTTCTCTCTCTGCCTGCTTCTCTGCCTACTTGTGATCTCTGTCAAATAAATAAATAAAAATCTTTAAAAAGAAAAAAAAAAGCACATATAGACCAGAGATCCTTCCTATTAAATCAAGGCATGAAATACCTATAAAGCACATCACCAAAGCAATATAAATTTTAGCCTCAAAGTATCCTAACCATTTATCTCAGTCCATGTAAGTACGGATCTTGAGATCTTTACATTTTGACTTACACACTAAATGAAGTAATAAACAATGCTCCTTTATTTTTATTTTTTTTAGAGATTTTTAAAATTTATTTAAAAATTAAAAATCTCCGCCGAGCAGAAAGCCTGATTCGGGGCTTGATCCCAGGACCCTGGGATCATGACCTGAGCCGAAGGCAGAGGCTTAACCCACTGAGTCACCCAGGCGCCCCAACAATGCTCCTTTAAAAGAAAAAATCAATGTCAGGAAAAGCAGACATGTTATATTCATCTAGCTGGTTTTCACTCACACATATTTGTTCTCCATACATTTTTACTGTTTTCTTTTTTCTTAAAGATTTTATTTATTTATTTGACAGACAGAGATCACAAGTAGGAAGAGCAGCAGGCAGAGAGAGAGGAGGAAGCAGGCTCCCTGCCGAGCAGAAAGCCCAATGTGGGGCTCGATCCCAGGACCCTGGGAACATGACCCGACCCTAAGGCAGAGGCTTTAACCCACTGAGCCACCCAGATGCCCCATACTGTTTTCTTTTAAATACATCGGACCTTTCACTTCTCTGTGTTCACAGAAGAGAAAAGCAGAATGGATAATCCCAAGCAATTGATTTGGGAATAAATGGCATTTTTTGGTAGCTTCCCATTAAAATGGGTCTGCATGGGAGGAACGTGAACCGAGCAGAGTGGAGTGGGAGGGAGACCCCAGCCACAATGGGGTGCAAAGGGAAGCCAGCTAAAGGCATAAAGACGAGCAAGAAATAACCTACTCAGATAACCGAGGGCCACTGCCATAACTTCCTCTGTATTTAACATCCACAGTGCTGAGTCTTCATTAATTTTAGATGAATTTCACGGTAGGTTTTGTGTAATTACCAACAGCTTGCATTACTAGCTCATGAGATCGCTCTATCTATGAACAGATCTGGTTTCCTAAGCAGAGCCTCCTGGACCGCACGCCCACCTCCGTGTGAAGGTGAGCGCTGCCAAGGAGCTAACGAGTCCTCAAAAGCAGGAAAAGAAGGAGACCTTCTGCCCAAACCCTTTCAGGGCCAGAGCCCTAGCTCCCCAGAGCACTGGGAGAAATTCGGAGAGGGAAAGAAGCTTAAACTACCGAAGGTAGAAAATGATCATCTTTCACTGTAATTTAAACTTTTGCTGTTGCAATGATGCACATTTGTCACCAATGCTCTCATATATTGGCCTGCCCCTGGAAGAACAGTCTTTCTGGAAGCAATAACTTCTGTTGTTTCTGCCTCTGGCAGCACTGGAATAAGGATGATAGAACAGAATCATACTTTCATGAACCGAGCTCACCATCATGGGATACATATAAGGTCCACAAGGAAAGGCAGGAGCCTGTGACAGCAAATGCATGTGTGTGTTCCTGGCTGGGTGGAGGCCACCAGAGCAGATGGCTGGACTTTGGGGATGGAAGCGGGTAGTAAGCTGAGACCCCGCAAGACATCCCAGGGAGGGGCAGGATCCACCGTCCAGAACCACAGGGCTGGGAGGCCTCCTGGTTCTCTGTCTAGCTCAGGGCCCCCTTTCTGGCTGCAGACAAGAGTTACCAGACCGAACAGAAAAGCCAATGGCAGGGAAGAGATTAACTTAGAATACATTAAGGAAAAAAAAAGGGGGGGGGAGGGGAGTGGGGGAGGAAGAAGGGGAGGAAGAGAAGGTGGTATAAGAGAGAAACCCAAGAAAAATGAGAAGAGAGGCCTAGGAGAAGTTAGAAGGCAGTTAGGGCATTGACCAAAAGAAAGTGACTAAAGAAACCAAGGACAAAATATCCTGGCGCATGGCACCGGGCTTGTAGGACAAGTTCATCCAGTGCTCTCCAAGCAAAGGATACCTTACAGATTTGAAGAGGGGAGAGAGGCCAGTAGGGAGGAAAGGCTCTCGGGGACCCAGAGGTAGTGAGAAGCCAGGCTAGCGTGCGTGGGCTCCCACCAGTCAGGAACCTGCAGACTGTGATCTAGGTTCTTTCCCTACTGTTAATCGGTCCTTCCTTTCTCAAAAGCTGGCTTTAGAGCTTTCTAGGTGAGAGGTACAGAGACTTCAGCTCCTTCGAGGGCTGCGTGAAAGCCTGACAAACATAAGACCCTACCACCACCAAACACAAATCCACAAACACCCGCAAGATTTCACATTCAATTTGCAAGCAGGTACAGAGTTCTCCCTTCCCCTTCCCAAGGTTAAAAACCCCGATTTAATGGGCTCCCTGCTCGGCGGGAAGCCTGCGTCTCCCTCTCTGACTCTCTGGATTGTATTCCCTCTCTCGATGTCTCTCTATTTGTCACATAAATAAATAAAATCTTAAAAAAAAAAAAAAAACAAAACAACAACAACCCTGATTTCAAGAACTCATTACATTATTCTCAGGAAGATGTACAGAGGTTTGATGTACACCCTTTGGGTAGTGGGGTGTGCGGTCTTTTAGAAGTCTGGGCAGGACAAGAGAGAGGGCAAGGTGAAGTACTGCCCCAAGAAAACAACAAAAGCTTCGTGGGTTTTTTTTTTTTTTTTTACTCCTGTGGCCAAGACCTTCCTGGGAAAATATGTGGTTCCTTTCTAGACACTCTACAAACAACCAAAAGTTGAAAAGCAAATATTCTAAAACATACTTAAGTGCTTGCCTAAGTTAAAAAGGAAAGAAAAACTGGCACACTGACTTTTAAGTTATTAATCAGGAAGAAAAAAAATCGAATTAGCCATTTTTTAATTAAGAATGTATCATGTTTCATGCTATGCAAATACTTGCTTTAAGATTCTTCGAGACCTCCCTTAAAAAGAATGACAAAGTGGGTAAACACTTTTAAGAGACTCTCATTTAGGAGACTCGCAGAAGACTGCCTTTCACTGCCCAGGAGAGCGTGGGCCTGCCCTGTGACAGTCCCCAAGTACGGCCACTGCTTTGGGAGCGGCGTCATCTGCTCAATGCTCGAGCGTCACCGGATGCCCAGCCCAGGTTAACTCAATGTGGGGACAACCCGTTTGATGAGTCCTTTCTCCAGCCCCAAATCACCATGAGATCTTCAAGCTGGCTCGATGAATGCTTCCAAAGCTAGTTTCAGGGCTCCCTGCTTGTCTCGCAGGGTCACTCCCTCCCTAAGCAATAGCATCACACCAGTGAGAGATCCGGATTTGTACTCTACGACAACGGGCAGAAATACAAACGGACAGGGCTGACCCAGGGAACCACCCTGCTTTATGGTGGCAAAAACCTCATTTTCCCTTTACACGCCCATTGGGGCACCTGTATGAACTCCAAAAATAGAAAAACTTGACCAAAAAAAAAAAAAAAAAAAAAATCACACTTTTCCCCTTAGCTTGCTATGAAGTACTGAACACTTACCAACCAATAGTGCCCACCCACGCTCTGTGCCGTGTTGGGTGAGGGACCACCAGCCCCCGCTGCAGTGCCGTGCCAGAGTTCAGAAGGAGCAACAGGATGTTTCTGGGCGGGGAAACTGGAGCTACTGGGTCAACTCTGCCAAATCACACAAAATGCTCAAATTCTTAGGCCACAGCACAGCTAAGGACTTCGAGATTGTGAATCCTGCAATTCCTGGAAGCCGTCTAAGCTGTGGGTCATATATTTTAAACATGTTTAAAATTCTATTTTTTAAGATAAACACTCTGGCATTATAAATTCATATAGTTGGAAGGAGCTCTTGATCACCTGCCCCCAGAAAATTCTGGGCCCTGTTCTTGCTACATCGGCCAAAGCAACTCTGTCACCTAATTCAGAAACTCAAGATATGTTTTTCCCTTCCACAAGACTTTCATCCCGCAAATCAGACCTCATGAGATAAAATTCGCTTCAGGCTGTTAAGCCTCTGCCAACAGCCCTCTTGATCACAGTCAGACCTTAAAAAAAAAGCCAGGCTGACCAAAGAAGTTCAGCCTCTGGCTCAGAGTATGATCAATAGTCATTTCTGTTGGGAGTTTTAGCCTTAAAAAAAATTAATGTTCCTGCTTTACTATTAACTTTCCCCATCAGGATCGAATACCACTCATCATATCTCCACAGACATTAGTCTACCCTGGGATATTAAAACAAAAGCAATTCCTTTCCCATGGGTTTTCTACTACTCTGACTTATTTTCCACTTCAATTTTGCCTCTGAACTTTGCCAGGGCAAGCAGCTCAACTTGCCCTGAGGACAACTCCCTTCAGACTTCTAGGACAGGTACTGCAGTTTCTACTCGAATTCTTCCGGGGTGGGGCAGAGGGTGGGGGAGTTGAGGCAGATGGCAGACCGAGGAGGAGCCACATCAAATTAGTCATTGCCATGGCCTGATACTCTAGAGGTCATTTCCAAAGGCATCTATATTTGAGGACACCAAGATGGCTCCTGTACAGCGAGTGGGAGGAGCGGTTCCATCGTTTTTATCAAAGGAAATAGGAAGAGGCAGGAGATGCTCGAAGAGCAGGGGCTGTGGAGCCAGCCTGCCTAAACCCCAGCTCTGGGCTTATCTCCCGGCTCCCTTGCCCTCTGGATGGCTTTAGCCTATCCGCGCGGTCAACTGGCTTTTCCTTATTTGTCATCATTAGGTCCAAACAGCACCCACCCAACACACACACACACACACACACACACACACACACACACACATCCCTCTACCTGCTCTCAGAGATAAAATATCAGCAAGGTGGTATTAAAATTTACCATATGGTCCACTTCTATTAACACTCACCTACAAACATCTTCACAGTCTACTACATCTGCCGGGGGCCTCTTTTAAGATCTGCCTGTGGAATAAAATCGTTGCCAGCTCAGTATGGCAGGCCGTCCTACAATTACATACCGGGTCCTGCCATCGTGACTGGAAGGCTTGCCGCCAGCCTTCTGCGGTCAAGGCACACAGAGGAGTCTCTCCTAGGGTTTTCTTTGGGGCCACGTGTGCCCATACTCCTTTGCTCTATTTCAGTCTATGCAGATCCAATTCCAATAAGCGGATCACTTATTTATCTGGCTGTGATGTTAAGGTTTCCAGTGCCTGGAGACATTGGCTGCTCCCCCTCCAGGCATGAGTTGACAGATACCTGACCCCTTCCCTCCGCGCTGTTCTCAAGCAGCTTCGGTGCTCATTTCCACTGGAGAGTTTCTGGGCACCACTTTGGTGCCCACACGGCCGCTGAGTCACATAGGTCTCTATAATATCTGGTTCTGCAAATTTCCTGTATGCTTTTTTTAAATATGTATATACTTTTCTATCCCCTTAATAGTCAGATTTGCAAGTCTCCCAGAAAACACATCACTCTTGTCCTCGATAAATACCTCCACTCTGGTTATCAGAGGACCTGGTCTGGGGACCCAATCCATTCTTCCAAAGGAAGGAACAAAACAAAGGAAAGGGAAGTTACCTAGGAAACCAGGTAATAACATCCCACATCAGTTTTCTCTCTCAGAATCACAATCGCAAAAGCTATAGAGGAAATTTAACTGCCATCTCCGCCTCAAGTTCTTTTCCTGTTTAGAACTTCAAAGTTCCGGTGAAGATCCAGGTGTTTCCTATGACTCCCTCCCAAGTGACAGGTGATCTGAGGAGGCAGACTCCTCCCCTCATCTAAAAGTTGGCCTCAGGGCTAGTAGGGCAAGTCTGCCCATCTGCTGGGCCAGGTCTAAACACAGTTGCCTCTTTTCTCTCCAATGGTGAATCTCCCAACATCGGGAAGATCCTTCCACCTCCTACTGCTGTCTAGCTCCCTCTTTAGGGCCCATCTAGCATTATTTTTGAGTAGTATGGGGGCTATTCACAAACACCTGCTGAACACCCAAGGGTAGAGCACTCTGGTTTGCTGATGGGAGCTGGGGAGGGAGCAGGGAGTGTGAGAGGGAGGAGATACAAATAGGAACAGGGCACAATCTCCACCTTCTAGACAGAGAGGAAGACTACTATGTCCCTGACTGTGGGCTGCATATGGAAGACTCTACCCTTGAGGCCTCAGTTTGGAGCCCCATGCTACCAATGACATACTCAGCAAGTGACGCCTCCTGAGGCTGGGACAGGAACCCTGGCAACTTGGCCCACATGAAAGCTTCAGGAGGTAAGGCAACCCCAGCCCAGAGGATGGAGAGGTGCGGAGGAGATGGGCTGAGGGCCTGGGCTGTCTTGCTCACCTATTTCTCCCCAGCACATAGTAGATGCTCGACGAATATGTTTCAAAAATGGATGACAGTTTTCAAGAATAGATTTAAGAGCAAATAAGGAGAACAGCTTTAAATTTATCTAGAAATTCTGAAAAACAGGTGCCAAGGGAAGTGTAATACCAGTGAGTTGCAGAGTATGCACAGCCAATGTTTTCTGCCAGAAGTAATTTACATTTCTTTTCACTGCAAATGCAAGCTGGCCCTCACCTAGTCCTTTACCAAGCGCTGTGATTTTTATCTTTAAACCTCTCCTCTCTCTTTCTTTCCAATTTCACTGCCACCACTCTGGTCCAAACGACCACCTTTTTGCTTGGAAGACAGTAGCAGCCCCCTCACGGCTCTCCCCATGGTGACTTCCATTTATTCGCCCAACTGCAGTGGAAGTGGTTTTAAAAATTCCTAATATGGGGGCCCGCTGGTTGGCTAGATCAGCAGCGCATGCGACTCCTGATCTCAGGGTGGGTCTTGTATTCAAGCCCTACAATGGGCGCAGAGCTTACTTAAAAACAAAATTTAAAAATTTTAAAAAATCCTGGGGCGCCTGGGTGGCTCAGTCGGTTAAGCAGCTGCCTTGGGCTCAGGTCATGATCCCAGGGTCCTGGGATCGAGCCCCACATCAGGCTCCCTGATCAGTGGAGAGCCTGCTTCTCCCTCTCCCTCTGCCTGCTGCTCTGCCTACTTGTGCTATCTGTCAAATAAATAAAATCTTTTAAAAATTTTAAACAAAAAATCCTAACATAAGCGTACCATATCCTTGCTCAAACCCTATGAGAGCTTCTTGTGGCTCATGGACTAGGATCTATGTTCTGAAAAGTGCTATATGGTCCAGCCCCTCCTGCCTTTTGCCTCAGCTGGGCCCATGCCTCTCTCCTCCTGGTTTATTATATTCCAGGCACCTTCCTGCTCCCAGGAGGAAGGGAGCGAGGCCTTTCAGGAACTGAACCACCTGCTCCCTCTTCAGGAAACAGCTCTACCCCCTCACCTCATTCCCATTTGCGCTTTCCTTTGTAGCACTTCTCACTATTCTTTAGGACGCATTTTTTTAGCAGACCTCTGCTTTTCTCCTTCCTCCAGGAGGGCAAGGACCTTGTCAGTCTTGCTCACCGCTATATACACAGTACCTAGCACACCATCTGACCCATTGCGCAACCACCTTTAATGTTTGTTGGGTGATGAATGAATGAATGCAAATGTGGTAGAAAACAAGGAGAAACTTGAGATAATGCTCTTCAAAACTTGGGTTCATAGAAGGAGTCAAACAATTTTTAGAGTAGAATAATCCAGAATGAGAAATAAGGGGGGAAAGAGTCTTGGGAATCCATGCCTGGAGCTGTCCAATGGGTTCAGACCCATCTCACAGAAGAAGCATGTTCTGTGCCTTTGTCCCAGACTTGAAATGAATTCTCCTGCCAACTTTTAAGGGTGGCCCTCTAGTCTGGGTGGGCTTCCTGTCCCACGCTCAGGAGGCATCACTCTCACTGAGTATGTCATCAGAAGAATGGGGCTCCAACCTGAGGCCCCAAGGTTATAACCTTCCCTATGCAGCCAGGTCAGGGATGCCTAATTTTCATAAGCAAGACTATGCAGACTTGCAAGAAATGTTCATTTAGGATTCTGAATTTCAACTACTAACACCAGTCCTGTAATTAGGCAGCATGTGGTAATTTTTTTTTCTCTAGGACCATATCTACCATATAATTTTATATTACAAAGATACATTTGTACTGTGACAGAAAATCCACCAAAAATGCTTCAAATGGAAACTATCTTGGAACAAGATTAGCAAAATGTCGATAATTATTGAAACAATGATAGATACATGGGCCTCATTATATTATTCTCTACTTTTGTGAATTCAAAAAAATGTTTCCAGAATAAATTTTTTTTTTTAAAAAAGGAACTAGTGCAATTATATACAAATTTGATCAGTTCTAACAAAATACTCTGTAGGATACTAACAAACTCTGATATGGCTGGGTTTCTATTTTACTGAACATCCCAAAGCAGGCCAAAGAACCAAAGCCAGTGACTCATTTCATGAAGTCTTCCTCCTGTATGATCCCGAGGTGTGGCCGTTTCCTCGAGAAAGCACCACATCAAATCTCATCGAGCATGGAGTTCAGGTGGGTACCACTTAGCAACTCTGAGTTGTCACCTTTGATCGCCTGGTAGTGAGGGCACTGGCCTCTGCCTCCTTTTATGGGGGGAAAAAAGGCCTAAAAATCTACCCTCCATATCAAACCCCAAAGCAGACAGCTGCAGGAAGGAGCTGAGGAACGAAGCTTCCGGTTGAATACGGCTCCCACAGCAGACAGGGCCAAGGCTCCATGCCAAGTGCTCCCCAGGCACAGGTGCTCGGGGGTGCTCCATGGTTAGCGCACCACAGAACATCCAACACCAAGCCACCTCAGAACGCACCCAGCAGCCGTGCATATTAGCCATCTCGTCTCAACTTCAGCCCCTGGTTACTTTACACATGGAATAATGGGAAATGCTAACCAGGAACAGAAGCTCATCCACTCCAGGTCAAGATGCCCACTGTGTGAGAATCAGCAAACCCTTAGCACCAGTCCTTCCTGTACGTGCCTCGCACCGTCCTCCAGAATCCCCAGACATCAGCTCATTCAATCCTAACGGCCACTTAGGATGGGAAATTGAGGCATCAGGAGCCTAAGAAATCCCCAAGTCCCTGAAGAAGTATCTGGCTCCTGAGCCAGGGGTCTCCACCTCTACCCTGCAGGGCTCTCCTGATGACTCGCCTTCCCACAACCTCCTCCACACCTCCTCCCTTCTCTCCTCCCCATGCCACACTTTCTACATACACCCTGTTCCCTCTAGAAATGCTTTGCTGGACACTCCCAGTTGCCAGCTCCCTCCCTTTCTTCCTTCTCAGTCTTCCCCTTCCTAGGAAGGAGCCTTCACACTTACCACAATGTAATATACACATACAACGTATACATCTCGACTTGTTGACTGTCTGGACTAGATAATGTGCTATGTGCCCGCAGAGACCACATCTGTTTTGCTCCCCACTGGATATCCAAGGACAGGCACAATGGTTGGCTCCAGTAGATGCTCAAATATTTATTGAACGAGTAATAATCATTGTTTAGTCAGTCCTTTCAGTGAAAAGATTTTTAAATTCTCTATTTCAAGCCCCAAATGATAAATATGACCATTTTTAGGAACACTGTTTAAAAGGCAGCATTAGATGCAAAAAGGAATTTAAAATTGAATACGAAAACAGGCCGGCTTACCCAGCTGTCAGAAACAAAGGAGATATGAAACTCAGAAGTGCCTATTGTGATTCTGAAAGGTTACGGCAGGAGGGATCCGAGGGGTGTGTTTACATCTCAAATCCCAAAGAAGCTTAAGACTGAAGTGGGCTCTGCTTGCCTGTGCTATTCTCAATTTTTTTTTTAAAGATTTTATCTATTTATCTGACAGGCAGAGATCACAAGTAGACAGAGAGGCCAGCAAAGGGTTGGGGTGGGGGGTGGAAGCAGGCTCCCCGCTGAGCAGAGAGCCGAAGGCAGGGCTCATTCCCAGAACTCTGAGATCATGACCTGAGCCGAAGGCAGAGGCCCAATCCACTGAGCCCCCCAGGCGCCCCCATTCTCAACTATTAGGATAAGACCAGGAGGCGCTCAATTTGTTAGGTCCAATAACCTGCCTGGGGAAAAGCCCTTAGAACCAACACTCCAGGGGCGCCTGGGTGGCTCAGTGGGTTAAAGCCTCTGCCTTCCACTAGGTCATGGTCTCAGGGTCCTGGGATCGAGCCCTGCATTGGACTCTTTGCTCAGCAGGGAGCCTGCTTCCCTTCCTCTCCCTCTGCCTGCCTCTCTGCCTACTTGTGATCTCTGTCTGTCAAATGAATAAATAAAATCTTAAAAAAAATAATAATAATAAAAAAAGAACCAACACTCCAGGCAAACCCAAAAGCGAAAGGCTACCTGATTGTTTCTAAGCCCACCTACGTTTCCCATCCCACCAGCTCCACAGAGAAGGACTGGATTCTGCTCTCAATGGTCCCACTTATGCTCAGGGTGACCCAGCTTGCGGCTTCTGTTCACCAAAGGAAAATCATGCCTTTGAAGGACTTAGGTCGCCCACAACTGGCACAGGCGCTATTCTTTAAAGGTTGAGCAAAATTCTCCCAATTCACAGCGATGCCCTGAACAAGAACTCAGATTTTTTTTTTTTTAAGGATTTTATTTATTTGACAGAGAGACATCACAAGTAGGCAAAGAGGCAGGCAGAGAGAGTAGGGGGAAGCAGGCTCCCCGCTGAGCAGAGAGCCCAATGCACGTGGCTTGAGAGGATTCCAAGACCAGGCAGGGTCCACCTGAAAGCAACCAAAGAGCTTGCACTGGAGAGCAACAGAAGCCCTCATCTTTGCTGTGTGACCTTGGATGAGGTTCGTACTTCTCTGAACTTCAGTGCTCTCATCTTACAATAAGATTGACCATGGTCTCCCCTACTCAAAGGGCCATGTGAAACTGAAAAGGAGACAGTGCCTGGCACACAGCAATTCTCCATAAATGATAGTTACTCATATTGTTATCACCTGACTACTGGTTTCTGCTTTACAAAGCATGATCACAAACACCCAAGTGAGACTTCAGGAGTCCTGAATGAAGGAACTCCTTTCAACCATTTAATTTCTCAGATTCTGGGGCACCTGGGTGGCTCAGTCGTTAGGCATCTGCCTTTGGCTCCGGTCACGATCCCAGGGTCCTTGGATCAAGCCCTGCCTCGGAGTCCCTGCCCGTCGGGGAGTCTGCTTCTCCCTCTCCCACTCCCCCTGCTTGTGTTCCTTCTCTCACAGTGACCCTCTGTCAAATAAATAAATAAAATCTTTTAAAAGAGTAAATAAGTAAATAACTTCTCAGATCCTTAGTTCATAAACTCACATAATCTCTGATACTGTGTTGAAGGGAGTCAGCGGAGGAGACTGAGAAATCACGTCTTCATTTTGGAAAAGAGAGCCTCGAGGCCCAGAGAGACCCTTGGGGGCCCAAGAACACACACAATAACAAGATAAACCCCAGGATTGGGAGGCAGGCCTTCCGATGCCCACTCCAGAGCTCTCTCTGCCTCAGCCAGTGCTAGACAAGGGCTTCTGCACATTCGTGAGCTCCTCGGCTCCTACTGTGTAACGGCGTCTCATGACACTTCCCCCAAAGCAATTAAACATCACAAGGAGTTTTGAGGGGAAACACAGAATCTTGTATATAACCTTGAGGAGCTTTATTTTTTTTTTTTTTTAAGATTTTATTTATTTATTTGACAGAGAGAGATCACAAGTAGACGGAGAGGCAGGCAGAGAGAGAGAGAGAGGAGGAAGCAGGCTTCTTGCTGAGCAGAGAGCCCGATGGGGGACTCGATCCCAGGACCCTGAGATCATGACCTGAGCCGAAGGCAGCGGCTTAACCCACTGAGCCACCCAGGCGCCCCATAACCTTGAGGAGCTTTAAAATTCACATGTAAGACTATGCAGGTTTCCAATCTTCTTACAATGATATTTATTTTTAACTTGGGATTTAAAGTTGACAAAGACCTTAATGAACAGGCAGGACAAAGGGAGCTGTCTGCCCGTGGCTCGTTAGCTCCTAGAGTTAATGCTCCTCATGGGGACAAGAGTCAGCCAAAGGACAGAGTTCCAGGCAAACAGGAAAATGCTCCTCCAGCCCGCAGATCACGGACTATTGCCTGGGCTCCAAGTGGCAAATCTTTGGAGGTGTTCACCGGCTTCAGCCCAGAGCCACCCACCAGTTCACCCTAACCCTGTCATTCAGTACCATCAACTGACATTGGGTGCCCACTATGTGCCAGGCACGGGAGTGACTTCATGTAATCCCCACAATTACCCATAAAGACCGCACTACTGGGGTGCCTGGGTAGCTCAGTCAGTTCAGCGTCTGCCTTTGTCACGATCTCAGGGTCCTGGGATCCAGCCCCCTGTCAGACCCCTGCCCAGCAGGGAGTTTGTTTCTCCCTCTCCCGCCGCTCCCCCCGCTCATGCACATACATGCTCTCTCTCTCAAATAAATATTTTTTAAAAATGAAGAATGCACTACTACAATTCATCTGATCTAGAACCCACTACTGTAAGACGTACCATTATATTATGTACCAAAAAGGGACATCATAGCCAACTACAACTGTGAGACCCCATAGATTATATTTTTCTTCAGAAATGTTAAAATGAGACAAACTGTACTTGTCTTACCATTGTTGGAATGTGAATACTGTCCCATTTTACAGATAAAGAAACTGACGTATAGAGAGAGAAAAAATTTGCCCAAAGTCACAGAGCTGCTAAATGGAAGCATTGGGATATGCCCTGGTAGGTCGGGTCACCTTTTCACAGCAGTAAACTCATATTTCCTGGCAGCCACACGAATGACCCAAAAAGGCACCAGGCAGAGACACAGGACATAGGGTGCTAACTCCTGGTCCACCATAAGCACAGTAACCGTGCCAATTCTCTGAACATCTCTGAACCTGACCTTTCATATGTCCAAAGAAGGCACTGTGCTACAACTGCCATGACTCTTCTGGGAGAAGCAACACAGTACAATGGAAAAAGCATGTTTTAGAATCACAGAGTCCTCGACTGACATTCTTGCTCCACTATCTAACCAGCTTATCATTCTAGACAAGTTACTGAGACTGCTCAGAATCTCAGTTTGCTTGTCCATAAAATGAAGCTCCCACAATCTATCTCCCTTAGAGGGCTGCCCGAGGACTGGAGAAGATACCTATATCCACATCTACATCTATCTGATAGAGATATCTCCTGGAGAGAGAGAGAGACAGTAGTACAGAGCAGAGTTGAAATTCAACAAACGCTCTCTTTTCTATACTAGCTGCCTTCTGCTTTGGGACAGAATCAAAGAACAAACATTCCCTGTGACCTCAACAATGCCCAAGGGGGACCCTCAGGGGAGAATAAAAATCAGAGAGAAGAAAGTAGATGCTGAGGGATAGTCTGGCAAAGAAAATGAAGTGGAAGCACCTAGAGGCCAGGGACAGTATTTGTCTAATGAACTTCCAAGTTTTTGAATAAATAGATAGCAGAAAGGGAAAAAAGAAAGAACAGGAACCAATACCATGAAATGATACCAGTGAATAGATATGAGAATGCAGATAATCTTATACCAAACCTGACACAGAAAACCACTCTTTGAAGTTTCAGTTTGACACCAGAAGTGAACTAAAGTGGGAAGAATTTCCCATTGTTCTGTTTTGTTCTTACATTAAGTAATATTCTGTGCATTTCTCCCCTTTCTTTCCTCAAGAACTTCAGAACAACCTCAGAAGAGAGCTTTTGACTTGGAGGGAAGGCAAATCATACGGCACATAGAACTAAACCCTCCACCCCTTTTGGTTTTTTCCACCATAACCCACAATGCCTTCCAGGTTCTGATACACTACCGACTTAATAAAAATTAGTCGAATGATGGGGCGCCTGGGTGGCTAGGTGGCTTAAGCCTCTGCCTTCGGCTCAGATCATGATCCCATGGTCCTGGGATGGAGCCCTGCATCGGGCTCTCTGCTCAGCAGGGAGCCTGCTTCCCCCTTCTCTCTCTGCCTGCCTCTCTGCCTACTTGTGATCTCTGTCAAATAAATAAAATCTTTAAAAAAAAATTAGTCAAATGAATATTTTTCAGCTACATGCAATTTCTTTTTGACAAAAACTCCAAAACATCCTGTACATTTATTCTACCTGAAAGCCTAATCTCTTCTGCTTTTCCAGAAGTATTCTAAAATCAGCATCTCTAATGAACAAACAATACATTTGGTACATGTGATTTCTCCAACCCTCTCATAGGAGGACACTCTACTCTCTTCAAACCTCCAGGCCCCAGAAACTCAGCCCAAGCAAACTCCTGCACTTGCCCTCCCCCACTCTGTCCCAGCCCCTGGGTCCCTTGTCGGTTGTCTCCATTACCACCATCCTCCGACTTGCATCAGGTTGTTAATCTCCTTCCTCTCAGGCACAGCCCCTCTTCCTGCAGATAAATGAACGGGCCAAGCTGAGTTCACCCAGGGCCTGCCATAGGCTGACTGGAGGCCTTCACTGACACTCCTAGAGAGCCCCATGTGAAAGAAACTGTCTGCCTAAAGACCCACTCTGTACGCATCACCTTAGGAGGCTTACTTGTTTTCTGAAAGTTTGGACCAACTACCCATTCCTGGAAGAATCTGAAATACCAAAATAGCTTAAGGGTTAAGAAAAGCTAATAGGAATGACTGCTTGGAATGACTCTTCCAATACCTCCTACGAGATAAGCTTCACAGTGTCACCTAGTTCTAAACCCTTAAACCTGGACTCCTCAAATACCCCCTTACTCTGGAGTTCAAGGATCATTTGCCCCTCCGTTTTTCCTTATTGGTTTCCATATAACAGCCACTCATTGGTTTCTTCCACCTTACATCTGGCTCCTGAAAGGACTCCTTTAAATCCTTTGATGGGTATCATCAAAACATGCAGAAGGCTGGTTCCTTTCAATTCTTGGGCAGAGCTGCCACGGTGGACTTCAAACAGGAATATGGTACCACCCCTGCCTTCAAGGAGCCCACGCTTTCCCTTCAACTCTAAAAAAGTATATCCTCCCAGCACAGCGTCTATAAAACGTAGTGACAAAGTACTTCATAGCTTTGGAGAAAAAGAGCGAGGGTGGGAACAGACTTTGCCCTTATATTTGATGCCCCGTAACCATAACAACCGATGGTTTAAGTAACCATCAACCCACTGAGGGGCTAAGTTTTCCAAAAAACCGTTTTCAAAAGGGGAAAACTCCCCTGCACCAACTCCCGCGTCGGCCGTGCAATTCGGGCGGCGTGCATGGTGCAACTGGAGTCGCGGTGCATTCCTTCTCCCCGTCCCTCGGCTTCGCTGGTGTGCTCGCCAGCGGCCAGCAGCCACAGCCTCCACCGTCACACCCGCGCTCCCGGGCAGGGCACCTGGCGTTAGGCCTCAGCCCAATGTCACTTGTTAACCTTCCGATCCCCCGGCTCTGGGCACGCCGCCGCCTCCTGTCCACGGCCATCCGCGATCTCCAGGAGTTGGGGGAAAACAACCCGAGCGCAGGCAGCCCCTGACAGATCCCCGTAAAAGTAACCGCGGTTCTTGACTTGGAAAGCGTTTCGTGACGTGGGAGAGGGGGGCGGCGGGAACCCGGGGCCCCATTCATAAATTTACAAGCTGTTTTCCCTTAGTTGCGTGTGGACTGCCCTCCCTGGTCCGGGCCGAGCCGGAGCCCGCGGACCGCAGGCTCGGGGCGCGGGAGGCGGGGGGGTGGGGGTACGGGCCGGCCGCCGCCTCGGGTCGGGGTCAAGCCTAAACCGCCACACCCGACCCCAAAGGAAAGAGGGGTTCGCCCGGGGGCGTCGCGGGTGGGCGTCTCCGTCAACACCGGGCCGTGACAGCGGGGCGGAGCCCTGGGGGGGCCCGATCCCCGCGCCCCGCCTCACCAACGGCCGCCGGCCCCCAGCGCAGCCGGGACCCAGCGGGGTTGGACCGCCCCCAGCCCCGGCCTTCTCTGCGGGCGCCCCTTCCACCGCCCCCCTGCCGGGCCCCAGTCGCTCTCACCCCGGCTCCGCTGGCTCCTTCATTGTACTGCGCCAGCGCCCGTGCTCCGCGGCCGCTGCGGATCCGGCTTGGGCTCCAGCTCCGGCCGCTGTCCTGCCGCCCGTCCGCCCGCGGGCACCGGCCGCCCCGCCCCGCCGGCGGACCCACCCACGCCCGCGGCCGCCGCCGCCAACCAGAGGACGGCAGGGGCGGAGCAGGCCGCGCGCCAGGCCCGGCCAATCCAGCCCCTACCCGCGCGCCGGGGAGCGGCCGCGGAAATGGGCGCGCTATTGGCCAGGTCTGTTAAAGGGACCGCCGCCCACGGGGCTAGAGGGGCGGCGGCAGCGTTACTGTTAAGAGACTGGATGGGAGGGGTAAGAGCTTCTCTTCTCTCCCGGCTGCAAAGCTTTCTTCAGTTCTTTGCACTTATTAATTTCCTCTTCCTGCAGTCTAGCAAACAAGTGGAGACAGAACCTGGCCGGGTTGGAGGGAGAAACTGAGGCTACGAGAACCAGGGGTCCCGCGCGGGGCATATTCACTCAAATTTGGGTTTTAGAAGGCCGTCATCTATCCCGTCCAGTCCCAGAAATTCACTTAAAAAGGCACATTCTCAGTCTCACCATGGAGGATTTTAACATGAAGATCCCTAGGTCCCACCCGAGTCTCTAATTGCCCACTTCTGGAATGGGTCTGGGGAAAATATGCCTTTTTCAACATCCCTCCCCCGAGGTGAATCTAATGTAGATGGTACAAACAGATTCACGCACGCTCAGGTGCATCTTTCAGTCCATCATAGTCATGAAACTCAAATTTAACTGTCAAAAATAAAGCTAAACTCCTTTTTATCCTCAAAATCAGTAATATGGCTGGGAGACTCTCTAGTGGGCTGGAGGTCGCCTACTAAGAAACTCAGAGCAGTTCCCTGAGAGCGTCATACTAAGAATTGAATTTGAAGGGAACTGGGGTGGGATGAAGCAAGAAACAAGTTTTGTCCCTCTGACTGGTGAGACAGTGTTGAAATATCTTAATGGCAAACACACCCAGACCCAGTCATAAGCCCAGGAGCGTGACTTGCCCCTCTGGAGCTTCCCTCCTAAACGCCTGAGCCCTGCCCACCCTCCCAGCCACATTCCTCTCCTCATCCCCAGTGTCCCAGATGTACATTTGACCCAGAAGTTACTGCCTTCAGTTTCAAGGTCAGCCCTGTCCACCTAGACCCCTCCTATGAGGAGCAAATGGCATCCACAGAACACCCCATATTTTGTTGTAGTATCTGCTGGGTGCTGTGTTTGCAGGGACAGCTCCACACACAGAGCGATCACCCTTGTCAGGGTTCAGTCTCGGGGTTGCTGATATCACTGCCTGGTATTACCATGTCTCCTCTTGGCATTCCCAAAGGGAAATGAGCTCTTGTCTCAACAGGAGAGGGCTCCATTCATGGATCTGTGGAAATGTCCAACAAGGGTGATTATCAGTGGAGAAACAGCCCCAGACTCTTTTTGGCCACATCTTAAAATCTCCACCTCGGTGGGGGTCTGGGGTGGGGGGAGCAGACCCTGAAGCTGCATGGCTGCAAGGGTCCTTGGAAACTGGCAAGGTGCATCAAAGGGTACCCACCCTCCTTTGTGCCTGTTCCAAGCCCTATATAAATATTAGATTAATTAATGCCTCATCAATCTGACCTCAGAGTGGAGGCCAATAAGATCTAGCACGAACACTTAGAAGAATCCCTTCTTTTTGAAAAGTGAGGAATTTGGATTCTTTGAAAAATAAATGAATATATAGTAACAATAATCTAACACTTCCTACCTATTAAGAGGCTACTATGGGGCACCTGGGTGGCTCAATGGGTTAAGCCTCTGCCTTCAGCTCAGGTCATGATCTCAGGGTCCTGGGATTGAGCCCCTGCATCAGGCTTTCTGCTCAGCGGGGAGCCTGCTTCCACCCCCCCCCACCCCCCCCACCCCCCCCACCCCCGCCTGCCTCTCTGCTCGCTGTCAAATAAATAAAATCTTTAAAAAAAAAAAAAAAAGAGGCTACTATGTGCCTTACTCTGTCAAGGCTTTTGCACATATTAATTCACTGAAACCTTACAATAATCCTGTGTGGTAGATAGGATTGCTATTTTCTCCATTTTACGGATGCAGAAACTGAAGCCCAGAGAGGACTGCTGATGCGTCCAAGATCACAAGACTAGCTAAAGAAAGAGCCAGCGTTCATGACCCTAACGATCAGGATCCTCCTAACTGCTCTGCTCCAGTGCCTGCCAAAATGCCCTTTGTTGCTGCCAGAAACAGGATGAATAACTTCAGAAGGCAAAAAGAAGTGAATATCACTAACCTTCACCAAAAGACCCTGTGATATAGACACCGCCTTGGAGGTGAAGTTCCAGTGCTCTAACTTACATCTGTTTGAACAAGTCACATAATTAAATCTCTTTGGCCCTTGATTGCTCATCTATAAAATGGGATCATAACAAATTCTGCCTCCTTGGGCTGGTATGAAAATCCAGTCAAATAAAGAATTTGTATATGAATCTACATGGACTTTGAACTTATAAACGAAAAGAGTCATTTTAGAGCTTGGCATCTGTGACTTCCTATGGTGACCTGTGACAAAGGGCGGGGATTGTGATGCAAAATTCAGATATCAAGCAAGATTCCTTACTCTATCCCCCTAATAGCTGTTCTATATGTACCTCATATACAAAGTAAAATAAATTTTTGTACCTACAGTAGAGGTAAAAGTCGTAGAAATTCATGCCCAAGTTATTAGTATTATTCTGGCATCTGCCCCCCTCTTTGTCCGGAGCCATCAGCGTGGTCTCTTTCACAACCCGGACTGCAGCTTGAGCCGACCTGGGTTCTGGTATACTTGACTTATTCCCCATTGTGATATTTCAGGATAATCCTTATTTTCTCCCGAAACTCTAAACAAACAAACAAAAATGCTCTATGATTTTTAATTCAATGTTTTAAATTTTTAAATTTTTATTTTAAATTTTAAATTAAAAAAAAATTTTTTAAGATTTTTATTTATTTATTTGACAGACAGAGATCACAAGTAGGCAGAAAGGCAGACAGAGAGAGGGGAAAGCAGGCTCCCCGCTGAGCAGAGAGCCTAATGTGGGCTTGATCCCAGGACCCTGAGATCATGACCTGATCCCAAGGCAGAGGCTTAACCCACTGAGCCACCCAGGCGCCCCCTTTTGATCCAATGTTATGACACTGCATTGCACTTTTGAAGGGAGAAGTGGTTGCAACATATACAAAAACAGAAAAGTTGATCCACCTGTATGCTTAACAAAGGCTTGGGACCCATTATGCTGCAAGCTGTACCATTAATGAGCAAACATGGAGAGCTCAGTAAGTACCAGGTGGTGTTGTAAGCACTGAGGATGGAGATGAAGGTAACTATAAAAAAGTGTGAAAAAAAAAAAGGTTGAATTTGGGCACTAAACTAGTAGAGAACGAGGCCCTATAGCTCAGGGGTTAGAGCACTGGTCTTGTAGAGCTAGTAGAGAAAGATCAGCAAGTTGATAGACCACTATAGGCTTCTGCGAATGTAAGCCCAGGAGCTATGGGGGCACAGAGTAGATGCTACTAACAGATGAGGTTTTAGGGGTAGCCAGAATAGGGCTATGAAGAAGAGAAACCAGAAAGGCGATAAAAAACCCAGAAAGAGCGTTGTCACCAAAGCCAAGGGAGAGGAGACTGGAGAAGGAGGAAGTGGTCGATAGCAACATGGCCTCCAAAGGTTCAAGTTGGAAGAGGTCTGAACTGTGAACCTTGGGATTTGGATATTAGACAACTATTGGGTCACTGACCAAAGCAGTGTAGGGAGGCCTGGAAATGCAGAGGACCCCCGGAGCTGGGCTGAAGAGAAGAGCTAAGAAAAGAGAATGAAAAGGTTGGGCAGGAGATGACCCACAGGACAGGATCCCAGGAGGCCCACAGGGCAGGGGAGCAGTCCTGGGACAGGAAGAGGGTCCGAGCTTCCACAGTAAGTTCGATGCAACTAAGAATGGGTGTGGGTGCAGCTTCATTCATAGGTGGAAAGCAGGAAGTTGAGGAAATTCCTGCCTGCTGGCTCCTACTTTTTTAGCTCTAAAGTGAGAAGCAAAGTCATCTCTTGAGAGTAGGTGGGAGGTGATAACAGGGGTTTGAAGGAAACAGTAAAGAACTGGAAAAGCCTCTGAGAGAAATGAAAGAGGGAGCTGCCAGATTGAGAGGGAGAATTCTGGGTGGCGCCATGGGCTCATGCACTCACCACAGCCCCAGGACGGTGGAGGGCTAGGCAGCGGGGGTCCAGGTGGGCAGAAACCAGAGTCACGAATTCACAGGGTCAGGAGCAGGAGGAAAACAAAACAGCCCAGGGACACCTGGGTGGCTCAGTTGGTTAAGTGTCTGTCTTCAGCTCAGGTCATGATCCCAGAGTCCCGGGATGCCAGGGTCCTGGGATCGAGTCCCACGTCGGGCTCCTTGATTAGCGGGGACCCCTGCTCCTCCCTCTGTCTGCTGCTCCCCGTGCTTGTGCTCTCTCTCTTCCTCTCTCTCTCTGACAAGTAAATAAGTAAGTAAATAAATAAATAAACAAATAAAATCTTTAAAAAAAAAGAAAACAAAACAAAACACCTCAGATACTGACAACAGGGGATTTGAAGTGATGGGTCTCGGGTCCTATGTTGGATGGAGATAGAGGGAAACCCAAAGACGGGGGTGGGGGGCGGATTGGGAGGGGATTGGAAGGGGAGCTTGGCAGGGGGAACACGTGGTGGCAGGAGAGATGAGGAGAACCAACATTGCCTTCATTCGGAGTGGGATGGTAGAGGCAAGGTTTTCAGAGAAGAATGATTCCAAGTGATGACAAGGTCAGGTGTGGCCAAAGAACTGGAACTTCTGAAGATGGTCAGCTCCTGGGTTTCCCCTCCCTCTGCTCCGTTTGAAGAATGATCAGCCACAGTGAGACTTCTAGCACTTTCTGTTTACTCTGCACCAGCACTGGGGTGAGGCTTCAAAATGACGGGTGGTAGGGGGGAGAGGGTGGAGGGTGGGAAGAAGATATTCTCATCTGGTTTTCCTTCTAAAATAAAAATCTGGGGCACCTGCGTGGCTCAGTGGGTTAAGCCTCTGCCTTTGGCTCAGGTCATGGTCTCAGGATCCTGGGATCGAGCCCCACATTAGGCTCTCTGCTCAGCGGGGAGCCTGCTTCCCCCTCTCTCTGCCTGCCTCTCTGCCTACTTGTGATCTCTCTCTCTGTCAAATAAACAAATAAAATCTTAAAAATATATTTTTGTTTAAAAAAATAATAATAAAATAAAAATCTGCTAATAATCAGGACTCACACCATCGTCAAGACACGAGCATCTGGGGGAAGGGATGCTTGAGAGAAGTCTTCAGGGCCTTCAGAGAGGCCTCCATCAGTGGGCTGACGCTCTGTGAAGATTTCCTAGCCATCATGGAACAGCAAACAGCAAGGTGATGTCAATTGTTTGCTCTGCTACTTAGCATGTGAGACCTGCGTTTATCAAATACAAATGTCTCAAAGCTCTGTCATTCCCAGGGGCACTGGAGGAATGGTGGCTTCCAACTGGTGTAGACCAGCCAGAATGGAATTTCTAGGGAGAAAGACTGATATTTCCTTCCCATTCCCTGCCCACTCTAAGCCTTGCCTCCCAGGCCCCCCGCCCCCAATGCTCATAGAGAATGAATACACAGTACAGAGGTTATTCCCTTGCTTTCCCGATAACCTTGATGTCACCCACCATCCCTCTTGTCTTCCAACCACCAGGCCCACTGCTCCACTGCAGCATGGGAAATTCAATCTCCAGCTTGCCCAGAATCACCCTGGAGCATAGTTCTGACTCCGGGGATGAGAGGCTTAGGAGTGCCGCCAATATAGGTAGCCTCAGCCGTGCAACTTTTATCCCCACCAGAACACATCACCCCTTAAGCAGCAGAAATGGGAGGGCTCAGCTGGACGTTTAGTGACATATACATCCACCTAAACATAGGGGAAGGTTGAGCATTTTGTTTTTGGTTTTTAAATCTTGGAAAGGAGATTTATATAATATGTATTATATATTCACACCCTGGTATATTTCCCAGGAGTTAGTGGGAAATGTTAGCTCCTGACCAGGTTGTTAAACAGAATTGAAATGAAAGTGGGCTTGCTCGTCTTGGTCATTTCCACATATCTATTCTACTCAACACCTCTGCAGTTCAGAAGAGAAGGATGGTCTGTATTTGAGGGAGCATTTAAGGAAAGGAAATGTTTGGGCAGCTCGTGGGGATATGGCCACGGAATCGGCCATGGTGGCCGTGGCTGGAAGTTCTCAAGTGGTGTGGTGCTTAAGACGTTTCTGATACAAAGTCCATTTTCAAAAAGAGAACCTTGTACAGTCCTCTCCAAACTGCCATCGTGGGGTATCAGGATACAATCTTTCAAATGTCTTTTGATGTTGTTATAATGTTCGTTTTAGGGAATTGGGATCAGGCGAGTAGCTTTGGGGGCCTTTTGGAGCTGGTTCAGGTTTCACCTTTGTCATTTCTGAGCCGTGTGGTCTTGGAGAAGATATTGAATTTCCTGGAGCCCTGGTTTCTCATCTGTAAACTGAGATAACCACATCATATACTATTGTAAAGATTAACTGTATGCATAAATGCTTAATATAGCATCTTTCCATAGTAGTTGCTCAGTTAATGGAAGCTGTTGTTTTTTCACTCTAGGGAAAACACACTCTGGCCAGGGAAGAAGATGATGGATTGACAGGCTTAAGCCTCAAATATAAAAGTGAAAGAAGAGATCACATGGTTGCAGAGAACAAAAAAAAAGACTCTTAATACTTTAAACAACCAAACAGTTTCAACTACGGTGACTACCTATATTGGAGTTTGAAGGAAAGCATCAGTATCAAATATTCTGTCAGTATGTAAGCTCATATTTGAGAGGAAGTCATCTTGATCTCAGACCAGGAAATAACATGATAGATATATCCCATCAAGGAGAAACCTCAGCCCTCTACTTTCCTTTGCCCTGCCCACTCCTGGAGAGTGGGAAGCATAGGTCTTCTCTAGGACAAGGTTCTTCTTCCCACACCTCAGTGCAGGGCTCAGCTTTGTTTGCACAGGTGAGCTAATTAACAGCCAACAGCAGAGGAAGAACCCAAATCCACAGGTGGGGGACTTCTTTCTCACTGCTCCCCCAGCTCCCCCTTCAAACCCCGCAGCACCCCACTCTCCTCCTGGGCCTGTGTGGTCCACCACAGCAGGAAATGGTTTGGGGTTTTCTACCGTGAAAGTGACAGAAGCTCAGTTTAGAGTATTAAAAAAACAGAAACCTAGAAGGGGAAAAAAAAAACAACCAACCTCCCTCATTTTCTTACCACTTATTAAAAACTGTCAACATTTTGTTTGGATTTCCTTCTGTTCTTTTTATTTTATTTTTTTAAAAGATTTTATTTATTTATTTAACAGACAGAGATCACAAGTAGGCAGAGAGGCAGGCGGAGAGAGAGGGGGAAGCAGACTCCCTGACGAGCACAGAGCCCGATGCGGGGCGCGATCCCAGGACCCTGGGATCATGACCTGAGCGGAAGGCAGAGGCTTAACCCACTGAGCCACCCAGGCGCCCCTCCTTCTGTTCTTTTTAAAAGTATAATTTGATTTATATAGCTGTTATTTCATACTCTATACAATGTTGTATTCCCTATTTGACATTTAACACTGTAATATAATGGATGGCAATATAGGCTGTGGGAAAGCAGGGTTTGGCTGGGGGTCAGAAGGGTCTGAGTGTTAATTTCAGCTCTGCCACTTATGGTATGACTTTGGGCATATTATTGGCCTTTTTTTTTTTTTTTTTTCTCTTCTCAGCCTCAGGCTTGCCATCTGTATAAGGAAATTGATAGACACAGCCATTCTCTGGCACTAGTTTTTTGTGTGTGATCCTGGACTGTAGGAGCTAGACCTGTGGTCTGGACTGTAAATTCTGTAAACACAAAGCTCTTTTGTCTAGTCCTCTGATAAATCCCTTGGGCCTTGGGCTGTGGGGGAGTAAAGATGATCACAAAGGCTTGGTCATTCTCCCCATCCAGAGGTAGAGTCTATTTCTCTACCCGTTGGAATCTTGGACTAGCCTGGTGTGACACCCAGCCTCCAGGATGGTCCCAGTGGTCCTCACTTCCTGGTCATTCGTGTCCTTTCACAGTCTCCTCCCATTGCAAATCGGGGCTGGTCTGTGTGACAAAAAGTTATGGCAGACATGATGAAGTCTGCCTTCGAAGCTCACTTATAAAGGGCTGCCTTGGTCTTTTGGATCACTCACTCTGAGGAAGCCAGCCACCATGTCACAAGGATATTCATGTAGGTCATGGAGATGCCCATCCAGAAGAACAGAGTCCTCTTGCCAAGAGCAAACCCAAATTTGCCAACTCAGTGAGTCAGCCATCTTGGAAATGGATCCTCCAATCCCAGTTGAGCCCTCAGATGAGCACAGCTCTGGCTGACATTTTGATGGCCATCTTATGAGATATCCCAAGTAAGAACTGCCTGGCAAAACTGCTCCATATTTCCTAACTAACCCACAGAAGATGTGAGAGATAAATATTTTTTTTTAAATAAATTTTATTTATTTATTTGACAGACAGAGATCACAGGTAGGCAGAGAGACAGGCAGACAGAGTGGGGGAGAAGCAGTCTCCCCGCTGAGCAGAGAGCCCGATGCAGGGCTTGATCCCAGGAATCTGAGATCACGACCTGAGCCGAGGCAGAGGCCCAACCCACTGAGCCACCCAGGCGCCCCGTGAGAGATAAATATTTATCATTATTTTACACCACTAAGTCTTAGAATCACTTGTTATGCAGCAGTAGGTAACTACTACACACACTATGACTGGCTTTACCCCAATAGAATGCAGCAGAAGTGGCATTCCGGGACTTCTGAGCCTGGGCATTATGGATACTGACAGCTTCCGCTTCCCTGGCTCTTGGCAATCAGTCACCATGCTTTGAGAAGCCCAAGCCAGGCAGAGAAGCCATACAGAAGAGAACCGAGGCATGCTAGGTGAGAGATGCAGGTTATCTCCCAGCCAAAGGTCGGCACCAACCTCCATCTTTCTGAGTGAGCCATCTTGAAGGTTCTAGCCGAGTCTTGCCTTGTCCAAATAACTTGGGGCCTCGGCCATCACCCTGTGGAGAAAAAGAACCACAGAGCTGAGATCAGTTGAACCACAGATATGTGAGAAATAATCAGATATGTGAGAAATAATAAAATGACTCTTGTTTTAAGCCTCTGAGTTTTGGGGGTAATGCATTGTGCCGCAATATTTAGCCAAAACACTGGCCCAGCACTTGGCCCATAATTGGCTCTTGAGAAATGCCTGGTGAATAAATGGATGACCTTTGTTGGACTTCAGTCTCCTATAACATCACAGAGGTGAGGCCATTGCGTGCCCTACATTCTGTGTGTTTCCATCTGTCTATTGTTTTATGGCTGTTTACCTGGCTGCCTGCCACGTGGTCACTTTACTATTGTAGGAGAATCTGGTGTCTGCGGCAGCTCTGTTCCTCACCCCACACAGTTCCTTCTTCTTTCTTCCTGTGCCGCATACACACTCCAGGCCCCTGGCTAAGTTTCTGCTTCTGAGAACTCGTGTCAGCTTCTGGTTTCTCAGGTTCCCTTGTTTGCCACAAAGGTGCTGCAATTTTATTAGTGGTGTCTATGGCCATCTGGGGTGGTAGATCTCTATCAATTCCATTAAAAAAAAAAAAAACAAAAAAACCACCACTCCAAAACAAATTAAACAGGATGGAAGAAGTCAAGTAGTTAGCCTGAGGCCACTAAGCAAACCCAGCTCCCTGGTAGAATTGAACTTGCCTTTCTTTCTCCCATCTTCTGACCACCCCGCCCCCTCCATCCACCCCACCCATGTTGTCTGAGCAATCATGGTGTGACCCATTTAAGTGATTATTCAGAAGAGTAATTGGTCCTCGTGGACTATCAGTCATCCCCAAATCCTTTTCATCATTGTAATTAGCAAGGCCTCTCTCGTGAAGCTCTGAAGGTATCTGTCCCAGACTCTACAAAGTCACCCGGTTTCTGGAGGCTGGGGGGACGACTGTTACAGGACCATTGCTTGCTATTTGTCTATCTCTACAGAAAATATTGATGAAAGCCTACTGCCTTCTAGGTGCTCTGCGAGGCGCGGGAGATACATCAGTGAACAAAACGCGGGCCCTGTTTGCAAGGAGCTTATAGTCAAGGGCTGGAGACTTTCCTCCTCTTTGTGCAAGTCAGGATGGTGAGGCCACACCCAGGCCCGGCTCCTGCGTCCGTCTCATGCACTGCGGAGCAGAGCAGAGGAGAAAACCTTTCCCTTACTCTCCAGCCTTCCCCACCTGCCTGCTTGTCTCTGTGATGCCTCACAGTCATCTCATGTTAAAATTCCTCACATGCATCTCTTGGTCCCTGCCACCCCATCTTAGTCCGTGCCCCCCACTAGCTTGCTCCAGTCAAGAACAATGAGTTATTCTTTTTTTTTTTTTTTTAAAGATTTTTATTTATTTATTTGACAGATCACAAGTAGGCAGAGAGGCAGGCAGAGAGAGAGAGAGGAGGAAGCAGGCTCCCCACCAAGGAGAGAGCCCAATGCGGGGCTCGATCCCAGGACCCTGAGATCACGACCTGAGCCGAAGGCAGAGGCTTAACCCACTGAGCCACCCAGGCGCCCTCCTCGGTCCTTTTAGAGGCTGACCTAGCTGGCTTCCTAGGAGTTTGTTGCTCTAGTCCGCCCCCTCCCCCACTTGGTAGATCATTCCTACCAACACACAAACATGCCCTAGCAGCTCTCTTCCGAAAACTTCCTTCTTTCTGGCCCAAGACTCCCTCCCGTGGTTCCCATGCTTGACCATCCCTTCCAGCACAACTTCTCCAGAAAGTTCTCCTCCTCTCCTATCATCCTCTATAACCTGCTCCTGAGAGGCTTCTGCCTCCACTGCTCCCCTGAAATGCTCCTGTCAAATCCTTGATATCTGTACCCTGCCAAGTCTCAGGTCGCTTCTCTGTATTCCTTGACCCTGACTCAGTCCTTTCCAAAATGTCTGCAGGCTACCGCTCACCTCCTCCAGACTTGGCTCCTCTAGTCTGGTTTCTCACATCCCCTCGGAGCCAGGTTGTGACAGAGATGGCAATCTTAGCCATTCTGGTCTGGTTACACATTTCTGGTGGTCTGTTTCCTATCCAGCAGGCAGGACGTCCATCTGTCTGTTGGTGCCAGGAAATGTAAGAGTGGGGTGTTGGCCAGGGCAGGCCCTGGGATGTCTGCTGTGGTCACCAAACACTGTCCCCACGGGCCTGTTCTCTTCATCTGGCACAAAGGGCCGGAAATGGAAATTTCAAGGCGTTGATATGGGGTGGTGTGATAGGATGGCTGGTGTTTCTTCCCTCCACCCCTCTCAATTTCCATTATGTAGTGCTAATGGTGTTTGGGGAACAGAGAATACTTTGATGCCAAAAACATAAAATGCCAGATAAGAAGATTTGGGGCTCCTCTGCTTCATAACAAGCAATCTCCATGGAGGGGACCCGCTTGCCATAGCAGTAAAGGACAGGGCAGTCTGGGTGGGGCCTGGTGGGCATCACTCAAGCCTCCGACAGAGCCATGATTCTTTCTCAGTCACGTTTTCAAGAGCCTGGCTATAGAATTCTCAGATCTGCTATAATTCTGGTTAGTGTTTATGCAGACGGAGTGTCCAGGGAACTTCCTGAAACCTCCTTGCCTTGTCTTCCTTTCTGGACATCCAGCAATTTAAATCCGAACTTGTCCAACCTTTCTCACCAATATCTACCTCCTTCTTCTCAACGCCTCTTCCCTTTTACTAAAATCTTCCTTTTCTAAGGGTGAAATTGAGCCCTGTCTCCCCGGTGACCATTTCCTTTGGTCCCGAGTTGTAAATCAGAGTAGTCTGGGTCCCGCTGGTGCTGCCGGGTATCTGCTCTGAGACACTGACCGACAGGGTGATTCAAGTCATTATTGGCATCTCCACCCCTGGACGGTGAGTTCCAGGAGATCAGGAATCAGATCTCGCTTCTCTCTCCTTCTGCAGGATGAGGCCCATCATGAGAAGAGCCCTTTCTGGGCCTGTTGGGCAAGGGGAAACGTCCATCAACTCTCCTCTCCTTGGCTGTTGTAGACACGTGTTCCACCAGCTAGAGCTTGGAAAGGTCCTGGGTGCCTCCAGCCTTGTAGACCAGAAGGCCAGAGGGGCAAATTTCCTGTGGTCAAGATACTGTTAGGCTAGATGCTGTTGGGATGAGCTGGAGTTTTCGTTCGCACTCCATGGTGATCCGACAGACATCGATTCTTGCTAGGCGTTGGAAATTTTGCCCTGACATGTCCCATCAAGGGTACAAAGCAGCCCCGTGAGAGAAAAGAGGCTCAGACTCTGAATGCATAGGAGGGAGTCTCCAAGGCCTGGGGAAAAGGACAAAAATTCTTCCTGTGTGTGGTGGGAAGAGAGCAGCGACTCCACTGACTGTATCCAACATCCACCAACTGAATAAAAACCTGAGGAGTGCTGTTTGAGGGAGCGAATTCTCTCCCGTTGGAGGATTTTATTTCCTAAATCCCATGGAATATATAAAGATAGGTAGAAATTCCTGTTTCGGGGCACCTGGGTGGCTCAGTGGGTTAAAGCCTCTGCCTTTGGCTCAGGTCATGATCCCAGGGTCCTGGGATCGAGCCCCGCATCAGACTCTCTGTTCAGCAGGGAGCCTGCTTTCTCCTCTTTCTCTCTGCCTGCCTCTCTGCCTACTTGTAATCTCTGTCTGTCAAATAAAATAAATAAAATCTTTAAAAAAAAAAAAAAAAGAAATTCCTGTTTCTCTGGCCAAGTTGGGGAAAAACAGAGGGAGAGGGACATGCTAATGTTAGGTTCCTCTCAAAGACTCTTCCCCACCCCCAAGAATATTTAATATTAAATATCAAATGTTAAGAAACTTATAATTACTCATCTAGTAAAAGCTGAAAGCTTCTTATATTTACTAAGCACCTAGTTTATTTTTTGTCTTGCCTTTCTTAATGGAGATGTAATTGACATGTAACATTATATTATTTTCAGGTGTTCAATGTACTGATGCGATTTCTGTGTTTATTACAAAATGATCACCATGGTAAGACTAACGAACATCTAATGCCACCCATAGTTACTAAAAATGTTTTTCTTGCCATAGGAACTTTTAAGATTTACTCTCCCCACAACTTTCAAATACGCAATACAAGATTAGCAACTATAGTCTCCATGGCGTACATTGTAATCCCAGGACTTACTAATTTAATTTTTTTTTATTTTAAAAATGTTTAGGACTTGTTTAATTTGTAAGTGGAAGTCTATAACTTTTGACCCTCTACCCATTTCACCCACCTCCTAACCGCCACCTCTGGCCACCACCAATCTGTTTTCTGCATCTATGAGTTCTGTTGCCTTTGTTTTTAAGATTCCACCTATAAGGACTCTTGAAGACTGAAAAACCAAGACTGGTCACACTCTTTCCTCAGCCTCCTCCTTTGGGTCTACTGCCTGGGGACCATCTGCCTTGAGCGAGTGCGCTGGGGGCGGGGGGCGGGGGTGGTGCTTGCTGGCAGAGTTGGCAAGGTGAAGCCCTTATATCCTGGGGCAAAAATGTGGTAGGTGGATAGAAGGTTCCAGCCCCAGGAAGAAGTGCCAGAGGGGAGGGATGGGAGTAAAATGATGGAAGGGTGCTAGAGCAGAGTGACAAAGAGCATAACTAACTCTCTTTCATTGAGATGCTGGGACCTCTCCTGGGGAGTCTCCAAATGCTCAATGCTTACCCTGGTCCAGAACACACAAAACATTTCACTTTTTATTTATTTATTTTTAAAGATTTTATTTATTTATTTGACACACACAGAGAGAGAGAGAGAGATCACAAGTAGGCAGAGAGGCAGGCAGAGAGAGAGGGGAAGCAGGCTCCCTGCTGAGCAGAGAGCCCAATGCAAGGCTTGATCCCAGGACCCTGAGACCATGACCTGAGTGGAAGGCAGAGGCTTTAACTCACTGAGCCACCCAGGTGCCCCACAATTTTTAAATTTAAAATGATAGGTAAGGTTGTCCCCTAGGAAGGGGACACTGGACAGTTCCAGAAACTTGAAGCCTACCCCAAGCTAGGGTTGGGAAGTGAGTGCACAAAATTGTCATAGAGCATTGATTATAATTCAAAAGAGGATTCTCAATCATTTAGAAGAATGAGGGCCATATCTCAAAGACCCTCTCCATCACACCGTTTCTTTGGTCTTGCTGTGCCCTCCGCTCCTAACGCATGACCTGGCCTGAATGTCTGGTCAATTTCTTTTCGTATTTTAAGACCAAGCTCAAATATCACCTCCTATGATAAGCCTTCTTTGCCCTCATCTAGGTAACTTTAATCATTCCCATCTGTTTTTCCCTAGCATTTTAGACATGTGTAGCTGGATTTTAGCAAGATTAACATGATTCAGAGATACTTATGTGTCTCTCTCCCTAGACTGGGAGCTTGGCATACAAAGACCTTGTCTTATTCATGTTTTTATTCACACTGCTTTACCTGGTAGAACTCCAGCTAGGGGGCTCACTAGATAGCTATGAAGTAATGTTGAATCAAAAAACCTTTTATATGTTTAATGGTGTTTATGAGGCCTTTCATGAGAAATAATAAACTTTTAAAAATTAAAAAAAAAAAGACCCTCTCCAGCTCTATGACCCTATTAAAAATAAAGAAAAGTCTTACCAAAACAAAAGCGATTGATATGTTTTGGTTTTAGGGAGACCTTAACTCTTGTTTGATGGGGAGAGAGAGATGTGCTAAACTGCTCTGGAAAGCTATCCCATTTTTCCTGCCTTTCTCACTGAATAAGGCAGAATAGGAATTACGGGTCTAGCTTCTCTGATTACAAGATTTTTTTTTTATGGGTATATTTTAAGCCCTTTATCATAGAAATTTTCAAACATAAGCAAAAGTAGAAAGAACAGCATTATTTGATACCTGTGTACCCATAATGGAGTTTTATCAATGATCGACATATGCCAATTTTTTGTTTTTATTAATCCCCTACTCCCCCCTCAACTGGATTACTTTTTAGCAAATTCTAGGTAATATTATTTCACTTTAAACACTTCACTATGCATCTCTAGGAAAGACTTATTATTATTATTTTTTAAAGATTAATTTATTTTAGAAGTGATCTCTACACCCACCTGGGGCTGGAACTCCTGACACAGAGATCAAGGGTCATATGCTCCACTGACTGAGCCAATCACTGCTCCAAGAAAGGCTCTCCAAATATGTAACCACAGTACCACTAGCACGCCTAGAAAAATGAACAATAATTCTTTAATAAAATATCCAGCCCGAATTTGTTTTCCTGAAAATTGTCTCATATTTGGTGCTGTTTCTTTATCAAGAACTTTCCAAATGTTTAGATGAGAGAAGTTCACCTCCAGCAATGAATCCAGAAAAATTTTAAGCATAAAGATGTTTTCTGACACTTTATCTAAAATAATGAAATTTGGCAATAAATGAAACGGACACACTAGGTGAATCGTTAAGTAAAACCCAATGAAACAGCACTATGATTAGAGAAAGGCAATTAAGTATCTTTCTACTCACAGATAAAACATGGGTAATAAGTGTCCACCTAAGTGGGTAGGTACTACTGTCATGAGGATTCTGGAAAAATGTGCTTAAAATATTCAGCTAATGTTTGCCTGGTTTCAAGTGAGCCCTTAATATATGTTCGCTGTCTAATGGGCAGCAATAAATGTGTTTATGATGAACTTGTAATAAGAAAAATATTATATCAAGTTTTAAAATGATTAAGCAATCACATTAGTCTAAAGCCACAACCATGAAAAAAAAGTGTCCGAGTTAATATATCAAAATAACAGTTTATCATTGAGTGGTGGTGCCCCTCAAAAATTGGAAAGTGCAGAGTTTGGGGGGGGGATGTGAGATTTGATCAGTTAAGAAGCTGAGCGATCTTGGGTGCTTCTTTTTAAAGACCTCAACTCCTAACTGCCCCCCCCCAACTATGGTCTGCCAAGCCCGTTAGCGCCACCTTGTGATAAAACTCAGCAACTACTTAGACAAAAATCCAATGCGGAATTAAACTGACAAATGGTGTAATACGCAGCATAAATGTCACGCTGAATTTTCTGCCATGGGACTTCTCACCCAAGGTCCATCTCAGCCTGTGGGCATGGGGGGAATCCTGGGTACCTCATGTAAATGTCCTCAGGTGAGAAACATGGTTCATGTCCTTTCATATGACATCCTACATGAATCTAACTCACCTGTCCATAGCTATTCTATGTCCCGCCGGAGCCTTTCTGGAAGCTTGTGTTCACTGAGTGTGTCCAACTTACAGAGGAGCCCAGCTGTCTCAGGGTTTACCGCCAGTGCAGAGAAAACCCAGCTGACACCTGCCCACCAGAGAATCACCTGAGAGAAGAGCAGCCCCCTCCCCTATAGCTCCTCCCACACCTGACCCTTCCCATGTCACTCCGGTTCTCTAAGGCACTAGACTAGCTGCCAATCCTCTCATCCTGTGAAGTGGAGGGAGTAGGCCTGAGGTTCCCTGAAGTTGATGTCCGGATCAGCTGCATCCGAGTCGTTTGGGGGGAGTTTGACATAACGAGTTTTGTTGCTTTCGCCCAGAAATTGTGACGCAGGTAGTCTGCAGGGTTGAGGATGAGATGGGGGTAGAATCTTCAATTCACAAAACCTCAGCAGGTTTGGGGATCTGGGAGTCTCCAGATGATGTCCCTCCCGGAACTGCCGGTCTCTCTCTTCTTCCTGCAGAGTCTGGAAAACTTCCTCCGGAGTACGGTGTTGTTTCAAATACATCCAAAAGTAACACAGACGTCATCGCAGTTAAAAGCGGGGCTCTGGAGGCAGATAGAAGATTTCCTCCTTGATCTGTCCTTTAACCTTGCTAACCCTTAGATTGATCTGTGAAATGAAGATAATGATGTTATACCTACCTCACGGGGTCATCGTGCGGTGAAGATTAGATTATTTATTATAATCATTTAATTACACTTATATTTAAATTCAATTACAGTTCATTTATGTTTGCAAAGCCCGAAGCCCTACATAAAAGCTATTATTAGCAGGGATTATTTTTAACTGTTATCACCATTACTATTATCTACAGATGGGTATCTCTAGATAATAATACTTTTAAAAGATACAACACCGAAATCTTGAAAAAGAACCTATGAGTTAAAATACCGGGTTCAAACCACACCCCTACTTCCTTCCCAGAGTGAATCCAGATGGAATACCCAGGACAAGGAGAATTTTCACCATCTAGAGGTAATACTCTCTGGGGGAAGGATGAGTTGTGGGGGCCTGGGGCATTTTGGGAGCGGGCAAGGCCCAATTGTGGGGACAGGGTTGTGTCTCCAGGCCCTTAGGTTAGTACATGATGATACGGAGCAGGGTTTCCTGAAGTGGGCATCCTTGCAGACACCAAGATGTTTCTGGTGGTTCAGGAACCAGTGGGTCATTAAGACCATGGACCATACCACTCTTTCGACCCTGACCACGATGGGTCAGCAGATACCAGTGCTCAGTGCTCTGGCTGCTCTGTGTCTTGGTTGAAATCAATTAAGTGCAAATGGAGGCGCTGGACTGTAAGACACTCTACTGATGAGCGCGGGAGACCCCTCCCCACCCTGCACCCCTCCCCACCCTGCACCCTTCACAGCGCTGTGCTAGGGGCAGTCAGAGCCAGTCAGCGGGGCCCCAGCCTCCGGCCCCTCCAGCCCCACTGGCTGAGTTTAAGTGTTCCTCGTGTGCACCCAGGACCGTCAGCGTACATAAGGCCAACAAGGTGAAGTCTGAATGAGTTTCCATCACAGAAAGAAGCGACATCTCTGAGATACAGATATGTGCTGCTGGGAAGTAGGATCTGATTCTCAAAAGGTGGCCCCCAGCCCACATCAGGGGCAGGTAGCTGTTCTCAAAGGGCGGAGCTCAGAACAGAGACTGCCACTGTTCCCTTCTCTGCCAATCAGCACAACAATTAAAAGAGTCACCCTGGGACACCGGAGCAGCCCATTGGAGAACTGGGGAAGTGAGAGCGCCCCCCTGGGACGTCCCACAGTCAGGATCTGTCACTGTCCTAGCATCCCAGCATGCCCATGGAAGGAAGGTCTCCTGTCTTGGAGGAAGCAGTGTGAGGCAGTAGAAAGAGCACTGTCTTGGGAGTCCAGGCAGGGCCCATCCCCCTCATGAGCACGAGGAGAGCCATGATGAAATCACTTATCAGGGGAAGTTTCCAGAGTGACTGATCAAGGGATGAACCTCTCTCTGGGCTGAAGGAAGGGTTCAAGGTCTTCCCACCCCGAGGGGACATCATGAATCCTGGAGGCCACTGCAAGAACCAGCAGGAAACTTCTTCACAGCCCCAGGCTCTGGGTACATCAGGCTCCTCCTACACATTTGCTGGGGACCTTCCTCTGTGCACAGAGCCCCCTCGGCCTCCCTTCATGTGAGAGATTAAAGGGAACCCCCACCTGAATTGGATCCTCTTTCAAACAAAGCAACCATAAATAATGTTTTTGAAATAACTGTAGAAATTTGAATATGAACTGGGTATTAAGGATATTAAAGGAATATTATGACTTATGCTCGGGTGATAAGAGTATTGTATACAATAAAGTATCCGTATTTAAAAAAATTGTACTGAAATATTTAGGTGTGAACTGCCACAGTATCTGAAATTTACCTAAAATATTGTTCAGAAAAAATCTGGCAAGACGTTAACTAACAGTCCTTAAACCCAGGTAATGAGCATGTAAGGCTTTCTGTAGGTTTAGAAATTTGTGGCATATAATGTGGGAAGAACAGAAGTCACCCCCTCTAAGAAGCCTTCCCTGATTTCCCAGAACTGGATGGAGTGCTCCTCTTGTGGGCTACTACTGTTTCAGGACAGGAACTGTTGTCACCAGGGAACTTACTATCCTGAAGTCAAGCACCTGCTTCTTCCACCAGGCGAAGACCCTTGGGCACACGTCCTGGAGTCCGGTAGAGAATAGGGTTAATAAGGGGAGGAGAGGGGAGGCAGGAGGTTACAGGCCCAGCACCCATCTCAGTGTCTGGGAAAAAGCAGGTCTTCGAATCTTGTTTATTAGGCTGCATTTGCTAAGAAGCAGCCTTCTCTCCTGTCTTCTTTCTCCTTGAAGCCCCCTCAATGCGGCGGTCAGAACACAGACTGGCTTTCACGTCACCTTCACGGACTTTGTCTCAAGCACACCATCACCCGAAGTGCCGATGGAAAGTGACATTAAGTATCTATGTCTACTACCCAAACACTCGTGCATGGATGTGTCTGATAGTGTCATTCATAAGACCCCAGACAACCCAAATGTCCATCAACGGATGAACGGACAAAATATGTTACATCGATACAATGCTGTCTTATTTGGTAATAAAAAAGAATTAAGTACTGATTTGGTGATCCAGGAAAATAGGACGCCAAGTGAAAGGAGCCAGTCACAAAGGACCACATACTGTCTGATACCATTTATATGAAATAGACAGAACAGGCAAATCCACAGAGAGAGAAAGTAGATTGGTAGTTTCCTAGGGCCAGGGGCATTAAGGGAATAAGAGGGACTATCGGGGGTATGGGCTTTCTTTTGGGAGGTGACAAAAATGTCCTAAGATTGATGGTGGCGATGTAGCACAACTCTGTGAATATATAAAAGTCACTGAATTGTACACTTTAAAAGGATGTGTTTTATGGCATGTGAATTATATCTCAATCAAGCTGTTATTAAATATATATGCATAAATATTTATGGCCATTATCCAGCCTGTACCCAGGGGCGGTATGGCAGAAGAAGATAGATATGGTGTTGGCTATCTCCCCAGTTTAAAACAGAATAATAAAAGATGAACTTGGCAGGGAAGGGGGGGTGGTTTAGTATGTAACAGAGCCGATAAATAAGGCCTTGGCTGTTAGCCGTCAGATGCAAGGTGATGATTAGGGCTGGTTATCTGTGACTCCACAAGGGGCAAGGTTTGATCTCCATCTATTTGCTAAAGAGCAAGTGTGACGCTACAGAGATAGGAAGGAAGAAAACGCCTTCCATGATGCTAGAGAAAGATCTAATTAAAAACACAAATTATACTTTCTAGGCTTTGGAGGCATTCATCATGCTGCTTTCCACAGGCATGCACAGATAAAGCGGTGTGAAGAATTCTATTAATTATCTTGGGAAAGAAAAGGAGGGGCCATCTCTGGAGCTGTGGGCACTGTGACTGCCTGGAGGAGGGAAGGAACGAGGACAGAGCTGCAGTTGGATACAGCTCAGGGACGGGGAGATCAGGAGGGAGCCTCACAGCCCGGTGGTCCTCACCAGAACGTGTTTAGTGGGTGCACACAGCATCAGAGAATTTTCTTATTCAGTTGCCGTGAGAATGTAAGTTGTGGGAGGGCAGAGATTTTTGTGTGTTTTGTTCATTGATGCCTCCAGATGGCTGGTATTCAGTAATTTTCTGTGCATGCAATGAATGAATGGATATTTTAAAAATTAGGAGATTTTAAAAATCTCCTGAGTTTCTGTAGGTATAGAAATTTGGTCCATTCTGACCAGGATGGAGTACCAGGGACCAGTCTGAAGCAACTTAAAAATTGGACAAAAATATATGCAACGGTGGTGGTCAAAAAACATTGGATGTTGGGCAGCAGGGGTCAGTGACTCTGGAGAGACAGGTCACAGACTACGTGAGCCCTGCGATTGCCCCAACTAACTGCCGGAAATGTTTGCAGGCCCTGGTGCGTGCAGTGGGAATCAGATGGACTTTGGCAGCTTCCCTGAATTGAGGAGGTGGAGCTGGGTGGCCAGGGCAGCTATTTTGCAAGGTAGAGACCTGGAGAAGAAAGCTTCAGGAAGAGAAAGTTCCAGAAATCTGCACAGGGTCCTGCTCAAGTCATCAGCGAAGTGCTGATCAGTCCAAACCCATGAAGAAACTACTAGAAGCCAGAGAACGGACCCCCCTGAACGGAACAGAGAGAGCAATCTCTGGCGCTCACACGGGGCCAGTAATGGTCCATGCTGCTACCAGCCAGGGCAGAAAACCTTGTAATTCGTGAGGCTGCCCCCTGGAGGTCCCCCATACTCTACCGGCAGCCATATGCAATGGGAGTTAAGAGGCCCACAGAAGTGCCTTAGAGTAACGAAGAGAAGCCTCTTTGCCTACAGCGTCCCTCTAGCGCCCCCTACCGACAAAGCTTAATACGGTGCCGGCAACAATGAAGAAATGCTTAAGAGTTCAGGGTGAACCCTGACACATTCATTTGTAGCTGCGAGGGAATAAACTGGTAACTTGTACAGTCACAGGCTGATATCCAATAAAAAATTATCAGGCATTCAAAAAGAAAAAAAAATGTGACCCACAATGAGAAAAAAAATCGATAAATAGAAATAGATGTAAAAATTGCAGATAGTACAACTAGTAGACAGGTCATAAGAACAGCAACAATACACCCTATGTATGAGAAGGTAGAGGAGAAGGGGCATGTTTAGTAAAGACATAGCAAACAGGAAAAAAGATCCAGACTAAACTACTAGGGATGAACAATACAATGTCTGAGGGGGAAAAATACACCAGATGGTATTAATTTCAGATTAGACACTGCGGGAGAAAAGATGAGTAAACTGGAAGACAGCGTTGGCAACTACCCAAAATGAAACACAGAGGGAAAAAAGACAAGGGGAAAAAAGGAACAGAGAGTCATTTCCCTGCTTCCCTTACCTCCCGGTGCAGAGATTGGGATCGTTTTTCTTGAAGGGTAGCTAGTGTTAAACTTGTGGGCCATATGGTTTCTATTGCAATCACTCAACTCTGCCTATTCACCTGTGCTCAAAAGCAACAGCAGACAATATGGAACAAATGGGCATGTCTGTGTTCCAATAAAACTTTATAAAAACAGGCATCCAGAAGTGGCCTATAGTTTGCTGACTCTGTCCCAAGAGCATTTAGTCAGCACCTAGACTGCTCATTCAGCACCCCTAAAACTCAGAGGGGCTGTCTGGCCCACTAGATGAGAGCCCAGCCCAGGCTTCTGCCCTGTCTCCTTCTCTTCCTTCCTTTCTCTCCCCATCTGAACTTCCTCTTCCAGCTCCCATCCCCCAGGGCCTCCAAAGCTAGCTAGCTGATAAGGTGACTTTATCTAGCTATTGTGGTTTGTTGGAAAATGGCCCTCCAAAAGATAGCCACATTCAAATCCCTGGAACCTGTGGATGTTACCTTATATGGGAAAAGGATCTTTGCAGAATGTGATTAACCTAAGGATCTTGAGATGGGGAAGTTCTCCCGCTTTACCCTCGTGGCCCCTCTCTGCCATCATAGGTGTCCTTTTCACATAGAAGCAGAGGGAGATTCGATACACAGAGGGAAAGGCAATGTGAAGACAGAAGAGAGGGAGACATGAACATGAAGATGCTGGCTTGGAGTGACGTGGCCACAGTGAAGGAACCAGAAGCTCCTGGAAGCTGTGAGAGGCAAGGAACAGATTCTTCTTTAGAGTCTCCAGAGGGACCACACCCCTGATCATGACTTGATTCTGCCTAGTGATACTGATTTGGGGCTTCTGGGTTCCAGAACTGTGAGAGAGAACAAAAAAACCAAAAAAAAAAAAAAAAAAAAAAAAAAAAAGTGTTGCTTTAAGCCACAGTTGGTGCCCATTTGTTGCAGTAGCTAAGTAACAGATACGGCCATCTCTACGTATCTGCAATAATTATCTGTGATGGGGCACCTGAGTGGCTCAGTCTGTTGAGCATCTGACTCTCGATTTCAGCTCAGGTCATGATCTCAGGGTTGTGAGATCGAGCCCCGAGTTGGGTTTCGTGCTCAGCATGGAATCTGCTTGAGATTTTCTCTCTCTTTCTCCCTCCTTTTCTGTCTCTCCCCCTCTAAATAATAATAATGATCCGTGATCATCAGTAGAATTAAATGGCCTCCCCCCATCCTGGTAAGTAGGTTTAGAGCCAAGTTAAAGGAGACTTGATGGAGCCTTTGCCTTAGTCCACAGCTGGCTTCTTGGGAATGGGGAGGCAGCCCAGTCAAGGAAGTGGATGGAGTCCCAGCCAGGGAGTCAAGAGAGCTGAGCTTGTGTCCCCCTCTGCCCTCCTCACTGCCCGAGGCCCAGGCAAGTCCCAGCTTTTGGTTTCCTTGTCTGTAAAACCCCCACCCTGGGGTAGAGGAAGAGGTTTTCCTCCGGCTCCAATAGCCATTAAGCTTAAAGGAAATGCCGATGGGAGCATTCAGCACAAACGTGGGGCTGGGGGGTGAGGGGAAGACAGTAGTTCTCAGATTCTACAACTGGAGTTTTAGGAATAACAATATTGATAATAGGATCAGCCCACCTGTACCGAGTGTCTCCTACGTGCCAGGCGCTGTGCCAAGCATTTTATTTGTGCCCTTCTCCAAAGACACGAGGACATGGGACAGCAAGAGTTTGCACTTTTGGAACCAGAAAGACCTGAGCTGGAATCTCGGATCTGCCACAGTTAAGCTGTATGACCTCGAACAAGTGGCTTAGCCTCCGGAAGCATCAATATCCCCACCTACAAAATGGGGCTGCCTTGAGCTATCTTCCCGGGAGGACTCGAGGATCAGATTTGCCTTCAACCACACATCTGGCCGAGTCCTCTTATTACTATTTGTCTTTTATAACGAGCGGTTGACTGCTGGTGAACCCACAGGATCATCAGGGGTTTGCTGATGTCTCTTGGGTGGGAACATCTAAGTGCCACTGGCATCTATTCAAAGGGCGCCCCCCCCACACCTGCCCCAGCCCCCATGGCTGCTGTACTATTGAACACCTTCTAAAGTGACAGCACCCGGACACCTGCATCTGCGGAAATCTTCAGGCAAGAGCTGAGCAACTAATTTCCCTCCCTGAAATTTATTCTCCCTTCTTTTGTTATTATAGGCTGGGGAACAGACATAATAAAACCCCTCTAAGTCTAGCAGAGAGCAAGAACACGAAATGTGATTTGAAACTGGGAGTAATCATTGCGTTTACAATTTTAAAAAAATTAATAAATCAAGGAGAAGCTTTTAGAGCCAGGCTTAAGGGCCAGAGTTCAACACAGAGGGCTCCGCATACCCAGCAATTCAGTTGTTGTTGTTTTTCTCCCTGTGGAGGCCAAGAAAAACAAGGCTGTACCCACCTCGAGTCTAGCCCTGACATAAGTACAGCCATCTTGGCAAAGCAAAAGCTGGCACCTTGCACCCCCTCTTCACCTGCTCCCCTTGGTCATATGTGTGACATTCCTCAGCCACCCCTGGCGGCTCTAAAAGTAAAACAAATAGTTAACCTGCAGAGATCACAATCCTGCAAGACAGGAGTCTCCCTTGGTTTACAAATGTCCTAGAGATTTAACAATAGCCCAGTTTCCAGGGGCAAATGACTCAGTTCTCCAAGCCCTAATGTTGCCCTCCCCACCATAAAACTGAAGGAGGCTGAGGCAGAAGGAAATGTAAATAAAGTTAAATTCCTAAGCCTAAATCTCACTAACAAGGACACTTGATAGGAAAAATGTGAAACTTTCTCTCTAAACCTCCAAGATAGTGTCAGCAGTCAATCCCAAGCATATGACCCACTGATATACATCTAAAGGGTCTCATGAGAAGATTTTTATTACTGGTAATGAATAACCTTTTCCCCAGACAATAGCTAGCCTAGCCCCTCAAGGTCCTGGAGACCTCGCTTCCAAAATTCCTTAGAGACTTACATCATCCACCCCACCACCGAGTCCACCCCTACTCTGCCTTTAAGAACACTGACTGTAGGGGTGCCTGGGTGGCTCAGTGGGTTAAAGCCTCTGCCTTCGGCTCAGGTCATGATCCCAGGGTCCTGGGTTCGAGCCCTGCATCGGGCTCTCTGCTCAGCGGGGAGTCTGCTTCCCTCTCTCTCTCTGCCTGCCTCTCTGCCTGCCTGTGATCTCTATCTGTCAAATAAATAAATAAAAATCTTTAAAAAAAAAAAAAAGAACTCTGACTGTAATCTGGTTCGGGGTCCAGGTCCCTACTCCGCTGTGTTGGGTATACTTGGGCCCAAGCTTAAGCTTGTCAAATAAACCCTTGTGTGATTGCATTGGTGCTTGGCTCCTTGGTGGCCTCTTGGATGCAAAAACTCGGGCATAACACTCCCGAAAATGCTGCTCTGCCTAGACTTTCTGTCCTGGTTACAATTCCCACCAACCCCCAGACCCCCAAGACTGGAGCTAGACTCAGTGATGCTGTCCATGGTCCCTTCTGGCTCCATCAGGCTGCCCGGTCCCGCGGTTTCCTGCCTCTTGCAGCTGTGGGACATTGCCCCTGGCCTCACTACCTCCCTCCCCCAGCAGCAGCAAGGCAAGTTCCCTCGCCTGCAGGCCTGAACTTGGCTGAGCACCTCCAGGCCAGCTGCTGAGGGATCTTTCTGGAACACAGATGGAAAGATCCTAGCGGTGATCGACAACTACTTAGCGCCTACTGAGTGTCTGCCATCTTGCTCGTACTTTCATTTCCTCTCCAAAAGCCCACCAGGTAGTTCGTACTCGTCCTACTTTACTGATGAGACACCTTGCTTCGATGACTTGACAGGGTCCCTGAGCTGGTAAACAGGGGAACTGGGATTTGAACCCGGGTCTGTGGGACTCCTAAGCTTTCATTTCACTCGTTTCCCTCATGGGCATCCTACTACTGATCACAGCTGAATTTCCCAAACTCTGCCCTTGGGGACACCACTATGTAAGATGTTAATAATGATTTTTTTTTCTTTAAAAAAACAGTGTCCACAGCAACGAGGTGTGTGTATGTGTGGTTGTGGCGGGTCTATAGTTAAGTAAATCGGAGGCATATTCCCTAGGCTGCCTTGTCTTGGAGAATCCCTAACATATTTGTCTATTGAAGGCTTTGATGTGTCCTGCAATTGAAAAAAAAAAAATCAAAGAACACATTAACCTTGAGTTTTCCAAAGGCGTTTTGCCATGGGACCCCTTCACACTGAGCATCTATCCATCAATCTGCAGGAGGACTGGTGTTCCTTGGCACACAGTCTGGGAACCACTGGCTCTCCAGCTCAAATTGCAGGTCCTTAACTTAGTGCACAAGCCTCAGAGCTGGCCCTACTTGCCTCTCCCAAGCTCACCTCCTCCTGTGCCTTCTGGAGATTTCTACTCCAGCCACACCTCACTGCTCACATTTTCTCAAATACGTGAAGCTGTTCATGCCTCTGTGTCTTTGCATAGGCTGTTCCCTCAATCCGGATTGCTGTTCCCTTCCTTTCCTCCTCCATGCACCTCAAGGACTGGCTGAAAGGTCTCCTGCTCTAGAGATGGTTTGCCAGGGCTTTGAACCAGAACGAATCACTGCCTTGATGGCAGTGAACCTCACTCTTACCTAGCTCATCGCGTTTCTCCGCGTACATTGAAAAAGATTTGTTTTCCCATGGCTGTCACCCGTGGAAGGCTGCAAACTTCACGAAGGGCCAGACCGTGCTTTCTTTATTTCCAAATCAGTGCTGGATAGGGCCCAGTACTCAGTCGGTGTTGGCAGGCTGACCCTCCTATTGTCTTCTGGTCTATTTTCGGGATATATTTTGCTGATTATAAAAGTAATTCAAGTCCACTGTGAGACTAATAATAATAATAATAATAAACAAATTTATTTGCTTTTTAAGATTTTATTTATGTATTGACAGAGATCACAAGTAGGCAGAGAGGCAGGCAGAGAGAGGAGGAAGTAGGCTCCCCGCTGAGCAGAGATGCAGATGTGGGACTCGATCCCAGCACCTTGAGATTATGACCTGAGCCGAAGGCAGAGGCTTAACCCACTGAGCCACCCAGGTGCCTGATAATGATAATAAACAAATTTAAAGAAAAACCTGCGAAAGGGAACAGGTGAACGGTTCTCAAACTGGTATTAGCATAAGAATGAGCTGCAGGAGCTTGTTAAAAATAGAGATGACCCACCTGGAACCAGGCCACCTGGCTTCTGCCCCAGTGTACACGTGTGCACGTGTGCACGGGTGTGTGTGTGTGCCTGCGTGTGTGTTCATGGATTTAGTAAACTTCCAGGTGATTCTAAAACGTAGCCCTCATTAAAGCTCACTGCTTAGGTGAATTCCAATATTTTTGTCCTATAAACAAGGCTACGACGAGCATCTTCATAGATAAATCTTGCCCCTTGGTCTATGTATTGCCTCAGGATAGATACCCAGAAACGGGCTCACTGAGCCAAAGGGTGGGGAGGTTTTTAAAGCTCTTAGAAGGAGTAATTCTTCAGAAAGACCGTGCTACTCCCTGCTCCCACCAACAGCTGATAAGGGTGCCTGTCTTTCTCACAACCCGTGATTATGGCCACTTTGGATGAGAACGAATACAAGAATAGTTGCTATTAAATGCGGAAGAAAAATTGCCTCGCTAGGTGGTTCTTTGGGAGAGACATTTAGCAAGCTTTTGAGATGTAATTACTGTTTACTCCAGCCTAGGAACACACAGACTCATTTTCTTTTTGTGCATGGTTGGTTGGTGATTTTGCCCACTCTGTGAGCACCCGTCACTTCATCCATCCCCCCGGGGCTCACACTGCTGGTGGGTTTTCCTAGAAGAAAACTTCTCTCTCTCTCTCTCTGTAAGGAATGAGTTTCCTCCTCCCCAGAGTCTGGGCGAAGGGGCAAGTGCCCCGACCTGAGAAGGTGAGAAGGGGGTTGCCCACCCCCTAAGCTCAAAGCTCAGGATGCTTGGCTGTCCTATTTCATTCTTTCCCCCTTTCTGCCTCCAGAAACTCTGCCGAGCAAGGGCACCCCTGGCAGAGCTTCTCAAAGTCTAGACCCACCTGCACCTGAAGTCGCTCCAGGCCAGCTCATTCCTGCCTGAGGATGCTCGAGGATGGAAAAGGCCCCACCTGCCTCCCTGTGCTCAAGAAGCCAAGGGTCTCCGTGAGCTCCAGTGTGGTAGGAAACAGACGTTTGCGAGAGGAGGGAACCACCTGTGACTGAGTCCAAAGGAGGACAAGAGCCATTTGAATGCCAAATGTGCTTGTGCTCTGACCCACAGTTCCCATGCCAGAAATTTTCCCCAGAGAACGCTCACGACGTGCATAATGGTGTTTGCAAGAACCATGCTGTTTGCAATGGGGGGGGGAAGTACCCTTTAATGAGCGAACTGGTTAAACGGTGAAGGTCCTTCATTGTTATGGGATACCCAGCAGTTGCACCAGGCAGTTAAAAATAATGAGGCAAAAAGACGACGAGGCAGAGCCACAGAGCCATCCAGGTGCCAGGACACTATCTGCTTTAAATGAAAACAGCAAGCGGAGGAAAAATATGTTCCAAATGACCCCATTTATGCGAAAGAAAATACTTATTTTATTCAACCAACATTTAATGAGAACCTACTCCAGGCCGGGCACCATGGATAAAAAGGCAAACGATGCAAAACCCCTGCCCTCGGAGCACGTGCCTAGCCAGGGTTTACAAAGGAACGCAAGCAAGATGGGAAGCACCTGTTCACGCTGGCTATTTCTAGGCATGGAGTACGGGAGCAGGGAAATGGTTTTAATGAGGATTTTTCTATTTTGTTCACTATGTTTCCATATTGTTCGAGTTTTCCACAATCAAAGGGCATCGTGTTTGTAATTTACAATAATACAAAATAAGGGAATGAAATGAATGAAAGATGCAGAAATGGAGATGTGGGGCCAGAGACACAAGCCTGGGCAGGATCTCACTTCTGTTCTTTCTGTGGCCCAGAGAGGTGGGATCCCCGTTGCTTCAGTCTTCCGTGGGCTCAAGGGCTTGACCTTCAAATTGACCCCCAGCTCATACGACCTGATTCACAGGTACTTGGTGTCCTTAAGTAGTGGGGTTTTTTGTTGTTGTTGTTGTTGTTGTTGTTTTTTAAGATTTATTTATTTATTTGAGGGCGGAGGGGCAGAGGCAGAGGGAGAGGGAGAATCTTAAGCAGATTCCACACTGAGCATGGAGCCTGATGCAGGGCTCGACCCTAGGACTCTGAGATCATGACCTGAGCCAAAATCAAGAGTTGGATGCTTAACCCACTGAGCCACCAAGGTGCCCAAGTAGTTTCTTGCAACTTAAAGTGGGTCCAAAGATACTGGTTTCCCTTTCTTATTTTGAAAGATTTCAAGCCTTCAGAAAAGTGACAAGAAATAGTACCATGAACATGTGTATATCCTTCACCTACATTCATATTAGTCGTTAACATTTTGCCTGTTTGCTCCCTCTCTCTGTCTCTGTCTCTCTCTCTCTCTATATATATATAAAATCCACTTTTGCTGAATCATTTGAGACTTAGGTACAGATATCATGATGTTTTATTCCTAATATTTTAGTATGTATCCCCTAAGAAGAGGGACACCTTCCATAACCACCATATATTATCAAGCTTGGGAAACCTAACATTTAATAACTACCCTACTACTAACACACATTCCAAATTCAAATTTCCCAAATTGGCCCAATAATATTCCTTAATAGCTTTTCTTTTCTTCTCTTTTCTTTTCTTTCTCTCTTTCTTTTATCATTCTTTCTTTCCTCCTTTCCTTCCTTCCTCCTCCTCCTCCTCCTCCTCCTTCTTCTTCTTCTTCTTTTTTTTCTTTTGTTTTGTTTTGAACACCTAGGATTCCCATCCAGGATCATGTATGTGTTGCATTCAGTTCCCTGAAACTAGAGAGTCTCCTTTAATCTAGAATAGTTCTCAGCATATTCTGTCATTTCTGACATGGAGACTTTGAAAAGTCCAAGCCAATTGTTTTAAAACGACAATATCTTTAAATATGATAAAGTACTAGAATCCTAAATGTGAGCCTTGTCCTAGAAATGTAAATTTTCTTAAGCCACCGCCAGGTGGTGCTCTCAGCAGCCCTTGGACCGCACACGTGGCAAGGCAATTTCAGACAAGCAAACCCACTTTGTCTCAATCAGATAAGGCTCTTATTTGGTAAAGCGTATGATGTTAAAAATGTCCACATATTTATAAAGATGCTATTCTTTTGAGCATGACTTCTCACATATGATTCATAATCCCCAGGGGCTGTTGCACATCGGGGCTCTGATTCAGTGGGACTGTGGTGGGTCCCCAGAGTCTGCATTTCTTTCTTTCTCTCTTTCTTTTTTTTTTTTTTTTTAAGATTTTATTTATTTATTTGACAGAGATCACAAGTAGGCAGAGAGGCAGGCAGAGAGGAAGGAGGAAGCAGGCTCCCTACTGAGCAGAGAGCCCAATGTGGGGCTCAATCCCAGGACCCTGAGATCATGACCTGAGTCCAAGGCAGAGGTTTAACCCACTGAGCCACCCAGGCGCCCCTAGAATCTGCATTTCTAACAAGCTACGGTGTGACTGTGATGGTGTTGGTCCGCAGAGGACACTTCGAGGAGCAGGGGTTTCGAACAAGCATGTGAACAAACATATCTACTTACAATTCAGCAACTTTTACTTCTACACCGTAATTAGCAGGAAACCTGTTCCTGTGCCCTCCTGCTGAGACCCCAGCCCTCTGGCCTCCTCCCTCCAAACAGCAGGGATTTTGCTCTAGCTGTTCTCTTTGCCTAGAATGTTCTTCCCCCAGATGTCCTTCTGCTTGTCTAACTCTCTTGGTGCCCCTCCAGCCTTTGCTCAAATCTCACTTAATGAGACTTGCCCAGACCACCCTGAATCCCTCCTGATACCACCACCTGCCCCCAACCCTGCTTCCATTTCCTTCAATCTGCTTGATCCTTTTTCCTGTAGCCCTCACCACCTTCTCCTATACCCTTTAATCTCCTTACTATGTTTATTGCTTATTTCTGTCTCCCCTTGTTAGAATCTAAGTTCCACGAGGGCAGGAATCGTTGTGTTTTCTTCCCCAATACAGCCCAAACATCTAGAGCAGTGTCTGGCCCATAGTAGGTGCCCAAGGAAATATCTGTGCACGCTCATAGGACCTTCAAGATAACAGAGCCCCAACCCCCCCCCGCCATTTTTGCTGGTGAAGAAACGAGCTGCAGATCTTTAGGCAAGATAAAGACTTGCCCAAGGCCACACAGACTGGAGGAATATTTTCCCTAGTCTTCTAAGTGAATCTAATTTAAAAACAGGACTTGTTTCTATCAGTTAAATTTGAAGCTACCTTTTTAATTTTTATTGTCTTAGGCCTTTTCCCCAAAAGGATCTGAAGCAGTGGACAAGATTAAAGGTCATATAAAATGGAACAGTTAGGAATCAAAATGCAAGAGATATCATCTAAAGGAAGAGGGAGCCCACGTAACAGGCACTTGACAGTCGTTAATTACTCTAATGGGGCGCAGGATTTGGCTCGAAGTTCTTTGGCAGCTGAGTTAAACGGGAAGCACGTGGGACTACATAGTGTTCATTGTCTGACCTAAGAAAGCCTGAGCACTCAGCAGGGACTCACTTCCAGGAGGAATTGATACAGGAGAACTCCGTGTAACATCCACTGGGCTCCAAGTTGGCCAACGTTTACAAAATACCCAAAGTCACGGTTAAAGAACGCAACCCCCTTCATCCACGAACGCTGAGAGTATAGCATTAAATCACGTGCCAGCTTTCATGGTTCAAGTGAATTCTCTTCTGATGCTCTCACTGAAAATAAAGATGGAAACTGGAGAATCTAGAAGAATGCAGAGTCCAACACATCCAAGAACGTGTTCTACAAATATCTGATGTCTTAAATCTTTGGTCAACATTGAACCCCAGGCAATTCATGGATTGGATTTTCTTATGATCAACAAATATTTATTGCGTTTTTGCCACAAACCATCTCTTTCCTTTTCTTGCTTGCCCACAGGCATCTCCCTAGGCCCAGGATCTGTAGGGCAGAGAGGACAGGAGAGGAAGCCACGTGTGTTTCTCCAAGTTGCATAATGTACTTGCTAGGGTTTACTATGTGTCCAAAAGAGAGAGACTGCACGTAGAGCAAATTCATCTCTTCTGGCCACTTGAAAGTTGTCTCCCACCACCAGGCGAGGACAATTGCTCTGTTTTCTGTTGATGTGCCTTCAAAACCCATTTCTTTTACAAAGCCTCTGACTACCCAGTGAATGAATTCTAGCCAACATATTTGAATGAACAAATGACAATATATGTTTTCTTACAGAACTTTGGTCTTTTTTTTTTAAATTTAAAGATTTCCCAGGGTGCCTAGGCGGCTCAGTTGGTTAAGTGTCTGCCTTCGGCTCGGGTCATGATCCGGGAGTCCTGAGATAGAGCCCAGCATTGGGCTCTGGGCTCAGCCGGGAGTCTGCATCTCCCTCTACTCCTCCCCTGCTCATGTTCTCTCTCTGAAATAAATAAATAAAATTTAAAAAAAGATTTCCCAAGGTATTTTTTCCACCTGGTGCACCCCAAAATCTGTGTGTGTGCACCATGTGTGATAACATCCACATAACATAAAAATGACCACTTTAACCATTTTTTTCAATGTACAGTTCAGTGATATTAGTCACATTCATAATGTTGGGCCGTCATCACCACCATCCATCCCCATAACACTCTTCATCTTATAAAACTGACAGTCTATCCATTAATAACCCCCCTGTGCTCCCCCAAGCCTTGGCAACCACCTTTCTACTTTCTTTTTTTTTCTTTTTTTTTTTTTTTAAAGATTTTTTTATTTATTCACTTGACAGAGATCACAAGTAGGTAGAGAGACAGGCAGAGAGAGAGGAGGAAGCAGGCTCCCCGCTGAGCAGAGAGCCCGATGCGGGGCTCGATCCCAGGACCCTGGGATCACGACCCGAGCCGAAGGCAGAGGCTTTAACCCACTGAGCCACCCAGGCGCCCCACCTTTCTACTTTCTATCGTACGATTGTGACTGCTCTAAGTACCTCATGTCAGTGGAATCTTAAAGTATTTGTCTTCTTGTGACTAGTTTATTTCACATGTCCTCAAGTTTCCTCCCCGTTGTAACATAGTGCTGGATTTCCCTCCTTTTAAAGGCTGGACAACATTGCGCTGTGTGTATTTACCATGTTTTGTTTCTTCATTCATCCATCAATGGACACTTGGGTTGCTTCCATATCCTAGTTTTTGGACATGCTGCTCTGAATACAGGCGTACAGATAATCCCTTTGAACCCTGCTTTCAATTATTTTGGGTAAATACCCAGAAGTGGAATTACTAGACCATGTGGTAATTCTATGTTTATTTATTTATTTATTTTTAAGGAATTACCAGATTGTTTTTCATAGCAGTTGCACCACTTTACGTTCCTACCAACAGGGCACAAATGCTCCAATTTCTCCCCATTCTCGCCAACACACTGTCTTCTGGTTTTCTTTGATAGAAGCCATCCTAATGAGTGGGAGATGGTTTCTCCCTGTGATTTTGATTTGCATTAATTCCCTAATGATCTGTGATGTTGAGCATCTTTTCATGTGCTTATTGGCCATTTGTAGATTTCCCTAGGAGAACTGTTGTCCAAGTCCTTTGCTCATTTTGAATCAGGTTATTTGGTTTTTGTGATTATTGAGTCTTAGGAGTTTTCTGTCTATTCTGGATATGAATCCCCTACCACATATATGATTTATAAATACTTTACACTTAATATATTTCCCAAGGCTTTTTTGTTTCTGTCTGGTGCTTTTTTTTTTTTTTTTTTTTTAAGATTTTATTTATTTATTTGACACAGAGAGAGCACAAGCATGGGAAGCAGCAGGCAGAGGGAGAGGGAGAAGCAGGCTCCCAGCTGAGCAAGGAGCCGGATGTGGGACTTGATCCCAGGACTCTGGGATCATGACCTGAGCCGAAGGCAGCAGCTTAACCAATTGAGCCACCCAGGCGTCCCTGGTGCTTTTTAAGATAAAAGTCATCGTGACCATGTCTTCAAATGAGTCCCCACTGTACTGTGCCTCTGCTGGTCACAGATACATATCACTCACACACACACACACACACACACACACACACAGAATATTCTTTCTCCACTTGGCATTGGTTGTGATATGTTAAGAATCCTTGACTGTGAGAGGACCCAGAGCTTGCATTTGCAATGTGTCATGTCACCTTAGTCATCACCCGGTCCTGGGTTCTGCACTGATCGAACCCTGGGCTTTTGCCTGAATGGCCTGACTCCCTCTGCTTCAACTACAAAGATCAGCCACTTCCCTTGTGAAAGAGAAGACCTGGTTGGGTTTGTCACGAGCCTGCTGTGTGGGAAGGGGTGCCATCTTTGAGGGCCGGGGAAGCCGGTAACGGGCTTCCGGCCTGTGCTGGCCATGTGTGGGCTCCTGTTCCTTCGGGGCATCTGCTTATTTTGGCTTCTTCTGCATGGCCACGGACTACGCAGAGCCTCGCACAAGCCAGATGTTCGGTGTTTGTTGAATAAAATCTGATAAGCAAAAGTGATATGTGGACTGTTTGGAGTCAGGCTGTCTTGACTTTCACTTTTTGACTTCAATCTCACATGTCCATATGCCAACACCTTCCTACAAAACAGAGGGAAGCCCCTGTGTTGGTCTTGGCACAGGATCTGTTCAGGGGGAGGGCTGGGGCGTTCTTGTTTCCTAGTGTGCTGTGCATGTGTGTGTTTATACGGGGGAGCACACACGCGTACTTACCCAGGGCTGGACAAGTACGTCACTTCAAGACGGCAACGGGAACTCAGACAAACTCAGAGATGAATACGGTAGACCAACAGCTCCCAACGTGTTCAAGGGTAAGGACTCTTCTTTAAAACAATAAAGTTTGCAAAGACTCTCACATGAGTTTAATTGAACTTTTAGCATTTGTAGGTTGATAAAAATACGTCCCTAAGTATTTGAGGATCCTTTGTAATGACTCCAAAGCTCTCTGGATCTGGGGGTCCACTTCCTGAGTAGACATTAAACTGGAAAGGGATAATTACTGTGAACATTTGACATTTTAGCATTTTTCCCCCTAAAAAGCATGACTTCTCTAAGCAAAGTATCACAAGTACCGGAGACCATGTCTGTCTGGTTCCCTGATACATCTTTTTCCTTTTCCTGGGGTCCAGTCCCAGGATCCATCAAAACCCCAACAGTGGGAGGTTTTCTTGTGCTGCAGATTTTGGCTTGAACAAGCTGAGCCCTGAGAAGGAAAGTGTTAGTTGTACCAGAAACTAATGGAATAGTTTCTGGCACTAAACCAGATCTTCCTGTGCCAAGAAGTTCCAGGAAAACCAGCACATCCCAGGATCAGGAGGAAGTAAGGCAGTAACTTGGGACTTTTTCCTAATGAATCCAATAAACCTTTGGAAAAATAATCCATCAATGGTTCAAATATAGACAGAAACCAAAAACAACTTTGCAGGCTTTTGGAGCCATTTTTTTTTTTCCTAAAGAGAGAGAAAACCAGAAAATATTCCATGCACTGGCTCTCAAAATAAATGAAACTATAATACTCATCTATAAATATAAGAAATAGATAAAAGGGGCACCTGGGTGGCTCAGTTGGTTGAGCATCCAACTCTTGATTTCAGCTCAGGTCTTGATCTCAGGGTGGTGAGTTCAAGCCCTGCATCAGGCTCCACACCCACTATGAAAAAAAAAAAAAAGAAAGAAATATATAGAAAATTAAAAATAGAAATTCCACTGCTGGGTATTTACCCAAAGAAAACACTAATTTGAAAAAATATATGCACCCCTATGTTATTGCAGCAGTTTTTTATTTATGATAGGCAAGATAGGGAAGCAACCCAAGTGTCCATCAATAGGAGAATGGATAAAGAAGATGTGGTATATATCTACAGTAGAACATTATTCAGCCTTAAAAAATTAGATCTTGCCTTTTGCAACAATATGGATGGCCCTAGGGGGTGTTACGCTCAGCAAAATAAGTCAGACAAAGACAAATACCGTATGATTTCACTTGTATGTGGAATCTAAAAAACAAAACAAACAAAGCAGAAAAAGACCCATAAACAGAACAAACTGATGGTTGCCAGAAGGGAAGAGGGTGGGGGTTGGGCAAAGTGAGTGAAAGGAAGTGGAAGGCACAGGCTTATAGTTGTGGAATGAAAAGTCATGGGGATGAAAGGCACCACATAGGGAATATAGTCGATGGTGATAGCCTTGGATGGTGACAGATGGTGGCCACCCTTGCCGTGAGTACAGCTTCATAGACAGAATTGTTCAATCACTATGTTGTACACCTGAAACTAAGGTAATACCGTGTGTCAACTTGCTTCAGGTTTGTTTTTTTTTTTTTAAGGAAAACTTTCATGGTAAAATAAAAGAATGAGAGAGGAAAAAATATATATATAAACTTCAACTCTGTATTATGGCCAAGTAATCGTAGATGGAGGAGAAAGGAAAAAGATGAAATGGAGGGGAAAAAGGAAAGAAGCAGCAGGGAAAAGATGTGAGATGAGAGATGAGAGAGATGAGCGGGAGGACATGAAGAAGGTTAGAGACAGAAACGCAGTGTTAATTTCAGAGGCAGAGACATCAAACACAAGAGAGCAATCACAGTGAGCAAACACCAGAGACGACTCGAAAGACTGTTATTTTTGGGTAAATCACTGGTGCCACACCTTTCTATTTATAGGAGCATCTTAGAAACATGGAAAGTCAGATCCGCAAGGACTTGAGTTCATCTTGTCTCTTTCCTTCTGTACCGGATTGAACAGTGTCTCCCTGAAATTTATGTCTACCTATAGGAGCCTTGGAACACGAGTTTCTTTGGAAATAGTGATTAGTAAAGATGGGGTCATGCCGGATTAGGATGGGCTCTAAATCCAATGATTGGTGTCTTTATGAGAAGACCATGTGACAGAGGCAGGGATTGGTGATGTAGCTGCAAGCCCGGGTCACCATCCATTACCAACCACCACCAAAAACTAGAAGAGGCAAGAAGGAGTCTTTGGACACTCCCTAGAGCCTTTGGAGGGAGTATGTGGGCAACTTGACTGGGGACATCTGGCCTCCACAGCAGTGGGAGAATAATTTTTCTTTTTTTTAAAAAATATTTTATTTATTTATTTGACAGAGAGAGAGAGATCACAAGTAGGCAGAGAGGCAGGCAGAGAGAGAGGGGGGAAGCAGGCTCCCTGCTGAGCAGAGAGCCCCATGAGGGGCTTGATCCCAGGACCCTGAGATCATGACCCGAGCCGAAGGCAGAGGCCTAACCCACTGAGCCACCCAGGTGCCCCGAGAATAATTTTTCTTATTTCAAGTCAGAGTTTGTGGTAATTTGCCATGGGAGCCCTAGAGAATGAATACACCTTCTTTTGTAGGTGAAGAACCCAAAGATGTGTGACATCTCCAAGGTCACAGAGTCAACGGATAGTCAATCTCTTAAGGCACCTTGCCTTTTCCTTCATCCTCTGGAAACATGGAAATCGTTTTCCTCTTCTATTCTCAAAGTTCATGTTGAAATACAATTTTTTCCCCTTGAATTTTGAAGTCCCTATGAAGGGACAATTCAGGCTTTATAAATACTTTGGACTATTAAGTTTTAAAATTAATGTACTGCCTGTTCCTTTGCTTTACCAAAATAGTCTAATAGCTTATTACTTTTGAGAGACGAAGGCTCTCTTTCTAACACTGAAATCACCCTTTCTTTCTTTATTTTGAGCAATTATCTCAAGGTGAGCCAAGTTCTTCTGGGGATATTGGACTTAAAACTGTCCACAAACTAGACTCTTTGAGAAAAAACAGGTTAACTGTGCTTTTGGTTTTGTTTTCTCTTCTTTCTTTCTTTTTTTCTTTCTCTCTCTCTCTCTTTCTCTTTTCTATTTGTTCATTTGAGAGTGAGAGCAAGAGCACAAGCAGAGGGGAGACTCGGAGAGGGAGAAGCAGGCTCCCCGCTGAGCAAGGAATCCATCTGGGGTCTCCATCCCAGGACCCTCAGATCATGACCCACGCTGAAGGCAGATGCTTAACTGACTGAACCACCCAGGCACCCCTCTTTTGGGGGTTTTAACAGACATCAAATCATATGGAGCATACAGGAGTTTTTAATTAATTTATAGTTCTTAACGTTGTTTTGGACCTTGTCTCTGAGAAACTGGTAAAAGCTACGACTCTCTTCCAGAAAATTGCATCTTCTCACAACCTTTGCCCCGACTCTCAGGGTGGGTGTTCACAGCTGCCATATCCTACCCATCCATACCCATCCCATGGGCCCCGACTGTGGAGACTCTCCTCAAATAGCCAGGCTTCCACTTCCCTGCAGTTCACTTTTTCATTTGAGCCACACAGGGCTGAGCAAGGGCAGAATCTGGTCTATGGCGGAAGATTTTCTCTTCAACATGCTAATAACACCCATGGAGGGTCTTAAAAACAACTGTGTTCAGGAGCTGAGTTCTGGTTGAGCAACCTTCAGAAGGCCTCTCCTGAAGACTCTCAAATATTGAGTCAGACCAGTGAGGTGCCCAGCAGAAATTTCAGAGGACAATGGTGGCTTTTTGAAGAGGACTGATTGATTGATCCTCGGTTGGGAGAGGACCTGGGGCCAATAGACTGTCTTCCTGTTATTCCTTGAGGACACCATTCTCTCACTTGCCTCAGGGCCTCAGCACACTCTCCCCCTTTGTCAGCCATGTTCATCCCGCCTCTTCCGCCCAGTACCCTCTACCTGTTCTCAGGTCTCTGGTTAGACCCAACTTCCTCTGGGACACTGTGGTTCCCCAAGGTCAGAGTGAGGAGCCCTTCCTCCGTGGCCCCATTGGCTCTAAATTCCCCCATTGCGGTCTTTGTCCCATCGTTGTAATCGGTGCTTTCCTCGTCTGTATCTCTACTGGATTGTGTGTTCCAGGAAGAGCAGGAGCCAAGTGATTCTTATACTCTGGCCTATTTCCAACAGTGTCGGGAAAACAGAGCGTGACGGGGACAAAATAAATGAATAACTGGCTGGTTCAGTGCAGGCATTACTGATATTTTCGACTTGATAATTCTTGGCGATGGTGGGCTGTCCTGGGCGTTGTGGGACATTCAGCGGCATCCCTGGCTTCGTCCCACCAGATGCCAGTGGCTCCCCCGACCCAATTGTGACAAATAAACATGTCTCCAGACACTGCCCAGTGATCCTGGGAGGCAAAATCTCCCTGGTAGAAATACCACTGCTTTGATGGATGAATGCTGACCTTGGTGTCACCTCGCCCATCTTGCGTTTGTCAAGGGGTGAGAATACAGTTTATCAGTTAATGCTGATGGAGTGCTCAGTGTATGCTCCTGACATGGGCGGCTGATCTCTAGAGGATCCTCAGAAGAGGGGAAAAAATGCCACTACGCGTTTGCAGAGAGTGGTTAAGTCCTTTAATGGTCTATTACGACACGAGAGGGAGCTCTGAGTGCCGAGGATAACCAGGCTCTCCTGGAAAGGGTGACTGATGCTCTTCTTCAGGGAGGAGCTCTGGCTTAGACCCTTGGTTATGCCATTGGGTTAGGACAGCTGAACCAGGATCTTGGACTTAGATTTTTAGATACTGAATCTGCTATGAAAAGTCCATGTGTGTGTGTGTGTGTGTGTGTGTGTGTGTGTGTGTGGTTTCCCTCTCAGAAATACAGATAAGAGGGAAAAACAATTAAAAACTCACTTACGCTCCATAAATAAGTCATAAGCTATAGGAATGGATCGTCCCAGTTTCTACGGCAGTGGCCTGGTGGGAGCAGGGACTGAGGAGCTGACATGTGGCTCTGGGCTTTCCCCAGATCATCAACACATCAACTGTCAGACTTTAAGTTCATTACAGATTGTCTCCTCCTTTGCCTCCAACCTGAGTCCATGACCCTGGAACCTGGGAAATTATAGGACATTTTTGTGAAACAACTTGGTGTGTGTGTACGTGCGTGTGTGCATGTGAGAGTCCATAGCTTTCATACTTTCAAAGGCGTCTAAACCCTCCAAATGTTAAGAACCATTAGTCCAATCTCCTCATTGTGGAGCTGAAGACCTGAGGCTCAAGGTTAAGAGGCTCTTTCACATTCCTGCGGCCGTCACGTGGCAGAGCCAGGACACGCACTCCGTGGCTCCCTCTGCCTTTGGGCCCAGGAGGGTGATGCTGTGATTGGGACCCGGCCCTCGGGGCAGTGAGGTCTGGTCTGAGGCCAGTGAGGCTGGCTTATAGGGGTAGGAGGGTGCTTTGCCAGTATTGTTACCAAATAAAATAGGAGATGCCTAGTTAAATCTGAATCTCAGATAAATGAATACTTTTACTGTATAAGTACATCCCACATGTTATGGGGGATATACTTACACTTAAAAGATAGTCCGTTTACCTGAAATTCAAATTTAACCAAACATCCTGTTCTGGGTTTTTGTTGTTTTTGCTCAGTCTGGCAACCCCAACTGCCAGGGACAGCCTGGCAGGCTTTGGCTTGGGAAGCAAACACCTGAGAACCAGCCAATGGGTATTAATGACTCAGTGATTGACACTCAGACTTCCTCTGGCTCTGCTTTCGGCAAAGGCCAGAGGCTCTGGGCCCGTAGGAGACAACCAGCTGATAAGACCTGCTTGGTTCTTTGTGACTTCAGAAAGCCAGGAGTCCTCGAACACTACAGACATCCTATATGCGTGCTGCCTCTTAGAAAAGAACATTTCACAGGTCCGTGAAGAGTAAAGATCAAATTTATTTAATACAAAACCTTGCAGCTGTGTCACTGAGGCGGCTGGGGGAAATGGGTTCAGTTAGGTCTCTGCTCCCTAGTGAAATCCCACCACAAAATGGTCGCAGCTACTCGTCCACCCACTCAAGACACCATCAGAAACATCTTAAGACCTCAGGAGACCATTTCTTTAGCAAGGAATAAATTAAAAAAAAAATTAGTAAGAAAAATATGTATTTCGTTTTTCTATTAAAAACAGTATCTGCTGTAGGCCAACATCCTCCTGTCTTGCTGCCTTCAGCATGGTAGAGGAAAAGAAAGAAAAGGTATAGAAAATCATCTTAAGAACATCTGTGCTCGGTCCAGTGTCGTTTTCTATTTTGTGCATTGCCCGGAATGAACCTGAGCTTCAAGTTGGCATCTCAAAGCGGACACTCCCAGACAGCGTTGGTTTCGCGTTTGTGGCAGGCGAGGTCACGGAGGGAACAGGGTGCCGCTGTCTGGTCGGTGCCGTGGACCTTACAAGGAGCGAGGACTACCCAGAACCACAGGCCTTTGAAGGACCAAAGGCAAAGAGAAAAATTAGCCCCTAAGCCAGGCCATTCGCTAGGAAGTGATCGACAGCAAAACAAAAATGGTTTGTGTGTGTGAAGATACTTGGAAAAGTTCTTTATCTCTGTATGAGATAAAATATTCAAGTTTCAAAATATCCCAATAGGCTGTTGACCCTGAACGTCCTTCTGCTGCTCTCCACTCCTGAGGGTGCTCCAACTTGGTGAGAGGGGGGCTGGGTGGGAATTCACCAGCCCCTCTGGATCCCTCTGTGCCCCACATAAAGGTCTTAGGAGGGATGAAGAACTGGTGACTTGGCCTGAGGAACTGCTATGTCCGGTGGGAGCAGGGCAGGATCATAAGGAAGCGCACAGAGCTCTTGGAATACGGGAATCATCTGCTCTTCTTGGAATGTGGGTGTCCCCCCGCGGAGGAGTGTCTGCTCCTGCAGTCCTAAGTTCCATCAAGCGAGCCTTCCGTTCTCTGCAGAGACAAGAGAGAAGAAGACGAGCTACGGTCACACCCTTCAGGACTGAAGATGTGCCTGGTGGAAAGAGATGCAAAACTCCAGACAGCCCTTCACAAAGGAGCTCCAAAGCAGTGCTGTCTTCGGCAGGACCTCCACCCTGTGGGGCGGCCCCTGGCCACACTTGCTCTTCCCTTCTGTCCTCGCCAGCTCTGTAAGCCTGCAGCCTGTCCTCCCTGGAGACACCGCAGAGCAGAAGGTCTACCTGCTCTGTCAAGGACCCGCTGTGCCCCAGGGCTATGTCTGGGGGTGTCACCCTTACCCACGGAGCAAGACTAGGACGGTTATGAGAGACCCAGCTTCTTGCTCCAGCCCTGCCTCTAGGTCTGTGGTTTTAGTTGAAAAGTTGAAGGGCTTCAATGTGGATAAAGGCTGAAGACATGATGCTGCTAAGGGAAAGAAGCCAGACACAAAAGGAACAAATAAGGGTTCCACTTCCACGAGGTACCCAGAGCAGTCAAACTGAGATGAAAAGGAAAACTCTGGTTTCCAGGGGCCCCTGGGTGGCTCAGTGGGTTAAAGCCTCTGCCTTCGGCTCAGGTCATGATCCCAAGGTTCTGGGATCGAGCCCCGCATCCCGCTCTCTGCTCAGTGGGGAGCCTGCTTCCTCCTCTCTCTCTGTCTGCCTCTCTGGCTACTTGTGACCTCTCTCTGTCAAGTAAATAAATAAAGTCTTTAAAAAACAAAACAAAAAAACAAAAAACTCTGGTTTCCAGGGGAAATGGGGAGGTAATGTTGAACAGGCAGACTCTTGGTTTGGAATGATGAGAAAGTTCTGTGGATGGAGGGTGGTCACGTCTGCACGGCCACGGGAATGTACTTCATGTCACCGAACTGGACACTTAAAAATGGCTAAAGTGGTCAATTTTGTTGTGTATGTTTTGCATCATCAAGTTAAAAAAAAAAGATTCCATCTTGTATTCGCTGATTGCTTTGTATGGGATTTTTGATACCTGCTCATCCGCCAGGGACTGGACCCACCTCCGACCCTGTTATCTGTACTGAGGATGCACGAGTTTTATACCCTGCCCATCACGGTGGTGTGGCCCCGTGGAAGATTTCCCAGCGATCCACAGGAGCTCACTGGGGACTCACAGACGGCATCATGGACAGAGCCTCCAAGGTGGGTCAGATTTGGACGAATGCATGTGGCAAGGGGGCGAGCGGATGGGGAGTGCTGCAGTAGAGGGGCCCTGGGCCCCAAAGGGCAGGCAGCAAAGGAAGCCCCGACTCTGGCTCCTCTGGGAGCAGAGGGCGCCCTGCCGCGGAGGGACCTCAGGGAGGCCAGTGTTGGGGCAATTGTGAGGATTAGCTAGGTCTTGGGAGCCCCGTGGCCAGGCTGGTGGGTTCCTGGAGCTGGGGGCTGAGGTCGAGTCCCCCTTTTGTTCTGGCCCTGCCACGTCAGAACAGGATGCAGGTCCAAGGAGCTCCAGCTGGCAGGCCCAGGCTCTGCCTCCTCCTTTGCCAGCAGAGAGCCTGGCAAGCCGGCCAAGAGAGAGGTGTTGGCCCCAGGGGGCTGGAGGCCTGCCAGCCTTTGGCAGCTCCTTTCACTTCATTTCTTCCGCTTTGCCCACAGGGGTGACCCTGGTGTCCAGCCTTCCTGCAGGCCCCAGACCAAGCCCCTCCCTAGACGCCTCCATTCTCCTTCTCCAGGCGAGGCAAGGACTGCGGATGGAAAGGGCTGGGCCACCGGCCACAGGACCTTGAAGTAAAGGTTAACACGCTCACATCCCAGACCTATCCGTCCTGGTGCTTCAGTCAGCGGCCAGCCGTCAACCACCCAAGTACAGCCCTGAAATCGCCCCCCTTCTGTCCAGAACATGGTGTGGATGCTCTCAAAGGTCATTTTGCTTCTAACACCTCTGGGATTTCTACTTCCTGCTTCTACAATGTGCCCCTTATAGAGCGATTGCAATAAACCAGGTCTGTGCTAGACCCTCATTTAATCCTTGCAATGGCCAGGTTGGGGGGGGGGCGTCGTTTTTACCTCCAGTTTACAGATGAAGAAACCAAGGCCTCAAAAGGTTAAGAAATCTGCCCAAAGTGACATGGCTAGTGAATAGCTTATCAGGGAAAGGTTAGGTTTGGGGGGTTGGGAGGGGGTCTCCGGTTTCTTAAGTCAAAGCCTCGCTTTGGTTGAATCCTGTGAAGAGGCATTTCAGGGCTAAGGGATGTAAATCCCCCATCCATACCTCATACTGCCAGAGTGATGAAAAGGACTTTATTTGTTTTTTTTTAAAGATTTTTAAAAATTTACTTGTTTGACAGAGAGAGAGAGAGAGAGAGAGATCACAAGTAGGCAGAGAGGCAGGCAGAGAGAGAGAAAGGGAAGCAGGCTCCCCGCTGAGCAGAGAGCCCGATGCGGGACTTGATCCCAGGACCCTGAGATCATGACCTGAGCCGAAGGCAGAGGCTTTAACCCACTGAGCCACCCAGGCGCCCCAGAAAAGGTCTTTAAAGAGATAACCAAGCTGCATTTACATGGGCGTTTGTAAAATATCTCATTTTGCCTTTAAGACCCTTTTAATTGGGTGGCCGGTAGTGTTTTTTGTTGGTCTCACCATCAACATTTTACAGATTGGGAAGCTTTGAGGAGGACAGGATCACCCCAAAGACGGCTGGAGGACTGGCCCTCGTAGTCCAGTTCCCACCACGGCCCAGGGGCCGGCCGGCTCCCCGGAGGGAAGGAGGCCACTTGTGACCGGGAGCCTCCTTTTTGCAATAAGAAAGCGAGGCTGCTGCAAGATCCCGAGCCCCAGGAAGGTCCAGATTCACCCCTTCCGTTCAAGTACAAGGTGTTCTCTTTCTCATTATCTGTCTGCCTGGGCCACAAACACAATTTATAAACAAGGCAAAAATGGCAGAGGAAAAATGAAGTCAGAATGTGCCATTGAAGCAAGTCGAACAATACTAAATTAGTATTTGGCTAAGTGGCTATCTCATTGTTAAGATATTTCCTCCAATGTGTTTTCAGAAGCAACGGCCATTAAACAACTGGGAATGATCGCCAGGTTTGATTTCAGGAAGGAAATCCCCTCCCATTTCCCTGCTGGGCAATTCAATTAATTTTCTCCTGACCCTCACCAGCTGATTATTAGCAAAACTATACCTGCTGCTTTTATAAACAAAATGCATTCGCTTAAAGATTTCAAATCTCTCTCCCAAGGGCTGGGCACCCCAGAGCTCCCCACAAAAGGCTTTACGGTTTGGGGTGGGGCAGGCTGGGTTGCCAGTGAGCTCTCAGGAGCATCCTGGGAGCAGACTGCAAGACCCACGGGCCAACTTCTGGGGGAAAGGAAAGTTCTATCTGTCCTGGAGTTCAGAGCCTTTGTCCAGAGAGACCTTTTGGATCAAAGACAAAGTAAATAAGTCGGTCCCGCAGATCCAGCAGACCTGCCTTGAATGGTGATGTCACTTCTTCGAGGGAGTCTGCAGATCCGACCTAGGTTCTAGTCCTGGCCCTGTTATGACCTAGCTGGCTGACCCGGGCCGGGCTGTTATGCCCATTCAGCCTTCAGTTTTCTCACCTATAGATTGGGCCCCCTGCCCTTCCAAAGCAAGTCTCTGGTTTCAGGAGTCTGGGTGGGTTTAAGCTGGAAAAAGACATTCATTTCATTCCTCTTTTCCTCAGATTGATAGCTTTCCTCCATGAAAAGAATGTCAGTGGTTTCCTGCCCAGCAAAGGCATAAGGAGTTCCCTATTTTATAAGAATTCAGACTCCAGCAAAACAAAGGAAGCCAGGGGGCCCATTGGAAGGTGACCAGCAATTTTGCATAGAGTTCTTCCCAGACCTTAAAGAAGCAGTTCCTTGTTTCTCAAGGTACTAGAGGCCCAGTGAGTTAACCCCCGCACTGCTGCATAGTTGGTACGGAGGTCAGGAGTGGGAAGACAGGAGAAGACAGGTCTTGGCAAAATTTGAACTTGGATTTCTACATTTTTAAAAAACATTTCCATCTGCCAAGTAGCAGCTTCCTAAATCCTCAACTTCCTACAGGGTGAAACCTTGTACATAATGAGGCGTTGGAATCCTTTGCATGTAAACCCTAACTGACCTCTTCCTAGCACTTCCTAGCACTTGCCCCCCACACCCTTTCTCCTCCCATTCTGAGCTGCTTGGCAACTATAGTGAGACTCATTCCTCACGGCCCATACCAACAACCCCTTCCTTGGGGAGGAGACCCCTAACCAGGCCAGTCTCTCTTCTGCATTTCCATAGCATCTGGTGAGTTATGATCCTCATCAGTGTTAACTTATCTAATTCCTTCATTGGGTCAAGGACCTTGAGATCAGAGGGCCTGGTGTATTGGGGTGACTGGCGTAGGTTCTCAGACTTCAAAGTTTAAATAAGCTGTTGGATCCTCTCCTCCTCAAGCAGACTCTCCCCCACCCCTACCCCCCAGTCTGCCTCACTTCCAAAACCTGAAGCTGGACTAGGAGGAAATGTGCACTCTACTCACGGGCAGCTAGGGCATGCCCTAGGTTCCCAGTCCTACGGTGGTGGTGATGGATGGGGGGTATCTCTTCACAGGAGGGCTGAGATATAATGTTGGAACCTTGGGAGAGAGTATTTGAAACCACAGCAGGCCCAGAGCACCCTGTCAGCCAGATGACCAAGCCTTCCCTGTCCCAGGCTAGTTGTGACGTGTCTGGGGCTCCTGGTCTAAAACAGACAAGGCTGGTGTAGGGGTGTAACTAGTGGGAACATAGAATCTGGGTGAGTTTGGAAATATTACAGTGTTCACTGGACTATTTAAAAAAAAGTTAATGAAAGTGTACTTACAGAATATCTGTTTTCCATGAAATCTGCAAAACAAAGGATAACATGGAGGTGAGAATATACAGAGTGCCTTAGGCTCCCTCCCCTCAAATCTCAGGAACTCCAAGGTGAAAGGAGGGGGGTGGGATGCAGAAGGAGAGGCCCAGAGTCATAGGCTTTCTAGGTCCTTAGCCAGATGGCTGGATGGCTCATTTGCCCACAGACAGCTTCCTCTGGACCCTGTAGCCCCATGTGACAAGCACATAAAATCCTTGGCAACTCACTAGACCTTGAAAACAATTTAAAGATTTTCTTTGATTTTTTTAAGCAATCTTTCCACCCATGGTGGGGCTTAAACATGACCTGAGATTAAGAGTCACACATGTCACACACACCTGTCAGGGCACTGAGTCAGACAGGTGCCCCGTAAGTAGGTTTTTGTTTGTTTGTTTTTTAAATTAGTACCACATGTTATTTCAGGAAAAAAAAAAAAACCTGAAAATTACAGGGAAGTAAAAAGTAGCAGATAAACATGATCTCTGGTTCTACTCTTCAAACCGTGTTGACACTTTTGTCTTCCAGTGATTTTCTGCTCTCCAGAGGTTCCCCCCCACCGAGTTCTGATATATAATACAGGCCATTTCATAGCCTATCTTTCTTACATAACACGATTTCACGAACATTCTCTGGCACCTTCTTAAACATAATTGGGAGTAGCTGCGTAATTATCATTAAATAGATGTGCAACTGTTTACTTATCCAGTTCCTTATTGTAAAAATTTAGGTTCTTTCCAAGTTTTTGCTATCTTATTTTTTTTTAATTTTTTTTTTTAAAGATTTTATTATTTATTTGTCAGAGAGAGAGGGAGAGAAAGCGAGCACAGGCAGACAGAAAGGCAGGCAGAGGCAGAGGGAGAAGCAGGCTCCCCGCCGAGCAAGGAGCCCGATGCGGGACTCGATCCCAGGACGCTAGGATCATGACCTGAGCCGAAGGCAGCCGCCCAACCAACTGAGCCACCCAGGTGTCCCCAAGTTTTTGCTATTTTAAATAATGCTGCCATATCCTCTTCGGGAATAAAGCTATTTCCATATTTCCTATAGTTTGTCCATTCCCAGGAGTGGGATCAAGGTATAAACATTGCCTATCGCTCTTGGGATACATGGCCCAAGGTCTGTCTCAACACCGTGTTCTTGCCAGAGTGCGGTGGGGGGAACCAGCAGCCCCGGCCAGGCTGCGGTGCTGAAGATGGGCCTGGCCAGATGTCAGGAAAATCAGAGTGAGGTAAAGAAAGGCAAAGGAGCGCAGAAGATATTATGGTGAGAGTGAGCCATGCCCGCCTATTAGTTAGAGATGGTTTTCACTACCACAAGCAAGAGAGGGCTGTGGTTTGCCCCTTTGGAAAGGATCAGGCCGCCCACTAATAGCAGTTTCTAAATGAACAGGGGCCCAAATGGTTGGGGCTGATTCCCCAAACAACCCCCACGGCACAAACCTGGAGACAGAGAAACTATGGGGACTTCCTGTCTGGGGAAGGGAGGAGATGTGGGGATGGGGGATGGTTGCCATTCCTGAAGGTGGCAGAGGTAATCGCAGGAAGGTCATCACCCACCCGCTCCGAGTCCTCAGTATCATAGACGGTCATGCTCCAAGAGGCCTCAGTTTCTGCTCTGCTGTCCAACCTTGAACCCAGTCCCTTCAGAGTCTGGGGAAGTCTCAGGGCCCACCTGTCACAACGGGAGTCACAACCCTTCTGTTTCTTTCTCTAATTTAAAAATATCCTGTTTCCAAAAGTCCACTTCCCCCTCCAACCCTGTCTTATCACAGCTCTATTGTGCGTCCCCTTGAGAGGGAACAGGGCCAGAAGTTCCTAAGGGGCCCCCTTCTGTCCTGGCTGGGCCAGAGGCAGACGTCAACGGCCAAATGGATGAATCAGCCTGACCGCGAAGTCAAGCCATTGTATAAACTTCCACGCATTGAGTGAGGCCTGGGCAGTACTCCCACCTCCAACCCAAACCTGACCTGGAAGGACCCAAAGGACCCCATGCTTCCCACTCCCCCTTAGCCCCAGTGGCTCTGCAATCAGACACAAGAAAGAAAGAGTCTTAGGCTATTTCTTAAAGCAATATGAATATAAAATTCTAAAACTTCAGATATGCTGGTAAATACTGAAGGAACTCTAGGTTTATGCACACTTGTAGTTTCTGCTTCTTTTCAGTAATAGAGCAATCACCACAAAAAGAAAATCTGGTGCGGGCGCCTGGGTGGCTTAGTCAGTTAAGCTAAGTGTCTGCCTTCAGCTCAGGTTGAGATCCCGGAGTCCTGGGATCGAGGCCCGTGTCAGGCTCCCTGCTCTAGGGGCGTCTGCTTCTCCCTCTCTCTCTGCCCCTCCCCCTGCTCATGCTCTCTCTCTCTCTCTCTCCCCTCTCAAATAAGTAAATAAAATCTTAAAAAGAATAGGAACTGGTGGGTAGTACCATTTTTTTTTTCAAAGTACTTCTTTACCCGCTTGGATTCTGAAGTGGGAAACAGCAACCTGGGGCAGGTTTGGCAGTGACCACTGGCCTGATTGGCTCTGGACCCCACAGGATGGGTGGGGACTGACCCCCAAGTGCTCTTCTCTCCCTCCCAGAGGGCTGGAACAGAAAGGCCCTCTGCTCTATAATTCTTTCTTGATGAGAGCCACTCTTAGTATAGTAAATTTCTACCCCATTTGGAAACATCTGAAACACCAGGAAAAGCCAGAGCAGAAGGCGAAGGCCAAGTGAGCAGATACTGGGATGGGAAGGTACAAGTTAGTGTCCCATCTAAAAGGCATAAGTTAATGTCTGAAGAGGGACTCGGCATCTCTTCCCAGGGCCAGGAGCTGCCAGGTGGGATGTGCTCAGGACACCTTCCGAGATGGACCCAGGCATCTAGAGAGGAAAACCAGCTTTCCTGTTGGAAGACTCACAGGAGGTAAGCTCTTATAAGCCAGGGTTTTTTAACACTGGCATTATTCACATTCTGGGCTGGAACATTCTTTTCTGAGTTTACTTATTATTTTTTGGGTAAGATTTTATTTATTTATTTGACAGAGAGAGAGAGAGATCACAAGTAGGCAGAGAGGCGGGCAGAGGGAGAGGGGGAAGCAGGCTCCCTACTCAGCAGAGAGCCCGATGCGGGGCTCCATCCCAGGACCCTGAGACCATGACCTGAGCCGAAGGCAGAGGCTTAACCCACTGAGCCACCCAGGCGCCCTTACTTATTATTTTTTAATAGTCTCTACTAAATGTGAGGCTCAAACTCATGACCCTGAGATCAACAGTCTCCTGCTCCTCCAACTGAGCAAGCCAGGTGCCCTTGGGCTGGATCATTCTTTGCTCTCGGGGAATGTCCCGTCCACTGTAAGATGTTTAGCAGATTCCCGGCCTCCACACATTAGATGCGATAGTACCCCTTCTACCCTCCGCCCCCTGCCCAAATTATGACAACCAAAAATGTCTTCTGCCTCGAGAACCAGGGCTCCCATCTGTGGAAATGTCATCCTAGACCCGATTTCTTTCATAGGGAAGAACTTGACTGTGTTTCTGATTGTAGGAAACCACTTCACTCTTCAGTTTTAAAATCAGGGCAAATATACATGAGTAGGTTTAGCTTTGAGGTGAGCAGCAAGCCGTTTTATGAAGTGCCTTTAGAATGAGCAGGAGCACTAGAAAATGTCGGGCACTGATTCAGAGTAAAGAAACAAATTTTCCTCTTAGCCAGAAACAGCAGTTTGCATGAGGCTCAGCCAGGCTGAGAGTGAGGTTGTGGAGAAAGTCAGAGGCAGTCACGCCTTCATGGAGAGGCTCCCTGCCCAGCCCCGCTGTGATGTCTCCCTTTTAGGTCTTGTCACGAGAAGAGCAAGAGAGGAAAGGAAAATCAAGCATTTCCCTGGATTAGTCAGAGGAGGAGGAAGCTGACAGCAGGTGAACAAAGAGGTTTTCGGAAGGTGGTGTTTGGGGGGGAAATGGGGGGCTCTTGAGGCCAAGTCACCCTGTACCTCCGAGCACCAAAGCTACGAACGAGCCCCCTGGGACGGCAGCGCCATCTAAATCGAGAGAACTCAGATGCGTGACACATGAGAGTGTCAGAACTGCAGTAACAATTGGTTCCAGTTACTATACCCTGTATGACTTTCTTTAAGCACTCACTTCTTGGACTACCTACATTACTGCTTAATAAGAGACATAAAAACAGACTTCGTTCCTGTTTCTGGAAAGTCAGGTCCGATGCTGTAACCAGAGCCACCGTAGCTGACTGGGATTTGCAAACCTGACCTCAGGCAAATCGTTGGAGAAAGAATAAGTACTTAAAAAAAAAAAAAAAAACAAACCCAAATGCTATCCTTGCAGATCCAAATTATGAGAAATTATCTGTGTGGTCTCCATTAGCTAAGCCTGCCCATGGTTATGTAGATGCAGAAGCTGTTTCTCAACCCCGTTCTGGCTCTTTTCCAGATCTTGCTTTCCCTTCTCCTTAGGCTTCTCTCAGTGGGGTTTCTTTTTTTTTTTTTTTTAAAGATTTTATTTATTTATTTGACAGAGAGATCACAAGTAGGCAGAGAGGCAGACAGAGAGAGAGGGAAGCAGGCTTCCTGCTGAGCAGAGAGCCCGATGCGGGGCTCGATCCCTGGACCCTGGGATCATGACCTGAGCTGAAGACAGAGGCTTAACCCACTGAGCTACCCAGGCGCCCCTCAGTGGGGTTTCTTTCAGAAATAAATTTCCTAATACTGAGAACCCCTCTCCTTCTTTCCCTAACATGTTGTAATGAATCACCTAAGAGTTGGAGAGGGAAGAACTGTAAGATCAGGGGTTTCCTTGCCCTGGACTGAGTTAATGGCTGGGACAAGATGTTAGCTTAGCTCTTTGTCAATGAAATAGTAGGTTCCCAGCAGAAGAGCAGACCTAACCACCACGACCCAGCAGGGGACACTGGGTTGGAAGAGATGTCCTCTCCTCCCCATTTTACCCCCTACAGTACCCACTACTCCTACCCACCTGCCCACTACAGCTCTTAGCCCCAGCACTCACTCCTGAGAACACTGAGTGTTCTGCAGCAGTCCCACATGAGCGAGGGATGTTTTATTGAAAATGAGAAAAGTAACACCTGAGGGAGAAATGAGGGGCGGGAGCCAAGTCATACAACTGGATAAGGGCAGGGCTGAAAATCAACCCCAAGCCTCTATCTCCCACTTAGGGTGTTCCCCGCAGGATTAGAGTGCAAAGAACCATCCAGGTGGACGCCAGCCAACACAAACACGACAGAAGCACAGTGAGTTGGGCCCGGAGATCCATGACTTAATTCAGATTTGAAGGAAAAACTCAGGCTTAGGTGCAAATACGTATAGGGTCTTGGAATCAAGGGTGAGTAAAGGATTGGGATTGGCTCCAAGGGACCTAAAAAGTAACTCTTAGCAGTTACTTAGAACCAACATGTTCAGGGGAATGGTTCCGGATGGACAGACGGACCAAAGCATAGACGAATGACCATTACTTCCAAACGCTAGGACCGAGACTCTCCAAACGTTCTGACTGGAAGGCAACTTAAGATCATCCATCCAACTACCTCATTTAACATAAAAACGCTGAGCTTAGTCACATTCAGGGACGTGCAAAGGAGAATGGTTGTGGCCAGGGGCTGGGAGAGTCACGAGTTATTGTTTACTGGGTATGAAGTTTCACTCTGGGAAGATGGAAACGTTCTGGAGATGGATGGTGATGATGGTTGTAGGATTGTGTGAATGTATTTAATGCCACTGAAATGTACACTTAAAAGTGATTAAAATGCCAAATGTGATGTATGTTTTGTCACAGTTAAAACTCCCACACAGACAAGGCTGAGCTTAGAGCCGAAAGCCACGATTGCCAAGAACTTGGCTCCTCCCCCAGCCTCCAGATGACCGCCAGCCCTCAGCCAGCCGCCCAGCAACCCTCTCCCCAGGGCGCTGGTCCTACCCAGAGCCCCGCCCTGGGGCTGCTCCTTGGTGGCAGGCCTGCCCGATGCCCTTTAGCTTATCTAGAGGAGCAGTTTTCCTTTGTATCACTCAGGGGAAAAAAGGGGGTTTAAGAGCCAGAACTACGCCCTGTGAGCCATTTCCCAAAATAGCCAGCCCTGAAGTGCGGCTAGTTGGAAGGTGGCGAGGACTGAGAAATTAAGGTGGGAAGGAAAAAAATCTAGGAAGGAAAGGTTAGAGAAGACGTAGCTCTGCATGCAGCCTGCTCACTGACCTGTCCGGACACCCACCCTCACGAGGTCCCTTATTTTATTAGGTGTCACCCTTCTCCCCCCCCCCCCACATCTACACCCGCACCCTTGCACCCGTGTTGGAGGATTCTCTCTGCTTGCCAACCCTGAGGGATCCTTCCAAGACTGCTGAGGAGTGGGAAAGACTCCAAGACCCCACCTTGTCAAACAAGAAGCACTTGAGTGGCATCACCTGAAGGGAACCTGGAAACATCTAGGAGAGTCTTCTAGAAGTGTGGTCCCCAGACCAATAGCCAGATATGTGAGAATCTGTGAGGAATGCAAAGTAGCCTCACTCCAGACCTACTGAATCCAAAATTCAGGGGGCTGGTTGCCGCACCGTCTGTGTTTTAACAGACCTGGGGAACACTCCATCTAGATCGGGCATCTGCCCCTCATCTCACAGAGGTGGTGACCAGGGTCCCTAGAGTTTCCACGACTCAGCCAGGGTCACCCAGACCATACCGGCTGTCACTCTTAACAGAGGCGACTCCTCTAGGGAGACCGGTGATGATGGGAAGCCGACCAGAGAGCTGGAAAACACACAGCACGTGGTCCATCGGTTTGGCGGTGTGGAGAGATGTGAGGAGCCGCGCTCTGCAGCCGGCCTCCCTGCCTCCGACTCCCTGCTCTGCCAACCACTGGCCTTGGGATCTGCTCTGGGACAAATTATTTAACCTCTGGGCCCATTTCCCCATCTGCAGAACAGGAAGAGTCGTAGAGCTCCCGCCACCCCAAGCTGGTTTTGAGGCCTGCGCATAGAGTAGCATATGACGGTAAGAGGAAAGGAAAGGGAAGAGAATTGACCCGAGGCTGCCAGCCTCTGCCTGCCCCCCACCCCCATCTCCCTGGGGAGCAGCAGCCCAGCAGGAAATGTTCCAGAACAGCAACTCCTGAGGCTTCCAGGACGGAGCCTCTTCAGTGAGGGGCCAGCAGGGACTTCCAAAGCAGCACCGGGGATTTGACCACAAGACCAGGGCTCTCTCTATAACCCCCAAACGCTGGGCAGGAGCTGGCTGCCGGGTCGGAGACCAGATTACAGAGGTGCCCAAGGCCCCGCCGACTCCTGACAGCCCAGATTGGGCAGGAGGAGCGCCCTGGCCGGGAATCAGGACACGGCTCTAGTCTCTGCCTGGGCTCAAGTTTCTCTGGCATCTTTCAGCTAAAAGGGCTTGGATGCTCACTGTAGGACAGGGATACTATGAGGACTGGTGCTTGGGGTAATTTGCACCATCTCCCCCCTTCTCTCATTTAATCTCAGTGGAAGAAACTGGAGTCTCAGAGGGGTTAGACATCTTGGTCAAAGACACAGCTGCCAAGTGGCCGCACGGGGACTGGGGATGGGGACTGGGGCTCAGATGTCTGTCAGCAAAATAGGGCCCTTCACCACCCTGAATCCCTATAGGGTCGGGTCCTGCGGTCCATTCCTGCCTTAGGTCAGAGGGAGCAGTAGGGTTCCCACAGCGGGGGACTGAGGACTCAGGCCTGGAGAACCAGCCTGGGGCCCCTGAGGGAACCCATCTGAACAGCGGCCCTAAAGCAGGGGTAGAAAATCACAATAGGCCTCCTCCAAACATGCCACATCAGCATAGGGTTATTTTGAGCTGAAGGCAAATGACAGTCAACGGATGCAGAAAGCACCTACAAAAAATTTTTATTGTTCTTGGTTAACTTCCTATATAAGCCCCCACTTCTAACCACTCTGCAGTTTCCCATCACTTGGTTTTTCTCCTGTTAACCTGTCTTTTGCCAGCCTAATTTGCGGGGCACCTAACACACACCCTTCGGGGTGCACACTGGGGGTAGCCTTTTCCAGCGGTAAAGGGCCTCCAGCAGCAGGCTCAGGCCACAGCAGACTGCAGGCTTCCCGCAGGTCTCCTGTGGGGGGAAGCGCTCTGGGGGCAACCCCTGTCGGCTCCACAATCCACAGCTTCCTTTCCCCGAAACCAAAGGCAATGCAGTTCCCTGATCTGTGATCAGGAGCATGGAAATCCACCTCCAGGGCAGGCCATTGTGGGGACCTGCTTCCTGTGCGAACTTGGGCAAGTGTTTCAACTGCTCTGTGCCTCAGTATCCTCATCTGTAAAATGGGACTAACTGTGAGGATTCAAAGAGATATTCCAACACAGTAAGCGCTCCGTCCTCCTTGTATAACCAAAGTAATTAAATGTGAACGATCTCAGGGACCTTGAGGAGAGCAGAAGGGGTGTTTTCATACAATTGGGTGAACCCTACTGGAGCTCTAGCTTTTTGTTACACTGGAAGAACAGAGAAGGTCTATTTATTTTTCAATTTGCATTTTGCTGGCTCTGAACATATTGAGATTGCAAAATGAGACACTGAAATCGAAAATTGCCCCCGGAGATGCTTTCTGAAAGTTGGTCAGTGTCAAGTTCCTCAAGGGGTTGAGTTTCTGCTCTACCCATGAAAATACCATTAAAAAAACATATTCACTAAAGGGAGATTCCTCTTTCAGATAAAAAGGGGGTCTCCTGTGGTTAAGACAGTGCTTCTCCAATGTTAGCAATTGTCAACAGTATCTAGAAGCCTGTTAGGAGTTCAGATTCTGAAGATTCTGATTCTCGCAGGTCTGGACTCGCCCTGAGACCGCCACAGCCGTGGGTCTGCGGACCCTGCTCAGAGTAGCTGGGCTGTCCCGAAGCTTCCTGGCCAGTTGTAATGCTCCTCAGATAATCCACTTAAATACAGGTCTGAGGCAAGATATCCACATAGTGACTATTTCCCCCAGAATTATGCCTTTTGGCCTGTGACTTATTTTCAGAATTGAAAAAGGAGTCTTTGTGTTCCATTCATTTCCCCAGAATGGGATAGAATAATGATACAAAAATGATACTGCTGGGAGCTTCCCCAGCTCCATGTCTGCTTGGGTACCATGTTCAGTCCTGGGGGAAGATCTTCATGGGGGAAGTGGTGGAGACGGGGACTGAATTGGGGTCTGTCACCAGAGAAAGGGAGAATGGAAGGAGCGGATCTACACCCCCCCACCCACCCCCAGGCAGTGTGTTCTTATAGAGACTGAGCTCCCCAACGTCTTGAAAGCAAAGCACTGACTTTGTCTACGAATTCTGGGTGCCCATCATGCACCAGGGCCCGTGGGGGTGGGGCGGGGGGCGGAGAGGGCAGATGAGATGCCCTGGCTGGCACCTGAACATGGGTGGAGCCACGCTGCTTCTCCTGGGGTCCCGTGAGCCCACAGTGGTGCCAGGACACACTCCAGCCCAGATGCTCCTGAGCTGGGTCTGAACATGTGAAGTTCTATATCCCTGGCATGCAGTAGGCGCTTAATAAGTGTGCATTGACTAAATTACAGCACATGTAACATGTGGCTACGTTTTAGGGGTGGCAGGAGAGAGGCAGCCACCAGCTTCGGTATAAGGGGAGGTACTCCTTTTTGTCTTCCTTTGCTCCTTCTTCTCCTGCCCACTCCCAAGCCCCCATGGATGATTCTGGGGGAACCATCCCTCAGGCTGGGGGAGTCAAGGGCCCTCACTCACCAGGGTTAGCTTTCCGGATTTCACTGTACACCGTCTCTGTGCCCTTGGTTTCCAGACCTGGAAAGTGACCGGGTACAGGTCAACAGCTGCCTCTGGGCACCAGGTCAGCCCACTGCTGAAGCAGGAGAAGGTCCGAGGCTCCCTGCTTACCCACTAACCCCTGACCCCATGAACACCCTTCTCCAGCAGGGGCTGGAGACCTTGTTGCCACAAAGCTCAGGCCACTTCCTGGCTTCAGAAGATCCTGGTCTAACTAGTGGCACCCAGCCTGGAAGGATGAGGTCAACAGGCCAGTAGAGGGGCGGGTCCAGCTGCTCCAGGGGAACCCTGGGCCCGAAGGACCACAGGTGGAGGGGTCCCCAGTATCGGCCTGCAGCCTCCAGCTCGGGGGCCCCACCCCTCCTTCCCTGCCAGGGTGTCCCCGTGTCCAGTCGCTTTCCCGGCCACTCCCAGGGGGCAGGGCTCTGGGCTCCCAATCACCTGAGGCCTGGGTTAGAGCGTGGGCATCATCTGTGACTTTAAGGATCAGCTGGGACCAAGAACCACTTAAAATCTTGCCGGGCCAGCCGATGTCAAATGCCAACACCGGGGCCCCATTCTGGCTCTGACTGGTCTGGGGTGGCCCTGGCACTGGGGTTTTTTAAGAGCTTCCAGGGGATTCTAAGACACAGACCAGGCTGAGATCCTCTGGTGTGGACTCTTTCAGAAGAGCAGACAGAGGACTGACCAGGGTATGCATTACGCCCTGAGGAGACTCAGCGTTTGGGGGACAAAGCACCCATACGGGCATCTGTTTAAGTTCAAGTCTACGTACAGGTTGTATATACACATACTTGTACACACACCATACTGTGTCTACACGCTGCGTACACACACACCCAGTGTGTACACACACAGCACGTACATACACACCCCCCCACAAACCTCAGGAAACAGGACAGGGCCCAGCCACTTCCCCCGCCTCCTCTCACCTGCACGAAAGACCAGGAAGCCTCACTGTGGAAAGGTAGCTTTCTACATGTGGCCAACATTCTCCTTCTACGGATCCGGAAACGAAGCACCCAACAGGGGAAGACGCTTCCTGACCGTCCTCTGTACCAAGTGGCTGTTGTTTTCCTTAGTGGCCGGCAGCTGGCTGGGCCACGCCCGTGGACTCTAACTGCGCCAAGATGCCCTTGACTCACTAGGCTCCAGGGATGCCCCCCGACCCTAAGAGTGTCCCTTCACTGCCGGCACGGCCCATTCTCTTTGGCCCACTCCTCCTCGTCCTCCAAGTCCCAGGACAAGCTTTGTTCCCGCACCGGTTCACACACCCTCACATACCTACCCACTCCCTAACACGCTCACCCCTTCCCTGTGCCCAGGGCAGTTACACAGGACCCCTGTGCTCACACTCAGCACTTTGGGGACACTTGCCCATGACCACACCAATATTATTTGTCCCCAAGACTGTCTCCCTGGTGGACCCAGAGCTCTGGGTGCACCTCTCAGGCCCAGGCCTTGCATGGCTACCTGGAGGCACAGAGGTTTGATAGGACAATGAAGGCACCAGTCAATGTCCTTGCAAGGGTCTCTAGCCCTCTCAAACCCCTGAACTTGAGGAAGGTATTAGTATAACCAGCCTGTTCCCCGAGGTTTTAGATCTTGGTGATCAAAGCCATGGTCCTTCATCAGACACTGAATGGTGAACGGTAGTGGTTCTAGGAGGAAGGCTGGGGGTGGAGGGGCGGTTCAGATCCCCCAGCAGGTGAGTCTGGGACATTTGGAGCGGCCAGGCCCTTGCAGAAGGCTTCATATGACTCCACCAAGACACCAAACAGGAGCTGGTACTCACCAGGGTGGCTGAGCCACCAAGCACCCCTCTGCTAGGACACCTGCATTTTTCTAAGAGGCCAGCAGAGATGCCCACCCCGCTCCCCACACTCCCTCCATGGCACCAGATTTGGGGGTGCACAGGGAGGCTCCAGGGATTTCTGCATCTCCTGGGGATCTGCCACATTCCCAAGGGATTCTGCTCCGTGTTAGGTCTGGGTGAGTCTCGAATTCAGTGTGATCCTAACACCTGCTCTGTGCTGGGCACTGTGGACCAGGAAGGGAGAAGGTGACTTGGACCCAGAGCTTTCAGGAGCCCTGGGCTGTGGAGCAGACAATGCGGGGAGAAACGATGGTATAAGGCGCTGTATACCAGGTGCCCTGGGTCCCTGCCAGCTCGTCCTCAGACCCTGTCCCACAATGGGAGCCAGGCCCAGGGGGAAAGAAAGGAGGGATGGGGTGGGGTGGCCAAGCCTGGGGGTTGGGCACCTTGTAAGATCCATACCCCCCAGGCTTGCTGGTAGACCTCTCTGGTCACCTTGGGGACACTAACACCCTCTGGACTCAAGAGCTACACTTGACCCCCTTCCTTCTTGTAACTGTGGATCAGTCCGGGTGGCAGGGTGGTTTCCACTTCTTGGCCGAGCGGCTATCCTTGCAGCTGCCCCAGCAATTCCTCCTGCTGCCCCCTGTCCTGCCCCCAGTGATGGGCCGGGGCTGGCCGCTCACCTCCACCACCCCTGCCCTGCTCTGCAGCTGCTCACTAATGAGTAACCCACGCCAACAGGCTGTTTGTCTCTGCTGTCAGGCATGTTTCCGGATGGGGCTTTATTTTGGCTTCTGTTTTTCTCTGTTCTCAGAGAAAGAGATGGCTTCAACGTCATGGGGTTTTCCCAGCAATTAGCCTCAGAGCAAACAAGCAACAGACCAGGCTGAACAAGTTCCTTCCCACCCCGCCTCCATCCCCCAGTGATTCCTTGGTCAGCTGCCAGTCGGAGGCAGAGCTGGACGCAGGCCTCATCCCCTCCCCCACCCCAGCTGTGGAAGAGGGAGCCTTGAGGATAGGGAACTGGGTTGGCCAAGACCACATCAAGTTTACTCATCACTGGCCTTGAAACCACAAAGCCCTTTCCCCACCCTAGGGACACCCCACCCACCACCCACGAGAAAGCAAGGGGACAGCTTCCTAGGCCAGGCTGGCCCTACCCTGCTGTCCCTGAGCACCCAAGAGGCTGGATCCAGAAAACACAACGTGTACCTTCCAAAAACTCTCCATTTCCACCCACACGGCTGTCACTCTAGCTCTCATGAGACCCTCGCAGCAACATGGGGAATGGTGACCGCAGCTGTGCACAGTCTAGCAAGGAACGCACCCCTTGTCATCCTGTCCTAAGACTTCTTTTCCCTTTAAAGCCCACCCCACCCTCACACAAGAAAAAGAAAACCAGACACTCTAACATGGAAACATTCCCAAAAGAAAGGAAAATGGACCCTTTTGCAAGGACACAACACTGCATCCTTTCTCTATCAGCTGCCTTCACTACAAACCCTCTGAGGCATCAGGCCCAGTGCTCTTAATCCCACCTCGTCCTGGCCCAGCGGGCAGCAGCGGCGAGAACAGGACCTGGCATGAGAACCTTGAGGCCAGAGCCCGGGGCAATCGCTGTCAGCTTGAGCACCCCATGGAATTTGGAGGGTTGGGGACAGCAGGGTTTTTCTACACATATGCAAAATCTTGGGGCAGCCCTGTCCTCTTTTTACGCTTCACCTTCCCTTCCTGGCCTGAATTCCCCTTTAGAGGAAGGAAGCTGTTACCGCCAGAACTGAGCCCATGATGCACAGTGACAAAGGGGCATTTGTAGCGGCTCTGGCAGGACCAGAGAAGGCTGGAAGGGAGTCCCCTACAGCCCCTTTAGCCACAGCCGAACCAGACTCTGTTCTGAGCACCAGCCCCCCGTGCTGTCTCCTCTTCGGCATCTCATGCTTAACCTAACCGGACCTGTTCCTCCCAATCTCAGATATCGGAACCGTCCATCCAGACCTGTAGTGATTTGGTCTCCCCGATCCTTGCCATAAAATGTCATCCACGGTGGCATGTCTCTGAAATCTATCTCCAGTCTACCCACTGCTGGCACTTTGTCTCCGCCCTCATCCCTTCTGGCCCGGGACAACACACCGACCTCTGCCTCCTTCCAGATCCTCAGATGAGCCAAGCTCTGGGCCACCGCACGCTGTCCTGCCCATTTCCTGGGTCCTCCCAACCCTTCCTCCTCTTATTGGGGCCACCTTCTTTGTGCCCTGCAGGCCCCAGCTTCAATGCCAGCCCCCAAAGCCGCCTTTCGCGCCGTCTCATTGCTCCCTTTCCTTCTGAGCACTAACCATCACCTGACGCTGTCTATATATTCTTCGTTTCTGTGTTTTCTTGGCTCCCTCACAGGCTCTACCCCCATGGGGGGGGCGGGAAGAAGGGCCATATATGAACCTTTGCTGCTTGCACAAGGGCTGGCCCATCAAGGACTTTACTTTGTTAACAAGCAAACCTCTTTACAATGAAATAAAGAGGAAGAGAACTCCAGGCCTGCCACGGCCCCCACCCTTCCCAGGTCCAGTCCAGCCTCACAAGTGGGATGCCCAGCGTGATCATGCAGACGGGGCAGCATCAACCCTAGGGGCCATTCTGATGGTGGACTGTGGGTACAGTGCCCCACTGGGCAGCACACAGCCCAGGAGCCATAGGGGACAGCCTCACCTGAAGGTTCTGTGCACACACCCGCTTACGTGGTGCCCAGGACCTAAGCAAGGAAGCAGGAAGGAGCCCAAAACTCTTCCGGATTCATGGAGCCAGAGAGGACAAAGGGATGCCATTGCCCTGGGACTCTGGTTAATGCTATGCACGACTAGTCTGGTGGAGTGGACCCAGCAGCAGTCCTGGGCCTCAGTGGGAGGGGGGATGTGTGGCTATAGCCTTAAAGAGCCACCCAGCAGGGCAAGAAGGCTGTGGGTGGCTAGGGTGAAGGAAAGCCAGGAGGAGATGCATCGTTTTTTTTTTTGACAGGGGCGGCAAAAAGCAACTGCAACTGACGTTCTGGCATTCGCTGTGGAGCAGTCCACTCTGTATCTGTGTCCCTAAGGGAGCCACAGAGCCAGGTCAGCTGCGCCCGAGAGAACCGCAAACAGAAAAACAAAACCTGAAGTGGGAGGCTCGTGCCACTGTTCACACAGAAGGGGACTCTGGTTTCAGAAGCACTTCCCCAAGAGTCCCTCTAAAGAGCCAAGCCCTCACCACTTTCGAACATGTGTTTCATTTCCCCAGGCTCCGTGTGCAAGCAGCTCTTTAAGGAAGATACTAGGCACGGGCAAGGAACATAGCTCCGGAAGAAAGCCCAAACACGGGCAGTGAGGCCCTCAAAAAGCCTCTCAACAAACACATTTCTTAGCACTTAATAATTGCTCAGGAAAACCTACTCATTATTAATCGTGAGATAAATAAGAATGAAATTTATTTAATGCTTCAAAAGCCTAGGCAGGCATCCCTGCTCCCGCCGTAGTCATGCCCAGCAGGTCTGACTGACTGAAGGGACCTTTGTCCTTGGGTCACAGCACACCTCCCCCTGGTGTCTATACCCCAGCAGAGAACAAAGCGTGGGGGATCACCCCAGTAATGGTGCTTACCTTGGTAAGACTCAGGCGAGGTCACTTCCACTTCTGTGTATTCTACATCCAAGGTCAGAGGCTCTGCTCAAAAGAACCACAGCACCCCACAGTTAGACAAAACCTCCTCCGGGGGCCTCCCCCTGCATTACAGATTTCCACTCAAATGACTGCAGAAGTCCCTGTTTCGAGGAGGAAGCTAGACACAGGCTAAAGTCTATTCATTCCAAGTGAGATGGACACCACAGGCTGGGGAAGACCCTGACAAGTCCCGCTCTCCCCAGGACGTGGGGGTACCCTTCTGCCCAGGTCCCCCCTTGTTCCCACAGGGGAAGGATTGTTAAAAGCTCAGGATCAGCCATGGCAGTTAACTCTGGAAGCGTATTCCACAGCCATAGGCATAGAAAACTATTTCCAAGAAGGAAAGAATCTCAGGAAATGGGGAACAGGTTTCCCCATCCTAAAAATGCTCTGAGAGCATAAGCCGTATGCATCGAAAAACAAGTCTATGAAAGCAGTTGGGCCGCTAGGGCAAAATCTGGTAAAATGGCTGGTCTTTAGCTCAAAGTCACATTATTGTTTTATTTTTGAAGCCTCAGAGTCAGTCTTTCTCACCAGCACCAGAAACTGATGTGTGGTTGAGGACACCGGTGTTTACTGTTTTAGATCTTTAGTTCTTGTGAGAGGACCCCGGAGGGGAAGCGACTTTTGCAAAATGAGTTAGCCCCATCTTTACGAGCTTTAAAGCCGCAGCAAGGACTCTATTGTTCATTGTCTTTAAACATTAGCAGCAGTGATATTTTCTATTTTTTATAGTGTGTTTTATTTTTATTAAATACTTAAGTATCAGAAAATATTTGTAAGTTATGCATAAAACACAAATAATAATAATAAGTAACGGTGTACCCTTCACCCTTTTCAAGAAAAATAACATTTTTATTACCCCTGAAGTATCCTGTGTGCCTCTCCCCATCCCCGACCCTTAATACTTTCCTTCCAGCCTAACTGAAGCATAAAAGACATGAAACCTTGTGTAAGTGTAAGGTGTAAAACTTGATGATTTACCCCAATGCTATTATAAAAAACACCCCACCTCTACTATCCAAGAGAAAGACGATCCTTCTATGGTGCCCAGTACACAGTTCCCTGTTATGTATAACCCAGCTCTTTCCTCCTGGAATTCAGGTTACTGTCTTTTTTTTTTTTTTTAAGACATTTTTAAATTTATTTGAGAGAGAAAAAGAGAGAGAGAGAGAGAGAGAGAGAGCAAGTTGGGGGGGAGGGGCAGAGGAAGAGGGAGAAAGGATCTCAACCAGACTCCATGTTGAGCACGGAGCCTGACATGGGGCTCAGTCTCCCAACCCTGAGATCGTAACCTGAGCCAAAACAGAGTCAGATGCTCAACCTGCTGAGCCACCCAGGGGTCCCTAGGTTACTTTCCAGTAAGGACACAAGATAGCACCTTTGGAGCAAATGACCAGCCACTTCCATTTTATACAGCAGCCAGGGACAGGGTCCCTGGGGGGTGAAGGGGAGGGTACAATATCCCCAGGTCTTAACAGTTTTAGTTCTTTCCTAGAGGTCTTTTTTTTCTATAAATGCTTCTAATTTTAAAAAAAAGCCAAAAACTTAATTTGATAATTACCTTTATTTTCATTTATTGGTTTCATTGCATGGTTTCCAACATCTTCATTGTAACCTAGTTGAAAAATAACAAAGAGGATGAGTGGCAACGGAAATCCTAGTTTCCTATATAACTTGTAAAAAAAACTGGGTGCCACTAACACACAGAGTCAAGTTTAACCTCTTTGGTGTAGTAGGCCACCAGCTGCGTAGAAGATTCTGGATTCCCTCCTCGCCCCACTATGGCCCTATCCAACCCCCAAGTGGTCAGTTTCTAACACCAACCATGCCCATCATTCCACGGAGAGATACTTCTGCTTATGAATTGTTCAAAATTCAGAATTGTTCACTTTGAGCAACCTCATTGGAAATGAAGCTTATTTCTAAAGGGGTGGGCCTGTAACCAGAAACATGAAGAACGCTAGCAAACTAACCGTCTCCAACCAGAGAGCTGGATGCAGGAGAACGTGGCTTAAAGAAATGGTGGTACCTCCAGGCTGCCACCTCAGTGGGTAAAAAGAACTTCTTAACTTTTTTTTTTTTTCCCATCAAGTTGTTCTTTATTAAAAATAATTCTATGGATTATAAATAACATAAATACTTCCGAAGAACACATGACTTTTCCATTATGTTTTTAAGTTAATTGCTTACAGTGATTGCTAAACTACTTCATAAAGTAAAACAATCCACAAAGAGACAATATAATTAGAGTATTTCTTGCAGTTTGGAAATGTGGGGGGAAATCCTATTTTTTTTAATTTAATTTTTTTCAGTGTTCCAAGATTCATTGTTTATGTACCACACCCAGTGCTCATGCAATACATGCCCTCCTTAATACCCACCACCAGGGTCACCCATCCCTCTATCTCTCTCCCCTCCAAAACCCTCAGTTTGTTTCTCAGAATCCATAGTCTCTCATGGTTCGTCTCTCCCTCCGATTTCCCCCAACTCACTTCTCCTCTCCAACTCCCAATGTCCTCCATGTTTTATCTTATTTTAATGTAAGTCTACATTAGCATTCAATTTAAACTATGTATTTACGTATAATACAAATAACCAAAAGACCCCCTCATACCACAAAAATGTACTTCTTCTGTAATGCTTACTTTTTGCTAAACAGTCACCAAATTTTTCTGAATGCAGTTTCTTATATGATATATTTGCTCTGTTTTCTTTACTGGTCCATTACTTTTGTTATTACAAATGTTTTATTCACTTTTTAGTAAGGATTATACCCCACTGTGTGTTTTCTTTAGTTCCTGTTCTATTTGATGGACTTCAGGAATTCCCAGGTTCTTCTATCTGTTTATTATTTATTTATTGTTTGTTTGTTTATGTGTTTATTTTTTTTTAAAGTAGGCTCCATGCCCTTTGTGGGGCTTGAACTCACCACCCTGAGACTGAATCTCACACTCTGCTGACTGAGCCAGCCAGGCGCTATTTTATTCACTTTTTAAAGGTGGATGATTTGGTAGTTATAAGAATTGCTCAGTTCTTAAAATATATTTCTCAAGTACGCCCTGCTAGAGGACTATCCTAAAATTCTCATTTTGCGGAACACTTACACAATTAGAAAAGAACATCAGCATTCTCTTCCCAGACCTGATGATAAAGAAAACTGCCCCCAACCTGGTCTGGGACAGGACTAGTTGCATGGGATAGTATTCTCTGCCCTGCTGGGAGCTTTCTCAGAGACCAGATGGGATTAAGAACTCCGGGATTGGCTCCCCACCCAACTGAGCAGGTTTCTAAGCTTGCCCCAAGCCTTATCAGGTACTCTTCGCTTGTACCACTTTTTTCTTTTAAATGCCTCCACTACAGAGAACTATGGAAAGCAGTTTTGGTAAAAGCTGAAAGGAAACTGTCTCATGCTTGTGATAAATAATTCCATCTGAGATCTTTTACCGATGACTTCAGCGGATAACATGCTCTCTCAAACTCTAACAAAAGGATAATGATTATACCTGGGCCATGTTCAAAGTTTTAGACGATAACCCAGGATGGGTATCTGCAGCCTTGTAATCATTCTCTACCTTTTCGTTCCCCAGCATGTTTAGGAGGTGGTGAGATTAGGGTAAAATGTTCTGCCTTTCTTCCTAAGTTTTTGTTTTGCTTATCAGCTCACCCTTCCACAACTGGTTAGATGAAGTGCCCCTGCTAGAGGATAGGGCCTCCCTTCCAACTTGAACTCTGTCACCTACAGATTCGGCTTCTAAGAGGGGTGAGGGAGTGTGCAGCCAGCTAGGGGAAAACACTTAGCAAGAAACCACGACTCTACCGTAATGTCTGTTGGCTTCAGTATTGGGATCTGACAACATCTTCTCATTGCTGGAGTTCAGAAGGGGAGCTGCTGGCCTTGAAATGAAATTTCAAAAGGAAAGAAAGAATATGACTTTTTTTGGCTCTAACTTCAAACTATGAAAACAATCAAGGAAAGATAATGAGAAAACCAGTTTTCTGAAGTGAGGAAAACTTTACTCTCTCCTGTGGAAAACTAACTATTTTTCCAGAAGGTTGATAAAAACTCTTTGCTGTTAAAATAAGTGTGAGGGCCCTCCCATACTGTAGCAAGCTCTGAAGAAGTAACGTTTTCTTGACCTCCTTTGGACGGTCTTCACTTATTTCCAGAATTGCTTGATTATTCTGTTTATTCCATTTATTAAATAGTCTATCGTCTCATAAATATTTGGCATACTAAAATTATCCTATATTAATCAAATACATACACACATATATCCTTGTTACTTTCACTTACATATAAATTACCTGTTAGGAATATATTCTTGTATGTATAGAAATTGTTTCAGATAAATTTCTGCCAAATTGAATATTATTGTATATTATAGTTACTATAAATATAAAATATTTTGCCTTAAGTAGTATGTATGATTTCATTATTGTTGATCAAGAGTATTATTTGCTCTCACACAATTTCTCATACACGTCAATATTAGCCTCAAACTAGAAATGAAAATGACACCTTTTAATAGTTTGCTTGGGAATCTGTGTAATTTCTTTTAATTTATATATAATATGTGAAACTTTTTTATAAATTCGGTATTTGGTGTTTGTTTAAGAAAAAAAAAAGTGTCAGGGCCAAGATGAATTCTATCCCTCTGAATTCTTCATCCTATGCTACTGTTTTTCTCCAGAACAGAACTATCCTTTCCATACCTTCGGATTTTGGATTTCAAGAACAGTAGAAACATTACCACTTTTTTTTTTTTTTTAAGGCCAACTCTATTTTGCAAATTACGCAAATTTTAAAAATTCCATCTATTACCAGTATAATTTCATAAGGAAAAAGGGATCTCACAAGGAACAGTATAGGAGGGACATGACCTCAGAATAAAGCCACTCTTTCCCATTGAAGGATAGTTGGCAATCATCCATGGAGCCAAAGACACACACATGTGTGCACACTCACACTTCCCTATGCTACTCACATCTAAGACCCTTATTTTTCTGGGTTTTCCAGGGGATACTGAAAACCCTCTAACGACCAGAATTTTCCTTTAGTTGATGCATGTCTACAGAGCAGCCACCTCCCTCCTAAATACACACACTGACCTGGACATCTCCACTGGTGTCTGCTTGGCTTTGAAAGAGAAAGAGAAAATCCAAAGTTAGTATAATGTACCCATGTTTGTATCAGATAAGAACACTCATCTCCACCATATTTGACTTCCTTGAAGATTGAACACCCATGAAAAGAGAAAAGAAAGCCAAATATATTCCGCTTCAAATAAAGAAGAAAAAAACAAATAAACAAAATAGGTCTTCTCTTGGTCTTATACCAAGAGATTTCACATCATTTCCTCCAGAAATACGGACATTTTGACTGTTTTAGCCAGGAGCGAGTTTCTTTAGTGGCACGTGGTGGAGATGAAGTCAAGGAACCAGGTAAGGGTAAACAGGCAACTCTTTCTTCAATTCAAGATGATTCCAAGAAGGAAAGGCTACATCAGTCCTTATTCTCTTAATTCCAAGCTGGCCTGAGACCTTAGCAAGGGGCTGGTTCTGGAGCCTGTCTTCCCAGAAGGGTTGCAGCTTTCTTGTTCTAGAAAAAGCCCAGGGCCCCGCCTCATCCCATCTGTCCCCACCCATCCCAGGCCGCAGCGCTGGAGCTCCAAAAGAAACTGCTGTACTCCACAGAAATTGATGCAGAATTTACTGGGGCTGTGTCCTTTTCCTTAAGTTCATGCTAGCTGACTGATTCCTGAGTGTCTGGGTGATCCTGGCTTCCTTTCCATGTGTGGTTAACCTCAAGCACAGGGTAGAAATCATGGCACAAACGGCAGATCAACTGGGAGGCATTCAGTGGATGGGGAGCTAGGCAGGGCAGGTCCCAGCTGCAGGACTGGGTGTGGCCAACCCCATGAAACAGTATCTTCTGACCACACCTAGCTACAACCTCCCCCTCACCACCGCTCCAATGCATCTTTTCTGGGTTGTCCAACTAGGAAAGCAGTTGCTTTCATTTGTGCCTAACTAAATCCAAAGGGCAATAAAAGCTTTTTGCCCACCAAAGCCAAAGTCTTCGATTATCAAGGTAACACCACAAAGAGAAAAGCAATTGTTCTCAGCTATATCTCCTTGGTTCCCAGTGGGGCAGAGCACCAGGCCTCCATGAAGCTGAAGCCCCTCCTGTCCATGGCCCGTTTCCTGGACAGAGCAACCTACCAGAATGGAATGAAAGAACTGTACTCACCCTTGGCTTTCTTCTGAAAATAACATCTGGCCCCAAGTATAAAGACGGCAATTATCACTCCAATGACAAATACTGCAATAAGTCCTTTTATCCATGGGGCAAGAAAGACTGGAAACAAAGAAAAAAAAATACACACACACACACACAAACACAGGTTTTTCCTCTGCCAGCAAGAAATAATACCAGGTTCAAGCAACAAATAAGACTAATTTTTATAGTCCTTGTAACCAGCATCTTACTTCTGAAAGACACTGTTCACAGCTGGCACAGAAATGTTCTTGTGTGTTTTTTGTTTGTTTGCAATAGCATCAGCTTAAAGGACCACTGGACTGAAGTCGACTCCTTTTTCGGGTCTATTCAGCCCTTCTCCTTCACTAGGAGACCACCTTCTACCCACTTGTGTGGGCTCCCCTATGTCCCTTCTGCATGACCTAATCCCCTTGGCCATAGGTAGTCCATGGGTGGACATTTGACCCAACATGGACCAACTGGTATCTCTTGACCAAGAATTTGGAATTACGACTATGGGAAAAGTTTCTAATTTTTTATAATAACCAATTCCTCTTTTATATAATGTGGATGCGTGTCTGTCATTTGCAACAAAAGAGCCTGGAGGACATCGGTCTCTTAATCCTCAGTGAAATGAGCTAAACAGTGGTCCGCCTCCTCTTACAAGGGGTGAGGCCTTGGCCTCACCCTTTGAGATCACACTATGTCCCCCTGTTTGAGACCCTGACTCACCTCTGACTGTCAGTATGTTGCTTTGGGGGCTGCTTTTAACACGATTGGCTCTGTTGAAGGCTGTGCAGTAATACCGTCCTTCATGCTCCTTGCTAGCCTTTGAGTTGTGCCAAATGGCCTGGGTTTCATTCAAGGTGGTTTGGTGGAAGGGCCTGGTCTCTTTTTCTCTGTAAAAACTGAAGGTGATTGGGCCAGACGCTTCATTCACGGAGCACCGAAGCACAACGGCCTTCCCAGACTCCACATCCTCTTTCAGCAGGATAGAGAGCTTGACCTCATCCACCGGGGCTGAAAGGCAGGGAAAGGGACAGTACTGAGAAATGGGGGAGGCGCAACGGACAGAACACGACACAGCACTGCTTAAGGCCAGCCTCCTGCTGTACTGTGACAGAGACTGGGGCTGTGTGTGCCTTTTTTTTTTTTTTCTATGCTAAATTTTACCCTTTTTTCTTTTTTTTTAAATTTAATTTAATTTTTTCAGCGTTCCAAGATTCATTGTTTATGTACCACACCCAGTGCTCCAGCAATGGCCACAGTTGCCAATGTGCAAAGAGCCAAGATGCCCTTCAACAGATGAATGGATAAAGAAGATATGGTCCATATATACAATGGAGTATTATGCCTCCATCAGAAAGGATGAATACCCAACTTTTGTAGCAAATGGATGGGACCAGAGGAGATTATGCTGAGTGAAATAACTCAAGCAGAGAGAGTCAATTATCATATCATTTCACTTACTTTTGTGTGCCTTTTACTCAATTCACCACCCTCATCCCACGTCCTTCACATCTCCCTCCTCCCTCAGCCCAGAAGGGCAGCAACTGATGCCTCCTGGAGACACCTCCCTTCACTTAGCCCCTCAAGTATTACTGACCACTCAGCCTGACACTATAGCTCATCTCTGTATCCTGTTGAGTGTGTGTGTGTGTGTGTGTGTGTGTATGATTTCCCTCCCTGTGCTTACAAAGATGTATGGCACTTCCAGGTCTTGTGAGTAACCTTGACCCACTATCTTTAGCTATTCTTGTTTTTCTACCTTCTCCTTTATGAATGTTCTAAACCAGCTGCTCTCACATCCTCATTTCCCACCTTGTTACCCCTGTCACCTGACTTCCATCCCTCTGCTTTGGAAACTGCTCTCCATCTCCAGTTTTGAAGAAACGGCAAAGGTCACCCGATCCCCTGACGATCCCCTCCCTGAGTCCTCAGCAGATTAATTCCAGTCCTTAATAGGGGTCCGTCCACTCTTCCCATCCAGAACCAGTGTGGCTTCCTCTGAGGCTTCTTTGATGTCTCCCAGCCCAGATTCTCTAACCTCCTCACCTGTCACTCCCTCTTTATTCACTAGTTTTTCTTCCTTTTGCCCCTTAAATATGGACTTTCTGCAAAATTCAGTCCTCAGCTTTCCATCTCTGTTCTCCTCTTTGGTGATTTCACCTACATCATAGCTTCTGTTCGTGCATTTAACACATAAACATAGAGCATTTAATGCTGAAATAGATAGCTCTAATCCGATTAGTCCCCTGAATTCCAGGTCTTGATTTTGACCTGGGTGTTTCCACCAGGAAGCCCTGCCAACCTGGCATTCTCAGCAGATCCAAGCAGAACTCAGTTTCCTCCCATATACCATTTCCAAGTTTAATTACCAAAATTCTGATCCTCAATTGTCTTCCCAAGTAGATCTTCATATTAGTGTGAGAATGGAATGGTCAGCCAACTGGCATCTGACTTATTTTTTATTCATTCATTTGAGAGAGAGAGAGAGAGAGAAAGAGAACAGGTGGAGGGGCAGAGAGAAAGAGGGAGAGAATTCCAAGCAGACTCCCCTCTGAGCTAGATGTGGGGCTCCATCTCACGACCCTGAGATCATGACCTAAGCCAAAACCAAGAGTCAGATGCTCAACTGACTGAGCCACCCAGACGCCCCTGACATCTGACTAGGAGATGAATCACCTCGAGCATGCAGTGGGTGGCCAGGCCATGGAGATGCCAGTACCACAAAAGGGAGCACCAGGCCTGAGATGGGAGGGTGGAGTTCAACCATAAGGGCAGAGTCCTGGAGGGTACCGCCTGATTTGGCAGTCTCTCTCCTGAAGCACAGTGGGGTGGTGGCAAACCAGCTTCAGGAGCCCGGCTGCCCGACCCCAATTCCCAGCCCCACTCCCCATCAGCTGTTCATCTTTTTTTTTTTTTTAAAGGTTTTATTTATTTATTTGACAGAGACAGAGATCACAAGGAGTCAGAGAAGCAGGCAGAGAGGGGGAAGCAGGCTCCCCGCTGAGCAGAGAGCCCGATGTGGGGCTCGATCCCAGGACCCTGAGATCATGACCCGAGCTGAAGGCAGAGGCTTTAACCCACTGAGCCACCCAGGTGCCCCTCAGCTGTTCATCTTAAGCCTTTGCTGCATCATCATAAAGCAAGGATAGTATTTTCACGGGTCTTACAAGGCTATTGTAAGTATTAACGGGGATAATTTACTAGACTACTTCACACTGGGATGCCCACCTGGTCAAGGTTCATGGTAAATGTTAGCAGCTACTATTGACCCAATTTAAACCAACTTAAACAGTTTCACATGGGCCTCTGCATTGACTTCTTAAGGTATTGTGAGATCTGAAGTCTCCACTTCTAAGAGATAGAGCCCCCCAGTTAATCTCCCCCAAACTCCATCCTCCTCATGACCTCCTTTCCTCTTCTGGCTCTTATTGCACACAGGACAAACTCTCAACTCTAGAGACCAGCATTCGATGCCCTTCACAGTTGAGCTCAGTCACATTTTCAGTTTATATCCAATGATTTTCCAGTCCCAATCTTTTGTTTCCAGCCATCTGATCTACCCAGTCTTTTAAACTATTCCATGGAGACATTTTGCTCATGTATTTAACTGGTTGGCCATTTCTTGACCCAGCCCTTTCTTGACCCATTGTCAAGACCTGGCTCCCAACCCAGGTCTTTGGATTCAAGCTAGATGATCCCTTTCATGCCCTGAATTCCTATCACCATTGTTGTAAGGATAGTTCATGTGACAATCATGGGTTCCCTAGCAGCATTTTTTTTCTATGCTTACTTGCACTGTCATTCAAGTATACTAAACTATTTCTCCATTATTTAATCAGGACATCCTGTGTTTCTTGCTATGTCATTGAAAACAATATGTTTTCTTTTTTTGTATGCCCTATAGCATTAGATGCTTTATATATATTGATATTAATTTGAAATATATGGCTCCTTTTGGACCATACATTAATAGAAGCAAGAATCTCTAGCCTACTTAAGAGGTCCACAGTGGAACCCGCAGATAGGCAGTTATTAAACAAGAAGGAGGAAGAAGAAGGAGAAGCCTATTAGGCTTTTTACAAAAGGATGTGGGATATCTCAGAGATGCAAACAATGGTGGTCCTGAGGCCTTCTGAGAGATGACAAGTCAGAGGCTCAATGGAAAATATCCACCCCAGCACAAAGGTCTATTTCTCCTGAGTATGACAGTGTCAGTCCCATGAGACCACAGTCTGCAGCTCTCATGGCTGCAGGTTCTCCACATGATGGAGTCTTCAACCTCAAGGGTCAACAGCGGAGAAGAACTCCGGTCTACAATTCTCAGAGACGGTGGTCAGTTCCTCTAAAAAGGGAGCCCCATAACACAACTTTAGTAGTTCTTGACGTCGGGACACTTTACTCTGATATTTCAGCAGTTCGATTGAAAGGTTCTGCCAAGAGATGTCACTGGCCACGCCAAGAGCCACCAGATATTTTCTGGCCCTGTTTACCTGGGTCTTGGTCCTGCTTTGCCACATGGCATGTTTAGGGCCTTTGCATGAGTACCAACCACTAGTGCGTACAACCCCTGGGGAACCCCAAACCTTTGAAGATATGAAGTAAAGCCCCCAAACCACAAGATTTCTTCTCCCAGCACAGCCACTTACCTATGACCTTGACCCGCAGGACTTCGCTGACCATTTCATTATGGGAATGACAATTATCCACAATACACTGGTATTCTACATCTTTCATTGGTTTGTCTTTGAATACTGCAGGCTCATTCGAGTTCATGTCACAGCTATCCAAGATGCTATTTCCTTTTAAAAGGTGATAAGAAATAGGTGCAGTTCCATTTACAGATTGGCAACTGACTGCAATGGTCTGTCCTTTTATCACTTCAGAGCTGGAGTCATAAAAAATCCTGGGCGTGGAGAGCATTTCTAGAATGACAGAGAAACAGCTTGAACAACAATGAAGGCAGAAACAAAACATCCAGCCCAAGAGGGTCCTTCTCCAAACTCTGCTCTTTGCTTCTCTGGCTTGACCATAATTACTTGCCTGTCTCACCTACCTTCACAGGACTATTTTAAGATGGACAGGTGATGTGTGTGGGGATGAGGGGAGGATTGGGGGTGACGAGGGAGAGGAGAAGCAAATGCTATAAACAAAAATAAGGGTGACACCAATTTAAGAAAAACATTACATCTTCCTAAATACACGTTTATATGTTTGTACACTCACACATCCGTATGTTGCTGTTGTGTTGAGAAAAGATACAGGAAAAGCATAAGATCTATAACAAGTACCCAAATGGATTCGATTTGAAAACAAATCCTCAGTGCCTCAGCCTTGTTTGAGAGTAAATTGCATGCCTCGAGAAGCAAGAATTCTATTAGGTCCTTATTTATTTATTTATTTATTTATTTTTAAATTTTTATTTATTTATTTGACAGACAGAGATCACAAGTAGGCAGAGGCAGGCAGAGAGAGAGGAGGAAGCAGGCTCCTGACCAAGCAGAGAGCCCGATGCGGGGCTCGATCCCAGGACCCTGGGATCATGACCTGAGCCGAAGGCAGAGGCTTTAACCCACTGAGCCACCCAGGCGCCCCTACTAGGTCCTTATTTAGAAGTTCACTTATTTATAAAGCTTATAAAATGTAAAAGTCCGCCATTGTCTATTACATTATTTCCTTTGGAATTCCATGATGAGAGAGTTGACAAGAAAATACAACCCTGTTTGAGCGGAGACTAAGATCTTGGCTGCATAAAGCACAGCCACAAGTTAAACTAAAGGACAGTGACTGAGTCACAGCAGAGCCTGTGACAGCCTGACCAGAGTTCCACATTTACTTAGACCTCTACTTCAAGGGCGGTCCAGGGCCCAGCATCCCCAAGGCAGGCACTAGTGAGAGATGTGGAATCTGGCTCCATCTCGACCTGCCTTCTAACCAGGTTTTGCATGCACGGTCAGTTCTGGGAAGCATGGCTTTAGGTGGTCCCAGCACCTACATTCTGCCCACCAGAAGACCTAGGCTTGCTTGTCAGCCAGGATATGGATTAAAAAAGGAGGAACTTAGATCCTAAAGTTTGCTATTGAATAAGGAATGTTTCCTCCCTGAGTGGGAGCCTGTTCTAGCAGCCAGAATCTTGCCAGCTCAGCCCCATCATCAGCAAGCAGCCACAATAAAGCCATGAACTTGACTTTTGCCTATGCTTTCCTTGTATTGCCTCCTCCTGGTACTCTGAGTGGGAATACACCCACTTGTTTGGTCTCTTGATTTCACTATTCTCAATTTCTCCCAAGTTCTTCCCCTGCCTCAGTCTGATCTGCCTTCAGCCTGGAGAGGGTGGCAGCTGCTGACAAACAGCCTCTGTCCCATCCCATCCCAAGATTCTCTGAGCCAGTGAGCATGTACCTACCACACACGGTTATCAGGACTGCATTGCTTCTCTTGACCACCCTGCCCACGCTTGCTCTGCAGGTGTATGTCCCACTGTCCCTTGCTGAGGCGATTCTGGTGAAATTTTGAGACTCTGACACAGTCGTGTTTTCCTTCTGGATGGTGAAGTTGGCTGGAGGTGCTCCTGGAATGGAGCACCACAGGTCCAGGTTTTTTCCCTGGTCCAGACGGGTGGTGGAATATTCCAGCTTTGGTTTGGAAAATAGCTCTGAAAGACCAATGAGTGGAAGGGGGTGAGATGTTTCTGGGCACCACTCCCACAGCCCCTTTACAGAGAGAGAAAAGAGAAAATCAGGAAAGGACTCTTGCAGGAAGTTATCCAGAAGCAGCGAAACAGGCCTGGCAGGAAGGAGTACCAGAAATTTCAGGCATTCTGGAACATAGTGGGAGCAGAAGCAGCCACAGGAAGACCTATAGATTTGAAGGATCTTGGGAACCACCTAAAGAAGTGTGAATTGTATCCTAGGGGCAATGGGAACCATGGAGAGTCTGGGTCAGGGGAATGGCATCAGACTGTGTTAGAGGGAGCTATCTGGAGGGAGAAGGGACAGAGTTGAAGGGGCCCAGACTAGAAGCAGGAGGGATGCAATACAGGCTTAAAGCAGAGTGAGAGTGTGAGGTTGGGGAGAAGTGGCAGCTGACCACCATCCCTCCCACACTTCCCACAGAGAAAGAGGACGACGATGACACCTGAAGCCACCCAAGGTTGAATAATTTGTAAACTAGAACATTCTATGCCACTTTAAGGAGTCACCAGTACCGTAATTCAGGTTGAATGTCAACAGCAGTAAAGACAGAAGTTGACTTTTAAGAAGTCTTGGCATCTCCGTGTTTAAATATTCCCTGAAATATATCAAGATCTTGTTGTTATGGAATATGTTTTTATTTTCAGATACTGGGAAATTACTAATTAACTACTTAGCTGCTGTGAAGACTTGGTCCTTTGTGTAAACAAGTGCACTCTGGCTCAGGATTTTGGCTTTTGATACAGAAGGAAGGAGTCAGTAGTTTTTTTTAAGATTTTATTTATTTATTTGAGAGGCACATATGCAAGTGAGTACAAGCAGGGGTTAGGAGGGACAGAAGAAGAAGTAGACTCCCCGCTGAGCAGGGAGCCCTACATGGAGCTCAGTCCTAGGATCCCGAAATCACAACCAGAAAAGAAGGCAGACACTCAACCAACTGAACCACCCAGGTGCCCCAGGAGTCAGTAAGTTTTGACACTATCTGCCTATTGAGAAAGGAACAGAGACCCAAAGTTCCTCCTAGGAAAGCTTCTTAGACTACAGGTTTGAGAATGCAGCCAGGAGTCAGGGAATCAAATTGTACTTTTGATTCTAAATTTACCTGCCATACAGGTTTGGGGGTACAAATCAATGCTGTCATTATCAATGATGTTACATAGCTATAGAAATCATTTCCATCATCATCAGTCCCCAATGCCTTCTAGTTTCCTCAATAAGATCAAATAAAACTTCAAGTAAGGTGGTAGCCTAATAATTAACCTATATTTTATTAAGACACATTCCATCCTTCCTTCCATGTAATCATTGACTTACTTGTTTTCAGAGCACCATCAAAAGCTCTAGGTTAGGAGTGGGGAAAAGGAACCAAAGAGACTGACATCCTAAAATGCCTTACAAACTCATTGGGTGGATATCAAAAAATGTGAAAAAAATGATGTAGCAAGAATCCCAAAGAAATGACTCTCTGTTTAAAAATATGTAAATGAAAATGTGAAAAGTAGAAGCCATCCTGCAGAAGTACATGTAAGATGGTTTAGAATTAGGAATGAAATGTTAGGGAACAATAGTCCATCTGTAAAGGATGTAATATAGCAGACAGGCCCATCACGTAGACTAATCAGAATTAGTCTTTTATTTGCTCACTGAATGAATGTTTATCGAACTCCTACAATGTGTCATGCTCTGTTTTAAGTATCAAATGATATAAGGTGAATTGAGGCCCAGACTTGGTCTTTTGAGAGCTTACGCAGAGTGGCTGTGGCAGATGCTAGATCTTTTCAGGGATTGCTGACTTGAAGATGGGAGCAGAGTGTGGTGGGAACTGAGGTGTGACCATGGGACTCTCCTGGGGGAGGCTCAAAGGAGATCTGGGGCTTGGTCTTTAAAGACAACAGAAGTTTTTCAGTAGCCAAAGGGGAAAGGGTGGTCAGAGTAGGAGGCATGTTGGGACGGGGATGGGGTCAAAGTGAAGGATCATGACCATGCAGGAGTTTAAGTCCATGAATAGTGATATCAAATAGGGGTCATATTAGAAGTGCTTCTCCTACAGCTGGTTGAAGAATGAACTGGAACAGAGATGGTCCAGGACACCCCTGCAATAGATAATCCTGGTGTGAGGGCCAGTGTTAGGATGTGATTACAAAGATAGGAAGACAGGACAGAGTTGAGAGACCAGACAACACCTGGTGACAGATTGGATCTGTAAAGGTGGATAGTTTCAGGGGTGGGGGAGGCAAAGGTGTCATTTCTCCCCAAAGACAAATGACTAATTCAATGACTTTTATCTTCATAAAATTATTGTGAGCTGCTAATATCACTATATAGAGCCATTGACAGTGAGGCTCGATAGTAACAGAAGTGTGGATAACCAGATGTATAAGTGGTCCTGGAGACATTTCCAAAGGCCTAAAAGAACTTGAACGTGAGGATGCATGCCAGCCCTGGTATGGCTCAGTTAGCTCCATGTAGAAAGGGCGGAGGTCAGGATCACAGAGCACTCAGGTTGAAGGGATGGGAAGGGCAGGCTGAGTGTAACACTTTGCTATCTTGGGCCAGGGAGACTGATCTACTGAATGAATTGTATACCCTACATGATACAGACTTCTGGGTGTGGGTGATCACCTACAACAGTAGTATCTTAGGGACCAATGATGCTCTATGCTTTCCTAAAGTAGCTTGGCCCAAAGGGTAGTGGTGCTGCTTTGACTGATGCAAGAGTCAGTTGGTTCACCACTTGGTCCCTGTTGCTCTCATAGCAGTATGCCCACCATGTTATTGTACTTTTTCATGACATTGCATTTGAATGGTCTATTTTTGTCTGTGAATTCTTTTTTTTTTTTTAAGATTTTATTTATTTATTTGACAGACAGAGATCACAAGTAGGCAGAGAGGCAGGCAGAGAGAGAGGAAGGGAAGCAGGCTCCCCGCTGAGCAGAGAGCCTGATGCGGGACTTGATCCCAGGACCCTGGGATCATGACCCGAGCCAAAGGCAGCGGCTCAACCCACTGAGCCACCCAGGCGCCCCTTGTCTGTGAATTCTTTAAGAGCAAAGCTCGACCTTAGAGCTGTCTATCTCCAATAAGTTGCCCAGCATACAGTAGGTACTCAATGTATGTTGAATTGAATACTTTTCTCTAATGAGGTACTATGCCTTACCAGTGAAAAACATCATGTACCATCAAGATATTTGTCATTATCAATGATAAACTGCTAGTACACGCTATAGACCAGCAGGATCCGACACATAGACCAATCACCACATTGGAAAGTTGGCAGCCTACCTGTGATACTATAGATTGTCCCTATGACTCTACATTCAGTGCTTGACACTTAGAAGGCTTTCAGTAAATGAAGGAATGAATGAACACCTTCATTTGGCAACCAAGAAGTGCTGATTCTCTCTGCCCTTAGAGAGGGTAGAGAGAATGTTCATTCATTCCCCCAGCAAATATGTATTGAAATCCTACTATGTATCAGGCACTACTCTAGGAGTTAAAGACATAGCAGTGAATAAATAGGTAATGTCTCTGCTCCCATTGGCTTGCAGTCTAGTGCCTAGATACATACAATAAACAGGAAGAGGTAGAGTATATTTCTTTTGTAATAGGTACTATGGAGAGAAGTAAATCCAGGAAAGGCGAAAAAGAGTCTAATAGAACTTTTAAGTGCATAGGTTTGGAAGTCAAATGGGCCTGGGGATGACTCATTCTGCCATCTGGTAACCCTGTGATTGCAGGGTGAATGACTTAACATCTCAGCCTCAACTTCCATATTCATAAATGCAGGATCATGATAGCTATTTCATAGCTTTGTTACAAGCATTAACTGAAAATGTAGGTAAACCACTCATACCGTGTTCAACAAAAGGGAATTTTTACTATTGTTTTTGAATATATTAATGCTTTCTCACTCCTGACCCTGTCTTAGAACCCGTGTCTGGGATCTAGCCTACAATGTGGCCCAGAGAAAAAATAAATGTGGTATATATCATAATAGACATTCTAGCTCACATTCACCGGGTGCTTCTTCTGTATGAGGTGCTGTATAGCAAGTCACGTCACTTAGTCACTGTAACAGTCCTACAGGTTGAGTGCTATAACTATCCCCATTTCATAGAGTTGTGGCACGGAACAGCTCCATAACTTATGTAAGGTCACCGAAGTAGTGAGTGACAGTGCTGGTATCTGATGCCAGAGGTTCCATGCTTGACCACCACAGCTAACTGCTTACCCACTGTGCACTGACTTTCCCCCTTAAGCATGACACCCCCACCTGAGCACATCATTCAGACAAGCAGGCGCAGAAGCATTGGCCCTCACTGGCCATTTTGCATTCTAGCATGGTGACTGCACAGGTCCGCCTTATTCCCACACCCTCCAGCAGGAGCCCTACCTGTTATGTTGACCACGATGCTGCTGACCTTGGATATCCGGCTCGTTTCCACTTTGCACGTGTAGTTGCCATTGTGCTCCACCATGGCCATCACAGAGTAGGTGGCCTCGCGGCCATGGCTCTTGTACGCTACAATCTCCTTGTCCTTCTGGATTATGATTTCTGGAGACGCTTGAATCAGATGGGTCACTTGAATGGTGCACCTGATGTGAAGCTGATCTCCTTCTGTGATCACTCCTTCGGGGCTGATGTGGAATTTGGGATTAGAGAAGGATTCTACAAGAAGAGGACAAGCTGGTTGGACTCAGGTTCAAACCTGGGGGAGGGGAAGAGGCACTTAGGTCCCTCTCTCTTTTGCTTTTTGTTGCCAACCACTGTTCTTCCTTGTTAATTAAAAAAATTCAATCTTTCCTCCCAAAAACCTCCTAAGTTGCTCCGGTAACTTCTCACTCCTCCCTTCTCACTCATTCTTGCATCTTCGGCCCATTTTTTTTTCTTAAAGATTTTATTTATTTATTCGTCAGAGAGAGACACAGCGAGAGAGGGAACGCAAGCAGAGGGAGTGGAGAGGGAGAAGCAGGCTTCCTTTAGAGCGGGGAGCCTGATGCGGGGCCTCTGATCCCAAGGATGCTGGGATCATGATCTGAGCTGAAGGCAGATGCTTAACAACTGAGCCACTCAGGCACCCCTCATCTTTAGACTTAATTGCAATCCTCCCTTGAGCTTCCCAAAGGTGAAACCACCTTCTCTAGAGCTCATCTGCAGAATCTTCTCCGAACGACCTCAAAAATAATCAGAGCATTAGAAACAGACTCTCGCCCCTGCCCACAGAGAATTGTCTAGGCTCTTCTCACACCACTTCACGGAACTATGGCATCAGTATAAATATTCCATCGCTTTCAAAAGTGACGACTGTGCTGCTTTGTGGAAATGCACATTTAAATAACGATATGCCCCCACACAAAAGTGATTTCTAGTCTCTTCTATTTTTTTTTTTTAGCGTTGGCCTTGACTGACTAAATTGATTTCATGACTCATGCAGTTTGGAAAACACCGCTTTGATAAGGTATGGGCTGGATGCCAGGGCATGGGATCTTCAGGAGCTGGTAAGAAAAGTAGGGACAAACCTTTGCTTCTGCAAAACGAATTGCAGAGCGTTAGAGAATGCACACAGATCGCCAACTATGCAAAATCAGATGGGACATTTTAAAATGCCCAAAGTAGATTTAGAGTGATATACTTTAATTCATTAAACTTTTTTACTGCAAAGTCATCTAAATTCACAATAAGTAACTATCATTAAAAAAAAAAATTAGTCTGGGGCGCCTGGGTGGCTCAGCGGGTTAAGCCTCTGCCTTCGGCTCAGGTCATGATCTTGGGGTCCTGGGATCGAGTCCCTCATTGGGCTCTCTGCTCAGTGGGGAGCCTGCTTCCCCTCCTCTCTCTCTCTGCCTGCCTCTCTGCCTACTTGTGATCTCTCTCTGTCAAATAAATAAATAAAATATTTTAAAAAATAGTCTGTTTTCCTGAATAAAAGTCAAAAAAGAGAGGCCATCTTTTAGGACACTCAACAACTACCCTCTGGAGGAGCATAATAATCACTAAAGGGTTTTTTTTTCTTATATCTTAATTAATTCCAGATGCACCAGAGATCTAAAGGCAGGAAATAAAAAAACATTAAAATAATAAGAGCAAATATAAGTGCATTTTTACTTCAGTAATTTTTTTAAGGATTTATTTATTTATTTGTGAGAGAGGGAGAGAGAGAACAGGGAGGAGAGGTGGGGAGGGGGGGGGCTTGATCTCACGATCCTGAGATCACAACACCAAGATCATGACCCGAGCTGAAACTAAGAGCCAGTTGCTTAGCCTGACTGAGCCGTCCAGGTGCCCCTAATTTAATAACCTTTAATAAGGTTCAGGTATGAATCATGAAACAGATGCCAAAAAGAAAAAGATGGATAGATTCAATTAAATAAAGATGAAACACTTCTGCATGCAAAACTTATCATAAAGACAAATGATGAACTCGGGGAAATTTGTGCATAGCACTCCAAAAAGAGCTAATAATGCCTTTCATTTATAAAGGACTCAAACAAATCAATCAGAAACAGTAAAAATGGGCCAAGTGTATATGAACGGGCAGTTTATGGAAGGAAATGTGAGAGGCCAATAAACGCAAAGAACACACTCAACCTCAGTAAAGACCAAAGAAATATAAAGCGTAAGAACAGTGATATATCACTGTGCCTCAATCAGACTGGCAAAAATAATGAAAGTAGATAATACTCTGTGAGAGTAGGGATGTGGGGAAACAAACACCAGCCTCGCTTTTGATGGAAATGTTCAACCATTTTGAGAAGCGCTTTGGCCATACACGTCAATATTTCAAATGCACAAAACATTTGAATCAACAATTTGACTGCTAGGAATCAACCTCAGAAATAATAATGAAACAAAATACTTGGGAAAGTACCCAAATGATGAGTTTAAGAATGTGTATTCCAGCTTTGTTTTAACCGCAAAAACCTGGGAAAATATCTAAATGTCTATCATTGGAAAAATGAGATAAATCATGGTTCCTCTCTAGGATAAGGTTCTGAGATGCCACAGAGAATGACCAAGGTCTGTCTGTCTTGACACAGACTCAAGTCCATAAAATACTGCTAAGGAAAAGTCATAAAATAGTATGTTTGGCAGGTTGTATTTCTTTGTCAAAACAAAGAAGAACACAATAAAAGTTGTGTGTGTGCGTGAGCACATAAAGCAGAACAAGACTGGGACTGTACAAGTGATTTCTCTGAGCAGTGGTGCTGTGAATGATTGTCACTTTACCCTTTATATTGTACCCTATTTTCTGAAAACTAAACCCACACCATGTATTATAATCAGAAAAATATTATATATACATACTATCATCCCTGTATATATTTGGACATATACCCATACACAATGGGGGGTGACACAGATACCACAAGCAGGAGGGTATTTATGACAAACCTTGGGGTTCCTATAGATAAGACTTAAGGCTATCTGCACTAGAGTGTGCCTTCCCTCGACTCTTCCTGGCTCGCGAGTCCTGTCCCATCCTGCGGGCTGCCTGTCCCAGGGCTCCCATCATTCTGGACATGCATATGCAGGCTTCCCTCTGTTAGGGCTTTTCTCTCTAGAGAGCACGCCTCAGGACACCTCATTGGTTTATTTGTCCAAAATCTCGGTGATGAGGGGTGGGTAGAAGAGGGGAGTCCTTTATCAAATGTGGGAGGCAAAGGCTAAGGACCTGGACGCCCTTCCCTCCAGATCCCCTCCAGACTCCACCTTCTGGTGTCTGACCCGTGTTGGACTAAAGCTGTGGTTTCCACAGTGCATCGCGTTTCCCTGAGTCGTGACCAGTGTTTTTAAAAAAAACTGAAGTAGAGGGGCGCCTGGGTGGCTCAGTGGGTTAAAGCCTCTGCCTCTGGCTCAGGTCATGATCTCGGGGTCCTGGGGGTCCTGGGATCAAGCCCCAGGTCGGGCTCTCTGCTCAGCAGGGAGCCTGCTTCCTCCTCTCTCTCTTCTTGTCTCTCTGCCTACTTGTGATCTCTCTCTCTCTGTCAAATAAATAAATAAAATCCTTAAAAAAAAAAAAACTGAAGTAGAATGGAACAGAAAATACCAAAATGCCCCATATATCGAGATGATTTGTGAAACTTTTGTTTGGGAAATTTCTCTCTCTCTCTCTCTCACACACACACACGTTAAACTAAACATAATCTTTAGGTGGTTAAGAACAGTCTTGAGAACAGCAGCCCAGCCCAGAAGGCCCCTGCCCGCTTCCGGAATTCTGGGCCCTTTCTTCCCACCCCCAACCAGCAAACCAGAAAGAGTGATTTTTAAAAAGGAGGGTAGGACTCTGACCTGTCACGGTGACCAGTTCACTCCTGATGATTCTCGAGAGCTCCATGCGGTTCTCAGAGAAGATGGTGGCCTGGCACTGGAAGTATATAACATGGTCCTGCTCCTCTACTGAGAATTCCAGCAGCACAAAATTCTGCTCATACGTTTTTTTTTTTCTTTTTTGCTTGAGACCGTTTGTGTGTAGTTTGAGTTTTTCAATTGTGAAATGTATTGGGGGCTTTTCTTCTGGGACAGAACAATTGACCATCACGACCCCGCCTTCTATTGCCTCTTTCTTGTCCAGTATCACTCTGGGATCAGACACTCCTTGGGGAGAAGAGAAAGCCCATTAGTATCATTTGCTGTAGATATGCAAGCTTCCTTCAGCTGGGAAATTCAGCCCATTGGAGCGTCTTCTGCTTTGTTTCTAGAACCTCAGCGCTACCTACCGGGTAATTATTGAGCCTGTATGTGCCTAGAGCTATAACAGTTACTTTGAAAAATATCAGATATGTTTAGAGGCGGTTGGTGCTTTCAAAGTTTATAAACCCATTGGGAAGACTAGTCTTCTCAACTGATAAATACAATTACAGACAAAACAAAACAGCCAGTATCTATTAGAAAGTACTCCCCTGCTTCATGCTGATCTCCCCAAAGGAAGGGGTCATGTCTTCCTCATTTTTGGGTTCTTGGCTTGGCTCAGAGCGGGACTCAATAAATATTTAATGAATGAATGAATGGCCTTTTGTCTACCTCAAAAACCAATAATGATTAAGAGTTAGAGAGGCCAATTTTGGAGTCCAAGAGATCTTGGTTCTAACCAGCTTTGCCTTGGAGCAACTCCAAGGCATGAACATGCCGCTCAACCTCTCTGAGCCTGTGACTGCCCCTGGAAATGTTTGGGTTGGGGGGGGACCATGTTTGGCTCCCAGTGCTACTGCAGGGGTTAAATAAAATGTGTGTAAAGCACTTCTAACTGTTGACTTCATGAGGGCCTAATAAGGGGGCAGTTCTTACAATGACTGCTCTGATGACCAACATGAACACAAAAATGCAGAAATGACAGTCATGGCGGCCGCTGTCAAGGAAGTACAGGGCTCACCTCACTAACTCTACCCATTCAACCACCCAAGTTTAAAAAACAATTACCCTAAGTTTCAAAAGCCTGCCAGCAGGTTTCTTTTCAACAACATTCCCCAAATTCAGCCCTGCCAATCTTTCTCAGCCTTTGCTCTTCCACCCATGCTATGTTCCACGTCTCTGCCCTTGCTCAACTTCACCATCGAGCAAACTCCTATGCGATCCTCTGTATCTGGACCCAATGTCCCTTCTTCCAGGAAACCAGCCCTACCTTCTCCAAGAGGAATTGTTTCCTCTCACTTTTGTGCTCCCTAAGGCACTCAGATCATGTGACTATTAGACTCTAATTATTCTTGTAAATGTTTCTCTTCCCCACCAGACAGCAACTGCCTCCAGGGCTGGCCCTGACCTGATGTTTTTTCATGCCTTGCATCTGGTTTTCTTCCTGACTTTCAGCCTTGGGAAATGCTCCTTGAGGGAGGAAATCCATGAGTGGATGGATGGAGTCCTCTATCTCTGAACCCAAATTCCCCACGATTTCCCTCGTTTCTCCATGTGTACCTCCCTTTTTCATCTGTTTAATTTATTCCATGATCATTATTGAGTGCCTACTATGAGCCAGATTCTTTGTTGGAGATACAAAAAGGGACCAAACCCCATCTCTTTCCTTGTGATCGCACATTCCAGAAGAGCAGACGGGTGTGCGAGAAATGCTTCCAATACCATGAAATAGTAATTGCCATTTACTGGGAATTTATTATGTGCTGGAAATTATACTAAGCACTTCACCTACGAGATGTCTTTTAATCCTTCCAATAACTCCCCGAGCTGGGGATTACTGTGATCTTCATTTCACAGAGGAGAATTTTAAAGTTTAGAGAGGCTGAGGGACTTGCCCAAACTGGACGCCAGGCAGAGTGAACACAGCAGCCAGGGTCAGCAGTCAGCATGTGGCCTTTCTACAAATACCACTGGATGCTGAGATTGCATAAGAGCTGTGAGCACCAGGACCCTGGGGGCGATCGGTTTTGCTTGGGAAGGTGTCAGAGAAGAGACTGCTAAGCTGCCTCTTAAAGGAGGAAAAGCAGTTGGTAGGGACAGGAGGGAAAGATGGGTATTCCCAGGAGATGGACTAGCATATGCAAAGGCACGGAGAGGAGAGACAGCCTGGCATATTGAGAACATGTCTAAAGCCCACATTTTCAGGTTAGGAAAATGCCAGGCAGGGGAGTGGGAGGAGTGGGGCCAGGGTTACCGGCCACTCGATTACTCTTCTTGCCTTCACATCTGCTATAATGCATCAGCTCGAGCTCCGCTCAAATGCGGGGACTCACCTTTCACCCACACCTGATACTCCGAGGTGGTTTTCTCCTTGTTGTTGAGAATCACGGTGCATTTATATGTCCCTGCATCATAGACCCGGGCTTGGGGAATAAAATAACTCTCGGTGGTGTCCACGGAGGAGACGTTGTGAAACAGCACGTCATCCTTATAGAACAGGACCCAGTGCTGAGGCTTGATGTGCGAGGTGGTGCTGATGTCCACGACACACTGCAGGGTCAGGTTCTGCCCATTTTGCACCTCCTGGCCTGGCAGGATCTCCATGTAGATGTGGTTGATGGTGAAAGCTAAATGCCAAGGGAAGGAGAGCAGACACACCTGTTATCTCAGGAACATCGCCGTGGTGTCCTTGACCACATCAGACTGGTATGATCATACCCTCTGCAGTGTAGCCTCCAGGGGCCCCTGGGCCCCAGCGACCAGGCAGCCAGTGGCTATGTGTAGTGCCCATTCTCGAGGAGGCCATCTCTCCAACATCAGGACCTGGGGTTGGGAGCTACTGTGTCTGGTGTGCTTCGTGAGCCTCCTGTCTCATCGGCTTCCAAGAAGTGTGAATAGGACAATCATGAGATTAGAAACATTTTATTGAAACATGTAAGTGGCCAGTGCAGTCAAACGTTTCCAAACCCCCAAAGGCAGAGGATATGATGTCTATGTGAAAACCCCGAAGAGGCTACGGATAGGCATTATTTGAAATAATGCACGTTGAGAAAGGCAGAGGGAGATCATAAATATAAAAAAATCAGGATAGTGGTCACTTCTGAAGGGAAGAGGGGGATACGACTAGGAATACGCAGAAAGATATAGTGTTGGTGATGTTCTCATTTTAGCACTGGGTGGCAGGCTCACGTGAATTCATTATGTTACTAAAATCATGTCTCTATAAATAAAACAAAAGGCAACTGTGCATAGATCACAGATGAAGGTATGTTATGAGCCAAGAATTATAATCAATCCAGTTCTGTGTCCCTGAGGTCCCAAAAAGAGAATGTATTTTCTGTATGAGGAAAAGATACAGGGTAAAGTCTCTTTCCCATTCTTTTCCGGTCCACCCAGTTCCCACCTCCCCTTGCAGAAGTAAGCTCTGATTTTCGTTTCTTCCAGCTCATCTTTATACAACTATAAGCAAATACAAAGATAAATTCTTACTTATTCCCCCCAACCCCACAGCTTTTACACAAGAGGTAGATTTCCACAGGCAGAGTCTGGCATCTTACCTAAAGTTTGTATGGCCCATGAGGACTTCAGGGGCCAGAGACAGTGTGGAGCTGTGGGCACCCTGTGTTATTCAAGCAAAACAGGGCCACGTGGCTTAAGTAAGACTCCTAAAATTCAGTTCTTCTCAGATACTTTGATCACAAAAATATTCATGGGCTGTGCTTGATGAATGTATATTTATTGGGTATCCTGCATACCCTGAATCTCTTTACCCTGGGACAGAGGAAGATCTTCAGAAACCTGCAAGCTTGGACCACTCGGCTATCGTCCCTTATGGCCTGGTACTAACAAATTAAGTTTGGCCCTCTATCAAAGGATGCTGTTAGGTAGGGACTGAATTGCGTCCCATCCCCGCAATACACACACACACACACACACACACACATATACACACAATGTTCGTATACTGAAAACCTAGCCCCTCGTACGTCAGATAGTGATTGGGCTTGAGCAAAAGGCCTGTAACGAGGTGACTGAGTTAAAATGGGCCTTAATCCAAACTGACTGGTGTCCTTATATAAGAAGAAATTTGGACAGAGAGAGAGAGAGAGAGAGAGAGAGAGAGGGACGTGTGTACAGAGGGATGACCATATGAGGACACAGCAGCAAACAGCCATCTGAGAGCCAAGGAGGGAGGCCTCGGAAGGGACCAAACCTGCTGACATCTTAGTCTTGGACTTCCAGCCTCCAGAACTAAGAGGAAATGAATTATGTTGTTTTGGCCACCCAGTCTGTATTAGTCTGTTTTGGTAGTCCTAGGAAACTAATAGATGCTGGTGAGAAATTGTCTTATGGAAACTGATATTGTCTGGTCAAGGATGCCACGAGGATGTTGTTCATGATTTCACTGGGTTTCAACTGCATCAGCAAATGCTATGTTTAGGGCACCTCGGTGCCTCCATCGGTTAAGCGTCTGCCCTCAGCTCAGATCATGATCTCGGGGTGCTCAGATTGAGTCTCTCATTGGGCTCCCTGCTCAGCGGGGAGTCTGCTTCTCCCTCTGCCCCTCCCCCCCACCTGCTCATCCTCTCTCTCTCTCTTTCAAATGAATAAACAAAGTCTTAAAAAAAGAAAAAAGCTGTGTTTATTCTTTCTATCTTGTAGATTCTGAAATTTTTCTAATGGATCTTGTTTTCATTTTTGCTTTGACTGCTAAGAAGTATAAACCCAAAATTTCACCTCTGCTTCTAGCAAACTTTGCAATGAATTTCTGTATGCTAAAAGAACCCCCCAGTTTTATTTGCCTGCCTTTACTTCCTTCCCATTCTGATTTTCTCCTATTGAACAATAATAGTAATTGTTGTAAGTGGTCCCAAATTATTTTTCAAGTAAGAAATGGTAGAGCTAGCTAGCTGGCCAGAGATACTGGCAAAGATTGTCTTTCTTTCTCTCTCTTATTTATTTATTTATATTTTTAAAGATTTTTTAATTTTTTATTTGACAGACAGAGATCACAAGGAGGCAGAGAGGCAGGCAAAGAGAGGGGGGGAAGCAGGCTACCCGCTGAGCAGAGAGCTCAATGCAGGGCTCGATCCCAGGATCCTGGGATCATGACCTGAGCCCAAGGCAGAAGCTTTAAACCACTGAGCCACCCAGGCACCCCTCTTTCTCTCTCTTTTAATAAAGCCAAATCTTTCGGAACAATTTAGAATTTGCTTTGGCTACAATATGTCTCAGGTTTTAAAATGAATACAACAGTCCACACCTGTCCTTTTCTTCTGAGCAATTAAATGAACAAAAAAAAAATGGCATCTGATCAGTTGACAAGATGAAGCAAAGTGGTTGTTTAAATGCAAGTTATTTCCTGTAGCATTAATGCTTAAAACTCCCTTTTCTTTGTTTTTGTCTATTCCTTACTAGTTCCTGGTCTGAGGAGCTGCTCAGTGAGCTCTCAAAACAAAATCTCTTTGGACCATATTTAGTTTCCCATCAATTAATTTTGTCCCTTCCCAGGTAAGGACAGGTAGTCTCACTCCCCCCTTCAGTACCTTCTCCTCATTTTAAACCATGCTATTTAGCACAGTGATTCTAACAGGAGAATAAGGTAAGTGCAGAGTGAGGTTGCCTTGGTCAAATCCCACCTCCGTTCACAAACTGTGACTTTGGCCAGTTCCTGAACTCTGAGCCTCATCCATACAACGGACATAATAATAGTAAGTATAAATGGGAACCCGAGTTTAAGTACTAGAAACACAGTTCCTGGCACAGAAGAAGTGCTTGAGAAATGTTAGCCAGGTTCTGCCAGTCACAGATACAGAGCCAAACTTTAGTCTCGAGGGTGCCGAAACTCTGCATCCATTCCCTATTTCTAGCAAAATTTTTTCAAAAGAAAACCGTTTCTTAATTTCCCAGGTTACTGACAGTGACTTCTCCAGACTTTCTGGGGTTCATCACCCTACTTTATTAGGCTGCGTTCCTGTCCTCATGCTGGATGAAGTACACACCCGTGGCTGGTCAGGCCCCAGACTGGGACCCAGGCCTGGCTACAGGGAGAAAGCTAGTTGGGCACACCTGGGTCCACAGCCATTAGCTGGGGGATGCTGGGAGTCTCTCAACCCCTCTAAGCTACCACTTCTCCTCCTATAGAATGGGGAACATTAGTACCTGCCTTCCCTTGTCTTTCAGCCTTGAATAATGACTGAGCCAAGGGAGCCGAGAGCCCTGAGGGGCAGAGCCTGGTCCCCAGTTGACAGTCCCTTCCCTCTTCCTTAGCACCATTCGGCCCATGTTCCAAGGGCTTTCTCTGTGCTAGGCACTGTGTCCAATACTGGAAGCTCACAAAAGAGTGAGATCAGCACGGTCTTTGCTCCCCTGGAGCTCACCATCTGCAATCCCAAGCCTTCTCTATTCCAGACCCTCCAGCCTCAGCATCGTCCCTGCCTGGGCTTCCTACTGACCAGACGTAATGCATATCTTTGTTACAGGAGCCCTAAAGCAAACCAGCTAAAGCATCAGGTGGTGTTTCTTTCAAAAGGATGAGAGCCACTAGCACAGGGCACTCCTGCCAACTCCTTTTTCTAAGCCACAAACACACATCTGCTTAATAAATCAACTCAGCCTAGTCACTGGAAGAAACGTCACACTCCCGTGGCCAACGGCAACAGACAAGGGGCAAGGAAGGCAAAATGGAAGAAGGAAAAGCATTTTATAAAATGTATCAATAGGGACGCCTGGGTGGCTCAGTTGGTTAGGCGGCTGCCTTCGGCTCGGGTCATGATCCCAGCGTCCTGGGATTGAGTCCCACATCGGGCTCCTTGCTCAGCAGGGAGCCTGCTTCTCCCTCTGCCTCTGCCTGCCACTCTGTCTGCCTGTGCTCATGCTCTCTCTCTCTCTCTCTCTCTCTAACAAATAAATTAAAAAAAATGTATCAATAAATTTATTGTAAATTTATGAAACCCAGCTCTCTGACTAGCACAAAACCTCATCGATGTGAGGCCAGCAAAAGCAGTGGCCCAGCCTTCAACACCACCACCGTCCCCACCTCCATGTCCTCGCTCATGGTAGCCAGACTTCAGATGGCCCCCGGGGAGGCTCCTCTTCCTCTAGTCCTACGGGCACCTTGCCACCTCATACCAGGGTTGGTCTTCCAACCAAACACACTGAAGTGTTACTTTGTTGCTTCTGAAATGATAAAAGACGTGGCAACTTTTGCCTTGAGCACTTTTTCCTTTACTAGGATCACTCCCTCTGGGCCAAGTCATGAGTGTCCCTCTGGAGGGGCCCACGTGGTGAGGAGCTGTCACGAGAGTGAGCTTAAAAGCAAACCCCCAGCCCCAAACAAGCCCTCTGTTCACTGTAATCCTGACGAGCATCATTCTCTGGGCGATCTCCTCCTGACAGGCCCTGAGCCAGAGCTCTCAGGTTCCTGACCCTCAGAAGCTGTGAGGTAAAAAACCGTTATCTTGAGCCACTAAATTTGGGGGTAATTAGTTCAGCAACAATATGCCACCCATCTCATCTTCAAAAATCTCTACCCGATTGTTAAGATAGTATAGAAAACATCGTCGTCTTTGTGAATGAATCATTGGGGAACAGCCAAGCTGGATTGCTGTGTACAGCTCTCACAATTCACACAACAGAGTGAGTGTTCACACCTGGCCCCCCTGGGGATTCACGGGCAGGTGGGAGGGGGCCCACGGACCGCCTTCAAGTGTGGGGGTTTTGGGGTGGGGTGGGGAGAGAGGAGCCACAGCTTTCTTTACTGAGCCCAAAAGTTTCAGAACCATTGTGATCAAAGTTTTTTGGTTAGGCAGCAGCCTAAGGAGGTCACATCTTTTCAACCTGGACAGATGAAGGCTGACAGAGGGGGACCCATGTAACAGTCACCAGAGCACAGATAAGGTACCCATGGACCATTGTGCCAAATCGCCAGACCCTAAAACAAGGGGCCTGCTCTCCTGGACCTCGAGCCCCCAATCAGCGGATGCTGACACTCCTTGGGAAGATGAGGCATCGTGACTCAGCCAGCCTCTTGGGCAACCTGGAAATGACTCAGAAAGGGAGGGAGGAGAGCACCCTCCCCTCCACCCTTGTCAGGAAAATTACAGGGAGTCAGCTAGCACAGAGCCGCTGGTGAACTCTGGGGCTCAGTGGAGAATGTGCTGACCCATCTTGTCTGAATCCCAAGCATCTCCAATCTCAGTTTGGGTCCCCTTCAGTGAGACATTTATGGAGCACCTGTGTCAGATGCTAGGGTTGCAAGGTGAATAAGAAATCATCCCTGCTGTCCTACACCATACTGGCTGGTGGGGACCCAGATAACCGAAGTATAATTCCAGACACACCGAGAGGAAGGGCAGCCCAGGAGAGGCCAAGGGAAGTCTGAAGGACGAGCTCCCTGAACCAGCCTTGGACCAGGTGGGGCGCCCCAGGCCGGAGCTCAGCATGTACCAGGGCACAGGGGCAAGAGAACTCACAGGTTGGGTATTTCCACAGGGAGCCTCTTTGCTGCAAGCATTTTAACCACATAACTATTTGCTGCAAAGCCGTTTTTGCCATCAAAGATAAAATCACAAAATATAAAAGAGGGACATTCATTAAAGGGGACTTAACAAAGCATGAGAAATGAATAACAAAATCAGAAAGCTATTGTAAAACACAAAATAACTGAATACGTTTCAAATGTGTGGAGATTCATGCCAATTCTATGTAAATAACTGATTGTATTTCATGGATTGTACCTAAGTGTGTGTCCCCAAAGTCTTTTGTTAATAGAATTATATATATATTTTTTTGTCTGTTGATGGGTCTCCTCATTTTTTAAAAAAGATTTTTATTTATTTATTTGACAGAGTGAGAGAGGTAGAGAGAGCACGAGCAGGGGAAGTGACAGACAGAGAGAGAAGGAGACACAGGCTCCCTGCTGTGCAGAGAGCCTGAGGTGGGGCTTGATCCTAGGACGCTAGCCAGCATCAGGGCCTGAGCTGGAGAAGGAAGACACTTAACCGGCTAAGCCACCCAGGTCCCCCTCCTCATTCTTTTTTTAACTAAAGTTTCTTCCTCAGGAAGAGAGGTAGAGTCCTGGAGCAGCTGGCTGCCTCAGTCGGTGTGGAGCTTACAACTCTTGATCTCACGGTCATGAGTTCAAGCTCCACATTAGGAGTAGAGATGACTTAAAAATAAAATCTTGGGGCACCTGGGTGGCTCAGTGGGGTAGTGGCTCAGTCGTTAAGCGTCTGCCTTTGGCTCAGGTCATGATCCCGGGGTCCTGGGATCAAGCCCCATGTCGGGCTCCCTGCTCAGCAGGGAGACTTCTTCCTCCTCTCCCACTACCCCCTGCTCCGCCTCTCTCACTGTGTCTCTCTCTGTCAAATAAATAAATAAAATATTTTAAAAATGAATAAATAAAATCTTAAAAATAAAAAAAATAAAATAAAAATAAAAGAGAGGTAGTGTTTCCAAATACTAGGATGCGTATTTGTATCAGAACTCACATCGAGAAGGCGAATTGCCTCCTACACTGTTGTTTGTTCTGGCCAATTGTCACAGGCCCATTGGTAGGTGTTCCCAAGTTCTGTGGGAATTGTGGGTTCAAAACTCTGCACCACTGTACAGACCATCATGAGGGCCAAGATTTATGTAATATAAAAATGGAGGAGTGCCTGGGTGGCTTAGTGGGGCAAGCCTCTGCCTTCAGCTCAAGTCATGGTCTCAGGGTCCTGGGATCGAGCCCCACATCAGGCTCTCTGCTCAGCAGGGAGCCTGCTTCCCCTCTCCCTCTGTCTGCCTCTCTGCCTACTTGTGATCTCTGTCTGTCAAATAAATAAATAAAATCTTAAAAAAATATATGGAGCCTGTGTCAATGGAGAAATGAAACCAAACTCAACCAGTTGATAAAACCAACAAACTGCCAACCCGTTACTTAGTCTTTCACGGCAAGGTTGCCTTACGGCCTATTAGTTACGCAGCGAAAATGCTTACAGCAAAGATATTCATGGCAAAACCACCTAGAACCGGGAAATCAGTGCATTCTGGGCATGTGCAGTTACAGGAACTGGACTGTGGGGCCTGAAGGTGCGGGTGGGCCAGGTAGAAGGGGCCAGATAAGAGGGCCTTGCCTGGGGTACTGACAAGCTGGACCTGTCTGAGGGTATTTGGAGGGGGGTGACAGGATGACACCTGAGCTTTAGAAAGATCACTGTGGGCTGGAGGGAGAGACTGGAGGCCTGTAAACATCCTGGACCACGGTTCAGTGATAGCTCAGGAGGCCTGTGCTAGGGCAGGCATGGAGGGACTGGGGGAAGGAGTAGACTTGAGAATATTTAGCGGACGAGAAAGGACTTGCTTTCTGGGGTGATGAAAATGTTCTGGAACTAGACAGTGGAGATGTTTGTACGGCATTATGAATGTACTGTTATTAGTAGCAAAATTTGTTATATGTAGATCAGCACAATAAAGAAAAGACTTGTGGGATTGGATGTGAGGGTTGAGGCAAAGAAAGGAAGTTTCCTGGATCAGGCACCCAGGAGGGACTGGGTGCTGTCCACTGAAGCAGAGAACACCAGAAAAAGATAAAGGACGGGATAAGATCCCAGTCGTGCCACTGGGTTTGAGGGGCCCAAGGGATGGCTAGGAGATGTCGGCCACTGGCTCCTCTCTGGAGCCGGATGCTCAGCGAAGAGGACCAGGGCAAGGATGTAGACATGTGGAGGGATGTGTTGAACTTCAGAACCACAGAGACTGCAGAGACCAGGGAAAGGCATTCAGACCCTGGGAAAGTCCAAGTCTCCCCTGGATTAAGGGGAAGAAGGTTTGTCAGAGGGGTAGGAGAACACCAAGGAAGAGAGTCTAGAAGCTCAAGGAAGGAGGCTTTGTGCACAGGCAGCACAGGGGTGCAGAAGACTAAGGGCTGAGAGTATTCATGGCATTTGTTATTACAAGGTCCTTGATGACCCTTCAGTGAGAGGATTCCGGTGCCAGGGAGATGTGGGGACCAAGCACTAAGGCCAGAGTACTAAGTGAGAGCAGACTGAGAGCTAGGGTTGCAGAGACAGGGGCCGTAAACCAGTCTGGAGGGAGGTGGCTTGTTTGTGATTTTTCTTGTTCCTAAAAGAACAAGAGCTACCAATTGTGTCTGTAGAACGAGGAGAAAGAGCCAGAAGAGGGTGGGGGATAGAGATACTAAGAGTAGGGTGGGAGCTGAATAAATGGCAGAGCGAGATTGGGGTAGGAGTGCTGTGAGTGATGGGCTCAGAGCCCAGATGGACAGGCTGCCCCCCCACACACAACGTCAGCCACGAGGGGCGACAGGGCTGAAGCCGGGAGGGAAGCCGGGAGGATGGGTGGGGAGGAAGATAAGCCCGGAGCTGGGGCAGGGCGGGAAGCAGAGGGAGTTCCCTCCAGACTGCAGTGTTTTCTACATGAAGATGAAGCTGAGGTCATCTCCTAAGGCGGGAGGGCTGGGATGGGGGTGGGGGAGCCTGGGATAAACGGAACAGAAAGGGCCAAGGCTGACCAAGGACCTCAACCACAGAGCCCGCAATGTGGTGTAATTGGACGGGTCATGCATGTCCCATGTGACATCAGCGTGACGGCAGGAACGGGAGAGCTTGTCCTGGCCCCCACGCTGCTGACACCCACTTGACCACACACAAGCCCCTCATGGCTTCTGCGCCTTGGTTTCCTCAAGTGTAAAACAAGGTGGAGGATGGAGGCCTGAGGAAGCAGTGGGAGAGTCTCCCTGCTCCAGTGCTCCAAGTCCTGCAGTTCTGAGGTCGTCCCTGAACAGACCAAAGGCCTTTCTCCAGGAACCCTGGGAAGGGAGCCATTGACTTCCATGTGAGGTGGGGAAGGTGGGAGAGACTGGAGACTGGAGGTCCTGGGGAGCAGAAAGCCAGCAGCCTGCACGCTTGCAGGGCGTGGTGCGGATGAGAGTGGGGTATGTGGGCAGTAGCGGACAGATGGGGGGTACGCGGGTGGTGGGGGGCTGGCGCAGGGGCTATGACTGTGAAGGAGGGCTAGGACCAGACAGTAGACTATCATTAGTCACCGCCTGCCGTGAAGCTGAGTCACCTCCTCTTAGCTCATCTTATCCTCAAACTGACTCTACGGGATCAATTCTCGTATCATCCCCATTTTACAGATTGGGAAAAAGGCTCAAAGAGGCCAGGTGAAAGCGGCTTTAAAGATCTGAGCTGGGCTTCTGGTTCCAGACAGAGAGCCATATTTCAGACAGCAGAAGTTCTAGCGCCCACGCCCGGCTAACTAGCTCTGGCTTGGTCCGGTTGGTTATTTCTCTGAGGATAGAGGCCTTATTGGTTCATTAGGATGGTAGGAACATAATGGATACCCTGCCTCCTCGGTTATTGTGGGGGTCAAATGCCAGCCAAAGCACATGTGACTGCGGCAGGAGACCCGCAAACTGGCTTTGCTGGTAGCTGTGCTAGCCTTCCCAATCCTAGAGCCACTCACTGCTCAGAGCCTGGGCTCAGCCAACCAGCCTCATGCACATATATCATTGCCGAAGAGCTGTACAACCATCCCCCGTTCTTTGTGGAATGAAGTGACCGTGCTGGTAAGGGGGTCCTGTTCTGTGGGTTCTCCCTCCATTTAGACCCTGACGCAGCTGAGCATCTTAAAGATTCAAAACTAGCTCTAAAATGGATGATAAACCAAATTTTAAAGCTGGGCAGAAGCCCCCTCCCTGGGCATGAGTGCAAAATATTACAGATAGAATCTTAGCTTCCCAGGTCAGTGAGGAATGAAATCCAATATCTGTTTTAGATCATTTAGAAGAAAAAGCCATAACAACAAATTATGTTCTGTCCTCATGAATCTAACAAATTAATTATGTCTCATTTGTGATGAAAAACAATCGGGGATGGGGAGACTACATTTATGGTAAAAATGACAAGAAATAAAATGCGAAATCACTCCTTTTTCTTTTTATCAGCTTCCAATCCAAACAAATAGCAATTCACTCATTTCTAGGGGAAAAAATGTATGCGACTTCTAGAACATGCTGATTAGACCTTGGCTTAGAACGAGGGTTTTCTTCTAAAAGCCTTCTAGAAATGCCAGAGGGGAATACACGTTAGCTGTCGACTGGAATATTTTTCTCAGTTTTTATACCCACTAAACCCAAGCAATTTGATGTGAGTTTTAAGAATCATGAAAGACACAGCAAAGCTAGATAGAAACTTAACAACTTACAGTTTTCTTGTCCCTCAAGGCTTGGACCTGGAAAAGACAGAAGAAATATGTTGATTTCATCAGCTTCAAGTTTCATGAACTTTAAGTAATGTGGGAAGAGGATAAAAACTCACACAGCAGAAGCATGAGCAGGACTCCTAGCCACATCTTGCCTTCTTGGGCCCACTCCAGGTGCATCTTGACAGCCAAGACCTCAGGCAGTTAGTTCTGCCTTTGGGCCATGCCCCTGGGGCAGAAGACGCTTCCCACGTGGCCCAGATAAATCTGCCCTGAGAAAGCAGAGAAACCACTCTGGTAACTTCTGGCGGCCGCAGAGAGACTGGCTGTCGTGCTGGTCAGGTAATGGCAGCCATTGCTGGAAACTGGAAACAATGAAGCATGGGCCCGCCTGATATCTCCTCAGGAAATGACTGGCCTTCCTGAGGGGCCACTGAACGCAGACTCTTTGTTTTAAAGGCACAAGTGACATTTGCCTCTGGTGCCCCTGACCCTCCTGTCTCACCTGGGTTTGGAGCCCCTTTCATGGCAGCGTGAGAGGGTTCTTCCCTCTTTCCGATCTCTACCCAAAGGGCTTCTCTCTTTGGACACTCAACAAGATCGCTCCATCTTTCCTGAGTGCATCTCCCCCACCCCCGCTGCCCAGGGGCCTCTTTCCACACAGCATGAGTTTGGACCTCTCGCCTTTCCTGGCAATGCTATGGGACAGGGCTGACTTTTCCAGAAAGTTGCAGGTTCACCAGACAGACCAGCTGCCTTGTGGCAAACTCTGCTTGGAACCTAGTGTACCTAGGAGGCTCTCCCTGGCTCCTGCACTTGGTTTCAGGGTGGATAAAAGCAGCTCTGTGAGATATGCATGTTTTCTGGTCACTCCCTCCAGCCTGAACCTTTATTTTACTTTTTATTTCTTAAGTAGGCTCCATGCTGAATGTGGGGCTTGAACTCACGAACCTGGGAACAAGAGTCACATGTTCTACTGACCGAGCCAACCAGGCACCCCCAGCCTGTACCTTTAAATATGCACAGAGTGTATCAGGCCACAGAGAGCCTTCGGAGATATAAATCAGTTCCTTTCACTCCCGGGCTTGAAACCTTATGATGGCTCCGCATTGCCCTCCAGAGAGAGTCGGTTTACAATCCTCCACAACCCAGCCCTTGCTTACCTCTCCAGCCAAGGCGCTCACCAATTCTTTCTTGGCCCCCATATTCTGATTGCTAGAATTTATAGTTCCCAGGACACATCACGTGTCTGCGCCTTTGTCTTTGCTGTTCCACTGCCTGGAGGACTCTTCCCGCTCTGATTTTCTGGTGTGTTCCCACCCACGCATCGTAACTCAGTTCAGGCATCCACTCTTGCAGAATTGTCTCCTGTCTCCCCCACACTGAGCTGCCCTTCCTCTGGATTCCTCACCTCCCTAGTCTTCCCTCTGTGAGACACTTTCTATAGTGTGCCATAATGGCCTGTCCTCCCCCAAGGGAACTGCTGGCTGCATGAAGACAGGGACAGTGCCTGGTACCTAGTAGGGGATCAAAAAACATTAGTAGAGGGGCGCCTAGGTGACACTTTGGTGATTTTGGCTCAGGTCATGGTCTCAGGGTCGTGAGATGGAAACCCATCCCCTCCCAACCCCCACACCCTTCCCATTGGCTGGAGCTGGGAGTGGAACCTGCTTGAGATCCTTTCCCCAGCTCGTCCTCCACCCCTCCCCCACCAGGGAGTCCATACACACACACTTTCTCTCTCTCAGAAAAACAATAACAGAAACAAAAATACATTAGTAGAGTCAGTGATTGGGTGAATGAAGATAGGTTAACGGTACTGTCTGAATTAGATTACTGCTCTGAGGTCAGAGAGCAGTGTTGTTTCTGAAATGCTACCCTCTGAGCCTGCACCCGGTAAAGCTAAGTCAGGGACAAATAGAAACCAAAGAAAACCAAAGACTTCTATTCTCTAGAAAACAACTTCTCTCTCTGTTCTATGGTTCAGTGGAAGTTATGAGAAGAGATATTAAAGAGTCATGCAGCATAAAGGAATGTTTTCTATTGTGTCATTTACTTTTGGTGTTTGGTATTGTCTACTCCTCACTGTAAACTCTCTTCTTCAGCAACTTACTGGAAATCACCCCCACCCACCCACCAAATTTCTATTTGTGGAGAAAAAAAGAAACACCATGAGTCCTAAAATAGATGTTGGCTTCAAAGATAACTTTCGCTTATGGCAGACTAACCAACCTTTGCTTCTCAAAGTGACTTTCAATCAAGGGTGGTTAATACCCCACCCCATGTCCCCTAAGTCCCAAAGTAAACTTCTAGGACTTAGTCATTGTTTCGTACACAATGCTAATAGTTTTAGAACACCATGAGAAAATAAAACTTCATTTCAAAATAAGTGTTAATAACTTAAAAGAAAAGCTGAAGAAAAACTGTATCCCGCCACTCACACCATGCACCAGAATAAATTCCAAATGGACCAACCATTTGAAAGGACAAACGAAGCCATAGGAGTTCTAAAAGAAAACATGAAAGAATTCCTCATGACCCTGGAATGGCGAAGTCTGGTTTAACTCTGACTTAAAATCCAGAAATTATAAAAGACTGACAAATTATACTCCATGAAAAAAGTTCTCCTCATCACCCTCCCCTCAAAAAAAAAGTTCAGTCAAGAGAAAAAAAAATACAAACTGGAAAAAATATTTGCAATTTACATCATAGACAAAGAACTAACCTCTCTAACACGTAAATTAATACGTAACCTCTCTAATAGCTACCCCATAGCCACCATCCCTCATTGCAAACACTTACCTGCTTTCCATCCTTATAGGTAAAGTTTTTATCCCTAGAATTTTATAAAAATGGAATTATACAGTACTTAGCTGGGTGGGGCATCTATCTTCTTCCAGTCAGCATCGTCAAATATTAATTTCTTTTTATTGCTGAGTGGTATTTCATTGCATGAATATATCACAGTTTGCTTATCATTGTTTATTAATGAACATTTGGGTAGTTTCTAATTTTGAGCTAATAGAGACAACTGCTTGGACCACGCCCTTGTATGGACATACACTTTCATTTCTCTTGGGTAAATACCCAGGAGGAGAATGCCTGGATGGTGTGGTAGGTGTATGTCTAACATTTCAAGAAACTGCCAGGCTGTTTTCCAAAGTGGCTACACCATCTTACCGTCCCGCCCGCGATGTGTGAGAGTTCCAGTGGCTCCACACGTTACCAGCTCGTTACTATTTTGGGTCCTGGGGCTATCCAAGCAACAGAGAACCCAAACTGAAAGTTCCAGACAAGGCTTTTACTGGGGCTTATGTTAGAGCTTGAGGGAGACAGCAGAAAGGGAAGGGTCCCTCGTGCTATTTCTCTGAGCAAAGGTCAGGGAAAGATTGCAAAGAGGCTGGGAGAGGAAAGGGTTGGCTGGAGCAGGTAAAGATGGGGAGAGAAGGCAGGAAGTGGGGAGCATTAGTGCGATGGACAGGACGTGCTTTATCATGCATCACTCGTCTCATGGGCCTGTTAAATCTGTCCACCCAGGGCTGGATTTTTAGTACTTTGATGAGGGGGAGAGTCGGTGACAGGTCAGTGCTGGGGCCCACCTTAGAGCATACTGGTTCGGCTCAGTCTTCACCAGTCTAGGTAGTGGAGTCCCTCCTCTGGTGAGCAGCCCAAGTCCACATTCCTGCAGGATTCGCACAGAGATTCAGCCCTCAGGGGATGCCAGAGGGGCGCCTGGGTGGCTTAGTCGGTTAAGCAGCTGCCTTCACTCAGGTCATGATCCTGGGGTCCTGGGACTGAGTCTCGCATCTGGCTCTTTGCTCAGCAGGGAGTGTGCTGCTCCCCCTGCTTGTGCTCTCCCTTGCTCTCTAACAAATAAATAAACAAGATCTTTAAAAAAAAAAAAAAAAAGGGGAACCCTGGGCTTCTGCGGTCTGGGTTGAGAGCGCTGGAGTCCTGTCCCTTCCTCTGTCTCAATTTGAAGTTCCCTTATGAATTTTAAAATCAACTTCTCAATTCCTACCCCAAAATAAGCCTACTGAGATTTCGACTGGAATTGCATTGAATCTGCCGACCAATCTGGGGAGAAGTGACATTTTAGCTTGACCAAGAGTCTTCTAGCCCAGGGACACGGCATCTGTCTCCATAAACAGCAATGTTCTATAGTTTTCAGTGTACTTTTCCTTATAATAAACCTTGTGTCTCTTTTATGTCATTTTAAAGTATTACCTACTAAAAATCAAATTAGGAAGTTAAATTCTAAAAAGCTGCACCCTCGGTGTTAGAAATCAGTAGGAATGTCTGTCATATCCACCCCACACTCCAGGAGCCAAGTCAACATAAGACTGAGCCTTCACGGGACAGCATCCCCCCAACTCTCTGTAGGTCTGTCTCCCCCTCTCTCCGGGAACCCCTCTTTCTAGCTTTCTTCCCCCTCTCTTACTCCCGGCCGTGATGTAAGAACGGAAGTGTATATTCTGCTTCATTTATTTTATTCACTGAAAAGATGATCAGGCTCCTCATTCTTTGTGAAGTATGAATGTCTTATTAAAAATAAAAAATGTGGGGCACCTGGGTGGCTCAGTGGGTTAAAGCCTCTGCCTTCAGCTCGGGTCATGATCTCAGCATCCTGAGATAGAGTCCCACATCAGGCTCTCTGCTCGGTGGAGAGCCTACTTTCCCTTCTCTCTCTGCCTGCTGCTCTGCCTACTTGTGATCTCTCCCTCTCTGTCAAATAAATAAATAAAATCTTTTTTAAAAAAATTCTTTTAAAAATTTAAATTTGGCTCAAATGGTTAAGCATCTGCCTTCGACTCCCGTCGTGTCTAGGGCCATACCACCCTGAACGTGCCCGATCTCGTCTGATCTCGGAAGATAAGCAGGGTCGGGCCTGGTTAGTACTTGGATGGGAGACTCCCATCGTGATCCCAGGGTCCTGGGATCGAGCCCCACATCGGACTCCCTGCTCAGCAGGAGATCTGCTTCTCCCTTGTATTAACATATATCTTAATAAAGAAATATTTTAATATAAGGCCACATCTTATATTATCCTGCATATGTGTATATATATGAAATGTCCAAAATGGGCAAATCTCTGGAGACGGAAGTAGATAAGTAGTTTCCGAGGGCCAGGGAGTTGAAGAAAATCAGAGTGACTGCTAATGGGTAGGGAGTGTCTTTGTAGGGGTGCTTAAAAGCTTCCAGAAGTTGGGGAGCCCGGGTGGCATAGTCAGTTGAGTGGCTGATTCCTGGCTTCAGCTTAGGTCATGATCTCAGGGTCTTGGGATTAAGGCCTGAGTCTGGCTCAGGACTCAGCAGGGAGTCTGCTTGAGACCCTCTCTCTCCCTGTCCCTCCGCCCCTCCCACTTGTGCATGCTCGCTCTCTCTCTCTCAAATAAATAAATTAATCTTTTTTAAAAAAGGCACTGAAAAACACTTCTAAAAATTGAGTGTGATGACAGTTGCACAATTCTGACAGTAGACTAAAGACCATTGAATTGTACACTTTATTTTTTTATTTATTTTTTTAAAATATTTTATTTATTTATTTGACAGAGAGAGATCACAAGTAGGCAGAGAGGCAGACAGAGAGAGAGAGAGAGAGAGAGGAGAAAGCAGGCTCCCCGCCAAGCAGAGAGCCCGATGCAGGACTCGATCCCAGGACCCTGAGATCATGACCTGAGCCGAAGGCAGAGGCTTATTAACCCACTGAGCCACCCAGGCGCCCCGAATTGTACACTTTAAATAGTTGAATGGTGGGTGTGTGAAATATGTGTCCATAAAGCTGTTATTTTAAAAACCCTAGGAGGCAGGCACCTGGGTGGCTCAGTGAGTTAAAGCCTCTGCCTTCAGCTCAGGTCATGGTCCCAGCGTCCTGGGATCCAGCCCCGAGTCAGGAATCTCTGCTCAGCAGGGAGCCTGCTTCCTCCTCTCTCTGCCTGCTTCTCTGCCTACTTGTAATCTCTGTCTGTCAAATAAATAAATAAATAAAATCTTTAAAACAAACAAACAAAAAAACCCTTAGGAAGCTGGTGTTTTCGTTTCTTGTGGCTGCTGTAACAAATCCCCACAAACCTGGGGGCTTAAGACAACACAAACTTATGCTCTCACAGTTCTGAGGGGCAGAAATACAAAATCAGTACCCCTGGACCAAAACCACGGTGTCCATAGGGCCACACTCCCTTCGGACGCCCCAGCTCCAGCCACTCCAGCTTTGGGGGCTGCCGGCATCCGTGGCTGTGGCCAAATCAGCCCCATCTGCGAGGCCAGCATCTTTAAAGGTCCCTCTGTTTCATCTTCTCATTGCCTTCTCCCCTGTGTGTCAAATCTCCCTCTGCCTCTTTCTTTTAAGGACACTTGTGATGGCATTCAAGGCCCACCCAGATAATTCAGGATAATCTCTCCATCTCAAGATCTCTGACTGTAAACATCTGCAAAGACCTTCCCCCGCTCCCCATATTAGGTAACACTCACAGGTTCCAGGGATTAGGACCTGATATCCGTGGGGGCCACGATCAGACTTCCACACGTGGGGTCAGGATCCCTATCAGAGATGGGGAAACGGAGGTAGAAGGGGAAGCATCAACCAGGTCTCAGGGTCACATCTGCCAGGCTGTGTGTCTGTCTGACGCGCTCCGAGGCCTCCAGTAACTGGCCTTGAAGAATACCTTTCTGATAGAAAACTCAAATCCAGGCCCTGACCTGACACACGTGAGTCACGAGACCAGAACCAGCTTCCCAGCTGTGGAATCTGGGCAGTCACACAGGGCCTGTGCTCAGAAGGGGCCGTGCTTGGTTTAATGCTCTGCTGTCACCATCTCGAAATTATATTTTATTTTATTTATAGAACATGCAAACAGGGGAGGGGCAGAGGGAGAAGGAGAGAGAGAATCCGAAGCAGACTCCATGCTGAGCAGAGCCAGACATGGGGCTTGATCTCATGACCCTGAGATCATGACCTGAGCTGAAATTAAGAGTTGGATGCTTAACCGACTGAGCCACCCAGGCACCCCACCATCTCAAAATTCTTAATCATTTTTGGTAAAGGAGCACTGCATTTTCCTTTTGCACTGGATCTGCAAATTATGGAACTGGCCTTGTGTGTGACTTTAGGCAGAAAAACAAACCAATGAGATGAGGTGGGCGGGAAGGATACCCCGGAGAGTGCCAAGCTCCCTGACCCCGCCAGCTAGCCTCTCTGCTTGGACAGTCTTCCTGCCCCCCATTTCCCAATAGTTAACTCCTCCCCTCCAGGCTCAGCTCAGAGGAGACTCCCAGCCCCCAGCAGAATTCCTTCCTGTTGCGTACTCTCAGAGCACCTGCACTGTTGGTAACCCTATATTTGTCTTCGTGAACCTTAAGAAGTGTCACCCTTAGCAGCTGTCAGCTCTGCAAGGGCACACGTGGGTCTGTGGGGCTCACTGCCATGCCCTGTGACATAGGGAACCCTGTGTGAATCTTTGCTGAATGAGTTCAAGGGCCGGAAGCACAGCCGGGATGTGACAGTCGCCTGGTGCCATGGCGATGCCCGGGCCACGGCGTCGGACTTTCTCTCCATGGCTGGCCACAATGCTGAGCTGGACTTCTGGGGGGCGGATGGAAAGCCAGGGTCGGCCCCTCACCCTGTGAGGCAAGATATGGCCCCGAAGTGAGGGCAGGCCCGAGACCAGTGGAGGTGCCCCGGACCTGAGGAGTCCACCGGAACGAAGGAGGAAGCATGTGTGTGCGTGCGTGTGCATGTGTGTGTGTGCACGCGCGTGACAGTTTGGGGGGCCTGCATGCTTTCGCAGGAGAGGCGGTTTGGGTTGGAAGTGGGCCAGGCCTGGTATGCGGAGGCCCCCAGCCATCACCTCTGCCTGCCCTGGTTTAGCAAAAACAGAAACACCTGACAGCCGGTTTCATTTGAATTTCACAAAAGCAACAAATCATTTGGTCATAGAGGTAGGCCCCACGTATTGCACAGGACATCCCGGAACAGGATTTGGTCTCCCTGAAATTCAGATGTAACTGGGCACCCTGTAGTTTAGCCGATAGCCGTCACTCGGGACCCCTCTGTTTCAGGAATGCTTCTGCGAAAGGGGAGTCATGTGCAGAAAGGCCAGAATGTTTGGGGCAGAAGCAGTGCATTTCCCCATTTTTAAAAAATTTCAGGCGATTTGAGGGCACACAAGGGAAAACAGGCACTAAGTGGGGCTGCCGTTGGGTGGGAGGGTCAGAAACGCAGGTCCCGCCCAGGACCAGGTCCGAGTCCTCTGGGAGGCCTGATCTATGAAGCAACAAAGATTCTCCCTGCAGGGGTATGGCTGCTCTCCTCCCTGGCAGGCCCCCCAAAATCATGAGAAAGACAAAGGCCTGGCCCTGCCCTCAAGGGGTCTGTAGGCTAATTTGTCAACAGATTATTCAGCAAGGAGTCAGGCATGCTGAAAGGAGCTCCCCCTAGAAGACAGAAGATGGGAGGTGGCCGTCCTTGAAATGGTCCTCTCTGGTTTTCCTCTTCAGTCTAAGGTGGAAAACCAGATCTACCTCCATGACCCATGCCTTTATCTGTCTTTTTTTTTTTTTTTTTTAAGATTATTGGGACACCTGGGTGGCTCAGTTGGTTAAGTGGCTGCCTTCGGCTCAGGTCATGATCCCAGAGTCCTGGGATCGAGTCCCACATCGGGCTCCTTGCTCAGCAGGGAGCCTGCTTCTCCCTCTGCCTCTGCCTACCACTCTGTCTGCCTGTGCTCATGCTCTCTCTCTAACAAATAAATAAATAAAATCTTTAAAAAAAAAAAGATTATTTATTTATTTGACACAGAGAGACACAGCAAGAGAGGGAACACAAGCAGGGGGAGTGGGAGAGGGAGAAGCAGGCTTCCTGCTGAGTGAGGAGCCCAACATGGGGCTCTATCTCAGGACCCTGGGATCATGACCTGAGCCAAAGGCAGAGGCTTAGTTAACCCACAGAGCCACCCAGGCGCCCCCTTTAGCCATCTTCTAGACAATTGATTTTACCCTCTGACTTTTTTCTTCCCAGTTTTGAATCATCCACAGTTTTTATCAGATGGTCACCAGAGTCCTCATCCAAGTCATTAAGAAAAATATTCAGTAGATAAAGATAGAGCCCTATAGCACTCTGCCAGAAATGTGCCCCAGGGCTGACCCCCCTTTTTTTTTTAAGATTTATGTATTTACTTGAGAGAGAGAAATTGAGAGTGCAAACAGGGGGAGGGGCAGAGGGAGAGAAAGAATCTCAAGTAGACTCCCCACTGTGCGTGGAGCCCAACACCAGGCTCGGGAACCTGAAATCATGACCCAAGCTGAAATCAAGAGTCAGACACCTAACTGACTGAGCCACCCAGGCACCCCTGCCCCAGGCTGATCTTAATCAAAATCCTTCTGATATAAATATTTAACAAGCTACAAATTCCTTCCTCTGTTGTCAGGTATCCCACACATCTCCCTGAGGATGTGAGGCTTCTTCATGAGGATGTCCTAGGTTCCTTGATCAAATCCAGAAGTACTAGCGAGCTACACAACTGTTAGATGGCAGCCACTCTCGATACTGTCCTAGCGGCAGTGGTAGCAAATAACAATAATACTGGAATTTTTTTTTTTTGTCTTCACTCTTTTTCTGTCCTTTCTATCCAAGATGAAGTAAACTTTGCTAAAATAAGAGGAAACCTGAATTGGTTTAGCATAAGTTCAAGGAGGAATTACCGTGCCAGGAACAATTCTTGGGGGGCGGGGGGCAGGGGTGGGAAACGGTCATGGTTTATCTAGAAATCAACAACATGAATTTTAGATACAAAAAATGACTTTGGTTTAAAGTACAAGCAGTTTTCAGCTTATCATCGGAAGGTTTTGATCCAGGAGTTTGTTTTTATGCTGGCTATCGAGCAAATGCTGAATGTACTCAGAAAACAGTCTGACAAACACTGATTAGCTTCTCTGCTCGGCCCCCACAAGCCATTTATCCACAATGAGGATGAAATCATAACTGGGCCCCGAGTCTCTTCAAGCTCCCAGACTTGAGCCCCTCTTAATCCCAGGGGCAGATCTGGTGGTTTCCCCTCCCTGTAGGTGGGACCCAACAGGCAGCCTTTGGCATGCGGGGATTACTTTTAAGTCCACTGTCTGTAACTTTAAGACATTTTTAATGGAGCATAATCCCCTCATTTGGGGGACTTTCCAGCAGGAACAGTGTCCCCATTCCTCACCTCACCCCATCCGTGCCTGTAGACTCCCACCTGTAGCGTTCCAGAGCCTCACCTGACCCAGGAAAAGGTGGAGGCCATTTCTCTCACCTGTTTTCTTAAGCCCACAAAGTGTCCTGAGTTTAAAAGTTCGGGGAGGTAGGGAGTTCCAAAACCACAGATCCCAATCTGCGGGAAAGACTGATGAGTTGGAAGGGGCCTGTCCGCCATCATCGCTGGCCACATGAACAGAGGTAAGGAGTTCAGAAGAGGGGAGGAGATAGCCCCACAGCCTGATGTCCTGCAAGCTCAGTTATGCAGGTCACGCCCAGACACATGGAGACATGTGACCAAAATGCTAAGGCAGGAGCTTCACAACCCATCCTGAGAGAAGCATTTGAAGGAAGTGGGAATGCTAAGATTAAGGAAGAAGATCTGGAAAGCATCTGATGATTATCTTTAAATAATCGCATTGTTTTAAGGGAAAGAGAAATTGGATTTTTTTCTGCCTCTTGGTAGAAATCGCAAGGAGGTACATTCCAGTTAGAACCATGCAACCAGACAGTGAGGACAAGTTTTACGAAGGTTTTTTTTAAAGACAGCTGAGAGAGAGGGAGACATTTCTAGACGGCTGCGGACACTCCCCTGGGGCCGATGTCGGGCAAATACAGCCTCTAGCAAGGGGCAAGTGTGTGTGCCAGCAGCCACGTAGGCCACTCCCCCTCTCTCTAGGGGGAAATAGTGCCTCTGAACATCTCTTCATCCTACTGATAAATAAGCTACTAAGAAGGTAAATATTGGTCAGAACCAACGCCGTGGGTCAGAGCAGTGTTCCTGCTGATTGCCACGGTTAAGGACAAAGGAAGAGGAAAAAGGAAAGTTGTTTTCATCGCAAATTGTTAAGAGGCCTCTGTTGCTTGTGGGCTGGGATCACAGTTCTGGCTCAATGCGAGGAAGGGCCATGATGTTGTTCACGGAGCTTGTGGATGACCAGCCAGAGAGCAAGAATTGTGTCCCTGTTGTGGAAATCTGAGCAGATCCGTCTGACCACTCGAATAGCAAGCACGACAGGAACCAAAACAAAAAGGAAAACAAAACATAGCCTTAGAGTTCCCAGTCTTCATTCCCTGGAAGTGGGGTGCAGGGCAGGGGGGTGGAGGGGTGCGTGTGGCAGAATGACAAGGGCTCCTGGATGAGATGCACAGAATTGAGGAAGAAAAGGGCCCATCTGGGAGTGAGCAGGACTGACTGGCTGACATTGGGAGGGCTTGCCTGGACTTGATTTTGAGGGAGAGGCCTCCGTATTGGATTTTTTTCTGAGATGTGAGATATAATTCTCTCCTCACAGTCCCCTTCAAAGAACCTTCAGTGAAGCCCTGTATTACTTTAAAATGATTTGGAGAGGGGTTTCTGCTAAAATGTATGGAGCATTTAGCAAGTCTTACCCACTATCTTGTTGAATCCTGTGAATCAGAGGCTGGTAGTAACCTCATGTTACAGGACAAAAACGAGACTCTCAGAGAGGTTAGTACACTTGCCCAAGCTCCCACAGCCAGTTTAAGTGATAAAGCCTGTTGGAAACTCAGATGCTCGACTCCAAGGCCAAACACCTCTAGAGGAAAAACATTTCAGGGTTTCTTGAAATGCCCCCCCCCATAGGAAAATCTTTGGCTTTGAACAGAGACCAACGGGGTCAAAGTCTGAAAAAGGTGAAAAACAGAGTATGACATATTTATTCACCAAGGTTATTCTAGGATGTAATCCTTCAATTTGTTCTATACAACTGTCTTAATGTTTCCTGTTTCTTTGTAGCTTCATTACCTGATTAAACAAAATTAAAATAAATAGATACATACAAATTAAAAAAAAAGGCAACCAAGTTGGGGTATGAGAATATGCACAGGAAACAGTGCTTCTGGACAGATGTGAGATCCATGTGACTTAGGATGAAGCTGGGAGCCAGGATAAGCGTTTCTAATATTGAGAATATGAGGACGCATGTGGCTTTCCAAAGGAATTCCTCAAGAACCTCAAGGATCTGCTTTAATTAGAGCTGCTTAAAAGGTCACCGGTTGCCCAGAGAAATAAAAAGCATGGGTTCACACAAAAACCGGCACGTGGACGTTTGAAGCAGCTTTATTTGTAATTCCAGCTCTCCCCAAAAAGCTGGAATCCGTTCAGATGTCCTTCAGTGGGCAAAGGGTTAGATAAATGGTGGTGCATCCATACTATGGAATATTCTTCAGCAATAAAAAGGAAGAAACTACAGGCATTTGGGTGGTTCCATCGGGTAAGCGGCCAACTCTGGATTTTAGCTCAGGTCACGATCCCGGGGTCCTGGGATCGAGCCTTGCATCCAACTCCATGCTCTGTGGGGAGTCTGCTTGATGGTTCTCTCTCTCCTTCTGTCCCTCCCCCCCACCAAATGCTTGCTTGCTTTCTCCAAAATAAATAAATACATCTTAAAAAACACAAAAAAAGAACAAATTAATTGCAACTAATTGGATGAGACTCCAGGAAAATATGCTGAGCAAAAAAGGTAATCCCTCCAAATATGATTCTTCTTCCCTAACATCTTTAAAGTAACAATATTTTATAAACAGAGGACAGAGTAGCGGTTTCTAGAGATTGGAGATAGGAAGCCAGGAAGGAAGCAGGTACAGCTGTGAAAGGTTTGTAGGTCAGATCCCTGTTGTGCCAGAACTCTGTCTGGACTGTGGCGGCAGATACAGGGACCCACAGAGGTGTTGAAGCTGCACACGTACAGATACAAAGGGTAGGTAGAAATAGGGGGATTAAACAGATCATGGCTTGTATCGATGCCAGTGTCCTGGTTGTTCCATTAGACTATACTTCTGCAAAATGTTACCATTGAGGGAAACCAGGAAAAGCAGGGATCTCTCTCTATTGTTTGTTACAAATACATGTAAATCTACTGTTATGTCAATCAAAATCTCTTGTTTTTAGAGTTCCTGTGGCTCGGTCTGTTAAGCATCCACCTTTGGCTCGGGTCATGATCCCAGGGTTCTAGGATGGGGCCCCATATTGGGCTCCCTGCATAGCAGAGAGCCTGCTTCTCCCTCCCTCTCTGCTGCTCCCCCTGCTTGCTCTCCTCCTCTCTCTCCATTAAATAAATAAATAAATAAATAAATAATTCTTTTTTTTTTTTTTTTTTTTTTTTTTTTTAAATGGACCAGGTCCCTGTCACTGAAGGATTCAAGCTCTGGCTGACTGTTGTGATGCAGTTGTTGGAGGAGGACAGCATTTGGTGGCCCCTCTGGCCTCCAACCCTCCAATTCCCCTGAGGTCTTATGGGGAGTGACACCCTTCAAGCTGAACGTTATGTGAAAATCCTCTTTCTGCTGCTCCCACAGGTGCAGAGTGAACAAGGAGAACCAGAATGTCCTCCTCAAGGAGGCTCATTCTCTTGTTCCATGAGGAAGAGGTGATCTGAGCTGCTCTGAAGGCGTTTGGCAAGACAGTGTCTCTGTCACCATCTGCTTCTCCCTGATGCAGGAGCTGCCCTGGGATCTATAGGTTCAGGCCATTCCACTGACAGAAATAAAACATGAATTTTCACACTGCTACTTAGAACCTGGAAACAACTTGGAAATCCTTCCCTAGGGCGACAAAGAGCAAACACGCTCCGAATAAAGGGACATCCTGGGTATAAAGTGAACAGAAACATTTTGAGACCTAGGAAAGATCTTGGATGTTCAAAGAGATAAAGGAGGGTTTTTAAACATGATTCTAGAGATGCACTGAAATGCCCCAGCTCCTAAGTGGAACATTTCCCTCCCAGATAATTTCATGACCAGGAAATTATCCTCATTTGGCTCTCTGGAACAGGGAAATGGAATAATATGAGGTATCCTTGGGCCCCTCTTCCCCTATAGGATGAAGCCAAAGAGCCACCCCTTTGGCTGGCTTACGGATGTCCCTGAAGTTGGCCATGACTTACCCGTGCCGCCAGAGAGGGGCCCGTTGAACCTGGCCGTGTCTCAAGACTTCCTGGCCAAGGGAGCTTCCTTCACTGTATCTGGGATCCCCACTTACCATGTGTCCTGGGTCCTCACATCCAGGATTTGGCACAGCATGTGCGATGGCAGGCCCAACGTGCTCTGACCCAGGCACTGGCTTCTCAAGAGTAGCCTGAGTGCTGGGCCAACTCCAGGTGAGCCAGCTCTCACCAAACCCCAGCTGACAACCCTTGAAACTCACATGAATGGGGAAGTGACTGGTGATGACACAGGGTGCCTACCCCTTGAGTGCCAACCGCGGGCCCTTTTCATCTCCCCTCCTTCGAATCTGCAGCCTTATCCTCCCAGCCACAGACTTCCCTTGGGGGTCTCCACAACAGGTGGGCCCTGCCCTTGCAGAAGGCTTTGCCCACACAAAGGGACGTTGAGTTGAAGTTTTCAGGCCCCCTAACACGATGCTACCTGCGACTGTCTGCAAATCCATTTTTGAAAACTTTCCTAGCTAGGAAAGCTAAAGGAAGGGGAAAAGCAGGGCCCCAGTTCAGCCCCGGAGGCCTTATTGTTCTCTGGTTCTCTGGCTGCCACTTACCCAGAAGGCCCCCCACACCCCCCGCCCCCTGGGGAATCAAATGAGATTGTTTTTCCCAAGATCCAGCTCTTCAGGTGTGAGCTGCCGTTCTTGGACAACAGTGACTGGGGCATTTCTGCAACAGGAAAGAGGAAGGAACTTGTGAACTGTGTGAGCCATGGCATCAACAATGTGCGCCCCCAACCAGCCGCCAGCAAAGAGGAAAAGAGCTCAGTTTCCATAGCGATAAATCACGAGGAAGCCAGTGAGGGAGAGTAGGGCAGGAGGATTTTTTTCCTTCCCCCAGTTCCCTGCAAACACGTTCCCAGCTCCTGAGCTGGCTGGATGCCTGGCACCTCGCCAAGCTGAGCCTCCAGAACCACACAGGTAGAGGAAGCAAGAGGAGGTCTCTGCCAGATGGAAATCCACACCGAAAACCCTCTGCTCCTAAGAGCACCGGGGAAGGGGGTTGGGCTCTTCTTAAAGACCTTAACGGGTGTGTGGGCGACCCAGCAGGCCCAGCACAGTCTCACCCGTGGGTTGCTGGGCGCCATCTTGAAGGCTCCTCAGTATACGACCTTCTGTCATGCCCCGCACGAAACCATGATAGTAACGGTGAAAATCAGCCTTTTTACAGCAGAAGAACAGGCCTGGTGAGGGAGAGAGACTGGCCAGAGACAAATTATCCAGTTAAAACAGTTGGCTGGAATGCCAACTTAACTGAATGTCCTGGTTTGGGTTTTTTGCTGAATTTCAGCTATATTTATATTTATGTACATATTTGCTCTATTTTCTAATAGGGAGAGTTGTGCAACTGCCATCATAATCTGGTCTTAGGAGGCTTCCAGAACCCCAAAAGATTCCTCCTGCCTATTTTCAGTCAATCCCCGATCCCTCCCCCCAAGTCCCGGGCAACCACCCGTCTGCATTCTGACTCTCTAGACTTAAGGGAGGCTGTTTTTTCAGTGGAGGGACTCAGCGGCTCCACAACTTAGTTTAAAATCTAAGTATTTGCATGAAGAGTTTGGTTTCATTTTTCAAGCGAAACCACAGGAGAGACTGGCCGCCCACCGGGGGATTTGGTTTGTCTTTTGTCCCCTGAGCAGCCTGTGGGTTACAGGTATAGGTGTTCCTGGAATCTGTCACTGTTTACAGACTGCATGGATCACGCAGGTCTGGTAAGGCTGAGGGCCTCCCGGCCTAGCGACGAGAAGGCAGACACTTCCCAGGCCTGGCCAGCACAGGGCAGGGGTTTGGGAAGGGCTCTCAGGCAACCCTAGGGAGCTATTCAAGGATACTGCCTGCTACACCGGCCAAATGCTGGTCCTTGGCCACCTGGGCCCTGTCGTGGCATGACCTGACTGAAACATCATGGGTCAAGGTGCCTAACCTTTACAGCTGCTGCATAAATGGTAGCTGGAAAACAGCCTTCCGCGCGTGAAGTCAGAGTTCATTGGACACACAGAGCTGAGCATCTTGATCTGAGGACAAGCATGCTGGATGGCCCTGATTTAAGAGAGTTAATTCTGCACCAGCTAACATTTACTGAGCACTAATTGTATGCCAGCATTTTCTAAGCGCTTTGTGTTAATATTTAATTATTGCAAACACTATAAGGCATATGCTGTTATTCTCCCCAGCTTGGATATGAGGAAGTGGAGGCTCAGAGAAGTAAGTAAGTCCCCCAAGGTCACATAGCTAGTCTGGGCCTAGAAGAGCCTTTTCTTACCACCACTGCGTTGCCCCCATGATATGGTGTATGTAGTAAGTTCTGTGGGAACCCAGAGAGCAAGTGTCTGAACCAATGAGAAGGAGGGGTCAGGCATCTGTACTGGGGAGTCCACTGACCAAAGAATCAGGGAACAGCATTCCAAGCAGAGGGAATAGCATATGCAAAGGTAAGAGGTTAAGAGAACACAGCATAATGAAGAGTGACCAATGAGGCTCAGGACAAATGACATTTCAAAAAACCTGGAATTTTCCTTGGGAAAAACTCTGATTTTGGCAAGGGGAATGAGTCTCTGATGAGAGCCCTGAAGACCTTAAATTTGAATTTCAGATAAGTAAAAAATAATGGTTTTTAGTGTACGTATGCCCCAAATATTGCATGGAACACACTCACACTAAAAAAAAAAAAAAAAAAAAAAAAAAGCTGTTTATCTGGAATTCAGATTTAACGGGGCATCCCATATTTTATCTGGCAATCCTAACTAAAAGTCATCGAAGTGTACATTTCTAATGGGTGAATTTTACGGCATGTAAATTACACTTCGTTGAAAATTTAGCACAAGGCCTAGATAACATGACTGCTTAAAGAAAAATGAAGCTTTTCCTTCTGCACACTCTCTCCACTCTCTTTCTACACTGGCTCCTGGCAAAATACGATTATAAAAACCACCAGCAACCCAGGCACCCATAGAGGTCACCAGTGCAAATTCAAACCGTTGCCATGGGTTTGTTTTCTTGGGACTCAGGGCTTGCAGAGGACAAGACCCCAAGGTCGGAAACACCACAATGCAAACCAGGGAGTTTGGAGCAGTCCTTGGTTTGCTGAGCGCTCCCAACACTAAATCATCCCTGCCCCACCCGTTGCTAATTTCTGCCCTGTAGTTCAATTCTTATAGGGTGGGAGAGCTACAAATATGAGTCCATACTTCCCTGCTCCTAAGGAGGCACCATCTTTTTTTTTTTTTAAAGATTTTATTTATTTGACAGACAGAGATCACAAGTAGGCAGAGAGGCAGACAGAGAGAGAGAGAGAGAGAGGAGGAAGCAGGCTCCCTGCTGAGCCCAGTGTGGGGCTTGATCCCAGAACCCTGGGATCATGACCCGAGCTGAAGGCAGAGGCTTTAACCCACTGAGCCACCCAGGTGCCCCAAGGAGGCACCATCTTAAGAATGGCACACCTAGGGGCACCTGGGTGGCTCAGTGGGTTAAGCCTCTGCCTTTGGCTCAGGTCATGATCCCGGGGTTCTGGGATCGAGCCCCACATCGGGCTCTCTGCTCGTCAGGGAGCCTCCTTCCCTCTCTCTGCCTGCCTCTCTGCTTACTTCTGATCTCCCTCTGTCAAATAAATAAAAATCTTTATTAAAAAAAAAAAAAAAAGAATGGCACACCTAAGCGTGCCTGGATGCCTCAGTTGGTTAAGTGACTGCCTTCTGCTCAGGTCATGATCCTGGAGTCCTGGGACCAAATCCTGCATCAGGCTCCCTGCTCAGCAGGGAGTCTGCTTCTCCTTCAGACTCTTCCCCCCCCCCCTTCATGCTCTCTCTCTCTCTTATTCTCTCTCTCTCTAATAAATAAATATGTTTTTAAAAATGACACACATAGTTTATGCCCACCTGCCAACACACACACTCACACATCATCAGCACTGGATTCAAAAACAAAGAGAAAAATTCCTCCTCTGACCTTTCTACAGGAGAGAAACTTTTTCACCTCCTCCAATCAAATGAGCTTTCCTGTATCTGTGGAGTTCGCTCATAGAATTGCATTTTGTAATTAATGGTAGAATATTATCTTTTTAGAATTAGAAGAACGGCACTCGTGGTAAACACAAAACCACCTGCTGAGAAGTTGGGCTTTGAGCCATCCAAGTACCAAATTCTGACCCGCTGTCAAAATTCTGATAATCTGTTCTTTCCGTGCGCCTCATCTGAGATCTGCGAACTGATTTTCTTGAAGGAAAAGGACTTCTCAATATTCCACTCCGTACTCTTTACTTTTGTGGTAACATTTCCGTCCCAGAGGATTTCACAAAAACTGCCCCCAAACAGTGGGGCAGAGGCAATTTGTACCCCGATAAACCTAAGAATCCCATTCCTTAGCTCACCAACTATATAAACAGGGTGATAGGCATTTTCAGTAGGGGAGGGAAGCTCTCGTGGGCATTCTCGTTATCCCGTGGCTGCCTGTGGATGAGGTGGTTCTTGCCGAAGAAACAGATGATAGTAACTGGCCTTTACAGGGGTGCGCTAAGTGGTTTTTCATGCACCGTGGCTCAGTCCTATGTCAGCGCAGCTACAGTAACTCGCCAGTGCTGCCATGGCTCGTCAGGGGCCAACCCCAGGACCTTTGTTCTTACCACACGGTTCAAGTTCCTTCTGCTTTTAGCTGGAGTTACATCAATTTAGCAAGGCTGTTCCTTGTCCATTAGGAACTTTAATCAGTCAAATCCATACACACATACATATAAAATAGAAAAATCATTAACGACTTTGTTAATGCTGTTTTGGGTAAAATTATCCCAATAGTGAGATTTGAGAAATAAGAATAGTTGGAGGGATTGTTAATGGGTGAAAAGGTAGGAAACCCCGCCTGCTCAGAATGAAGGAGAATTCTGAAGCAGCAAACAGCATTTTGCACTTCTGATAATAGGGTATGAGTGGTGAATTTTTACAGGACTGGGGGAGAGTAACCAGCTAGCTGCCTATTGTCAGTCTTTACATGCCTTTGGCTGTATTTTCCTTCTAAATTCCTTTTTAGGAATTTCCTTCCTAAATTCCTGACTAAATTCCTTTACTAAGCATCCATTTCATTTACCCGGGGGCTTGAAATAGTAGGGTGTTTCTGAAGGGAGATTTAACTTGTCCCCTCACTCCCACCCCCAACCCATGACTTAAAAGAAAAGCAAACAGTAATAAAAACAATTGGTTACAGGCAGAAACATTTAATGCGGTCCACCTGTCTATCCCCCGCCCGTTTGAAACTACAAAAATTTGACAATGGCGCCATCTAGTGAAATATTAGGTTAGCTACAAAATCGTTTCTTGCTTTCAAATTTATTCCCAGCAGCTTCTAAGGATCTCTGTATCAGCTTTGGACACCCCCGTTGCTTATTTCACTTTTGGTTGTTATTCCCACTAACAATATATCATTGATGTAAAAAATTATATGAAATATGTAGCGTGAAAATAGTATACAGAGGCGCCTGGCTGGCTCAGTTGGAGGAGCATGAGGCTCTTGGTCTCTGGGTAGTGATTTTGAGCGCTGCTCCCCTCCATGAGGTACAGAGATCACGTAAATAAAAATTTTAAAAAATAGCCTATAAAAACATATTTAAAATAAAACTCCCAGGGGCACCTGGGTGGCTCAGTCAGTTAAGTGTCTGCCTTTGGCTTGGGCCATGATCCCAGGGTCTTGGGATTGAGCCCCACATAGGCTCCTTGTTCAGCAGGGAGTCTGCTTCTCCCTCTCCCTCTGCCTACCACTCCTTCTGCTTGTGCTCTTTGTCAAATGAATGAATAAAATCTTTAAAAAATAAAATAAGGGGCGCCTGGGTGGCTCAGTGGGTTAAAGCCTCTGCCTTCGGCTCAGGTCATGACCTCAGGGTCCTGGGATCGAGCTCCTCGTCAGGCTCTCTGCTCAGCGGGGAGCCTGCTCCCCCCACCCCGCCTGCCTCTCTGCCTACTTGTGATCTCTGTCTGTCAAATAAATAAATAAAATCTTTATAAAATAAGTAAAATAAAATAAAATAAAACTCCCAGATATAGTACTCTATGCATATACAAGTAAATCGAATAAATACATAAACACAAATTTATAGAGAAATGTATGCTCGTATATACTGTTGTAAATAAATAGGATAATTTGTTATAAATTTCTGCAACATGTTTTTTTGCACCTATTGCCCATCATGAATATATTTCCATTTATATAGAACCACCTTATTTAAAAAATTTTTAAATTAATTAATTAATTAATTATTTAGAGAGCACAGGGGGAGAGGAAAAGGGAGAGAGAATCTCTGAAGCAGACTCCATGCAGAGCATGCTGAGCATGGAGCCTGAGTCGGGCTCCAGTCTCTTGACCCCGAGATCATAACTTGAGCTGAAATCAAGATTTGGACACTCAGCCAACTGAACCACCCAGGCGCCCCTAGCACTACCTCATTTTTATTTTTTTTAAAGATTTTTTTTATTTATTTGAGAGAGAGACCACAGAAGGAGAGGGAGAGGAAGAAGCAGACCCCTCACTGAGTGGAGAGCTCAATGTGGGGCTCGATCCCAGAACCTTGAGATCATGACCTGGGCTGAAGACAGACGCTTAACCAACTGAGCCACCCAGGCACCCCGAACTACCTCATTTTTTTTACAATGTCTCCAAAAATTCTCATCATGTATGGGAATTCTCAGGGTAGTAAAATTGTTCTAAAGTTAGATTGTGGTGATGGTTGTAGAGCTTAGTGGTTATACTAAAAACCACCTAACTAGCATACTTTTAATTTTATGATATGTATATTTCAATAAAACTATTTAATAAAAGAACCAGATGTCAAAAGAATACCATTATAAGAAGTGCCTGAATTTAAATAACTAGTTTCCAAGGGCACATAAGTATTTGCAGTTTTTTGTGATGACCAGCAAAAGAGCAGGGATGCCCTGTGCCTCTCTTTGCACACTTGTAGATCTAGAGGGGAAATTCCAGGTCTATAAGACACAGCTCTGGATTCAGGGATTCTGACGTTAGCTGGTGTGGTAGAAGCCGCTTCAAATTTCTTCCAAGAATTATAAAGCTTTTAACACATGCTAAAGTAAATTTTTGGTTGAAGGTGGACCTGTGTTCCCCAGTGATTGCAGGTAGCAGAGGAGGGAGATGTGGTTTCGTCTTCTCATGACAAGCTCCTATCGCTTAGCTAGGGCTAGGCATCCTGGTTATCCCAGATCTGCTGTACATCAGCTGAATCCCTCTCTTTCCTTTGTTCCTTCCCTTGTCCTGCCCTACTTCTCAGGCCCTTTCTCTTCTCCTTCTGTCACTCCCCCATAGGTCATATACTCATGAAACTCATATGAGGCCCTGTGGCTTAGGAACCCATCCTCGGGCAGGTGGGGGGGGGGTGTCTAACTCTTCAGAGTCATTTCTGGGTGATGTCATTAAGGATGTGAATCATGCTGAAACCTTCATGTGTGTGCCCAAGGAATTCTGTTTTTACCACCTTTCATTAAATAAACATCAGAGACAGTTAAGTAAGTATCTCAAAACTTGGGAATGAAGATGGTGAAAACTGGAAGGTTCTTGGACCTGTGCAGGCTGGTAGTGCCTACAGCACAAACAATTTGGGAATTACGGAATCTTGCATATTCATGTTAACGGAGATGGTGAAGTCTTTGGAAAATGAGACCTTGTTGGGAGCTCTATCCTTAGTGATATTCTAACTGAGATACTACTTTTAGATTTACAAGATTAATTTGATGAAAGACAAATAGAAGATACTAGAGAAATGTAGAAAACATGGCACACCACCTGTGTGTGTGTACAAAACAAAATAAAGTATCGATTCCCAGAAGAAAATTGTGGTATTTTTTAAAAAAATTATTATATGAAAATGCATTTGCTGTCTGGGGGCAGAAGTGAAAATAAATGAATTCTACAGTCACTCAAATGTGTTGAATCCTGTTACTTTACCAAATGGTATTTGTCAAGTTCTATGGAAGGATAAATATTATACTAACAGATTAAATGACTTTTGTGATTTAGAAATATAAGATGATAGAAATACCAGATTTAGAAAAATTACAAACATTGTTATAAGAACTGGAATGCTTTAAAATTTTGTAATTATTATTGCTCATTGAGGGTTGAAGATTTAACACCATGAACAATGTTCTTTTAAAAAATTTTTATTTAGGGGTGCCTGGGTGGCTCAGTGGGTTAAAGCCTCTGTCTTTGGCTCAGGTCATGATCCCAGGGTCCTGGGATCGAGCCCCGCATCAGGCTCTCTGCTCAGCAGGGAGCCTGCTTCTTCCTCTCTCTCTGCCTGCCTCTCTGCCTATTTGTGATCTCTGTCAAATAAAATTTAAAAAAAAACTCTAAAAAATTTTTTTTAATTTAAACTCAGTTGGTAAAAATATAACGTTTTATTAGTTTCAGAGGTAGAGGTCAGTGATTCATCAGTCTTATATAACACCCAGTGCCCATTACATCAAGTGCCCTCCCCAATGTCCATCACCCAGTCACCCCATCCCTCCCACCCCCATCCCCTCCAGCAACCCTCAGTTTGTTTCCTATGAGTAAGAGTCTCTTATGGTTTGTGTCCTTCTCTGATTTTGTCTTATTTTTTCCTCTTTCCCCTATGATCCTCTCTTTTGTTTCTTAAATTCCACATATGAGTGAAATCATATGACAATTTCTTTGATTGACTTAGTTTGCTCAGCATAATACCCTCTAGCTCCATCCACGTCGTTGCAAATGTCAAGATTTCATTTTTGATGGCTGAGTAATATTCCATTGTGTATATATACACATCTTCTTTATCCATTCTGTGGATGGACATCTGGGCTCTTTCCATAGTTTAGCTATTGTGGACATCGCTGCTATAAACATTGGGGTGCACATGCCCCTTCAGATCACTACATTTGTATCTTTGGGGTAAATACCTAGCAGTGCAATTGCTGGGTCGTAGGGTAGCTCTATTTTCAACTTTTAGAGGAACCTCCATAGTGCTTTTCAGAGTGGTTGCACCAGCTTGCATTCCCACCAACAGTGTAGGAGGGTTCCCCTTTCTCTGCATGCTCGCCAACATCTGTCATTTCCTGACTTATTAATTTTAGCCATTCTGACTGGTGTGAGGTGGTATCCCATTGTGGTTTTGATTTGTATTTCCCTGATGCTGAGTGATGTTGAGCATTTTTTTCATGTGTCTTTTGGCCATTTGGATGTTTTCTTTGGAGAAATGTCTACCATGAACAATATTTTTTTTTAAAAGATTTTATTTATTTATTTGACAGAGAGAGATCACAAGTAGACGGAGAGGCAGGCAGAGAGAGAGAGAGAGGAGGAAGCAGGCTTCTTGATGAGCAGAGAGCCCGATGCGGGACTCGATCCCAGGACCCCGAGATCATGACCTGAGCTGAAGGCAGCGGCTTAACCCACTGAGCCACCCAGGCGCCCCATGAACAATATTCTTGATGTGAAGGGAAATTCTCTATTTATCTGAGACTACACATTGTCCAAAGGCCATCTATTTCAAGGAATTCATTGGAAAAGATCAAGGTAGTTCCCCATAACAAGTCATCCCAGCGAGCTCTGTATCGAAAGACCACAACAACCATTTCTAAACATCAACAAAATTTTGGAAATTATGAGAATGATTTAACAACTGGCATACAAACTTACATCACTAGTTAAGTAGCTTAGTTTATTTAGAGATAAAAGAGGGGGTGATGAAGGGATATATTTTTAAATTTTTGATCTGTGCATTGAGTTATGTATTTCCATTACTCTGCTGGTTATTAGTTTTTTTGTTTTTTTTTTCCCGTGTGTTTTGTTTTATTTGATTGTTAAATATTTTTAATACCTCTGCATACCTCATAGAGATTTTATAAGGATTAAATGAAATTATCAGTGTAAAGCTCTTAGACAACAGAAAGGAATATACTAACTTTACTTTAGTAAATGTGACAGGTCCATGGATAAACTTTTCCTTTTTCCATTTGAGACTTCACTCTTGATTTATTCTGTAACCCTAGACAAATTACTTTCCTTTCCTGGGGCCCCACTAAAGCACTCCTAGCAACCAGTGTTTGCTAACAGCTGTAAGTAGCACTTCCTCTGGTTTCCTCAGCTGTCTTTGTGTCCAAGCTGTGGTCTGTAAGTTTCCTGACCCAGCTGAGTTTCACATGGAGAAAATGCCCCCGACACATCAGCTTCTCTGAAAGTATCACCCCCTTCCCGGTTCCTCCTGGTCATGAAAGTTCCCAGGAATTAGCCCCACCACCCACACCCACACCCACACCCACACCCCCAGGCCAGGCAAGGATGCAAGAGATGTTGGTGGGAAAGTGTCAAAGCAGCAATGCCTGTAAAAACTTCTGTAAAAACCCTTTGGCAAAAATTCTGACATAAAGGATCATCCCACCAGAGATTAAACTTGTGAGGTTCTTTCCCTCCCTCTCTTTAGTGAGATAAATGACCACCAGTATCCCTAAATGGAAAATCACTGTCAGGCACTGAGGGACATGTTTTTTTGAAGAGTAGGTGCTGAAGGAGTAACTTTTACTGTCAGAAGGGAATAAAGGCCTTCCAGGCACTGAGAGAGAACTCACGTTGGCTTGCAGATGGTGGTGGCCAGGAGGCAGACCCTGGCTTTGCTCGGTCCCCTGGTGATGGCCAGGTGTGGGACCTGAAATGACTGACCGCCACAGGATGGGACCTGGAGAACCCAAGCAAGGATCACCTAGAGTGACTGACTGAACACAGGAGTTTGGGCAGTGTCCCAGAAGAACGTGCACCTGGGCAGGGAACTGGCTTCCCCAAAGAGAGGGCACTTGTCCACAGGAAAGTACCAGACCTATAGGGCAGGCCCGGTAGTGGCAACAGAAATCACTACCAAAGGGGCCCGGCCAGGTCACAGCTCCATCCAATTGGGAAGCCCCTCAACACTTCCCACTCCCCACCTCAGACTGGTGACACTGGAATATGGGGTTTTACTCCCGTGTCCAGTTCACAGAGCCAGGAGAATTCTAGATCAAATAGAAGTGAGTCACAAGCTCCTCTGGGTTGTAAGGTAGAGACTGTGAGACTGCTAATTCAGAGGCCCAGGTTTTATCCCTAGGAAGTCTGGAGCAGGGCCCGGGGAATTAGCATGTAGCATAATCAGGCATTACTGACGCTTCTTTTGTGTGTATCTACCCCAGACAGAATATTTGCTTCCCAAGACTAAACCAAACTTCCATCAAATCCTTTTGCTGTAGGCCGAATCCAGAGAGAGAGAGATCAGGTGGGTTTTTGCAAAGACGAAATCATAATCATATTTTCCCTTTTCCTTCCCATTGTCCAGCTTCCCAGGCAGCCAGAGTTAGGGCGACCTGCCACATCACTCTCTTTGTACAAGAACTCATCGGGGAAACACAGTCACACCCACCAGTCCTATTCTCTCAAGCTCGTCCCAGCAACTCCAATTTCTCTAACTTGGTCAAAAAAAGGAGGAAGTCCCTAAATGACTCAGAGTTTCTATATGGGCAACACGCCTCCTTTGCCCTCCTTTCCGATTTCTTCTGAGAGAATGTGGAGACATCTCAACAAACTGTTCTTTTGGGGCATTTTTTCTTCTCTGACATGTAAGGCTCCTTCGCCGTTCTGAAGCTTGCCTCTCTAAGCCAAAACGTGACGTGGAAAAAGCGTTTTCTCACGTTCCTTTTCTCTCTTTCAGTACAAGAAGCTTCCCTGGATTGTGACACCAGAAGAACAAACAGTAAGTTTCATTTACTTCCTTCTCTCTTTTACCAAAGCCTTTTTTTCGCCGACACGGTGGGGATGGTCGGCTTTCAGCGCAACCGTTCAGGATCAAGTCTTTCTATGCCTTCAGATGAGCGACCAAAGAGTCAAGTGTTTGGTTTACAGTTTATAAAGTCTACAGTTTAAAATGAAGCCATGTGAGGCCTGGACTTGAAGCCTCTTTACTGAGACGTCGAGATAAAAAATTGAGATTCTTTTTACAATGAAAAATTTTTTTAAGATTTATTTATTTTAGAGAGAGAGTATATATGAACAGGGAGAGGGGCAGGAAGAGAGGGAAAGGAAGAATGTCAAGAAGACACCCTGCCCCACTGAGTGCAGAGCCAGCCGCAAGGCTCCATCCCAGGACCCCAAGATCCTGACCTGAGCCAAAATCGAGAGTAAGCAGCTTAACCGACTGAGCCATTCAGGCGTTCCTGTTGCCTTTTATTTATTTATTTTTTAATGTAGAAAATCATTTACATAATGATTATAGAACAATTTAAGCAACAAAATAAAAATATATATTGAGAGGCAGTTTATTATCATAGAGCTAGACCTGCTAGGGTCATGGTCCTAACCCTGGTTCCTCTGTTTACCAGTAGGCAGCTTGGGTACATGAAGAAACACCACTTAGTCTCTTGGCACTTAATCTCTTTCCTCTGTGATGTGGAGATAATAAAAGCACCTACAGGGGTGGGGGACTTCTAATGAGGGGTGGGGTGGGATGTGGGACTTCTAATGAGGACTGAGTGAGACAAGCCATGTCCCTCAGCCGAGCGCCTGGAGTATGGTGAACAGTCAATAAATGCTAGGCCAGGTTATTTGGGGAGGAAAAAATGCGTTTTCTATGAAGTCCGAAGTACAATTTTTTTTAAAGATTTTATTTATTTATTTGACAGACAGAGATCACAAGTAGGCAGAGAGGCAGGCAGAGAGAGAGGTGGGTGGGCGGGCGGGCAGGGGCGGGGGGAGAAGGCCCCCTGCTGAGCGGAGAGCCCGATGTGGGTCTCCATCCGAGGACCCTGGGATCATGACCTGAGCTGAAGGCAGAGGTTTTAACCCCCTGAGCCACCCAGGCGCCCCGAAGTCCAATTTATCCAGTTAACCGACCCAGCCTAAGCCCATAAACAGACATAAGATCATCTAAACTTTTTCACAGAGGAAAAGCGCTTGTCAGCTTTTGTTTGACCCAAATACCAGGATATAATAAATGATCTCTACCACTGTTACTACATGGAATATGAAAGTGCTGTTATGCCCTCTAGTTCTCTTCCACTTCCATGAGCTATCAACAGCCGTTCTCTAGTCGGTTCTAGAGTAAACAAACTCTTCCATAACTTGTCCTTTTTTTTTTTTTTTTTTTTTTTTAGATAACAGTAATCACAGACATCCTTGTAAGCAGTAGATGCAGACTCTATTCCCTTTTTATAACAGCTGCATGGTGTTTCCTAATATAGCTCAGCTGTGGTTCATGTAACCATCCCCTTTATTGACTGTTCCATTTTTTTCTTTGTAATGTAAACAACGCTACTATAAACGTCCTTGCAGGAAACACTTGCGGATGCATGAAAAGTTGAGAGCATCTCTGGAGGATAAAATCCTAGAGGATGCCTGGGTGTCTCAGTTGGTTAAGTGCCTGCCTTCAGCTCAGGTCCTGATCCCAGGGTCCTGGGATGGAGCCCTGAATCGGGCTCCCTGCTTGAGAAGAAGCCTACTTCTCTCTCTCCCACTTCCCCTGCTTGTGTTCCCTCTCTCGCTGTATCTCTTTTTGTCAAATAAATAAAATCTTTAAAAATAAACAAATAAATAGAAGACAGAAGAAACATATCAACTAACTACAGTGGGCCATTTTGTATCCAAAAACAACACCAACAGACAACTAGGGAAATTTGAACACTAATTAGATGTTTGATGACATTTTATTTTATTTTTAAAGATTTTATTTATTTATATGAGAGAGAGAGAGAGAGAGCAGTGCAGGGGGAGCAGCAGAGGGAGAGGGAGAAGCAGACTCCCTGCAGAGCAGGGAGTCCAATGTGGGGCTTGATCCCAAGACCCCAGGATCATGACCTGAACTGAAGGCAGATGCTTCACCGACTGTGCCACCCAGGCGCCCCGTTTGATGACATTTTAAAAACATTAATTTTTAGGTGTGATAATGGTACTGTTATGTTAACCAAAAAAGCCTCATCTTTTAGAGATGCAAGCCATCAATCACTATCTCTAAGTCAGCATAGCCAGGGTTAGGAGTGCACTTCACTAAATAGTACATCTGAAACTAACATTACACTGTGTGTCAATTAACTTGAAATTAATTTGAAATAGGGAAAAAAAAATCAGAGTGTCCCTTCAAGCTCTCAGGGGCAGAAGAGGTGGCAAGCATCAGAGAGCTTGTCAAGGTCCCCCACCATGCATCACTGGAAGGAGCTTCTGTAGGTTCGGACGCTTCCTCACACACTTACTTACTTGCTATGCAGCAAGTAAGTTTTCCAGGAACCAGTGTCTCTACAACCTTGACCCACAAGCAGTGGCCAGATTACCATTCAGTTATTAAGGGACATTCACAAAGGCTTTTTCTTGTGTTACTCTGTTTTCCAGAATTCCATTCTCCAAGTTTGGACTCAGAAACGAAAGTGGTCACAAGGGGTCAAAATGTATCCCTCACCTGTTCCAACCAGAACGGGTCACTACAGATCACCTATTTTTTGTTTCGGCGTGAAAAACACCTGAGAACCCATGCTGGAAAAGGTGAACCCATGATTTTTAACCTGAGCATCTCAGAAGCCCATGAGCTGGGCCCTTACAAATGCAAAGCCCAAGTTTCTAACTGTTCAATGGTCAAATACAGTCGCGAGTTCAACTTCACATTTGTGGGTGAGTAGAGCACTTGTTCCTGGGGGTCCCTGTGATTTGTGGGACTCTTTCCTGTTCTACAGTGGGCTCTCTGCTCCCCTGCAAATACTCACTCAGGAGCCTGAAGAGTATGTCACTGAGATCTTTATTCTCTTTTTATTTTTTTAAAGATTTTATTTATTTATTTGACAGAGATCACAAGTAGGCAGAGAGAGAGTGGGTGGGTGGGGGTGGGGGGAGAGCAGGCCCCCTGCTGAGCAGAGAGCTCGATTGGGGGCTCCATCCCAGGACCCTGGGATCATGACCTGAGCCGAAGGGAGAGGCTTTAATCCACTGATTCTTAATAAGTCAATTTTACTTTCTCTTCTAAAGACTTTTAAAAAATGATTAATAGAAGATTTATTTAAATAATAATACATAGAGTCATCATTGCCAGACTTAATATGAAACATTAAATGTCCATTCCAATTTTCCTTCCTGGATAAGTTGTTTTCCCCCCCTCCCCCCCACTCTCTGTCAGTTTTAAAAACATAATACCAGAAGAAGAGGGGCCCGATTTCAAACAGAGCTCCAACGAGTGAGGTCCTGGGAGGGTGTTTGAAATTGAGATAGATATTTGCTGATCATGCATAGGTCTAACAAATCAAGACAGGATGTTCATGGAGCCCTCTGTGGCTGGGGTTGTTGACTGAACCAAGTACTCCTGTTTAAGGGGAAAGGATCATGACCAACCGCTCAGCTTGTGTCTTCCCGGCTTCCAGAGATAAGTCGTATTCAGCTTGGTGCAGGGTAGCAGGTAGAGGGGCCAAACACAGTGGCTGGCACTTGAGGAACAACATCTTGGCAGTCCCGCATACCTCTTCCAAAGACTTCTCTCCCTATTTCAGATAAGAGTAGCCTGATTGCCTTAGACAAAAAGTTTTACACGAACAATTTGGGAAATTGTTGAGATCTTTTCTAGATCCTTTACTCTAGGATTCCCATTATGTAGGCAAAAATTACTTTTTCCTCTGAAGATTCAAGGAGTCTTAGAATCAGTAGTGGACACTGTGGCAAGGGTCTTCAAAGTGCCAGACCTTTCCCACCTTCTCCTTTCTGCAGGGACCACCTACCAGGTGCCCCATCAACCAGCACTCATCTTGCCTAACTATATCTTATTACGGCTATATTTTTCTCTCCCATCTTCCCACCCTAAGCCTCTCACAACCTAGCATTAATGGTCTCATTTTTAACGGTGACCTTGATAGTGGATTCCTGGGAGAGGGAGAGAGGGTTTCCAGCTAATATGTGTGCACTGTACCTGGAGGCTTTTAAACACAGAAACTCTGACTTACTGATCAAATCTTTGACTGATCCCTGGGTCTGTGTTCTCTAGCATAGTAGCCACTACCCACATGGGGTTATTTACATTTAAATCCAAATTAATTAAAATTAAATGAAATAAAAACTTCAGTTCCTTAGTCTTACTAGTCACATTTCAAGTTTTCAATAGCCACAGCCGGCCAGTAGCTGCTGTTTTAGACAATGTAGACATAGAATGTTTCCATCATTACAGAAAGTTCTATTGGGCACCACTGCTCTAGCTCAATGGTTCTTAGCTTTTTAGGTTATAACCGTCTTAACCATCATTGATAGGGGAACCTAGGTGGCTCAGTCAGTTAAGCGCCTGTGTTTGGCTCAGGTCATAATCCCAGGGTCCCAGGATCGAGCCCCATGTCAGACTCCCTGTTCCACAGGGAACCTGCTTCTCCCTCTGTCCCCTGCTTGTGCTCACTCTCTCAATCTCTCAAATAAATAAAATCTTAAAAAAAAAATCAGTGATAGTCGGGGTGCCTGCGTGGGGCTCAGTCAGTTAAGTGTCCAACTATCCCCCAGCTGATAATATTCTCTGATGGTCAGTGTAGGCTGCCCCGGGCTGGATGGGGCAGCCTGATATTGCAGAAAGAGCAATGGGGTGAGCACTGGGGGACCTGTGTACCACGAGCTCCCTGTGCAACCTAAGACCTTCCCTTTGGCTACACCTTTGATATATCTCCAGTCCTCAATCATTCTTTTTTTTTTTTTTAATTTTTATTCATTTGACAGAGAGAGAGAGAGATCACAGGTAGGCAGAGAGGCAGGCAGAGAGAGAGGGAAGCAGGCTCACCGCTGAGCAGAGAGCCCGATGCGGGGCTCGATCCCAGGACCCTGAGATCATGACCTGAGCCGAAGGCAGAGGCTTAACCCACTGAGCCACCCAGGTGCCCCCAGTCCTCAATCCTTCAAATATGAGTTGAGAAGATAAGCAGTACAATCCTAACATTGGCTTTAACTCTGGGTGAGAGTCGCAGTCTACTGTGGGCAGAATGGGGTGAGGAGAGAAGGCACTCATTGGCAGGGAAAGCATCTGAATGCCCTTCAAATCACTGAGGTTCAGTGTAAGAAAGGATGGCAAGACCCATCACTGGTGTAGGCTTCCTCTGTTTGAATAAGAGAGGCCTACGCTCCTGCAAGGAATAGGCCCTGTTGTAGATGACTGATGAACTCAATGGCTGAAGCCATTAATTAATGATTAAAAAACCCCAAGTCTTCATTTACTGAGCTTCTGTCCCACAGAGGTGTATAAAATCTCCCCATATCCTGTCTTCCAAGTAGATGCACACGTTTCCTGCAACTTGTTACAGCAGTTACCCTGTCCTGTAGAACGGTTTTGACAGATTATAAAACTGTTTCCTCTTCACTTAGATCAGATTAGTAAGTATCTATCGAGTGCTTAGCCTGTACAAGTAATTATGTTGGGTGTTGCTGGATTTTCAGTGATGCCTAAGACATGTTCTTGTCCCCAGCCCAGCAGGGATTCAAATTCATTGATCATTGGTTCACTCATCAAATATTAATGACATCCCAAATGGGCCAAGTCCTGGCTCTACACTCTGCCCTGGCAGAGCTTACAGTCTAGTTGGGGAGACACAAAACCCAAGTACCCAGACAAATTCATAATCACAAACTTTGTTGACTGTTATGAAGGAAAAACAAACTGGCCCAGTGAAGGACAGAAGAAGCAGGGGATGGTGGGGCATTCTGCTTAGGGTAGTTAGGTAAAGCTTTTCAAAGGGGATGACATTTAAGTAGAGCCCTGAAGAATGAGAAGGAATTAGCTAGGTGAGGAGACAGGGAAAGATGGCTCTAGTCAAGGGCCAATAGCCTGTGCGAGGGCTCCAACTTGGGAAAGAACTTGGCTGGTTGGGAAGGACCTAACAGGAGGCTGGTATGGCTGACAGTCAGATGAGGGGACTATGTTCCCAGCTGAGACTGGAGAGGGAAGGGGCCAAGTCAGGCTGGGCCTGTGACCCAATCATCCTCTTCAAAGTTATTCCATTCTAGATGAGGTGGGACAAGAGTAAAAGTTGGGGATGGTTGGGAGGCTCTTGCAGTCATCTAGGAGACAATGGTGAGGATGGACAGAGGTGGGTGGATTCAGGATATATTTTGGAGGAAGAAAGAGCAGGACTTGTTAGATGATCAGATTTGGATTCAAAGATCATGAAGGTGAGGAAGGAATCAAGAATGATTTCCAGATATCTAATGTGATCAGCTGATGAGGAATGGTAGGTTTATTGAGATGGGGAAAATTGGAGGAATGGGGAGTTGGGGAAAATGGAAAGTTGTTTAATGGGTATAAAGTTTTGGGTATGCCAGATGTGTAAGTTCTCCAGATCTTGCTGTACAACATTGTGCTTACAGTAATTATACTGTATTGAGCACTTAAAATTTTAAGAAAACAGATCTCATGTTAACTCTTCTTACCATGATAAAATAAGTGAATGGTTGGGTGGATGGATGGAAGGACGAATGAAAATGTAAATAAAAACATTTCTTGAACAATGGGGTTTTAGTATATGCTTATCTACCTATTGATTATTCAATAATTAGTAGAGTAGCTAGTGTTCAGTTTCAAACAGGTTCTATTTGAGGGGACCATGAGACATCCCGGTGGATCATATAATGAGGATGGGAGGCAGAAGAGGAAATGCATCAGTTTGGAGGATTTAGGAAAGGTCTTATGGGAAAGGTGGCAGCTGAATGAGTTTTAAAAGGGATCCTTGAAATTTGTAAAAATATACCTGGTTTAGTGACAAGTAGGTACTCCCTTACTCTGATCACTGTGATGCTGTGATGCCCTTTCCCAGTCTTTATACAGACTCTCAGGGAAGTGTACATTTTCCCAATCGCTTGAGATACCAATCCTTGGTCTCGTTTGGATCATCCCATCTGAGAGAGGAATCTGTGCTCTCTGCCTCCTCATGAATGTTTCACCTGCCCCTTCCCGAAAATTACAGGGTAGAGTTCCATTGGAAGAATGTCCTGTCAGTGCTATTCCCCAGGTTGCTTTCCGAGGCCACCATTATTATTCCCAAAGTCGTTCTTGGAGGCCACTGTTCCAGGTGCTGCTCTGTGAAGGATGTTTCCCCAAGGATTCCTGCTCAGGGGTGGGAGGGTGGAGTAAGGAGACTCTAAACTATTTTCTATGATTTTACTCATACTTTGATCCCTGTATTTCACTGTTTCTGTTTAAACTGATACTGTTTAAAGAAAAAATCTGCTGGGGAGTTGGTCCAAGCCAACTGGATCCACTGTTTCGGAGCTGAGGGACCCTGGGCAAGCTTCTTAACCTCTCTGAATCACAGTTTGCTCATCTGTGGAATGGGCATGAAACTATCTTCCTTGTAGTACTATTGTGAAGTGAAATGAGGTAATGTGAATAGAAAGCCTGGCACATGAGGGATACTCAACAATTTTCCTTCCTTTCCTGTAGTTCTGCTTTATTAATGAATCAGTTCTTTTTTTATTTGAGAGTGAGTGAGTGAAAGGGTGAGGATGAGCAGGTGGGGGGTGTGGGGAGGGGCAGAGGGAGATGGAGAAGCAGTCTCCCCACTGAGCAGGAAGCCCACAAAGGGCTCAATCCCAGGACCCCGGAATCAGGACCTGAGCCAAAGACAGACACATAACCAACTGAGCCACTCAGGCCCCCTATTAATGAATTAGAAAATAAATAATATAGCTGGATTCTCCACAAAATAGGGTATGACCTGACAGAATCTAGCAGACCCATGTACTTCCTGTTGGAAAGTTCCCTTGAATCTATTTATCAGGGTTACTTCCTGTTTGTGGGAGGAAATAGAAGATAATTGTACACCTGAATTCTATAAATAAAAATAGAAAAGATGATATTTTTAGATTTCTTTGATTTAAAAAAAAAACCCACTGTAGTCTTATAAAGATTAGGAATAAAAGCACCTCCGAACTTCACACTTTGAACTAGATCTTTGATAAAATTATACTCATTCTCAACAATGACCAGAGTGTGACTTCTGATGAAAGGCAAGTTTGTGCTCTGATTCCTCAAAGCATAGAGACACCCTCCACCACCCTCTGGCATTCTCAGCACCTGGCTTGTGCTGCACTGAGTGGAGCTAACCACACACCATCGGTCTTTCTTAATAGGCTGCCAGCTTCTTGATGTCTCAAGACAGGTCTCATTCATCTTTGGGTCCACGGTTGGGAACAGAGTAGGGGCTCGATCCATGTTTGTGGACTGAGTGAGGGAATCCAATCTGTTTATCACATTAACACAAACGTTCATTTTTCTAGACCCAGTGACCACACCAGTGTTGAACATTCATGTCATTAACACAGAAACAGACCAACATTTAATACTACGTTGTATCTCATTCAATGGCTCTTTGCCCATCAGTTATACTTTCTTTGAGAAAGATATTGCCATATCACCACCTATATCCAAGCATGTAAGGGAGCCTGCTGAATTCAACATAACCAAGAACAGTGCTGGAGAAAGGGAAGAATATAGATGCAAAGCTAAAAACGAGTTGCCTAACCACGAAAGATACAGTCAGCCAGTCTCCATCAATCCCCCACCAGGTAAGGGCTACCTGAGCTTTTTCCACAGGCTTTGGATTTGCTTCCAGAAACTACAGCTTCTCCTCTGCCCACCTACTTCCCATGTTGGCCATCTGCATCCAAATGCCTTTCCTTTGGGAGATTCCACACAAACCCTGATGGGGTTTCTTTCTGCCAATAAAAGGAAGAAGACAAGCCTAGAAGCTAAGTCAGGAAGCGACCTTGTAGGGAGACTTCCTAACTTGACCCTTGTTCCTGCCTTGATTTTCCACTGCCCAGTTCTAAGCAATCACATCAGAATCCGCATCTCAGAGCTGCTGGGTTTTGATTCTCCCTTGCTTTTCCATTGACCTCTAACACCTGCGCCCACCTGCTTGGCTATTTACTGGCCCACTGCCAAAGGTTGGTGAGTGTAAACCTCCAGGATTCCCCTGGGGGTGAGAAGGGTTCCTGTCCCAATGCTGTTTTGGAGGGCACTGTTCTAGTGTTTGGGGACCGTGCATCTTTCCATTGGCTGAGGAGTTCAGGGGGAAACATGAGAATGTCCCCGTCTGGAGCCTATATCCCCACTTTCCTAAACCATATCCTGGGCACCTGGACCTAAATTCTGAATTCCCTACCCAATCAGGTGAGAACCCACCTTCCAGGGCCTACACAAATCTCATTCTCAGCTCATCCTCCCAAGGCTGTACCACAGAAAGGAACTGAGCATCCCCGGCCCCGAATGAAGGGGGCTGTTTGTGGGGGCATGGACAACGTTTGTACATGCAGGCTGGAGGGTCTGTGTGCACACAAGACCCCATATGGTGTGGGTCAGAGCCTGAGTGGAAAGGTGGGTAGGGCTGGGGCTGGGACTGGGGCTGGTTTTCTCCATGCTGCCATGTTCTGGTGCAGAACTCTAAGGAGTTTGAGAATTCGAGATTCAAACCTGCCTTTCCAGGTCTTTATGAAGAGACACTCGTTGAGGTAGGAGAAGGATAGAATGAAAAAGAGGTTAGCTAAGGCAGTAAAGCATGCTGGGCTGTGAACACTTCACCCAGCCTCATCCTCAGAACAGAGCCCACACCCTGGTGGTCAGTAAGTTCTAACAAATGAGGCAGCCTGTAGGACTCAGGCCCCAGAATCAGGCTTTTGCCTACAGTCACAGCCCTTCCATTTACTAGCTGTGTGACCGCAGGAAAGTCATTTAAGCCCTCTGAGCCTTACTTTACTCATTTGTAAAATGGGAGTGATAACAATGAGATAAATAAGGCAATGCATGTAAAATGCTTAACACAGTGTCTGGGGTGTGGTTAATAATGAATGGTAGCTGTTTAGGGGACATAAATCATGCCAATGTGACTAAGGGCTTTGCCCAATAAATGACCAGGCTCTTCTGAGCCTTATGATCCTAACAATGCTGCCAGGAATCCATATGTTAAATGCTGTGCTCTTTTTCTCTTCCTTGTATGACCCCGTGTGGAAGATGTACTTGGTCGTGACTTCCAGAACTTCACTAACAACTTAACTCTCAAGAGTGGCAGGTGTCCATAGCAGTCTGGGGACTGGGGTGCACCGTACATTAGTTAGCTTGGGAGACAGTGGTGACTGCCTTTTCCAGAACATTCCAACAGTTCAATGTCATTGGAAAAGAAAGCTGGGTGGTGACCAGTGAATGTTGTCTTCTTCCAGGTGGAGAGAGCTGTCCTTTCTGCCTGCAGCTACTGCTTCTGGGGTTATTGCTGGTGCTAATTGTAATAATCTCAATTCTGGCATTTTGGATACTACCAAAGTACAAAGCAAGTAAGTTCTTCAGTGGTTTTGCTTTGTTTGCTATGGGAGTTGGGTACAGAAAGCAGAAGAGAAGGTGAAGAAGAGGAAGGGAAAGGGAAATACAAAATGGGATATGAGGGAAATGAAGAGAGAAGGAAAAGATGCAAAAGGCAAAGGTAAATGAAACCAACTTCCTGCATGGCTTACACCTAGGCTCGTTCTCATTTCTCTAGTGAAAGCCTTCTTGTTTTGATGGCTTGGAGGTATGTGACCTGTATAGTCACACAAGGCCCCTGCACTGAGAAGAGCCCTACACTGGGTTTTGTGCTCTGTTGTCACTGTCTTCCAAATCTGAATACTTTTTTTTTTTTTTACTCTCTTTAAAATTATTTTTTAATTTGTAAAATACACATACCAATATAATTTGCCCTCTTGACCACTGTCAAGTATACAGCTCAATGACATTGGGTGTGGCGTTGCCGTGCAACTGTCCTCACCACCCACACACGGACCTTTTCTTATCTTGCAAAACTGAAACTCTGTCCACATTACACCCTCCCCCATCAGTCCCTCCACCCCCTAGCCCCTGCCAACCTCTACTCTCCCTTCTGTCTCTATGAATTTGGCTACTGGGGGACCTTGATGATGGACTCCTACGGTATCTCCCCTTCTGTGACTGGCTCATCTCACTCAGTAGAATGTCCTCGAGATTCATCCACGTTGGGCATGTGTCAGAATCTCCTCCATTTCTAGAGCTGAAGGTTCTTCTGCTACAGACAGACCCATAGATACATACACTAAGTTTATCCGCTCATCTGGCAATACGCCCTTGGCTGGCTTCCACCTTTTGGCTATGGCAAATACTGCTGTCACGAACATGGGTGCACAGATCTTCATAATTTTCTAACAAGAGGCCCCACATTTTCGCTGTGCACCTAGCCCTGCAAACGAGGTAGTGGGTTCTGAGTGCCAGCTCCGTAAAGGCTAGAGCCTTGCCTTATACTTGTCAATGTGCTGGCTGGCTCTGCCCCTCCGAGGAAGCTCAGTCAATGAAGGCCAACAAGAGCGCCACTGCCCTCTGCCTACCTTCAGGGCTGCATCAGGTCTTACTTAGCCACTGCTCTTCGCTCTTCAACTCTTAAGATCACCTCTACTTAAGATTTCAAAATGGCCTTTTCAGTTGGCATGCAAGTGTGACGGAATATCAAGATATGCATTCATAACAGTGTGTCTCAGCACCAGCCCGCAGCAGTGAGCACCAGCCTCCTTCACTTGCCTGAGCCTCAGCGTTCTGACCTGTAGAACGGGCAGATACTGTCATAGCTAGGGAGAGAAGCAAGTGATACTCTTGAACTTCCTGTGCCTCCCCCCGGGGCCTCCTCTAAAGAGTTATCATTCAGAGAAGTCAGGAACTCAGTTGACACAAGACTGGAAAAGAGATGTCAAAATGTATATATCTTACACATTTTTTTTTTTTTTTTAAACCTGTCTTCCCTCCCTACAAAAAGTCTTGCAAAGTAGAATTAGTATTCTTGACTACTGGCCAGGGCTGAATAGAACTCAGCTGGGTAATTTACTGTCCTTTGCAGATATTACAAAGCTTTTTACAGATTGTTCTTTTCAGTGAAGGAAAGAAAATGTGTCTCTGGCCATCTCAAGTGTAATCTGATAAATAAAGGATGTTCCTCCCAGACCCAGAAAAATAAATCAGAAGGGCTTCTGGTTTGGAGAAGTGGGTGCTATGGATTCCTTGCTGAGTCCATGGTTTTCCTTCAGTGGACAACAGGCAGGCCATCCAAGCAGGGTACACTTTGTTTCAGAACTTTGGGGGGGATTCTGCTCCTTGGCAGAGGAAATGAGAAAAAAGCGGTTGAATCGGCTTAATTTAATGAGTCTACATAAACGATTCCATTTATGTAGGAAAAGCTATGAGAGATAAGACACCTGGAGACTATAGATGTACGGCCACGGAAGTTGGAATATATGCAAATTTCTGTGAAAATCAAGCAGGTAAGAGAACTTGATTGTGTATTTTGATTGGTGTGGTTGGTTGGTGTCAGGTTTATGTCTATTTATTTATTTTTTAAGGTTGTACAGACACATGGGTAAAAAAAAGAAAAGGAAGAAAAGGAATCAGAATACAATGTCTTCCTCCTACACCTGATATCCAGTCCCACGTTACAGGGGCAACAACCAGCTTTTTAAAATCCTCGCACAGATCGTCTGTATGGAGACTAGCATCTGCACAAAGGGTAGCAGGTCACAGATACACCATTCTACACTTTGATTTTTTTTACTTAACAATGTATCTTAGAGATTTTTAATGTCTGTTGGAACGATCACACTGTGTTCCAGAGCCTCTTAGGATCCCCTCTTAAGGCAGGCATCATTCGCTCCTTTATGGTAAACAGACTTAGGGCCTTGATAACAATGAGAACAAACCCAGCCAACACTGACTAAGGGCCGGCCCTGTTCCCGGCATGGTGCCAAGCAATTTACCTGTCCTGTCCTACGCAAACACCACTAACTCCCAATTTATGTTGTTCCCATTTTACAGGTAAGGAATCTGTGCCAGGCTTGGAACCAAGGCAGTGTGTCCCCACAGCCCAAGATGGTAAGTGTGCTCTGTGAAGTCCAGAGGCTGCATACCACCAGATCAAGGGGGACTGGTAAATTAAATCACTGCCCTCAAGTGATCAGAGATTCAGATTATGGGCCCAGTAATTCTGTTGCTTGTCTTTTGCCCAGGAACCCAACACTCCCAGGAGATACAATATGCTACCCCTGTGTTCCAGAAGAGGGCACCAGGAGATCATGGTGAGCCACACTTTGGGACAAAAGGACCCTATCAAAATGAGACCACGGTCCCTGTAAGGCCACCCTACTCTGGGGCTTTAGAAGCCTAAGGATGGGGTAGATGGAGGCAACATGGCCCCCCCAGGGAGCCAATAGCAACCAATACCACAGCTCCTGACAAATCTCACCAGGAGATGGGGGAGGGTGGGAGGGGAGGATAGGACACTGAGAGTACTGTATTAAAAAAATCCAGAGAGGAGGAAGCAGAGGTACTTCGAAACCATTTTCAAGAATAAATTATTGGGGTGCCTGGGTGCCCCAGTTAAGCGTCTGCCTTCGGCTCAGGTCATGATCCCAGAGTCTTGGGATCAAGTCCTGCACTGGGCTCCCTGTTCAGCAGGGAGTCTGCTTCTTCCTCTCCCTCAGCCTCTCTCCACTGCTCATGCTCTCTCTTGCTTGCTCTAATAAATAAAAATCTTTTAAAAAAATGATCTTTCCAAAAAAAGAATAAATTATTCTTATATAGTCTAGGGGGAAAAAAAAAAAAACAACCCAGTTAATACATGGTTCTTTCAGACTACCCAGCTACTAAAATGAGGTTTTTGGGGGCGGGGGGTGGTTTTTAGAGTCTCTATGGATATATATCCTAATTTTACTGAATTATTTTCTCTCTTATATTTCAGAAGCCCGTAATGATTGTAAAACTGGATGTATCTATTCTGAACTCATCTTCTGAAATTTAAAAGATACAAGCTACATCTCAGAGTAAGTTCCTTTTTATAAAGCTAATTTACATGAAGAAAAAGCAAATGTGATCGATACTTAAAAATATCTCACTGGCAACCTAAAGTGAATTACTGTTTTTCATGATTGAACACTATTCCTTTGGCCTATTTGGGTACATTCAATCCTGTCATCAGACAAGTTTTGTCAGGTGGGATCCTGACTGGTGACAGTTTTTATAAATGCTTCTGCCATTTTTAGGCATGGACCAAAGGTTCAGAAGAAAAAAACCATGTCTAAAGTCTAAAACAAAAAGTGGTGACCTTGAAAATGTGTCTGAAGAAAAGAGTCCCTGTGGTTACTGAGAGAGGAAAGCAAAATTATTCACCAAGTACCCATTTATTATCCATTGTTGTTTCAATTTGCTCTCATATTTTGGAAGTCTGCAAAAATATTTATATTGATTTTCATGGATGTTCTCAGTCCTCAAGATTTAGCCAATGTCAGAGGTGTGCCTTTATGTGCTGCATTTCCCATCAGCGTTCTGTAGAGAGAATACTGTTCTGTGGGAGTTAGGAAAATGGATTACTTGGACTGTCTTAACAAATCACCACAAATTGGTGGCTTAAGACAACATAGATCTATTTTCTCATAGTTCTGGAGGCCAGAAATCCAAAATCAAGATGTCAGCAGAGCTGTGCTCCCTCTGAAGACTGTAGGGGAGAATCCTTGCTTGTCTCTTTCAGTTTCTTTCCTGGTGTTCTTTGGTTTGTGGCAAGATCTCTCTAATTTCTGCCTCTGTCTTTATATGGCCTTCTCTTTCTTTGCCTTTCTCATATAAGGACATTGATCATTGGATTTAGGACCCCCCCAGGATGACCTCATCTCAAGATCCTGAATTATATCTACAAAGACCCTTTTTTATTTTTGTTCTTTTTTTAAAAGATTTTATTTATTTATTTGAGAGAGAGAGAGCAGGAAGAAGCAGAGGAGGAGGGAGAGGGACAAGAAGACTCCATGCTGAGCATGGAGCCTGACACAGGGCTTGATTCCAGCACCCCAAGATTGACCTGAGCGAAAACCAAGAGTCAGATGCCCAACCGACTGAGCCACCCAGTACCTCTTCTATCTTTATTTCTTTCTCTTTCTGCCTGCCTGCCTTCCTTCCTTCCTTTCTTTCTTTCTGATTTATTTATGAGAGAGAGAGAGAGAGTACGTGAGTGAGCTGGGGGAGGGGCAGAGGGAGAGAGAGTCCTCAAGCAGCCTCCCCACTGAATACAGAGCCTGACACAAGGCTTGATCCCAGGACCCTGAGATCATGACCTGAGCTGAAATCAAGAGTCAGCCATTTAATCAACTGAGCCACCTAGGTGCCCTGTGAAGACCATTTTTTAAAAAATAAGGGGATGCTCAGGTTGCAGGAGTTAGGACGTGGACTAATCCTTTTGGGGAGCCATCATTCAGACCACTACAGGGGTGGGTCAAGATGATATCTGGTTTAAATCTCTCATCCTAGGCGTCATTAGTAAAGACCAATAAAGCCAAGAGGCATTTGTAGGGTTCTAGACAAACAAAACAACTTGACCAAAATTTTTCTGCTCTGTTCTTCTTCTGGGGGTTGTTTGAATCCCAGCCTTAATTGTTCCCAACAGTGGACCTCTGGCTAGAAAAATCATAGCTACCAGTTATTAGACACTAACTGTCTAGCATCCTACAAGGGTGATATTACTGGTTTGCTCTTACAGGTAAGGAAACAGACTCAGATGGGGTAAGTCATTTTACAAGGTCACTCATAGCTTAGCAGTGGTTGAACTGGGAGTTAAATCCTAGCAAAGATCAGCAGAAGCAGTGGTCATGGGAATGCCTCTCCAGGGTGGGAAGGGATGCTGCGCACACAAGTCCAGATTAATTTGAGGATTTTGTTGCCCTAAAGCAGCATTCATGAGCATAATTTCTGCCCTTTCTATGTTGACACTTTCATTTGGGGAGAAATCAGTGTGTCATAGAGGCTAAGAGAGTAAGTGTTCCAGAGTCAGACAGACCGAACATAATTCAGGCTCAGTCGTGTCTTAACTGTGTGACTCTGGATAAGTTATGGGCTTCCGTTTTATTCACTTGGGGAGACAGAGAAAGGGAAGGGGCAAATAAGACCCACATTATGGAGCTGCCATGAGAATTAACTCAGGTAATGCATGTAAAGGGCTTGGAACAGGGCCAAGCATATGAGAACTTAAAAAAAAGTTAGCTATTTGAGGTATGATGCTTACTCGGAGTCCTACTAATTGGCTGCTCCCCTTAGAAATCTTTAAGTCTTTGAGGCCTTAAACTTGGTAACTTGGTCACCATTGGTTGCTGTTCTGTCTTGAGCTCCCTCCAGAAACAGAGCCTGAGACAAGGATTTGGATACAGGTAGCCTATATGGCAGGTGACCTCAGACAGCAGGAGTGAGGGAGCAGGGCAGATACACAGAGGAGGAAAAGTCAACACTGGGGTGAGGGGAGGGGCTAGCAAGCTCCAGACCATAATGGTAATTGGATTTGATCCAGTTAAGATCTTCTGAAGTTTTGAAGTCCGGATTGCCTCTGGGTTTCACAGCGTGCCCTGAATCAATAGTCTCTCATTTTCTCCTTGCAAAGCTTTTAAAGCAGTTAGTAGAAGCCAACCAACAACACAATCCATATAATTACCATTGCCCGAGCCTTTCAAGCACTGCATAGCCTAGTGCTTCACTTTCTTTTTTTTTTTTTTTTTTAAGATTTTATTTATTTATTTGAGAGAGAGCATGAGAGTAGAGAGATCAGCAGGAGAAGCAGACTCCCTGCTGAGCAGGGAGCCCGATGCGGGACTCGATCCCAGGACTCCAGGATCATGACCCGAGCCGAAGGCAGTTGCTCAACCAACTGAGCCACCCAGGCGCCCTTCACTTTCTACCTCTGCCTCCTTCCTCACTGCAGAGGAAGGTCTGAATGACTGTACAGTAATTGTGAAGTTATGGTGTATAAGGATTATCACCACCCTCCTTACCAACCCCTTACAACATCACCTGTTGCTATCCATCCAAGGAGTAATTTCATTTCCCAGGGCTGCTTTCTAGGGCCTTCTGACACCCTGTCTTTTCCTGGACTGGCCCTGAAAGCAGAGCCTGAGATAAGGATTCTAATTTATCTGGGAGGTGACCCAAGGGAACAAACATTAAGGGACTGGAGAAAAAGCGAGTACCAGCGTGTACTGTTGAGTTGGGCACTTCTATGGACAATTGGGGCTTGATTCCACTGGAACCTTCTGAGGAACAAGAAAATGTCCCTCAGAACTGTCTGCTTGAGGACCTATCAGTTGGCTTCCCTCCCTGATTGGCTGAGGGTTGTCTGAGGAGGTGATGCCTCCCCCACTTCGAGGCTGTGCATGTGGACATTTCCAAGGGGTCTTCCACTGGCATCTCACCCAGGGCACTGCAAAGCACCAGGGCAGAAAATGGGGGCACATGTTGTCCACTTGAAGCAAGACACTGTCGACACAAAGTGAATGGAGTCTCAGTGGCAGCTGGAATCAGAGGTGAGGCCCAGGGGATGTGACATAAGATATAGGAGTGATGGGTACGCCATCTCCCAAGAATTCCTGTCACAACAATAACTGCCACATGTGGCGCAATGTACCAGGGCGCAGGTGCTGTGAAGGGCTTTGTCTGCTAAGGCTCAAGCAGTCCTCACAACTCCCTCCTCGCCCAGCTGCGACTTCCCGTGGCTTCTCTCTACCTGATGCCCCCCGCACAGATGTTCAGGCTTTCAGACTGGATTGTTCAGGAAGAGAAGAGGAAAAGGAAAGGGAAAAGGTCTACTGAGTTTTCATTTCAATAGCTACATTTTTGTCATGTCTATTTTAGCTTCACTTTGGGTCTTTTTCAAATCCATAGATTCTTGACATTTTTTTGTTGTTGTGAAATAGAGCACACATTATAAGAAAATGCATTAAAATAGACATGTACAGGTTGGTAAGTTACACCGAATGAACACTGCCCGCGGCCCAGACGCCCTCTGCATGCTTCTCCCCGCTCACAAACGCACCTCCCCGCCTTCACTACTCATTTAGGGGACTCAGTTCTTTGCTTTTCTTTATAGTTTCGCCACCAAGTTCGCATTCCTGAACACCATCTTTAGTTTTGCCTGGTTTGGAATTTCATGTAAATGGAATCATATAGCATTTATTCTTGTGTCGGGTTTCTTTTGCTCAACATTATATTTGCGAGATTTATCCTTGTTGGTACATGTAGTTGTAATTACATCTTCTATTACTAAATAGTATTCCACTGTTTGAATATACCGTAATTTATCCATTCTACAACTCACAGACATTTGGACTGTGGAAACTTTAGGGCTATTACAGTTATGCTGCTATGACCACTCTTATGCTATGAACATGTCTGCTGCTTCCCAAGTACATGCAATTATGCTGAATATGTGTAGGGATACAATGACAGGGTCACGGGGTTGATCCCCAATCTAAGTAGGCGATGCCATAATATTGTCCCAAGTGGTCCTATCCCCTCTTCAATCCCTTGAGCAGTGAGTTTCCATCCCCCTACATTCTCTCTCAACACTGGCACTGTCATTTTAATGTAACCATTCCTGTGGGCATATAGGGATAGCTCATTGTGATTTCAATTTGCACTTCCTGAGACTAATAAGGTTGAATACATTTTCCTACATTTATAGATCATTTGGATTTCTTTTTTTTTTTTTTTTTTTAAGATTTTATTTATTTATTTGACAGAGAGAGATCACAAGCAGGCAGAGAGGCAGGTAGAGAGAGAGGAGGAAGCAGGCTCCCTGCTGAGCAGAGAGCCCTATGCGGGGCTCGATCCCAGGACCCTGAGATCATGACCCGAGCCGAAGGCAGCGGCCCAACCCACTGAGCCACCCAGGCGCCCCTGGATTTCTTTTTTAATGAAATACCTGTTTGAGGCGCTCTGCCTGTTTTTCTAGGAGGTGTTTTGACTTTTTATTTATTAATAGTTGTTCTCGTACTCTGATACTTAATTTTTTACTGTCTTAATGTTGCCTTCTGATAAAAAGTAGTTTTAATTTTAAGAACTTAATTTGTCTACCTCTTCCTTTCTGGTGTTTTTTTGGGTGTATGTTTGTCCAGGTGAAGAAATATTTCCTCAACCTAAGGTCATATAAGTATTATCCTATATTACTATCTACTAAAGATTTTTCTCATTTACTTTTGTATTTTGGTTTACAATCACCCAGAATCATTTGTGTGTGTGGTATGAAATGAGCATCCTATCTCTCCCCACTCCCATGCATGAACATCACCAGCTCTAGCACTCTCTACTGAAAAGCTGTTCTTTCCCCCACTAAACTGCTATATCATCTTTGTTACAAATCAAATGTCCATATACATGTGGGTTTCCTTCTGGGCTTTAGACTCTGTTTCATTGTTCTACTTCTCTCTTTTGTGTCAGTACCATACTCGTTTTAATAAGTTTTGATAACTGGAAAAGCAGATTTTCCAATCTTGTTCTTTTTAAGAATGTTTTAGCTATTCTTGACCTTTTGTATTTCCAGTTGAATTTTAGAGGCAGCTTTAAAAAAAAAGAGTCAGCTTGTTATTTTCTTAAAGAAAAAAAAAAAATCCTGAACATGATAGGGATATCAGTTGATTGATATTGCGCTGAATTTATAGATCAATTTGGGGAGTATTAACATTTTTAGGATAGTGAGTGTTCCAAACAACAAATATCTCACTGTGTCTTCTTTGATTCTCTCAAGAGTGTTTTGTTATGGGGCGACTGGGTGGCTCAGGGGGTTAAGCCTCTGCCTTTGGCTCAGGTCATGAACTCAGGGACCTGGGATCGAGCCCCACATTGGGCTCTCTCCTCAGCGGGGAGCCTGCTTCCCCTACTCTCTCTGCCTGCCTCTCTGACTACTTGTGATTTCTCTCTGTCAAATAAATAAATAAAATCTTTAAGAAAAAAAAAAGTGTCTTGTTATTTCCTGCATGAACATCTCACACATCTTTTCTTAGATTTATTCCTAGGTCCTTGATAATTTGATTCTATGATAAGTTGTATTTTTATTTCATGTTGTTGATATACAGAAACAAAATCAATATTATTGTGTTTGATGTTATATCCCTTAGCAACCTTGCTAAACTCTCTCTTCAACTTTAATAATTTATCTAAAGATTTTCTTACAATCTGGAGACCAGAGGGCTACCACTGCTACTGTTACCATTGTCGCCTCTGCCACCAGAACCTCAGGCTCAACAGACACAGAACGTGGAACTCTGCCATGGAAGAAACCTGCTTTTCAGCGACCATCAACACCTCCCTTTTACTTTCCAGATCCCGTGCACGTGTATCTAACTGGAAGATATTCACCACCATACATTCCCCAGCAATAAGGGAATTGTAATGTTTTTAGGTTTCCAACCCCACCATATAGGACAGAGGGTTATGATGAGGTTTAAGAGAGCCACTCAAAATATCTTCTACATGAGCCAAAATTTCAGTTGAGAGTGAGGGTGAAATAAAAACATTTTAGGACAAAGACGGAGAAAGAGGTTTTTCCAATTGCGTTCTCACTGAAAGAACTACACGATGTACTGAGAGAAGAAAAGTGAACTACAGATAAAGAGTGTAGGATTCAAGAAGCATACAGAAAACATAAATGACACAAGGTGGGGGAGAGGGAGAGGAATGTGTCCATAAGATTTGGAACCATCATAAAGCTAACATGATGTTCAAAGTGTGGTTTTGGCACACGGCTGAACAAGTAGAACAATGGAATAGGACAGAAAGTCTAGCTATAAATCTGAACACACATGGGAAAAATATGGCATTTTAAACCAATGGGGAGGGGCGCCTAGGTGCTCAGTGGGTTAAAGCCTTTGCCTTTGGCTCAGGTCATAATCTCAGTGTCCTGGGATCAAGCCCTGCATCAGGCTCTCTGCTCGGCAGGGAGCCTGCTTTCCCCTTTCTCTCTGCCTGCCTCTCTGCCTACTTGTGATCTCAGTCTGTCAAATAAATTAAAATAAAATAAAATAAAATAAACCAGTGGGGAAAAGATGAATCATTCAATATATTGTAAAAATTGAGAATCACATTAAAAAAAGTTGGACCCCCTACTTTATTCTCTACAGTGAAATAAAGTCAGATAGGTCAAATGTTAAAATATCTCAAAATAAAGCCATAGAAGTGCTAGAAGAAAATAGGAGGAACTTGAAAATAATCTTTAAAAATAAAAAATAAACTTAAAAAAAAGAGGGGAAGGCTTTTCTAGGTATGACTCACAATTCAAAGACATCAAGGATTGTTAAATTTAATTAGATGACTCATTTTAAAATTACATTTAAAAATCGTAAGTTAAGCCAAAAGAATTAGTAGGGGAAATATTTTTAACCCACATCTCACATAAAGTTTGAAGTTCCATAATATATAACAAGCTCTTATAAATTATTGAAAAAGCAAACAAACAAACAAAAAACCCAAGCCACCAATAACTCAATAGAAAACTGGGAAAAGGTGGTACCTGCAGGGTAACATGAGGCAGCACAAAGCCTTGCGGGGAGGACCAGCTGCCCCTTCTGCTCCCAGAGCTGATGGATTACAACCGAAGGAGACTGCCTTCTCTCAGCGATGCTTCTCAGGAAGGATGTAAAGGAGACCTAACCAGAGGAATGATCAACAGTTCTGTGATGCCTGAAACTCACTGTTTACTCCTTTCTCCTTTTCACCCTCGAGGGACATGGACTATGCCCTCAGCCCTTCCCCGATACACCACACCAGAGGTTGTAACTGATTTACAGGTTAGAAAAATTAAACACCTAAGGACTACAATGATCTCCAAGCATGCCTCTGTGGCCCCTCAAACATCCTGTGGGGAAGGATGCAGATGGAGAAGGGCCAGATTAAGATGCTCAAAGACCAGACCCAGTGCAGGGGCTCCTCTTGCTGGGTCTAAGAAGGGTACTGCGACCTATCTTGTCCTGGCTGCCATCACCTGTCAGAGCTCCTTAACAGGCCTCCCTGCTTGCCTTCTGTTCCTCTGCCTCCCATTCCCATGATAATCTTTTCAAAATAACAGTATGTCCCTTCTCTACTCAAAGCATTCTCTCCTGCCCCAGTGGCTTCCAGAAGACTTGCTGTGCCCACCATGGCTCTAAGTGATGTGGGTCCTGACCACCTCTCTGACCTCATCTTCTACTCATCTCCCCTCTGCTCACCTGCTCCAGCTCCCCTGGCCTTTCTGCTCCTTGGTCACTTCACACCTTTTCCCTTCTAAGGGCCTTGGCACTTCTCGTCCCTCTGTCCTGGATGCTCTGCCCCAGATCTTAACACATCTGGCTCCTTTGTATCGTTCAGCCTCAATGTGAAGGTCACATGCTCTGAGCTTCCTGACCACTTAGGAAAAGCACACGATCTCAGCCATGATCTAGCACATCAACCTGTCTAGTACCTACAACACTATCACTATTTGAAATTACCTGAAATTGTCCATGTGCCTACCTGCTTAGTGTCTGTTCCCACCTATCTACCCCCTAGAAAGGCCTATCTTGTTCACCACTACATCCTCAGTACCTACAGTCCCTGGGACTTAGGTGCTCAAAAAGGCCTTTTGGAATGAACAAAATGAACAAATATATAACACATACAATAACAGGCCAGGAGCAACTATCTGAAAGAAATTTCTCCCATGCTTCCTTACAGGAAGACGTGGTATATAACATAGCCAACAAGTGCCTTCAAGAACTCTCTTGTGGTGGGGTGCCTGGGTGGCTCAGTCGGTAAAGCCTCCGACTCTTGGAGAGAAGAAAACTATCCTATATTTCTATATTTTGCTCATTAATGATCGTTAATTATCTGGACAAGAGACAGAGACGGAGGTGCCACCACAAATTCTCAAGAACAAAGGGCACAAGTTTGTTCTTTCTACTGTCTGTGTCTGAGGTACCATCCCTAAGACCCCCTATCAAAGAGTGGAAGGTAGCTACAGGGACTCGATTTGCTTCTGAACCTTTTCTAGAGCTTTTCTGTCCAGCTGCCCCTGACGAATGATGACAAGGCAAGCCAAGACCAAGGCAAGCCAAGACCAAGGCCACACCCACGACTGGTCCCTTCAAATTTTCAGAATTAAGTGTTGTTCCGTCAGAGCTGAGAGGCAGCTTTTGAATTCATTCCTCTTAGATGAGCTGCCTGTGATTTTCTCCACATACCCGGTCCACTCAGGGGTGGTTTTAGCCTGGGAACCAGAGCATGGCGCACATTCCCCTGCCGCCACAAACTCTCCACCGGCCAGCACGGCCAATCTGAGGTGCACACTGACAGCTTCTCCCTGCGCACAGGAGCCTCGGCTTGGCAGAGAGCGTAGGAGAAAGCGCAGAGCAGCCGCCAGAGGTGGCAGCCCTGGGGGCAGTCGCGCCTCCCTCCGCCGGCAGGCACACAGCGCTCAGGCAGCCACACAGCGCTCAGGGTCGCGCGGTCCGGACAGAGGGACTTGGGAGGCCGGTCTCGAGCTTTGTTTCCACGGCAGCCTTCAGGAAGTTCCAAGTCGGCGCAAAATGCTGAGCCTGCCCATGAGGGCAAAGGCATGACTGGGACATCCCCATGGCCACGGCAAGAAAAGCCAACACGCATTCGTTGGACTGGGCTGGGAACTCCCTTCTTCAGGCCATGCGGCCCTCCGGAAAGGCCAAGGGGCACACGGCTTAGCGCCCCGTCACTTCCGGGCTGTCCTGGCCGCCGCCATCTTGCCCGGCGGAGGATGCCCTCAACTTTTTAAAAAAATATTTTATTTTAGAGAGAGTGAGCAAACGAGCGAGCGAGAGCCTGTGAGCAGGGGAGGGGGGTAAAGAGCAGAGGGAGAGGGACAAGCAGACTCCCCGCTGAGTGCACAGCCTGACGCAGGGCTCCATCTCAGGACCCTGAGGATCACGACCGAGCTGAAATCGAGTCCGATTCTTAACCGAGTCACCCAGGCACCCCTCAAATGTAAACTTTTCAGTAAGCATATGGTGGTCATACTGGTATGGCAATTCTGAGACTGCCATAGTTAAAGTGAGATCAAGCAAATGAGCAGTTGTGGGGCGTGGCTTTCTAATTTTATTATTACCCTCAATATTTTTTAAAAATATTTTATTTGAGGGGCGCTTGGGTGGCTCAGTGGGTTAAAGCCTCTGCCTTCGGCTCAGGTCATGATCCCAGGATCCTGGGATCGAGCCCCGCGTCGGGCTCTCTGCTTGGCGGGGAGCCTGCTTTCCTTTCTCTCTCTCTGCCTGCCTCTCTGCCTACTTGTGATCTGTCAAATAAATAAATAAATAATCTTTAAAAAAAAATATTTTATTTGAGAGAGTGAGATAATGAGAGAGCACAAGCAGGGGACAGGGGGAGGGAGATGCAGGCTCCTCACTGAGCAGGGAGCCCAATGTGAGGCTCAATCCCAGGACCCCGGGATCATGAGCTAGCTGAAGGCAGAAGCTTAACTGACTGAGCCACCTAGATGGCCCAGCCTCCTCAGTATTCTTGAGAACTGGGATTTTGGAATATGATAAAAGAATTTCAGTAAAAACTCTGTAGTACTAAAAGGCACGAGGGGACATTTTTAGGGTGATGGAAATGTTCTATATTGTCACTGTGGTGGTGGTTACACATTTACCAAAACTCATAATTTGTACTTGTATGTAATTGTACTTGAAATAAATAAGTCTATTAAATATATCTCAAAGCTGATTCTCACACACATACTGCAGTGCTGAATTTAAATATAAAGTACTTATGTGAATTCATGACTTTTTTTTTTTTAAGATTTTTATTTATTTGACAGACAGAGATCACAAGTAGGCAGAGAGGCAGGCAGAGAGAGTGGAGGAAGCAGGCTCCCCTCTGAGCAGAGAGCCAGAAGCGGGGCTTGATCCCAGGAGCCCAGATCACGACCTGAGCAGAAGGCAGAGGCCCCAACCCACTGAGCCACCCAGGCGCCCCCATGACTTTTTTACTTCAGGGGAAAACACACACACACACACACACACACACACACTGACTTTTTTACTTCAGGGGAAAAACACACACACACACACACACACACACACACACACACACACACACACACACACACACACACACACTTCCTAGTACTAAACAATGAAGAGGCCTAGAAACAAAGAACACCTTCTAACAATGAGCATCCCCAATAGCCAATTCAGCCTCCAAATACTATTTTCCATTAAAAGGAATCAGGGCTTTTTACAGAAATTCTGAAATATGCAAACTCTGTTTCAGACATTAGATACAAAGGAACCTATTAAATACTCCTGAAGTGGGGCGCCTGGGTGGCTCAGTGGGTTAAAGCCTCTGCCTTCGGCTTGGGTCATGATCTCAGGGTCCTGGGATTGGGCCCCGCATCGGGTTCTCTGCTCGGTGGGGAGCCCACTTCCCCCCTTCTCTGCCTACTTGTGATCTCTCTCTCTCAAATGAATAAATAAAATCTTAAAAAAAAAAATACTCCTGAAGTTGTGTCAAAAGGACTCCAGGCCAACTTGAAGAGGCTCCCACCAGCCAAAGATAGGACAATTTGAACATCAAAGAGAACTTTAAAGGGGACAAATCTGCATTTATCCTACCTCTCTCATACTTCTAAGCAAGCAATAGAGGTTTATAGAAATAGAAATACTCGGGGCACCTGGGTGGCTCAGTGGTTAAGCCTCTGCCTTCGGCTCCAGTCGTAATCTCAGGGTCCTAGGATCGAGGCCCGCATCGGGCTCTCTGCTCAGCAGGGAGCCTGCTTCCCCTCTCTCTCTGCCTGCCTCTCTGCCTACTTGTGATCTCTCTCGCTCTCTCTCTGTCAAATAAATAAATAAAATCTTAAAAAAAAAAAAAAGAAATAGAAATACTCTAGCTAATGAATGAAGAAGAGAATCAGAATATTGCCGTTTTGTTACCTCTAAAGAACCGACTGACCTAAGCATGGTCAAGGGCTGCTGGCATCCCCAAAAGAGAAACCACCAGACATGACTGCCTCCTGATGGGAGAGCACAACCTAGGAAAAATCTTGTCCCCCACAATTAAACTTGAAACTGATTAAGCCTTTGGATTCTACTTCCAAATCCATAGGTAATTACATATAGAGAGGAACAGGTTAAACTATCACGGGGGTGCAAAAAGCAAAATCCAAACAGTGACAAACCCTGTAACAAGCAACCCAATTTCTTAAAGAGAGAGAGAGAGAGAGAGAAACTAAAAGACCTAATGATCAACTTCAATTTTATGAAATTATGAGACAATGGAAAACCAAGTAGATATCTGATACTAAAGAACTGTTTTTTAAAAACTTTTTATTATGAAAATTCTCAAACATGCACAAAAATAAAAAGACAATACAATGAACCCTCATGTACCCATCACCCAGCTTCAACAACTCAGAGATACTATTGTTTTTTATCTATATTCCACCACTTTTTAAAAACTGGAGAATCTTAAGGTAAACCTCAGATATCATATAATTTCACTCAAAAATATTTATATATGGGGACGCCTGGGTGGCTCAGTTGGTTAAGTGGCTGCCTTCGGCTTGGGTCATGAGCCCAGCGTCCTAGGATCGAGTCCCAAATCGGGCTCCTTGCTCCACAGGGAGCCTGTTTCTCCCTCTGCCTCTGCCTGCCACTCTGCCTGCCTGTGCTCTTTCTGTCTCTCTGACAGATAAATACATAAAATCTTTAAAGAAAAAAATATTTACATATGTGTCTCTTTCAGATAAGGATTAAAAAAAAAAGCTATAATACCATTATCACACATCCAAGGAAATTGTCAATAATTCCTTAATATCATCTAGCGTTAATTGTTTTAGGTGTGATAGTGGTTAACAAAAGACACTTAACTAAAATACTTACAAATGAAATGAGAGCTGCAGTCTGCTTCAAACTGATAAGGAAGGATGGCTGTTGGGTGGATGAGGCAGGATGTCCACAGGTTGATGGATACTGGTGCTAGGTGACAGCACTTGGTATTAATTACACTATTCTTCGTATGTTTGGAATTTTTGTCAGGTGAGTAATGATAGTATAATTAACACAAACATAAGCAGCACATAAAAGTTCAAAGATTTCTTTTAAATATACCTGTTAGAACCAGACACAAAATACACTGTAATAATGCCATTTAATATTTATTTTATCTTGTTTTTAAAAAAATCAATAAATGTTCTAATTTCTTAAAGTTTAGTTTTGGGTTAATCTTCAATATTTGACAGTACACATGTGGCAGATTCTAAAAAGACTCCATCTTTCCTGATAAGAAAACCCACTTCAGGAAAGGGTTAAGACACTACCAAAGCCCTAAGGCATAAACTGTGTTTGATCCAAATAAATCATGATATTCTCATTCCCTCAGGCAGTGACTGGCCTAGGGATAACCAGGTGACCCAGTTCTGACCAATGAAATGTGAACACGTCTTCTGACTGGGATGACTGAGAAAGCTTTTAGTTTCCCAGTTAAGAAGGGAAGAGTTTTGGCCAGTTAACTCTTATCTCTTTGATTTTCTTCCTAACTAGAATGCGGACAAGAAGGCTAGAAATATAGCAACCACCTTGTGACTACAAAGCAGCAAGTATGAAAATAAAAGCCAACATACCCAAGATGGTAGAACAGAAAGGTATCAAGAGCCTGGGTCCCTAACTATAGAGGAAACAATTACACCAGCTCTGGACAGTCTACGCCCACCCCTCTAAGACTTCTTGTTATGAGAAAAACAAATTACAATCTGCTTAATCCAATACAGTGGGATTTTTGTTTCTTGTAGCTGAACACATTTCTGATAGAATGGAATCCATTAAGAAATATAAATAATAAAAACTGAATTAAAAAAGCACCAAAAATGTTCACTTCATAAGAATAAAGAGGCTAAAACGAATCTAACATAAGACAATCAAATTAGGAAAGGAGAATATTTATTACACAAATATTAAAATCTATACATTCTTAGCTGATGATATATACTTGACCAAAAAATCTTTTACTTTGGATATATGCATCATTTCCTTCATTGTGGTGTCTCTACTTCTCAGATGTATTAACCCATTCTCCAAAGTAGCTTCAGTAATCAAAACTGTGAACAGGATACTCATTTCATCATATCTAAGGAAAAAAGTAGTTGAACAAAATACATGAGCACAAATATAAACTATAAAGTCACCATATTACCAGCTTCAATTACTTTAGAATCCAGCCACTTTCCAGAGTCACAAAACTCAAAAGCAGTGTTTTTGGACCAAAAACACTTTTTAAAAGTATCTGAACCATATACAAACTAAATTTTTCAGAAAGTTTCTCTAACTTATTGTAATAAATGAAAAGTCACCTCAACACATAATTTGGGGTAAATTGTATTTTATATATATATACATATATTATATATATATATTTACATATATTTAGAAGAGATTTCTGTTACTCATAAAGAAACACACCACCAAAAACTCTGAACACATGGTTTTAGTGACAAGAAAGACAATCTTACTTTGAGTAAAGTTGTTCCAATGAGGACTGCACAGTTTCCATATAACCAGGCCACACAGAAATTCCATTTTCTAGTAATTCATTAAATAACCCTTGACAGACCTAAGGAAAAAATAGAAACAATTCAAATACGAATGAAGTAAAAGTAGCCAAAATGATTACCCTGTTTTGGGGAAACCACAAATCACCTTATTCAGTCCTTAACACAGAGCATGAATTCTTTTAGTTATGTGATCATATTGTTTACAATTCATACACTGGATACTTACAAATAGCATACTTCCTCTAAAAATGAAGAAATTAAGCACTGCAAAGCTACTCTATGCAAATCCTCCCTAAGAGAAAATTTTATATAACAGATACAAGCATTTTTGTCATCATCATTACCCTTCAAAACTCGAACAAAACAGATTCCATCAGAGAAAAACACTAAGTGCAAAGGGCTATGCTAACTGTGCGCTCCTCTGAGAGCTGGCAGCTGAGCCCCAGGGTTACACCCCCAGTTGGGAAGAGAAGAGCCAACCAGTAAAGGAAACAAAGGAGGAGTAGCCAGACAAGTAGGAGGAAAATGAGGAGAGTGGTGTTCCTGAAGCCAACTAAAGAAAACATTTCCAGAGAATGGTTTGTTTCAGTGGGAATGCTGGACACAAAACCTGACCGGAAATACAGAATAATGAGTAATATTACACAATAAACTTTACTGTTTTCTTCACACGCAATGGTGAAGCAAAATGGCAAAAATTTTAAACACCCCTAACAACCCAGAGCTAAAAGTCTAGAGCAGGATTTCTCCCCTTCTGCACTGCTGACGCTGGGATGTTTAGCAGCATCGTGGCCTCCCTGAGATGCCTACAGCACTCCCCTCCCCACCCCACCTCCCCACCAAAAATGTCTCCAGATGGCCCTGCAGGGGAGGGTGGCTGCGGTGGGTGGGGGAGGGTAGCCTGAGCTACAGCACTGTTTCTCAAACTTCAGGGAATATTGGAATCCCCTGAAGGGCTTGTCAAACACAGGTTGCTCTGCTGCATTACCAGAATTTCTGATCCAGCAACTCTGGGGTGAGGACCAACAATGTGCATTTCTAACAAGTTCCCAGGGAAAGACCAATGGGTGTGAAGGGACTTGATATTTGGGGATAGTTGAGAATATAAATATTTACACAATAAACGTTTGGTTTATTATTATTATTAAAATTACTTTATTATATTATTATATATTTGGTTCATTAGAAATATTTTATATTTATTTTTATATTTATATATAATATAAATATATATTTAATGTGTAAATATATATATTTATATATTTGCACAATAAACTGGTTTATTATTATTCAAATTATTATATTATATTATATTATATTTATTATTGTTATTAAAATTATTAACAGAGAAAAATAAACATCACTGTAGATTTTAAAAATTAGTGGGTGACAGCAAGAACATCTGCTTTTCCTACTGGAAGGCAGAAGAGAAGTAGCTCTGGCCCAAGTAAGGAAATGGGAACGCCTACACCATGAGAATACGAACAGGGGCAGCCAATCTGGAAACAATCTCACTGACAATAGTGAAATTTAGGATACGTGTCCATTTTATCCAGAAATCCCACCTCCATGTATATAACCACCAAAACCCTTATATGGCCCAGAAGGTTCTGTCCTACTACTGAGGAGAGAAAAGCTAAAAATAGAATGAGATATATAACATACTCCCTTTTGGTAAATTAAAAACACCCAAGGAACAAAATACTACTATGTTCTTATACATAGATAAAACCAAAACAAGACCTGTAATTGCAATGACAAAAATTTAGGGAGCAGAGTTCTTTTTTATCCTTCAAGCAAAAAGAACCCACAAAACAACAACAACAAAACCCCCAAGGACCTTCTACCTACAAGGGTCTTCAGGAGGCTGCCACAACCCTAGGTGGAAAAGTGGAAATTAAACCACCACCTTCCCTTCCCCTGAGTGCACTATCCCCACCTTCCCAGACCTCTCCACAGGAGCCTGAGGAAGAAAGTTGGGTAGATCTGGCTAGTGTCCTCACTTAGGTGCTGGGTGGCTCTGAGTCACCCAGGACCCAGGCATGACTGCTGAAGGGGTTTCTGGAAAGAAACTAAAACCACCCTCCTGGCTTCCCAAGAGTGTTTAATTAGACCAGATAGATTAGAAGAACCAAAATAAGGTACCGATCTAGAACCTGTACTTATACCAATAAATATCAAAAAAGTGTGAGGTTAAAAATGTAAGCGGGCAAGAAATAATTCACTAGAATTATGTTTGTACATAAGTTGTACAAACACTTGGATTACCAAAACTCTGTGTACTCATTTGAAAAGGCATCTATGAGTAAGCATGACTTTAACAACAAAATCACTGAGCTGTATATAGCTTCTTTTATATACTATGCTTCATATAATCTACAATAAACCAGAGTATGTATACATAGCTATTTAATTAAATTTTTAAAAAAGCAAACGAATCAAAATTTTACAAGGTAAGTTACTTATTTGAAGTAATAGTTTTATTTATTTATTTTAAAAGATTATTTATTTATTTGACAGACAGAGATCACAAGTAGGCAGAGAGGCAGGCAGAGAGAGAGAGGAGGAAGCAGGCTCCCTGCTGTGCAGAGAGCCCGATGGGATGCGGGGCTCGATCCCAGGACCCTGGGATCACGACCTGAGCCAAAGGCAGAGGCTTTAACCCACTGAGCCACCCAGGCGCCCCTAAGTAATGGTTTTATTTAAAATCATGATACTAAAACTCATTTGACCCACCTGTCTTAATTCCACCGTTGGGCCTCTTCCCACATCCAAAGCAACCTTAACAGGGGCTAAACAAGGGTGAAGTTTAAGTACCTAAAGCAATTTAAAGAGAGGGGGGAAAATGGATGGCACATCTTGTTTAAATCTAACACAGGCACTATCAAACATGGAGCTTTCTAAACTGTAAAAATTGCATGTGAAAACGGAAGCTAGCTGAGGTCATAAATCGTGTAATGATGTGTTCAGCTGGCTATATCCAGCTGCTCATTGATTTCTCCACTTAGATGTTCTGCAGAAGTAAGTTCACTTGATACTCTCTCATTTTCTGACGACTCCATTTTCCCTCAATCCAAACACCCCTTCCTGGTATCATTGCTTTCCCTACCCAGCCCCAGCCAAGGGACTCGTTATTCGAACTTTCTCTTGCCAAAACCTACCACTCTTCTTACTCATCCATCCACTCAACAACTGGGTGGCTCCTTGGTGCCAGAAACAGTTCTAGGTACTAGGTTCATAACTCCTTGCCCCTCATGGTGGGGATGGGGAGATAATAAACAAGTAAATAATATGCTTGAAGGTGGTAAGTGGTTAAAAAAAGGTTGGTGGGGGAGGAGATAGGAAATGCTGGAGGGGCGGGTTGGAGAGGTTTTTTTGCAATTTTAAATAAGTTGGTAAAAGGTCTGAGGTTGACAGTTGAGCAAAGACTTGAGAGGTGGTTGTGGATCCTGGAGGAAGAGCATTTCAGACAAAGGGGAGAACCATGACAAAATTCTGAGCTGGAAGCATGACTGACATTTTCTAGAAACAGCAAAGGGGTCTGTGCTGTTGGAGCAGAGAGTAAGGTGGGGGCTGGAGGAGGAGGTCAAAAGGGAATGGTTTTGTAAAACACTTTAGGGGCTTTGCCTTTTCCTCTGAATCAAACAGGAACTCAGTGGAGTGTTCTAAGCAGTGGGGCAAAGTTACATGTACCTTTTAAAAGGGCCACTCGGTGCCAGTGGGAGGGGATGGTGGTGGCATTGATTAGAGTGGAAGGAGGGCAAGTGGTAAAAAATGGTCAGATTCAGGATATATTTGAAGACAGAGTCAAATGGTTTTTGCTGATGATTTGGATGTGGGGTGTAAGAAAAGAAAGGATCCCTCATTTGCTATATATCCTATAAACCCAACCCTAGAACGATTCTATAATGTGACCTGCTTTATGGGCATATCAGGCTAAATGAACACTGCATGATAAACTACTCAGCTATGCAAAGTGGTACTACAAATTCATGGTTTCCAAACCCAACATGTTGAAACTTTTGATTCTGGGCAGCTCCCTTTCACATTCAGGGGAATATGAACACTCTAAATTCTGGCCACTTAAACCTCTATTCCTCCACATTTTAAGCTAATCATCCTGCTTTCTAATTCCCTAAGGAAATAGAGGATATGAGGAAAACTTCCTTCAAAGTGTATTTATATCTACACCATCATTTCTCTTCTCTGTGCTTTCTCAAATAACTCCTTTTCAGGACCAATCCCTCCACTGGTGTTCTTGTTCCTGTCTTGACCCTTCATGTCTCTAAAATCTCGCTCCATTAGTCATTTATCTTCTTTCCTGTGGCTTCAGTCCCTCTTCTCTCTTGATTTTGAGCCCATAAACATGTCCTTGACTCAGGCCCCAAGATAGCTCCTGTGATCTAGTGAATAGCCACTTGGGGTCAGACTAGAAGCAGAGAGGTCAATACCACAGTCTTGGTAGTCTGACATATTCCTGCTTAACACTCTGATGCAAATAAATGGAAGCCACCGAGTGAAAGGCTCAGGGGCTAAGAATCAGAGATTGCTCTCTACCTGTCTGCCAGGATCAAAGAGAAATGCCTCTGGGATTACCCAATAGGAATATCTTGCTCTATTCTGTGAGAACCTGCTTATTACTCCCGTGGCCAGGTTCTAAAAAATGAAAAATGGTAAAAGAACCTGCACTGAAAGAAATTTATTATTCATAAGTTTGTGTTAAGAAACCAAGCCCACTAACGTACAAGGGAAAAACATCTTTTTAGCTTCCCAAGTTTATCTCTGAAAATCAAAAGCACCTTTCTATGAAGATTCTTTTTCCTTGTAAAGGAGTTCTCTGTGAGCTGGAAAGAATCGTAGAGGTAAGCCAGCACACCTCGGTCCAGATTTCCAGTAACAGATAAAACATATGGAACCACATTTTTTCGTCCATCTCGGCCCTTCACAGAAAAGTAGAACAAATATACAGACTGTTAGCAGAGCTCTCTCTTAAAACTACAGACTCACAGAATCAGAACACAAACTTACAAATTCATTCTACAAAGCCTTCACTCTGGGCCAACCTGTGCTAGGCAGTGGACCCACAAAAATGGGTCTGACATACTCCCTGCTCTCAGGGAGATTAGGGTGTAGATCAGTGAGTCTCAACTGGCTATGTATTAGAATTGCTTTGAATTTTAAAATGTAAAGGTTTTATGCTTGGGCCCCATTCCTAGAGATTCTGAACTACCTGGATAGGAGTGGGACCTCAGCATCACTATTTTTCCAAAGGTCCCTAGGTGAGCATTATAATAAAGAGGATAATATTATAAGAAAGTTCAGCAGGGCCCTTAGAGAAAAAAATTGGTATGTTTAGGGATAGGGGTTTGGAGTATAATCTCTGGAAATATAAAGTTTTTATAATAAGCAAACCTCTTTTAAAAACCAGGTTTGGGGTATTTACTTTAAGGCTATAATTAAGAATATAAAATATACCATAATGCACAATATAAATCAGGGATTGATAAAAACACTTATTACTGCCTTTCTTTTAAACTGATAAAGAATCACCTAAATCTTTTTCAATGTCAATCCTAAAAATTTAAAAGGTTTTGCATATAAACAGTTCTGCCTTCATTCTTTTTTTTACTGTTATCACAGTCATCTGAACATTCATGTAATTCTCTAATACTTAAAAAAAAATTTGTCAATCCTCAACTTCTATTAATTATCCATGATTAAGCACAGTCTTCATTAACACATATGTATTGTTTTATTATTATTACTATTGTTATTAAATATTTTATTTATTTGACAGAGGGAGACAGCAAGAGAGGGAAGAGGAAGAAGCAGGCTTCCCTCTGAGCATGATCATAACCAGACACGCGACTTGATCCCAGGACCCTGAGATCATGACCTGGGCCGAAGGCAGACGCTTAATGACTGAGCCACCCAGGTGCCCCTGTGTTGGCATTTTAAACCCATTTTAATGGCATATGGTACTGTAAAGATTAATGTAAATTTGTCCTCAAAAGGCAGTACTCTTAAAATAAGACAAAATCAGAAAGGGAGACAAACCACGAGAGACTCTTAAACTATTGAAAACAAACTGAGGGTTGCTGGAGGGGAGGTGGGTGGGGGGATGGGGTAACTGGGTGATGGGCATTAAGGAGGGCAGTGGGTGTTACATGCAACTCATGAATCACTAAATTCTACCTCTGAAACTAATAATAACATTATGTTAATTGATTTTAAATTTTTAAAAAAGGCTGTAGGAGATCTGGTATCAGGGTTGATCTTTGCATAAGAATGGTAGGGAGTTTGGTTACATACAAGAAATGAAAAAATCAACATACTGAAGATACTGGGAGCCAGGTTGCGGTCAGAGAACAGAATTATAAATTTGGAAAGAGGTAAAACTAGAATAAACTTTGTGGCATTAGACTAGAACTTGAAGAACTGGTAGGAACTCCTAGTTTTTAATAATAGGTAAATATAGACACAGAGTTAAGTGTGTAAATATATACATATAAGCAATTGCCTCCAAATATTTCCTAGCTATGTCCACAGAAAGGGCCCAGGAGCAATGATACCCAGTTGCAAAGAGTACACCTAGAAGCAAAATCTCAGACTTTAAATACATTTTCCTCTAATAAGAATTAAGGTTCCTCGGAGAAATGGCTGACTGCACAGTCAGACCAAGAAACAAGATGATCTCGGAATAACGAGTTGCTGCAAAAGATAGGAAGTGCTCAGAGAATGACCAGGATATGTCAAAAGGACACTGGCCAAGTTTAGGACAATTTTAGCATCAAAACAAAATTCCAACTCATGGAGAAAAATAGGACTCTGTAAGCCCATAAAAAGAAAGAGAGTGAAAAGCTCATCCCCACAGTACACTGTTGATAAATAAATCTAAAAGAAATAATGAAGTAATAATAAAATTAATAATAATAGGGAACCTGGGTGGCTCAGTTGGTTAAGTGACTGCCTCTGACTCAGGTCATGATCCTAGAATCCCGGGATCGAGACCCACATCGGGCTCCCTGATTGGTGGGGAGTCTGCTTCTCCCTCTGACCCTCTCCCCTTTCATGCTCTCTCTCTCTCAAATAAATAAATCAAATCTTTAAAGAAAAAAAAAATTAATAATAATAATAAAAAAAAAAGATACCACTTGGCAACCCTCATAGTAATCACTGATCTGCCCAAGAATCACCAAGGTATGCTGCAACTGGTAAGTTAAAATGTGGTCAGAAACAAGTTATTTACCTAGTCTTAAAATGTCTGCCACAAAAGACTTACCAATGACTTACTAATTAATAAGTACAAAAATCTGTCAACTTTACATTGGAGAAACCTGGTAGCACTATCTTAACCAAGAGATAAAAGTGAACATTGCCAGTAACAAATATGGTATCATGTGCCTCCTGATATGATGCCTGAGAACAACACCATTTCTACGGTATTCCTAGCAAAAATACATAAACCATAAGAATACATGACAGAAACTCAAACTGAGGGACATTCCACAAATTAAGTGCAAAGGCCTACATTCTTCAAAAATGTCAAAGTCATAGGTTGCCTGGCTGGCTCAGTCCATAGAGCAGGTGACTCTTGATCTCTAGCTTGTGAGTTCAAGCCTCACATTTGGTGTAGAGATTACTTAAAAATAAAATCTTTAAAAAAGAAAAGGTCATGAAAGACAAGATAAAATGAACTATTCATTTGAAGGAGACTAGAGTTATGACAACTATGTGAAATCCTAAACTGGATAATGGACCTATGAAAGGCATTATTAGGATAATCGGTTACATCTGAAGGATTATATGGATTGGATGATAATAATGGATGACTGGCACATTCTTGATTTTGATGGCTGTGTTGTGGTTACAAAGGTGATTGTCCTTGTACTTCAGAAATATATACTATAGTAATAAGAGGTCATGGGGCCCTGTGTCTGCAACCTGTTCTCAAATGTCTTCAGAAATGATCAGTTAGAGAATCTGGGTAAAGGATGGATAGGAGCTCAAGGTAAAACATACGTGTAATTGAGACTCATTTCCAGGACACGTGTGTAAAAGTTCACGGTCTCCTAGATTCCACAGGGTCTCTATTGGCTCCTTTCCCCATGGGAAGTTGTAATAAAGTTGGTTTCCTTTTCGTCCCTCTTCGTCCTGACAATCACTGCTGCTGAAGTTAGACGGACTCATAGCAAACTGGAGAAGAAAGTTTGTTTTATTAATTTATGAAACTAAAGATTAAAAAGTAAAGTTGCCTGAGACTTTTATGTGGCAACTGAATGAAACCGGTCAGGTCCCATATAAAAACTATGAAGTTCAGTTAAATATGAGCAAATGTATTGCTAAAAACACAGTTTTTAGCCTGGAAGAACTACAGAGAAAAACTATTGGGAGTGATCTAGCCTTTTTTGGGCCAGTTAATAAGAAGGGAAGGTGACCATAAACTAAGAGGGATAGAGAAGAAAGTGTATACTCACCATTCTTATCCTCTGAATAGTGTGACTATTTGTGATTATTCTACTTAACTGAGTGGTTGTTTGAGGATTTTAAAGAATTGGAAAAAGACAATGGTGAGCCACAAATACAATACCTATTTCAACTCTTTCTTCTTCAGCATATACTAAAACTTGAAAATAGATCACAGAACCATTTTCCAATACAGAGAATTCATGGACAGAGGCAGGGAGCAAAGATTGAAGCTTTAAGGGTATGCAAAGGTCAAACTCTACACCTGCCAGGAATGCCAGGGGAGGCAGCTGAACTCTATCTCAAATGCAAAGGCTTATCCACAAAAGCTTTTGAATGAGAAAGACATCAACAGATATCTTTACCAAGGTAACTTTTTATATGGAACAAAGAAAATCATTACAAAGAGGCTTTTATTTGTACTTATTGATTTACTAGAGCTGTCTCTTACAAACATAACATAGCCCCACATCAAATAAAATTTCATTTACTTATTAATTTATTTATGATTTTATTTATTTATTTGACAGAGACAGAGAGAGAGAGAGAGCAAGAGCAGAGGGAGCAGCAGGCAGAGGGAGAAGGAGAAGCAGGCTCCCTGCTCAGCAGGGAGCCTGATGTGGGACTGGATCCCAGGACCCTGGGATCATGACCTGAGCTGAAGGCAGACACTTAACCGACTGAATCACCCAGGCGCCCCAAAATTTCATTTATTGTACAGAAGTATTATCTCTGACACACTAAGACGCTTCACCTATTAATTATTAAATTAAGGGTACCTTTCTCCACCACAGGAGTCGATGACGTAACCAGAAATCAAGCCACTGGCCTGCGGTTCTTGCTGAAGTAAACCAAACCAGTGAAGCCTCAGTCTTCTCACCGATTCTTTGGATATCAGAAATATCAGACAGTTACTTACTCAAAGATTATATAATTTATCCTAGAGTGAAAGTGACTGGTTCTTGATTAAATACAAGGCAAAGTTATCTGCCATTTTTTGGTACCTTTTAACACCAGCAGGTGTCTGCTTAGTATCAGAAACAGGATGAAAACACACTCCAATCTGGGCAAGGCCAAAAGGTAGTCTCTTGTTTACCAGGTCCAGGCAATTAACATAGTGCTCCAAAGCACCTGTCAGAAGATAAATTTGTCACTATGTAAATCTATTCTATAAACCCAAGTCATGAGGGTCAGTTTATAAACAAATTAATATTATAATAATGTTAACACAGCAGTACAAGTAGCGCAGAACTATTCAGTCAGGTTGATTACGACTTAGTTTCCCCACAACTTTTTAGTTTGATTTTCAAATCTATAAGAAAGTTGATAGTACATAAATACCTGTACTCTTCAGCTAGATTCACCAACTGTCAACATTCGCCACATTTTCTCCTTGTTCACCCCAAAACATTTCAGCATGTGTCTCCTAAAATTATTCTCTGTATACCATTACACCATAAAATTAATCATAATACTGTAATTTTATATAACATATGGTCGATATTCTATTTTCTCCAATTGTCTCCCAAATGTCATTTGTTGTTGTTCTCTTTTTCCCTAATTAAGGCTCCTGCTCTGCATTTTGATTACTTCTCTTTAATTGCTTTTTTTTTTTTTTTTTAAGATTTTATTTCTCACACAGACAGACAACCAGAGAGGAAACACAAGCAGGGGGAATGGGACAGGGAGAAAACAGGCTTCCCACTGAGCAGGGAGCCCGATGTGGGGTTCGATCCCAGGACCCCGGGATCATGACCTGAGCATGGTTAAGACAGACACTTAACCACTAAGCCACCGAGGTGTCCCATCTTTAATCTCTTTTATTCTGGAACATTGCCCCTGATTCCTCCCTCCCTTTCTAACTTTTAATGACTCTGACTTGTGGTTTCAGTCTAGACCAGTCATACTCAAGATTTGGCTGACTGTTTCACTCACTTGGGTAAATCATTTTTAGCAGAAATAAATACTCCATAGTTGATGTGTATGTCTTCTTGGATTCTAACAAATAATATCTAAATTCTAAAAAATAATATCAAATTATTGCATATTAATGAAACTAAATTTGATTACCTGGTTAGGTAGTGAATATCCATTCCCCAACACTATCCTGCTCAACAATCTCCCACCCAACATTTTAGAATCCACTGATCATCCTGCTTGAATCAATTATTATACTGGGGATTACAAAATCACAAAATGGTGATTTTTCTCTTTCCTTCCACATTTATTACATAGCTTCTGTGAAAAAAATAAACTTTCTCTACCTCCTTCCTCTACCAGCAGCCTCAACTACTTACTTTTTTGATTAACACAATAAATTTTTAATTTTAATGTGTTATGATCCATTACCATTAATACTTAATATTCAGTTTGTCTCAAATTTAGCCGGTGGAAGTCTCCCTCAAGCCAGCATCTGTGTCCTTTCGACGTGACCTCACCAGTCTTCAAATGTTTCTTTGCTTTCTAACACCATAAAATTTCTAACACCATAAAACTCATCTTGTGCTTTCCCTGCCCCAGACCTGGGATAAGCCATTTCTCCAAGCACTGGTTCATTTTAGAAATAAAAATGTGGGTACTAAGTGTGTTCACTGCTATTGTCATTACTTATAGGACCTTTCAATGAAGAAAGTTAAGAATAATGTTTTTTTTTAATTAGGAGGTCATACTGATACTGCTGATTCAAATTTAACATTGCAAAGTTTATCCTTGTCTTCCTTCATATTGTATCTCTTTTTTCACAGTGAAAATTAATTCATTTTCATTAACATTAATTTCATTAATTAACATTAATCCATCTATTTGCTTTATTTTACAACATATTTGAAACAGCTTCAGAATTATAATTCCAACATTTCTATATGGAATAAATCTAAGTTCAAGATTCCATTGTAGTTCTTTATGCACTTAGATTATGTCCCACTAAATGACAGCATTGTGTTTAACTTACTTGAGATTTCTGCTTCTGGTAATAAATAGTAGATCAGCAAGATAGGAAAAGGTGGTCAAGAAACTTTAAAAAAAAAAAATCTGCTTCAAGCCTGAGCTATCTATCAAGGCAGTAAGGACTTGAGGGTCCAAAATATGGAGAGAAGGGAGGAGCAGAGAGGTGAGCCCAACATTTAGTGCTGCTTTTCTAAATCTCAGTTAGCAGAGCTGAGAAGCTTCGTGACATCTTAAGCTTAGGACTGGGAAGTACAAAAACTATAGTTCCTGACTCCTCAAGGAGGGACCCTGGTAAACACCCCAGCCTTTCACTAGGGACACTCAAAGGGATACAATTTAGCAGTAGAGATGAAAACCCTGAAGACCAGTCTCCAATAAACTTAATCCCAATGCTCCCACTCTATGAGGCGTCTGGTGGCTCAGTCGGCTGGATGAGTGTCTGCCTTTGGCTCAGGTCATGATCTCAGTGTCCTGGGATTGAGTCTCACATGAGGTTCCCTGCTCAGTGGGAAGTCTGCTTCTCCTTCTCCCTCTGCTCCTCCCCACCACTTGCGCTCTCTCTCTCTCAAATAAATAAAATCTTAAAAAAAGATAGCTCCCACTCTAGCTGCCTGCCAAAAGCAAAAAGTAAATCCTCCCAGGAAGAATAAACCACCACCCAGAAGCTCAATTTATCTCTACAATTTATATACAAATTACACAGAAGAGCAGGAGAGAAGTCCAAATAACCAAAGGCCCAGAGAAAAACAGAATTATCTGAGTTATTGGATGCAGATTCTTTAAAATGTGACTGTGTTCAAGAAAGTAGATGGCAAGATGGGGGAAAAGTCTAACATATGTAATTTGTCACACGACAAAGGAAAATGGGACAATAACTATATCTAGAAATATAATGGCTGAGAATTTTTTAAAAAACTATTCATAAGTAGAGCTTATGAGTTCAGTAGTTCAGACATGAAATAAAGAGAGCAAGGACCTTGAGAATAGAAAGTAGTAGCAAACTGGGTAATTCTAAGCTAAAAACACTACTTAACTCAAGGATTCTCTAAATAAGTGGTTTTGCATTTCCTAAAGGAAAGAAAATGTCTAATATATCAATGTGTATTTTGATGAATGGACATCTAAGCAAGCTAAGTTTCATTTGCCCCCCCCCCTTTTTAAAAAGATTATTTTATTTATTTCAAACAGAGAGAGCACGAGGGGCGGGGGTTGTCAGTGGCAGGAGAAGCAGACTCCTCACTGAGTAGGCAGCCCAACATGGTGTTTGATCCCAGGACCCTGAGCTGAAGGCAGATGTTTAACTGACTGAGCCACCCAGGTGCCATTAAATTTCATTTTCTAATAGAGAAGAAAAGATCAATTTGTTTTGAACATGGTAAAAAGCAGTGATTTAACTTGCCCCAAATAAAGACATCACGGAATAATTAAAATAATACAAATCAAAACTGTCACAAATATTCACCAGTTTCCTTTATTAAGGAAATTTTTAAAGAGCTATAAAGTGGGTACTAATTTTCAGAGAACCATGGATATTGGTTAAATTAGTGCCATTTAACTAACACAGTAAGGATAGCATTTTGCAAAGATGAGATGCTGTGATGGCAAGTCTGTACTATAAAGAACTTGAATTTTTTTTCTTCTTCAGAATCTCTGCGATCGTGTTCTATTTGACTTTAAAGGCAAATGATGGGGGTGCCTGGCTGGTTCAGAGGAGCAGGTGACACTTATCTCAGGGTTGGGAGTTCCAGCCCCAACCCGAGTGCAGAGATTACAAAAATAAATTTTTAAAGGCAAATGGTGCCCCATAACTTTCTGTGTATTCACTTAAGAATCAGTTATAAAGCTTAATTAGTCCTACCTTTTTTTTTTTTTTTTTTTTTAGTTGACACAAACATCACTTAAAGGGCTCTTCAAACAAGAGTGTAGATATGTTTTCAGTATGAAAAATTGGGGGGAGGGAATTTTTTTTGCTCTAGAAGAATGAGCTCTTGATTAGCCTATTGTGTGTAAAACTTAAAGAGTAACTGTGGAAGTATTTACCAACATCTTGGTAACGACAAACAAATGATTCACATGATTTAATTTACCCCTAATTCTAGGGCTGCTCAATGGAACTTCAGGGTTGCCCCATGAAATTAAAGAGCGTCACCTGGTCCTTCAAGCCAGATTCTTTAAGGAACAGTAACTATTCCAGAGACCCCTTTTCTCCTTGGTAAAAACACTGTCAATATACCCAACTACTTCAAAAAGATGAGAACCAGATAATTTCCTTTTTACGTGAATAAAGGACCAGTTGCAATCCGCGAAATCTAGCAAGTCTGCCATTCCACCCCATCTATTTTGAAGCATGAAATCGTGAAGCATACCGTGAAGAAGGTTCTCCCGTAGTTTCCCAGAAGTTTTTAATAAGTTTTCAAGAAATGCTACTAGCTGTTCCTTACTCAGCTCTTTGTCTTGCAAGATCTCCCGTAGAGTTTCTGCTGAAACTAACCTGAAGGCACTGTCCCCAGGCAGCGTAGGGCCAGGCTCGTGATGGAGGGCATCTACCGGGAAGACCTGCTCCCTGAACACCACCACCGAGGACCACCATTCTGCTGCCAGGTTCTTCCGCAACTCAATGCCCAAGGGGCCAAAGCCGGGGTGGCACCCGCTCAGAAGAGAATGTCGGCTAAGCTGCCGCTTGCTGCCACTGAAGAAATGCCTTCTCTGACAGATCTCTACCAGCTCCTCGGTCCCCTCACTGGACTCAGGGGCTTCGATCGGCTCGCTCCCCCGAGGCAGCTCCGCGTGCGACCTCACGGGCACTCCGAAGGAACTACTCCCTTCCATTAACGGCTCGGGCTGCCCCCCATCCACTCGACCTCCAAAGCCAGACAACAGACACCTGCACACTTTCTGGCAGGCCCTGACTGCTGCGCCAGAACGCATCGCCCTTGGGAGTTAAACAACACAGTCTTCCACTAACCGGTTGATGCCGGGAAACTGCCACAGTCGCCCGGGAGGCAACTGCGCAGGCGCGACGGAAGTGACCAAGCGAGCGGCCGGCCACACCCACGGAAGCGCGTCACCGTGTTCCGGCTGCAGCCGTCGCGGGCCCTGCCCAGTTGTTAAGGCTAAAGCCGACCTCGTACCGCTTCTAGCCTCCATTAAGTTTGGCCCCTCTAATTGTTAGGATTTTAGCACCCGTTGAAGGTCATTTCTCCTTTTCACTGTCACGCTGTACTGGGAGTCAGCTCTGCTTCTCAATTTTTTGCACATCACATCAAAATACTTAAGCGTTCCCCAAATAATTTAAATACACCTTTTCAAATTTAAGTGTTCGCGAAAATAAATCAGTTCCCACTAAAGTCTTAGCCCTTTGTGGTGGTTTAAAGACCCAGGCCTTAGCTGTACCTCATCATAAACGCTGCCGCCATGTTGCCTACTACAGGAATGGGGGGATGGGGCTGTGGCTGTGTGACAGCAAACAGGGATGGGCTTTACAGCAGTGCTTCTACCGCGCCCCCCCGCCCCGAATATTTTTATAAAGGAACCCAAAGATTTTAAGCAAGCCGCCCAGGTGAATGTGGAGGCACGTTAATAATCTCTAATATAAAGGCAATTTTCCCTACCACAGAACCCTTCTACATGACCATGTGATTACCTGTTTTAAGACAGATCCAGGATTACCTAAGCAGGCACTTGTGACCTCACAAATTTTCATTCACACTCAACCCTCAGAACTGCCCAATTAGTGGAAAATGGCACACCCCAGAGGAAAAGCCCATGATTCCTACTCCTAGCTCCCCTTAAAAGTGGTTAGGGTAAACTTGAAAAATTAATGCAGATACAAGCTACTAGATTCTATTCATCTACCAACAAGCAGTTTATGGAGGACTTTCATCAATTTTAACTACTGTTAATTCATTAAGTGTAACATGTTGCAGGACAGGCTACACAAGCACATGTGCAGGAGTTTGTAAAACAAAACAAAAACCAAAAAAAAACCCCTTTAAGACCATTTTGCCAGAGAACAATTTTGTTAAAAAATTCTATCTAAGTTCTATTAAAAGCTGGGCTCTATTATCGTGTTTTCCAATCAGGAAATACACACCAGGGAAGAGGCCTATACACAAATAAATAAAAGCGAGAATGGGGAGAAAAATCACATTTATTAGTTCAGACAACCACAGGCTGGACACAACACACATGCTAAAAAGTGGACTGTCTTAAAACTTACTTCAAAGGTAAATAGGTAAATGTTTTCCACAGCCCCACAATCATTTCAATAAATGTTTACAAATTAAAAGGCCGTTAGACATTAAACAGTAAAATATGTAATAAATACTCCAACCTACCCCAAAAGCTTCTTATAAGTTAAAAGTCATAATGAATTTGACTAACCATGCTATTGAAAACTGTTTGAGTCACTGGAGAGACTGAAATCAGTTTTCAATGTATTAGTCCTAAAAATACCACTTCCCCATCCCCTACCCCAAGCAAATTCTAGTTTTACATTTTAGAGATAAGGCATTGACACCAATTAAAGCCTCAGTATAATAATCAGAATTTAAATGAAGCCTCATGAAGACCTCTCCTCTCCTGACAAAAAGGAACATATACCAGACTCTCTGGGAAGACATCCAGACCTATTTCTAGTCATTACTGAAATGAAGTATTAGAAAGGTTGGTGAGCCAAAGTTAAATCTGAAACAACACCCCCTCTTCCCATGACCTTTCTAGCAATAAAAAACCATGTTGACCAAGTAAGATGACTTGTACAATAGTCACTGTGCTTTTGGTTATGGTGCTTCCTCTTGGTTAAACATTAACTTCGACGGGATTTTGTTTGAATATTTATAGACCCTCCAGTTTGAAGTCCCCTAGAGTTCCCTGAATTATCATTAAGACATTCATGATTCCCAGTGTAACTACAGTTAAGTGCCCCAAGAGCCTGAAAACTACAATCTATACAGATTCAAACTTAGCTCTTGGCCAAAGATCTTAAAAGGTGTGAAGTCTTTTAGCTTTGTTCACCATTTTGGTAATTTACAATAGAGCCAAAAGCAAGAATATAAACTATTCTGAAAAAGCAAGTTATTTGGAGCTTTAATGATAAAATTTTTTCAAAGGAATAAAGTCCATCCATGTTGCTCTCACACTTGAGCAGTTTGAGGGTGGGGCTATACAGCTGATTTCCCTATTTTAATCTCACTTCACCATTCTGCTAACCATTAGGCTATTAAATGACTCACCTGATGAGGTACTGACAGAGAGCCTTAATGCAATTTAGCCTACAACTGTAAATTTACTCAATCTCATTTTAATCCTTGCAATATAAATAGATCATTCTAAGAAGTGCCTTCTGATCTCCCCACTTCCCAAACCTAAAATTATAGAAAGGAGCAGTCAATTTAGTTTTCATGGTTAAAAAAACAGACCATCTAAGCAAAATTTTACATGACATTATATATGTAAAATAAAGTACAATTTCCACTTAATTCAGTCTTCAAATATTTTTTATTGGAAGGCCATGCATTGCCTTCATTTATTGTATTTCAAATCACTGTACATTTACTTTTGTGAAAACACTGCCTGCATTTTCTAGTACAAAAAAAACCTAAAAATTGTTTCAGGAATGTAGAGAAATATCCAACTTAAATAGCGAAAAAGTGCACCATAATTACTGCTGCACTGCAGTCATTTCTGCATTTCCCATGTTTCTTAAATAACTATCTTGTCTGATAACACACAATATAAAGAGCAATTATGAAAAACAGACATTTACATATACTTCTAAAGTCTTATTGAGAATATCCTGTTGGCATTGGATAACCAATCATAGGCGCAGCTGCAGTAGCAGGATATGCATATGCCTGTTGGTTCATACCATTGTGCATATTTGGAACGTTACTTCCATATTGCTGAGTGCTATCGTAACCATTCTGGTAAGTCCCTGTTGGATTACCAGTCCTAAAACTGGTCTGTATACCAGCAGACACAAAATTACTTCCAAAGCTCCCATTGGTGTAATTTGCAGCACTGTAAACACCATTCTGAGTTTTTGCCCCAAAATCTCTCTTAAGCAGACTAGAGTAACCTCTGTCATAATTTTCCCTGTCTCTAAAAGTATTAAATCCACCCCTTTTGCCCGCAGAGTATCTGTCCCGACGGTCATCCTTCATGCCTCCTCTACCCCTGGAACGACCTGTCAAGAAAAAAAAAATTGCAAGGTAATTATTTCCATGGCACCAATCATTACGAACACAGAAGGAATCAGGAAAGCTCTATTCACTCTACAGGTGAAATGTTTTCTCAGCTTCATATTGAAGATTTTACTCACCCGCCACTCCCATTTAAAGGATTCGTGCAGACAATCATGTGACCCCAAATCACCAACATTTTCTTAATGAAGGTTGGTCTTACCTGAACCTCTGTCTTCGACCAACTGAAGCAACTTGGGATTAATTGCTTGATTAGCTTCACGAAGCACAGAGATAAGGTCGCTCACTTGCTTTATGTTATTAGGTGTAAAGAAAGTGTATGCTGTGCCTGTTTTGGTACTGCGAGCAGTTCTTCCAATTCGATGAATATAATCCTCTGAGGAGTTAGGGTAGTCATAATTGATGACAAATTTCACATCTTCCACATCTGTAAGGTGTTGCAGTGTGGCAAAATAGCAATGTATGGAGTTTTGCACACCACAACAGCCAGACCAAAAATAAAAAGTTAGACAATTGTATTCCCAAGAAGGTACGGGCTGCAAAAAATACAGTTAAAATGGTTATCCATTCTCTGTAGGAATACCATTGATGTTGGAAGGGGGGGGGGAAGCACACACCATCTACCTGTCTCATTACCCCACCCAATGATAAAGAGCCTGTCAAAAGGACGTGTGTTCTCTAGCGTACTCCCAAACCAGCAAGTTCCCTTACAGATCATCAAGTGACATCTGAATGCTTCTGCGCAGTAGGGCCACTTAAAGGTTCACAGCAACCTCTTCATGTGCTCATTTTGAGGACCTTTAAACAAAAATGTACGCGGTCCTTTGTGTTACACACTCATCAGAAGTTCAAAATTCTGGCCACACTGCTTGTCTTGCCAAGACCTTACAACCGCAGCTGCAAGAAAAACATACCTGTCCCCCAAAAGTTGTTTTTATGCACTGTGTCTCGTCTAGGCAAGCGCTTCCAAGAAGCCAGGATTCACTTGAGAATGTGTCTCTCTCTGGCAGGTCTCGACATGACGACTACTGTGTAGGTGAGGGAGGAACTTTCAAAGCACTGCTTTCTTTTCCCACTAAGTGTGAGAAGTTGCTCCTGCTCTAGATCTCATGTGCCAGTACTCACCAATTTGTAAAAGGCTTAGTACCTTTTAAAGCTGCTCTCTCCATTTCAAACTTGAACAAAAATTTCATTGAACATTGAAGTTTGGAAATATTTCTTCAACATTTCAGCAAACTCACTGAAACTCAAAGACCCACAGATCACAGTAAACAGTTTGAAACAATGCTGTACCATGGCAGTCATGCAAAGCATGGGACAGAAGAAATACCACGGCAGTGAACTGTGAGGATAACTTCCATTTTTTTCCCCCGGAGAGAACAGTTTACGGGGCAGAGGTGGTATGTTCTGCCTTTTGAAGATTACTGGCACACTTTCAGCTTTTCACCTCTCTAATCGACTGGAAGCAGCCAGCCGATCACTAGTCCTCCATCCCCCTCGAGTCCTCCGATTGTCATGCCTAGGCCTTGCCACAAAGACTGCACCTTTATATGAAAAAAACTTAGAAAAAATGCAGAGGTTAAAGAAAGCAATAAACTTTCTTTAAAAAAGTTATATGGAGATCTTCTGGGAAACCAAGCCATGAATTCGAGTTTTTACTAACCTAGCCCTCTGGAGGCCACATCTGTAGCAATCAGAATAGGAGCTTTTCCATGTTTGAATTCTGTGAAAGAGAAAGGATCATAAATAATCTGAGAATTCCAGGCTTAGGGAAAAGAAATTTTTCATGTGACTAACCATTTAGAACCCAGTCACGCTCCTGTTGACTCTTGTCACCATGGATACCCATGGCAGGCCACCTACATTAAAGAGAAACCATTATTAGTGGGCTCATATTTGAAATCCCATATGTTTTAGTCTACTGCCTATCTGGTCATCAATTCCTTTAATTTCACCTAATGTATGCAGTTTTATTTATACCAGATAATGGTCTTCCAGGACATTCAAATCCGTTACTCTTTATCGGTTTGCCCCTCCCCCTAAACGCAGTTCTCATACACCTGCTTCAACGAAGAAGCCCACATACCCATCTCTCCTCATTTTTCTAGTAAGCTCATCACATCTTCTTTTGGTTTCAACAAAAACAATGGTTTTATTCTCCTTCTCACTCATGATCTCTTCCATTAGACGAATAAGTCTTGGGGAAAAAAAATTGTGAATTTTAGAAGTAGTCCATGGTTATGGCCACACATTTATGGTCACTGAAGCACGACCTTCAATTTGCATGGCTACAAGTAAAAACACCTGCCATGAACATTATCAAGCAACCACCCTTGGTCTTTAAGCCACAAAGCACAGTCCTTCACCTAAAGAAATACTACGAATATAGTGATAACCAATTATGTGAATAGAGAAAAACATTTTTTCAGGAAGACGGACAGACTAATTTTAAACGAACAAATTCATATCCCACCCAACTAAAAGTCACTTTTAAGATAACCTACAAAAGGGTAACTCCTAAGTTCGTATGGTCAGTTTTTAGAATTAAAACTTCTATGGAAAACTCACTTTTCATCCTTTTCTACATCATGACATACATCCACAATCTGAAGAATGTTGTGGTTTGCACTCAGTTCTAGTGCACCAATGTTTATATGAATGTAATCTTTCAGAAAATCTTCAGCAAGCTGTCTTACTTCTTTTGGCCAAGTTGCACTCCACATTAGGGTTTGCCTATCAGGCTAAAGAATTTGAGATTAAAAAAAAAAAAAAAAAAAGGCATTTTACTTCAAGAATAAATTGTGAGCTAACTTTGAAAATAAAACATTTTTAAAGGCACTTACTCTTATTTGATCCACAATCTTCCTTATTTGGGGTTCAAAGCCCATATCAAGCATTCTATCTGCTTCATCAAGAACAAGGTAGGTAGTTCTTCTCAGATTGGTTTTCCCACACTCTAAGAAGTCAATCAGTCTTCCAGGTGTTGCAATACAAATTTCCACACCTTCAATTAAACACATAGATGTAACTATGACATCTCAAACTTCCAGCACCAACTGTGACAAACAGAATTTTTGTTACATGCCTCTCTCCAAATCACGAATCTGTGGTCCCTTGGGAGCACCACCATAGATGCAAGTGGACTTCAATCGACACGCTCTACAGTATTCAGCAGCTACTTGCTGTACCTGTTGGGCCAGTTCCCGAGTTGGTGCCAGCACCAAACACTAAAGAGAAACAAAAAGTGGGACGGGTTTTAGCAGACTCCTGGATCCTAGTTTTAAACTAACTGATTGGCATTACACCGGTAGATCATTGATTTTGCTGTCCAATACTCAAATATGATGAAGGTAGCTTTCTCTCCAGCTAAATTAACGTGAGACAACTAACATCTCCACATAAGACCACGAGAATTACTTGATGTACTCTACAAATCCCTGCATTGTACCGCTTGACAAAAGTTAAGAAAAAAAGCGTACTTACAATAGGCCCATCACCTCTCTCTAGGAATGGCTGATGATTAATGTGGACGATAGCAGGCAGCAAGTACTATTTGGGGTGGGGGAACAAAAAGAATTAAATTAAAAGTCTTCTGGTTTCTTTTTATTCCTAATCCATTTTCTCTAGCACATAATCAGATTCCAACTACAAAATTCTCCCATACTTACAGACAATGTTTTGCCAGATCCAGTCTGTGCTACTCCAACCATATCCAATCCACTTAGAGCGACGGGCCATCCCTGAGCCTGAATAGCAGTGGGTTCAGTAAAATTCTGTCTTGCAATTACATCCATGACATTTGCTGCAATTACGAACAATTCAGTAAAATTTAGTGAAGCCAAGAGAAAGAAGAGAAACAAAGGGCAGGGATGGGGGGTGGGGAGGGGGACTCAAAACTAGCACTTACCAGGGAAGTTTGCTTCATAAAAATTCAGAACTGGCTTTGGGCAGTTGTGACCTCTAACCGTAATTTCCTTACTCCTTCTGTATGTCTCCACCTCTTGCTATAAAACAGATTATAATAATCTAGTAAGTACCACAACAACCTTCACTAATATGCAGCCAGGAGGCCCCTTTTAAATGGTTAATAAACCTTTAAGTCTGTGTCAAACCTATATCCACGTATGGAAAACCCACACAGCACAAGACCCACCAATTACTCTTAATACTTAACCATTCTAAGTAGAAAAATTCTAAGCCACCTGTTTCCAAAGTACCACCTCTTAACTATGAGAAAGCATTAATTTCCCCTAAGTTTGGTCATTTCCAAGACCTCTCTGTTCATATTTTTTCGTACTAGATAGAAACAATTACTGAGTTACAACCCAATGAAGCTACGTGAAATTACTCACTGCTGTGCGCCTAGCCAAATCAGGGTGTTCTTGATAAAAATTCTTCTCAAATTTGGGCAGCTCATCGAGATTCCACTTCTTTTTAACTAGTTTCTCCCCAGGGTTTCCAAATTTCTTTCCAGACAGGGGCCCTGCCCTACTTCCCCCAAACCGAGGTGCACCAAACCTGAAATTAAAACAAAAAAGTTACTCGTATTTTCAAACGTTTACCAAGCAGTTTAATATAGACTTACTGTCCCTTGGGACACACTGCAGGTAAATGAGAGACTTTGAGGTTTAAGGCTTAACACTGTCCTTACTGACGGCCATGATCTCAAAAGCCACAATTAGCACCATCTCCCTCACTTCCCGTTGTCCCCAATACACAATACTGAAGCCAAGTCAACAGCCCGGGATTTATCACGTCGGAAACTGGCTCCCCAAACGCCTGAAGTTCAGATTACAAGGATAGGCAACAGCTTGCGGCCCCTAGTCTCTCCCGTGAGCTTAAGAATTAAATGTCTAGGAGATAGATAATACAAGGAAAATGCTTAACAGCGACGCTATTTATCAGCTGTTTTCAAGCAAAACAGCTTTGGCTTTAAAGAATAATGGGACAGCACCAGCAATAAGACCAGAACAAGGACGGTGGTCTCAAAGACACTTATGCAAGCCTATCGAATTGGGATCCCGCGGAAGCGCTCCCGATCAAGATAGCAAAATTATATAACGCAAAGAAAAAACGGAGGAGGAGCTGGCAACTACCGGGGGAGGAGTCCCGGACCGGGCGGCGTTCCCGCTGGGGCGGCGCTTCCCCCTTTGTCTCGCATTTCTCTCTGCGCCACATTTTCTCGACGCTGCCATTTTGAGCTCCTCCGCCGGGCGGGGTAACAAAGGCGCCGCCGCCATGTCCGACGCCGGCATTTTGTACCCGCGACTCAGCCACATGGCCGATTCCCGCGGTGCCGGCCGCCCTCCTGCCCCCGCCGCATCAATGGCTTCGGAGGCGACCCCCTCGGCTACCACAGAACTCCCGGGGCCCCTAAAACACCTCCCGAAAAGATGCACCGAACAGCGGTGACTTCGTTCTCCTGGAAGCGTCGCGCTTCCCTTCCACCGAAATACGCTCCTCCGAGTTCTTCCCAACAGCTGCTCTACCGTCGGGGCGGGGGGGGGGGGCTTCGACACCCTCCCCCTCCCCCCCGCCAACAAAAGGCGAGCTTGGAGACCGTTAACAGGAAAACATCCCTCACTCAGTTTTGGACAGGTACCAAAATGTCAAAAACCTTCGATTAATAAAGCCTAACAATAGACCAAAAAAGGCAAATTCCTGCCGCCCCCACCCGCTGCCCCCTTCATCGGCTTCCCATCCCCCACTGCCGGGCCTGACAAGTCCGTTCCCATACTCACCCTCGATCCCGGCCGCGGTCTCGGTCACTCGAATAACCCGACATGGCGTCAATGGTTGCGGTTGGTGGGGAACAAAGTGGAGAGAATCGGGTGCGACAAGTCGCTGCAGGTGGCTTTGGCGATAGCAAAGCCTTGCGGGGGCGGCAGCGGCGGAGGGGCAGCGATGACAGGAGCCGAAACTGCTCTACAAGAGACCGGTGGAAATGAATGAGGTGCCGGCCGCGTCCCGGCAGCCGGTTTTATAGCCTGGACCGCCTCCTCCGCCGCAGAGAATGCTGGGAGCCGCTCTATGACCTAATCACCCCGCCCCTGCGCAGAGGCCGCAACGCCCGCCGGCGTTCCGGGATCCGCCATGTTCTCGCCCACCCCCCCCTCCCCCTCCTTCAGAGTGGCCGGGTTTGAGGTCCCTTTCATAGCTGGGCCCACCTACATTGAGATGCCTCAGCCTACACACTCCTCTTCACCTTTTTTTCGTCTTTCCACCCCTCAAGGAAGCCACCCGCCCTTTCCCAGGTCCAGCCCAGCCGACAAAATGGCCAGCACAGGCCAACCCACTCTGCCCACTTGGAGATGTTTACGTCTTCAAAGAGCTTTCACGCCCCTAACCAAGTGAGACGGGAAGGCGGAGCCTGACATTGTCACGTGGCTGCTCCCGCCCATCGGCTAAGCGAACCGCACTACTTCGCCACTTGGCGTCGGCGGAGGAATACGAAACAAATAGCTCACCGGAAGTGCCGTACTAATGCCCCCGGGAGACCGCCCAGGGCTGCTGAGTGACCCGGGCTGTCAAACCCACCCACCTGAGAATCCCTTAGCGGGATCTTGCCCGCGGAGAATGGTATCCAGAGCCCACAAACCGCCGCCTCGGCTCGTGCTGCGATAGGAAGTGTTCCCGTGATGACCAATCAGCAGCGACAAGCCGTTTTAACGTCCCTCCCCCTCTCACCCACTGCCCTTTAGTTTCGTTTGCCCCCCCCACCTTAGCAGTGCGTCTGCGCTTTGAGGCCCTTCCGGGACTCCGTCCACCGCGCGCCCAGCTGGGGGTCCAGCGGTGACCCGCCTCCATGACATGGCTGGCTCAGAGGCTGGTGAGTCTCGGCTCGGAGCCCCGGTGTGTGTGGACTGAAGCCATTTAAGTCCCCGAACGTCCCTACCCCTTTTATATTGAATCATCTGGCTGAACTTCCTTGAGTCTGGGTTGCCCGCGGGGCTGGTGACAGACACCCCGTCGTAGTGAGCGGCTTCTGTGGGTGTTTTAGCCTCACTGTCGCTCAGCTTAGAGGCTGTGGAGCGCGATTGTGGGGTGTGGAGAGAAGGACCCGGTGGCGAGGCGCGCAGCGCGCCTACAACCTGGCTGCAAAAAGGGCAGTCAAAAAGCTGCTTCTTGGGACTTGTATTTCTCTGGGGAACGCAGCCGCTGTTAGCGCGCGCTCTGGTTCTTGAACTGTGGAGACTGAGGCCATACCTGCATGTGCATTGTGCATTAAACTTTTGGGGAACGGCAGTCTGAAGATCTGCCAACGCTCCTGCCAAAGTAGACTAGTGGTAGATTTTTCTCCTCAGTGCCCTCTGGAGTTACAGGCTTTGTCTAGCAACCGCTTTTTGAAGAGCGAGTGGGTTGGGTTGTCTGGGACGCTTTCCTTTCCTCAGGACACCGTTCAAACCGCTTGTCGTGGTTTGGTCAGCTGTGAGAAGTGGGCTTGGGGAGAGGGAGATAGCGTGCCTTGACCCCACACATCGTTATTTCTAGAACATGCTGAATATGTCAAATATAGAATAAAAGGACTTTCTCCTTAGTCGCCAGGTATATCAGGGATCGAATAAGTCAGACTTCCTTAAATTACCTTAGTTTGAGAAAGTCTTGAAGTAACCTTGCTAATTCCTACCGTATCTGGGGTGAGGTGCGGTGGTACACAGGAAACTTCAACAGTGTTGGTAATGTGCTAGTTCTGAATTTAGGGGCGTTTTTATGCATGTTCTGTGTTTTATTTCTTATTCATTAAATGTAATTAAAAAAAAAACTAACATGTACTGTTGGTGTCATTATTTCAGATTTTAACAGCCTAAGTTAATCACCACCTATTTGGGCACCAGAGAAATTCAGACTTGTACGAGATAATTGGGTAAAAACATGACTAATACCGTTGGGAATTTGAAGCAGCATCTACTAATTAGTGTCTGATAACCTCAACTGTCGTTAACAAACTGTCTCGTTTATGACAGATATTCCCGTTGACTTGTATGTTTTAAATAAAAACAGCTAGGTATAGCTGGTAAAATAAGAAAAGAGGTAAAAATAAAGATCCAGTAAAAGCTGGATTTGCAGCATGGTTTTGACCACATTAAAATTCTGGTACTCTGGAAGTCATCCTAAGAAATTAAGTATTTTCAAAAATCGTGCCTCAGAGGGTCTTTGAACTTCTACAGTAATCAGATATTTTATCTTCTACATCATTCAATGTCTATCTTCCTGGGGGTTGACTTTTTCTAGTGCTATTTAAGGCTGATCTTTTTCCTTTCCTGACAGAGTGGATAATCGTTGCCAATAACCTTCTTTTAAAATGTCATATACACCTAAGGATACGAGAACTAGAAGATTGTGATGCTAATGTTTTTATTGCCCTTTACCAATCCATTTTGGGAGAAAAGGTACCAGGTAAGGGTATTAAAAAGTGGGAGTAATAGTGACTACATCTTAGGCCAGGAGTTTTGAGAGCCTTCAGTTAGATCTTATGGTAGTTCTAAAATCTTGAGTTTTTTTCTTTGTTTATATCTTTATTTCTATCTAACTATTGTATTCATTATCTTAAGTACCTTAATGAGACCCAGACATAGTAATAGCCTTGGTCAAATCATGTTTGCGTGATCTGGGTCATTTTAATTATGCCTAATACTTTATGAAAGTGACACATTTTCTGTAAATGTATCTTCAAAGGTTCTAAAATTGAGTGGAACTTGGAAACTTGTTGAGTCTTGTTATTTAACCAGTATTACAGATACAAATTGATGTTTGTCCTGCATCCCTGGTTAAGTATTCATCTTCCTCAATACTAGTGGAGAAATTCTAAATATAAGTTGATGTTAATATCTTTCCTCAGTGTGGTGTATATTGACCTTTTAAATCATTAGGCCGGTAATTCCTACTAGGCTGCTTTAACAAAATGTACAAGAACTCTCCTTTTGTACCTGTTGTGGGTTTTTTCTCTCTCATGAAAAGCAGCCCACGATTATGGGTTAAAGTCTCACTTCATGTATTGCTTCCCTTATTAGAGTATTAGCATCTCCTTGAATTTAAGGATCTCTTTATCTTTCTGTAGTTCGGTGCTTATTGTAGAGCATGTTCATTTATATGTTGATTGACTAAGTATTCAGCTAAGAGAGGTACTATATAGATAGAAATCAGGCTCTGTTAGCTTTATCTGTACTTTATAAAAGCCTGTTCTGTTTGCGTGGAGCTTGCTCTTGTAGCAGTTAACTTCACTTAGAAGCCTGGTCAAAGACCATGACAACTTGGGCCCTCAGATGAAAAATTATGTAGCTTTTTTTCCACAGACCTCATAGCTATTCCCAGGAGTCAAGAGGATGAAGCTCACAATGTACAAGCAGTAATTGATTCACTGGCCTTGGATTACCTACAAGTCAGCTTGTCTCACATAACAGGTTGGTATATACTTAACCATTAAATAATTTTGCATTTTACTAAAATAATTTATTAGGTAGAATTCTGTACATGGTTTAGTTAACCAAATGAGTAAGCTTATAAAATAGACCAAATGGCAACACTGAGCCAAGACAATTGACTGGTAGAATTACGGCACCCATCCTTGAGAGTTTTTTTAAAGGACAGTCAAACATTGAGTTGTGATGGACCTGTGAGTATCCTAGCTGGTCATCTGAAGTATGTTTGTTGTTGTTGTTTAAGATTTTATTTATTTGGGAGAGAGAGAGAGAGAGAACATGAGAAGAGGGAGGGTCAGAGGGAGAAGCAGACTCCCTGCCAAGCAAGGAGCCTGATGCAGTCCTCTTGATCCTGGGACAAAGGCAGTTGCTTAACCTACTGAGCCACCGAGGCACCCCATTGTTTTGTTATTATATTTTTTTGTTTTGCTATTTCTTTTGGAGCCCAATGTGGGGCTTGAACTCAAGACTCTGATATCAAGACCTGAGCTGAGATCAAGTTGGACTCTAAACTAACTGAGCCACCCAGGTGCCCTGTTATTTAGTTATTTTAAAGCAAATATGCTGCTTGTTTGTAGTAGGTAAAAATCAGCAACATCTAAATGTCCACTAAATAGGGACAGGTTAAATACGTTATGGTTGCTCCATACATGGAATTACACTGCCACTGTGAAAGATTTTTGATGATGCTATTATGTAAAATGTTTCATGTTAGTGCAACAGTTTCCAGTGTATATAGTGTCAGAAGAATGTGCAGAGTATGGTGCTACTTGTAGAAAACAAAGGTGAGGAGAGTAAATATGCAGTTGATTGCTTGCAAAAGGACTATTTCAAAGCGTGTGCAAGAAACCTATAATACTGATTGCTTCCAATAAGAGGAACTTCAGGACTACAGGATGAGGGTGGGATGAGATTTCATTATATATCTTTTGCACTTTTGAATTTTAATTTTTGTTTTATTTCATTTTTGCAAGAGACAAAGAATGTGTGTGTATAAATGCAAAGGAGGGGCAGAGGGAGAGGAGAGAAAGTCTTAAGCATGCTCCACGCCCAGTGTGGAGCCTGACCTGGAGCTTGATCTCAAAACCTGAGATCAGTACCTGAGCCAAAATCAGGAATCAGATGCTTAACTGACAGAGCCACCTAGGCACCCTGCACTTTCTGAATTTTAAATCCCATTAATATATTGTCTATTCAAAATAAGTAAAACTAAATTGTGAACTTTTTTTCCAAAGTAAAGTATATCATACTTGTATTCTAAAGCCAAATTTACTAAATATATTTATAAATCTTTATATTTTATATAATAAGACAGGATTATTTCAGTAAATTATTCCAGGCTAAGGAAGAGAGGGAATCTGTGGGTTTGAAACTATATTTGAATCCCTAAGAGAAGGCTTACACTATTGGTTTGTTCTTTGACAGTTAAGAGAGAGAAATGTTAATCAGGATAGGTCATTTACATCTCTCAATTTAATACTGATGACGAACTTTTCGGAAAATACTCTGGCTTAAATTTTTGAGTGCAGTTCTGAGTGACTGTGGTAAATTTGTTTGGAGATAATTCATTTTGAAGGATAATCCAAGGGTTTTCCTGTTCTTTTGCAATTTGGAATTGCTTTATCACTTGAATAGGGCAATTTCTGGTATTTGTGCTTTTTAAACCTACTGTAGCAAGGTTGTATCTGCATATATAACTTTTTAATGCAGAGCTACTCCCGACAACTCAAACCTGCCCCATGAAAAGTTGCAAAACTGCTTACCTCTTCTGGTATACGGCAAAGCATCTTTTTACTCCTTGTGTTCTGTTTAAAGCAATATCTCCTGTACCACGAAGCACTGTATTCTGGCGGGTGGTCTTAGTTGCTGGGTTGGCAGAGGATGCTCCCCATCCTGGCAACTGAGAAGTTATGAGTATGCCCTTGGGGTATACTTGTGTATCTTGTTAAGTCAGAAAAACATAAGGCTTAAGAACAAGATTTTTGTTTGCTTTAAACAGAAAAAAAAATTGTCAAATGTTGTCCATCTGTACTAGTAGTTTTGTTGAACATCACATTTCTGGTTTAGGTTTGTTTTGCATCATCAAGTTTTGAATGGCTAGATTCTCTCAAATGCCAAATTTCCATTTTGACTCTCCCTTTCTGGTTTGAACTTCTGGTTTGAACTGAGAATGCAGGCATGTTCTCCCGAAGGACAATTCAGGTGTCTCAAGTTAAATTCCGTCCATACCTTATGTTGATTAGAGTCCATTTTAGGTGACACTAAGCATGCCAGTTTTCCATGCTTTTACCAACCCATTTCTTGTCAATATTTCAATTTAGCGTTTATTAAAAATTTATTATGGGCCAGGTATTGTGCTAAGGATTGTTTAAAGATTAACTTCTGGGTATAAAGTGGATGTGGTGGGAGATTAGACTGGAGAAGTGGGGGGTGAGGTGAAATTAAAAAGGGTTTTATAGGGGCGCCTGCGTGGCTCAGTGGGTTAAAAAGCCTCTGCCTTCGGCTTAGGTCATGATCCCAGGATCCTGGGATTGAGCCCTGCATTGGGCTCTCTGCTCAGCGAGGAGCCTGCTTCCTCCTCTCTGCCTGCCTCTCTGCCTTCTTGTGATCTCTGTCTGTCAAATAAATAAAATCTTTTAAAAAAAAAGGGTTTTATATGCATGGATAGTCTATTTATTATTTCAGTATTTATTTCAGTATTTATTTATTATTGAAGTGTAGTTGACTTGCAAAGTTATGTTGGTTTCACGTGTACAACATAGTGATCCAGCAGTTCTGTGTATTATACAGTATTCACTGTTGATTAGTGTAGTTACCATCTGTCACAATACAATGCTAATTACAGTATTATTGACATTATTTCCTTTGCCTTTTTCTCTGTGACTTGTTTTATAACTGGAAGTTACACAAACTGTATATAGAGTTATACAAACTGGAAGTTTGTATGCACTGGCAATTTCTAATTAAGAAAATGACATGATGCATACAAAATGAACAGAAGTTAACAAATAGAAAAAATGAGGGATTCCTGGCAAAAGTATCCCAACAAGTTTTTTATATTACTCTGCTACCATTATCTTCAGAACAAGCTACCATATAGAAGTAGGATCTCACAATCTGAAACTGTGTTCTGTCCTGGCATTTTTTTTTGCTAGCCTAATAAAGTTCTGCTTAGATGCTTTATATATTGGTATACATGTTACTAGGGGATGTTTTCTTAAGTCCACTTGCTTTGTTTTTTGATAAAGGAAAGGATATGCCAATTATCAAAGGTTATATTCAAGGCTGCTTCTTTTGTTTCTTCAAATATAATCAGGCCTCAGAAAATTTATGTTTTTGGGTGCCTGGATGGCTCAGTCAGTTAAGCGTCTTCCTTTGGCTCAGATCATGATACTAGGGTCCTGGGATAGAAGCCTACATCCCTTCCTCAGCAAGGAGTCTGCTCCTCCCTCTGCCCCCACCCTGCTTTTGTGCTCTCTTTCACTCTCTCAAGTGAGTAAATAAAATCTTCTAAAAAAAAAAAAAAAAGGAAAGAAAATTCATGTTTTTATTATTTATATTATTGTTTTTCCTGACTTTATAATTCTTTTATCTTGAATAGTACATGGTGCTATATTCATTTCAAAATTATGAGGCTTTCAATTTCTTGGTTAATATTTTTAATTAACTCTTTATTCTGTGTTTAGGAGAAAATATAGTGAGAGGAGATAAAGAATCTATTAAGAATCTGCTAGAAATATTTGATGGGTTGCTGGAGTATCTTACAGAACACATCAGTGAGACATCTCATGAGAAAAGTAAGTTTAAAAATAGAAATTTGATTTGGTTTATATTCTACATTCTACATCCTGTCCCTTTTTGCCTTTTTTCTTTTTGCCTGTTTTTCTTCATAGGAATTGGAAACACTAATGCGTATACCTGGTAAATTTAATCATAAATTAAATCTCAATTCTTACTGTTCTTTGTGGTTGAGAAAAACTCTCCTAGACTGCCACCATGTCCTTTGTCAGTTTGGTTATTGCTTATAAATTACTTTAAAGCTAATCTATGATAGCTAAATTCTGGCCAAAATTGCCTATTGTCCTATTATTGCATGACATTATTGACTATAATTTCTTCTGTCAGAACTGCTATTTTTGTTACAAATTTGGATTTTGCTAAAGCATTAACAGGAATTGTAATGTGTGGTTTTTTGTTTTCGTTTTTGTTTTTGTCTTTAACCTATGTTTAGGTTTGTGACAGCCTGAACGTTTTATTTTAGTCTTCCGGTAATCCAGTTTCCCAAATTGTAACAATTTGTTGTGTGAAGTTTTTATTTTATGGTTTTTAATGGTAATATAAAGATTAATAGTGCCATTTTATTTTCCAAAAGGCTTATGGTTTTTTAAAGTGGATCAGCAATATATAAAAGCTCTTTATTATCTTTGGCTCAATTTATCTAATTCCTAAGAATTTATCCTAAGGAAGTATAATATAAAAGAAAAGTGCTTAAAGGTCTTTACTGCAGTGTTATTGAAAAGAAAACAAAGAACCGTAGTGGTTTGAGATTGGTTGAGTAAAAAATGCTCTATGTCATGATTAGAGTAATATATGACCCCTGTAAGAATGGATTTACTATTTTGAAGTTATCCAGCATGTTTTCAGCAGCAGTAGCAACCAACATAAATTCTAATATGAATGAAGACAAAAATTTGGGTAGGCTTATCATTCTTCTCACATGGTTGATGGTGAGACCTGTACTGTGATTATAACATTTGAAATTAACCTTAAACTCTTTAGAGATAGTTTTCTACCTTTTATCTCTATTGCTGAAAAGATTTAAAAGTATATGTAGGAAGGAAAAATTGCCACACAAGATACTTATTTCAAAAACTTTGAATGTTCTAAATGTGGAGTATTTTGAGTGTTTAATGTATGTTCAATATGTACCAGCCCACGTACCCTGGGAGGATTCAAAATTGCATGCCATGTGTATTGCTCTCACACCTATACTCAAGTCAGGAAGACAGCCATAAATACATAGAATAGTCCCCCCAGATATGCAGTTTACTTTCTGCAGTTTCAGTTACTTGCAGTCATCTTCTGTCCAGAAGCAGATGATCCTCCTGACATACTGTCAGAAGGTCATAATAGCCAAATGCTGTATTGCAGTGCCTCATCATTTACACACTTCATCTCATCACATAGGTATTTTATCATCCCACATCTTCACAAGAAGGGTGAGTACAGTACAATAAGATATTTTGACAGACCACTTTTTTTTTTTTTTTTAAGAGACTGGAGAGAGAGTGAGAGAGAGCATGAGAGCAGAGAAGGTCAGAGGGAGAAGCAGACTCCCTGCAGAACTGGGAGCTCAATGCAGGACTTGATCCCAGGACTCGGAGATCATGACCTGAGCCGAAGGCAGTGGCTTAACCAACTGAGCCACCCAGGCACCTGACATTTTTTTTTTTTTTTAAGATTTTATTTGTTTGACAGAGAGATCACAAGTAGGGAGAGCAGCAGGCAGGGGAGGGGGGGAAACAGGCTCCCTGCTGAGCAGAGAGCCCGATGGGCTCCATCCCAGGACCCTGAGATCATGACCTGAGCCAAAGGCAGAGGCTTAACCCACTGAGCCACTCAGGCGCCCCAAGCGACCACATTTTTATAACTACTGTTGTAGTATATTGTTGTAATTGCTCTATTTTATTATTAGCTATTGTTTATCTTAATGTGCCTAATTTAGAAGCTAAACTTTGTCTAGGTGCAGGAAAAAGTGTATATATAGTGTTCAGTACTATCCATGGTTTCAGGCATTCTTTGGGGATCTTGGAACATATCCCCTATGGATAAATAGGGACTCTTCTACAATAAAAACATTATAGGAGAATTGGGGGGAGAGTGAAAGACATGTGAAACTCACCTAATTCAAGGTTATCAGTAGGTATTTTGATGCTCTAGTCATTTTAGCAGCAAGATTAAGAGGTAGAAAACTACCTTTAGGTGGAGATTGATTTAAAATTTTATACTGACAGCAGCAGTTTTTCCAATGCAGTACTTGATTGTAAGTAGGAGAGGGATGATAATGGCTTGGTCATGGATAGGGCTGTGGGGATGGAGAGAGGAGCACAGAACTGAAAGATACTTACATGTGAGTCTGGTAATAGTGAAATGCTGAGGCAGGGGGAGAGAAGGGATATTTCAAGGGGAGGTCAGTAGAATGCGGTGAACTTAGGGCTGCTAGGAGGGAGTTGCACAGATGGGGCCTCCCTGTGTGGTAGTACCTGAGTTGGGCAGTGTTTTCTAAAGTCTGATTCTCACCTTTGCAGGTCCAAGTTGATATGGCAATATTACCTAGAGCTGAGCAGATTCTTCAAAATGCCAGTTAATAATGGGAAGTAAATCTTTATTATCATGAGTCTCATCAGGTATACAGAGCAACTTTTTCCTGTTACCTGAGCTAGCATTATCGCTTACTTAAACTGTAAGGACAAAGAATTTGAAAGGAGGTCTTGAGTCAGTGCTGCATTATGCCCCTCATTGTTTGAAGCTCTCAAAGCCTCAGTTTTCTCATCGGAAATTCTTTCATGGCTACAGTGAAGGTCGAATAAGTAGATATGCATAAGTTTAGCTCTCAGTTTAGCACTGAGCCAAGCTTGAGTAATTGAGTAAATGCACAATGAATGTTAACTAATATTATTAAAACGTTTGTTGAATATAGCAATAGAAAAAAATGAAGGTGGATGTTCAAAGAAGGAATCTCTAGAAATGTATCATAGGAGGTTCACCCACATACCTCCTGAAATTACCTTGCTAGTGAGTTCCTGCCACTGGTGAAAGTCTGTTTCCCTGATATGTTGGGGTAGAAGAAAAGAGTGATCATCTTAAGGAAAATTCCATTGAATCCTTGAAGTAGTCTTACTCTTAGGTTAGGGGAGTGATAGTTTTGGAGCCCGAGGTAGGCTAACACAGTCATGTTGTTCTGAAGCCGCAACCTAGTCCTCTTACCTCAGACATTCCTTACAGATAGAAAGGTGTTTACAAACAATAGAGAATGGACCTACCACCTAGCTGAAAAAGAAAACACTGCTAATACAACTGCAGACCCTGCTTTTAAACACTTTTGTTGTTTCTTTGTTACCCAAGTAATATGCTCATCACAGGTGATGATTTGGTTCTTTCTAATTTCATGTTCACAAGAGCCCAGTTTACCAGGAGAGAATGAGGGTGCCTTACTGTTCTTACCTACCTACCGCAGTATAATAATAGCATTATTAATTTGGGGGATTTTGATACTGTTTTTGCCTATTCTAAACAGGTGAAACTGGACAGAGTTTTAAAGAATCCCATCAAGGAGAACTTTTGGAAGAGCCAGAAAGTACTAAGGAATCCAAGTCATCATGGAAAAGGGTTTCTTTTGAGAGGTAGCACTCAGTGTCTATAAATTTAATGATAGCAAATTATGCTTTTTTTCTACTAAGAATTGAAATGGCACACAATATACCAGAATAGCAGCAACAAACAAAACAAAATACAAAAAACTAGTGTAAAAATTTTACTACCTTCTCATATTTTAAACCTTCCTGAGGGAGTTTTAAGAACCATGAGTTGTATGTACTTAATTCTCAGTATTAAGCACCTACTTATTTTTAAATTTTTCCCTAGGTCATCAAAACAGTTTATGTTCCTTATAGAAAACTTGGAAAGTACAGAGAAATAAAAAACAAGCAGAAAAAAAAAAGATGAACTCTGCTATTCAAAACTGAATAAGTACTGTTGATGTTTTGTTATACTTTAGTTTTTTTTTACTATTTTGGGTTTTTTTTGGATTTAGTCATATTGTTTATATAATTTTTGCTTTTTGCATTTTAAAGTTTTACACATCAGTAGTCTTCAAGTTGTTAAAATTTTTGTCATAATTTTTAATCACCATATAACAGACCATTCATCTGTGTGCTTCATAATTGGCTAAAGCACTCCTCTAAATTGGAGGTGGTTGTTCCTGTGTTTTTTATGGTTTTTAAAAATGTGATACATACTTTTATCTATTCTGTAATTTATCTATTCTTTACTCTTTATGCTATTCTTTAAACTCAAAGAGAATGAATATTATAAGGCTATTAAAAGCAGTCGCTTTCTAAAATGTGATGGTTTATACATTCATTGGCAGTATAAAATTATTGGGTTACTGCACCCTCAAATCAGTATTGTTAACAAATATCAGAGTTTATTTTATTTATTCATTCATTCATTTATTTATTTTTTAAGGTTTTATTTATTTGACATGGAGATAGAGAGTATAAGTAGGCAGGGCAGCAGGGAGAAGGAGAGGGAGAAGCAGGCTCGATCCCAGGACTCTGGAATCACGACTGGAGCCAAAAGCAGCCGCTTAACCAACTGAGCCACCCATGCGCCCCAGCAAATATCAGAGTTTTAAAATTTCTGTGACTTTTATAGAAAAAATACAATGTCATTACAGGTTTGATGGTAGTTATAACTAGAGGTTGAATATGATGGTATGACTTTGTTTTATTTTTATTTTTTTTTTTTTTTACTTTGTTTTAAATATCTGATTCTCCATTTTTTTTAATGGAGTTGCTCTGATTTGAAAATCACAGACAGCGCTTTCCTTTTACGTATAGTACATTGTGGAAAATATGTCTTGAAGGAGACCACCAAAAGATGAATTTCCTGACTTTATTATTATTATTATTATTATTAAAGATTTATTTATTTATTTATTTGACAGAAATCACAAGTAGGCAGAGAGGCAGGCAGAGAGAGAGAGGAGGAAGCAGGCTCCCTGCCAAGCAGAGAGACTCGATCCCAGGACCCTGAGATCATGACCTGAGCCAAAGGCAGAGGCTTAACCCACTGAGCCACCCAGGTGCCCCTGACTTTATTTTTTATTATTAGATTTTTTTTAAAAAGTGCAAAAATGAAACAACACAAGAATATTTAGTTCAAAATTAATACCCTACCCAGACTCCACTCCCACACCCTTAGAGTATCCAGTATTTATTGTTCTCTGTGTGTGTGGATTCTCCTACACATTTAATCCTTGACACTTTTAATCCTTGACTGATATATGTCAAAACAAAACAGACAAGCAGCAAGAAGTGATAAGCAGTAGAAGAGAGTGTCTTGCCCTTCTTCTGCACATAACAGTGAACAGTCTGAATACCCATTAGGCAGACTATTTGGAAGAGCTCTCGGGGTCCTTCTCGGGAGGGGCCCTCTGTGTTTAGGCTGGGCCCCAGGTAAGTAAGGGAACTCTTTCAGGTGCTCCTTGTCATCTGAGGCTTTGGGCCCCTCTTGGGATGGAGATGAAACAGAATCCACCGGTGAAATAATTAGACTGGGAGACACGGCACACACCTTTTCTCTCAGAAGTAATGGTAAGTTGTTAGATGACAGTTATTGTTATTCAACATATATCTATGAAAATATAAATAGTTATACTTAGGAATGTTTATAGTTGAGAAGAATAGAGAGAGCTGTAACTCGATAGAATTGAATTTCCAAGAGCATACCACCATTATCCTAAATGTGAACAGTTACCTGAAATCAGTCAAGTAGGAGTCATAGACACATGGGCAAACAGGTGGATGCAAGTTTGTCATGTAATATGTGGGACTTGATACTCTGGGAAGAGACTTCTGGATGCAACATTCAGATTACCTAAGTGTAGTTTCTTAAACTGGGTGACACACTTCTTTCATGGTTTCAGCCAGCAAGTCTGTATATCCAGTGGCAATTTTTCTGCCAGGCATCAGGCCACATTTCTAATAGTCTGCTGCTCATATACAGTAAATCTGAATATCTCTTAGACCCCTTTTGAGCCTCCCACTTTGCTGTCCTCCTAACATCCCATTCCCTGTCCTGCCTACCTTAGTTGACATGCTCTTTTTCTGGCATCATATTGTTTCTTCTACTGGGGTGCTCTTCCTTCCTTCCTATTCCTGGCAAATTCACCCTACAAAGCCCAGCCTCCCCCATGTGTCTCACTCAGGTTCTAAGGTTCTGTATTTCTACGGTGCGGCCCTGTGTCCTTATTTTGGTAATAGCATTCCCATGTTGCATCGTTAACTTTGAGTATGTATATTAGGTACACTGCGTTTCAGGGACAGTAGCCACGTTATATTCATTTAGCAAATATTTAGTGCCTTCCCTGTGTTAGAGTGGTAACCAAAAGAGACACAAATCCCTTCCCTTGTGGAGCTTACATTCTACTTGTGGAGGCAGCCAACAAATAAGACAAATAAGTGAAGTATATAGTAAAATCATTCATATTTATCTTAGTATTCCAAAACTTTGCAAAACACCAGGCACGCAATAAGTTGTGAGGGGTTTTTTAATGGTAGAATAGGAATGCTAGAGAGGAACTAATTATATTAAGTTGGGAATCAAGTGGCCAAATTTTTATGCAGACTCTGCTACTGGCTGTGTGACTTTGGACAAGGCCCTTGTCTTTCTTGAGCCTCAGTTTCTTAATGTGTTAAATCAGAGAATTCAACAAACCATCTCTGAAATCCCTTTCAGCATTAATACTTTTATTCCAAAGAGTAAACACTGAATTCCAAGGAATTAATGCTCAAAGAACCTATGTCTGGAAGGTTAGACAGTAGACTAAAGACGTACTTGCTACTGGGAGGAGCAAAGTAAGGGAATGACCAGAGTGAAGTGTAGGTGATAATGTTTCTAGAAGGAAGAGAGTCTGATGGATTGACAGAAGGTGGAAGGGATGGTGATTTTAGAAATGGTGTTCTGTGATAGCAACTACCACAGAAAAAGGTTGCATCTGTAAAAAGTGAATTATTTTCAGATTTTAACTATTCAGATTATAATGCAATTAAGGCAAAAGGAAAGGTTGAAAGAAAAGCTAGGATAAGGTATTTGGGCTTGAGGTCATAAAGGGCTATGGTAACTTCCTCTTATATTTGGATCTAAGTTATCAGGTAACTGTCACCATATACATTCGTGGGTGTCTATTTAGACTTCAATTCCTAGGCTGTGAATCATTTTTTTAATTCAGGTAAAATTGACATGTAACATTGTTAGTTTCAGATGTACAACCTAATGATTTTATGTTTACATATATTGTGAAGTGATCATGACATAGGTCTAGTTAACATTTGTCACCAGGGAGTTGAAATTCTTTTTTTCTTGAGATGATAACTTTTAAGATCTGTCCTACTTGTATACTGTGTTCCCCTTACTTATTTAACTAGAAATTTGTACCTTTTGACCATCTTCAGCCAATTTTTCCTACCAGGGCCACCCCCCCCCCTTTTTTAATGAAATGTTATATACATTTATCATATAGGTATACTTATATAATTGAATTTTATTAATGCTTACAGTAGACAAGTTCAGAATCTTCCCAGTAATAAAACACTATGTCCTTAAAACAATCTAAAAATTATGGGGAGAGATTTGAGTGTGTCATTTTCAGTCTGACAAAAGTTCCAGATGGTAACTAAGCATGAGATTTTAGGAGAAATTTCATCAGAAATAAAGAGATTGAGTTTCTTGGTCATCCAAGAAACTAAAGAAGAAGTGGACCTAGGTAAGAGTGAATTAGCCTGGGGTCAAGCTGATGACAAATTCATTTTGGGTAGTAGAGAAATTGTGGACAATGTTAATGAATTTTGAACATTAGATCTCAGATGCTCTTCATGTGAAATAAGAAGTTATGGAGGGAGATGGACATATTTTTAAACATTTTGATGTGAAAATGCCATGTTGCACTGGATTGTGGAAAAGAAAAGCCCAAAACGATGTCTTTGCTGGCTTTTAAGAGACAAAATGAATGTCAGAAATTTTAAAATACACAGTGTCTTGGAATAAATTGCATGGAGTTTGGGATCTGTGCAAGGTGAATATTTCTGTTTGTAGTGATTATGTCTGTTGATCATTTGGTAACTGTGAGATTGGAGAGTACACATACCTTCAAAGTGAGGAATAAGTTTATGGTGAAGTCTTTCATTAAATTGAAGAAGACATAAATAGTCATTTGGAGAGGGGGGAGTCCTTAATCCACTTTGTTAGTGAAGAGTACGTGTACTGTATAGTTTCCGAAGGAACAAAGTAGATATTCAGAAATATTTTAATACAGCTCTGGGTGTAATACTATAAAGCTGATTAAAAATATTAAGCATTTAAAAATTAGACAAAACAATTTGACCTATAAATCTTTTTATGATGGTATCAGCCAAGATTTCTAGCTCAGAGATGTATCCCCATAACAGTGTCCTGCAATTCTAGCACCTCTTTGTATGTGAGTGTGTTCCAGTAACGCTATTTACAGTGGTTCCTGACTGGCTCAGTCAGTAGTGTGTGTGACTCTTGATCTTGGGGTTGTGAGTTCAAGCCTCACATTGGATGTAGAGATTACTTAAAATCTTGAAACAACTTGGGGCACCTGGGTGGCTCAGTGGGTTAAGCCTCTGCCTTTGGCTCAGGTCATGATCTCGGGGTCCTGGGATCGAGCCCCACATCGGGCTCTCTGCTCAGCATGGAGCCTGCTTCCCCCTCTCTCTCTTCCTGCCTCTCTGCCTACCTGTGATCTCTCTCTGTCAAATAAATTAAAAAAAAAAAAAAATCTTGAAACAACTTTTTTTTTTTTAATTACAAAAACAGTTGGTGGGTCAGATTTGGACGTTGGCCCATGGTTTGCCAACCCCTGACCTACAGAAAACCACTGTTAACATTTTGATTTCTTTCCTTACAGATACATAAATGTGTATCTCATGTGTGTATCTTTTCAAATGTAATCATAGAGTACATATTAGTAATTTTTTTAATTGAAGCATAGTTGACATACAATATTACATTAGTTTCAGTTGTACAACATAGTGATTTGGCTACTACATGTTATGCTATTCTCACCACAAGTATAGCTACCATTTGTCATCACACATTATTATAATACCATTGACTATATTCCTTCTCTTGTACCTTTCATCCCTGTGACTTAGTCATTCCATAACTGGAAGCCTGTATACCTTTCACTCTACTTTACCCATTTACCCATTCTCCCTACTTCCTCCTGTATAGAAACCATCAGTTCTCTGTGTTTGTGGATCTGTTTCTTTTGTTGCTTGTTCATTTGCTTTGTTTTTTAGATTCCATATGTACATGAAATTGTACTTGTCTTTCTCTGACTTATTTCACTTAGCATCATACTCCCTAAGTCTCTCCATGTTGTAAATGGCAAGGTCTCATTCTTTTCTATGATGAAGTAATGTGTGTGTGTGTGTGTGTGTGTGTGTGTGTGTGTGCGTGCGCGCGCGTGCGCGCGCATGTATGCATACGTGTACACCACATCTTCATTTATCAGTGGACACTTGGGTTATTTCCCTATCTTGGCTATTATAAGTACTGCAATTGGGATGCACATGTCTTTTCAAATTAGTGGGTTTTTTTTTTGTTTTTTTTTTTTGGGTAAATACACGGTAGTAGAATTACTGAATCATGTGGTATTTCTATTTTTACTTTGTTGAGGAACCTTCATACTGTTTTCCGTAGTGGCTGTACCAATTTCCGTTTCCATCAACAGTGCACAAGAGTTCCTTTCTCTTCACTTCTTTGTCAGTGCTTGTTATTTCTTGTCTTTGTCAGTATAGCCATTCTGACAGTTATAAGGTGGTATCTCATTGCGATTTTGATTTGCATTTCCCTTGATAATTAGTGATGTTGAGCACCTTTTCTTGTGTCTGTTGGCCATCTGTATGTTTTCTGTAGGAAAACGTCTATTCAGGGCCTGTGCCCATTTTTTAATCTGGGTTTTTCTGGTGTGTTGAGTTACATCATTTTTTTTTTTTTTTTTAAAAATTTTTTTTATTTTTTTGTCAGAGAGAGAGAGAGGGAGAGAGAGCAAGCACAGGCAGACAGAATGGCAGGCAGAGGCAGAGGGAAAAGCAGGCTCCCTGATGAGCAAGGAGCCCGATGTGGGACTCGATCCCAGGACGCTGGGATCATGACCTGAGCCGAAGGCAGCTGCTTAACCAACTGAGCCACCCAGGCGTCCCGAGTTACATCATTTTTTAAAAAATATATTTTGGGTATTAATCCTTTATCAGACATATAACTTGGAAGTGTCTTCTTCTGTTCAGTAGTTTGCCTTTTTACTTTGTTGATGGTTTCCTTCGCTGTGCAGAAGCTTTTTATTTTGGTATAGTCCCAATAGTTTATTTTTGCTTTTGTTTCCCTTGCCTGAGGAGACCTGTCAGAAAAATGTTACTAAAGCTGATGTCAAAAAGATTACTTGCCTGTGTTTTCTAGGGGAAGTTTTATAATTTCATGTCTCACATTTAGTTGTATAATACATTTTGCGGTAATTTTTGTGTACGGTGTGTTGAAGTACTCCAGTTTCACTCTTTTGCATGTAGCTGTCTACTTTCCTACATCATTTATTGAAGAGACTATTTTCCCATCGTATATTCTTACCTCCTTTGTTGTAGATTAATTGACCATATAAACATGGGTTTATTTCTGGGCTCTCTGTTCTGTTCTTTTGATCTTTTTTCTGTTTTTGTGGCACTTGTTTTTCTAAAGAAAAGTAGTATGATATAAATCTTTACTTTTAATTTGTATTAGTGGTTCTGGATCTTCCTCTCTCATAGTTACTAAAAGTAATGGGTAGTTTGAGCAATCAGACACAGTTCAATGATTGTCATTTGTGAGATTTTTATCCTCTGGGTACAGAACTCTTGGTTTTTAGTATAATAATTCAGCAACAAAAAAATTCTACCTTTAATATTTTCTTTTCTAGGTGCCGAAGGCCCTAATGAAATGCAGTCCAAAAAAGCCTCAACCGTATTGTATGAAGAAGCATTGCACCCTCCCTTATCTAGTTTTTTGTCCAAGAACAGAACATCCTTTGTTGAAAACAGTGAGTAGTAGTAGTGTGTTGTTAGTGAGTTAGAAACAATAGTTAGTTCCTGGAACAATTTCTGTTGCTATTAGCCTTTTTACAACTAAATGTTGTAAACATGAAAATGTTGTTGCTCTATACTTTATATGATTCTTTTTGGCTTTACATGATCATATCTGTAAATGTTTGCTATTAGTTATAAGCTCTGATTTCTTAAAATGTTTTTTGGTTGCATGTTTTACTTCCATTGTTTTATTATCTAACGTTTTCTTAAAGACTTTAGTACAGTATGAGTCTCTAATACATTAATATATGAGTTGGTGGTCTTCAGATTATTAGGGAATGATAAAATACAGTAATTTGAAAAATATTCTCATTTCTTACTGTTCTCTCTGGGATTTTACTTAGTATTACATAAAATCATTGTGGTTTTTTTTGTTTGTTTTTTTTAAAGATTTTATTTATTTATTTGACAGAGAGAAATCACAAGTAGGCAGAGAGGCAGGCAGAGAGAGAGGAGGAAGCAGGCTCCCTGCTGAGCAGAAAGCCTGATGTGGGGTTTGAACCCAGGACCTGGGATCATGACCTGAGCCGAAGGCAGCGGCTTAACCCACTGAGCCACCCAGGCGCCCCACATAAAATCATTGTTAATGTCTAACAAGTTTTATAACCTTGGATGAACCATAATTTATGTAGCTATTCTTCAAATCAGTTAGGTTTTTAGTATCTATAGGTATGTGTATATATTAAATGATGCATTTCTTAGAGTTTCATCTTATTGTCCACTTTATTTTTGCCAACCAGTGGAAATTCCTTCTGTGGATGTGATTCCAAGTGCTAGGAAGCTAGGGGAGCCTATTCGATCAGCTATTCCTTTACATCCACCCTACCACCCTTCAGAGCCTCGAGCACCCTGTCCCATAGGAAAGGAATACTTGCGTTCAAGTCACATCTCCCCTGCCATGAATTCTACTGGAGAGGACACAGCATTTTCTGTGGTAAGTGGAAAAGCTTGCTTATAATTAGATAGAAGTCTCTAGATTTAAGGAGGTCTCTGCTAGAATAGTAGTCAGGGATACACCGCTAATTAGAACACCGTACTTCTGAAATTTTACCTCCGCGTATATCTACATCTTCTGACTCTAAGGCAGGAGGGATGATTGTATAAAAAGGCTAATATTAAAAGCTAATGTGCATTATGTTTATTTTGTGTCATGCACAGTTATAGATATTATACAGGTATTAAATAATCTACTCCTCACAGTAGCTATGGGGTAGGTATGATTTTTATTTCCCATGGGCAAGCTGATATAAAGAGATTAAATATTTTGTCTCAGGTCATACACAGCAACTGTAGAGTCAGGATTCGAACTTGGTATTCTGGTTTTAGAACCCATATTCTATGTCCTTAGTTAAATCACTTAAACTTTTGTAAGTATAAGAAACTATAGGGGCACCTGGATGGCTCAGTTGGTAAGCATCTGCCTTCAGCTTGGGTCATAATCTCAGGGTTCTGAGATTGAGCCCCACGTCCGGCTCCCTGTTCAGTGGAGAGTCTGCTTCTCCCTTTCTCTCTCTGACCCTGCTTGTGCATTCTCTCTCTCAAATAAATAAAATCTTAAAAAAAAAAAAACAGGGGAAGGGATGCCTGGGTCAGTTAAGTGTCTGCCTTCAGTTCAGGTCATGATCCTAGGGTCCTCAGATCAAGTCCTGCGTCAGGCTCCTTGCCCAGCAGGGAGCCTGCTTCTCCCTCTGCCTGCTAATCCCCCCTGCTTGTGCACACGTACATACTCTGTCTCTGTCTCACCCTACCAAATAAATAAAATCTTAAGAAAAAAAAAGTATGAGGAACACTCATTCATATTCCTATTACAGTGTGAACTGCTATTAATACCTTGGCCTATTAGCTTCTACTCTTCTTCGAAAAAAAAAAAATCCCTTTTGGTTTTTTTGTTTGTTTGTTTTGTATTGTTTTTAAGATTTTATTTATTTATTTGACAGAGAGTACAAGTAGTCAGAGCAGCAGGCAGAGGGAGAGGGAGAAGCAGACTCTCCGCTGAGCAGGGAGCCCTATGCGGGGCTCGATCCCAGAATCATGACCCGAGCCGAAGGCAGCCGTGTAACCAACTGAGCCACCCAAGCGCCCCAAAAATCCCTTTTTGTAAAGTTATCCTGTCCCTATCCTAGAAATGAACAGCTAGGGATATGCAAAAGGTAAATTTGTAAACAATGATACATTCGCGTTATTAAAAATTCAAACAGTGGATAAAAAGTGCAAAGATGAAATAAAGATCATTAGCATTAGGTGGCTATATTCTTTGAAACATTCTGTGCATCTATTTCAGATAGGAGGGTGGATAGATAAAAGGGATTATAGGTTAATGGTTACACTTGGGAGAGTTTTAGGGGAGGATGGTAGAGCTTTTGATTGCTGATAATATTCTATTTCCTAACCTGAGTGGCATGTAAGTGGGAATATTCATTTTGAAATAATACTTGACCAGGACATTTAAACTTCAATAAAAATTTTTAAAATGTGATTGTATTATAGTTGTTATTTACTAAAAAGTGTTTAATTTTACTTTGGTAGAAGAGAAACGTAAGTGAAATTGAGAGATTCTTAAACACCAAATGCTTCTTCATAAGATTTCCTCTGAGATTAAGAAATAAATTATTAAATGAGGTGCCTGGGTGGCTCGTCTGCCTTCAGTTCAGATCATCATCTTGGGGCCTAGGATCAAGCCCCACATCGGGTTCTGCACTCAGTGGGGAGTCTGGTTGGGGATTTCTCTCCCTTTCCCTCTGTCCCTTCCCCACTGCATCCCCCCACCCCCTGCACACTTGCACCCTGCTCTCTCTCAAATAAATAAATAAAATAAGTTTTTGAAAAAGAAATTGTTAAAAACATGGAGTTTATATTCATATTTTAGAAGATTTTATCTTTATTTCAATTTTGGACAGTTTCTGTTGACTTCTTAATACCAAAGAGAATGATTTTAATACACTTGTGATTTATTCATTTTTTTCATTGCCCACGTGTAGCTGTAGCCCCTAAATTTTCATATTTGAGAACACCTCACCTGCCTTTATATTTGAATGGCTTCCTGACCCACAGTTTTTACCTGAGTACAAGTTTAGAAACATTGCTCTTCCATTCCTTTGGTATTAAGGATCAAGAGAGTATTTTGACAATTTTTTTTTTTTTTTTTTTTTTTGAGAGAGCGAGTGAGCATGAGCAAGGTGTGGAGGGGGAGGAGCAGAGGAAGAGGGAGAGAGAGCAGCTTAAGCAGGCTCCACGCCCAGTGTGGAACCTAAAGCGGGGCTCAGTCTCCTGACCCTGAGATGATATGGGCCAAAATCAAGAGTCAGACACCTAACCAACTGAGCCAACCCAGGCACCCTGACAAATGTGTGTTTTGTTTTTTTTTTTTAGAGATTTTATTTATTTATTTGACAGACAGAGATCACAAGTAGACAGAGAGGCAGGCAGAGAGACGGGGAGGCAGGCTCCCTGCTGAGCAGAGAGCCCGATGCAGGGCTTGATCCCAGGACCCTGGGATCATGACCTGAGCTGAAAGTAGAGGCCTTAACCCACTGAGCCACGCAGGCGCCCCACAAATGTGTTTTTAAAAAAGTAAAATAGGGGTAGAAGAGCATGCAACTCTTGATCTCAGGGTTGTAAGTTTGAGCCCTGCCTCAGGCTCAAATGTTGGGTGTAGAGATTACTTAAATAAATGAAAAAACTTAAAAAAAAAAAAAAAGTTAAACATGGAGAATAAAGGGACTGAGCTTTGTGCCATAGGTCCTCCCCCCCCCCAAAATGTTTCTATGTGCCATCTTTTGTAGCTTTTTCAAATCAACTCTCTTTTGTTTTTAATAGGACTCAGATAATAAAGTTCTCTTAACTTCTAAGTTGCCTAAAGATAGCAAACAGGAAATGTGTTCAGCTCAGATCCAAGGCCCTAGGACAAGGAAGTTTCCCAAAGGAAAAAGGTAACATTATTGCAGTCTGTTTCCAGTCCCTTTGCAAAGGCATTTGAAGAAGGGAGTATACTCTCCAGATTTAGCTCTGAAGACCGTATGAAATATTTGTTAAAAGCATGCATTATGGCACATTTGGCTACTTAAATGTCACATGGTCATTTTATTACAGATATGAAAGCAGACCTGCAGTCTCATCCTGGGATTCAGTCCTCTCCCAGAGGCCAAGAAAGAGGTTAACAGAACAAGAATTACATTCAGTTTCTGAGAAACTCTCTCAACGGCTCTCTGAACTAGATTGGGCAAGTCTTATTTTTTATCTATATTGAGTTTGCCATAGTTGGTGAATATTTAAGTGATCTAATTGAAGATGAACGCTAAGCTAAGGCACTAAAATTAGTTATGTCTTAGTTACTGTGAAAATGTTCCATAAATCAGGCAGGTAGGACATAGGATGAGAAGTCATCTCTTACTTAGCCTTTCATGATATAACCAAATTTGGTATGGATTTATCCTGATTTTTACTTAATTCTGATGAAAACTACTCGTTTAAGTGATTACATTAAAATCTTTATTTTAGATATGCCTGAGACAGTTTGGTATAAAATTAGATTTTGTGTAAAATTAGATCTCTTGATCCTCACAAATCCAGTATTACAATTTGGGGGTATCATTGAATAAATGTTTTAAATCCTTTTGTGATTTACTATAAAGTTTATTGAAACTGAATAGTCCATAGCACTGATATATACCTTCAAAAACTAAATATGCATAAGCATCTGAAAGTTATTAGTACCTAATTATGAGAAGAAGCTTTTTAAAGATTCTACTTTTCCAACTTGTATTCTGCTGAAATCAGTGAAAGATGTTGAAAAGTATTTTCTCAATAGATGTTAAAAAGTGCCCTGGGTGATCGAATTAAAGATAAGACTGACTATGAAGAAGACGGTATTGGAAATGAAGAGATGGAGAGTAGGAAGGATGAAACCCTGTCTCAGCACAGTGACAGCATCATGGAGTATGGGCCGAAGAAGCGAAGGCCAGGTACTTATCCCAGAGAAGCCAGGATAAGGATGTCCGCGGGATCCGTTTAGGGACTTCTATTTGTTTATGACTGGGTTTCTTATTTTAAATATTTCAGAAATATATAAAAGGTGAAAAAATAATAATACCTATATCTTCACCACCTAAAAGCAGATGCTAGTAATTATATATGCTTTACACCTTTTGAATTTAAAAATAAGAGTTGAAATCCCCTTTGTCCTCCCCACAGTCCATTTTTCCCCACCTTCAAAGAAACAACTCTTTCAAAGTTTATATCTTTTATCCCTGTTTTTATTTTGTTATTTTATTCAGATACAATTGACATACAACATCGTATTCACTGAAGGTGTACAGTATAATGATTTATTTATAGGTTGATTGATATTGATATAAATGATTGCCTCAGTACGTTAGTTAACATTTATCACTTCACATAGTTACAAGTTTTTTTCTTAAAGTTTTTAAGATGGGATTTTTTGCGACTTCCAGATATGCAATATGTTAACCATAGTCACCACACTGGACATTATATCTCCAGAACTTATTTATAATTGAAAGTTCATACCTTTTGACCACTTTCACGCCCACCTCTGGCAACCACCAGTCTGTTCTCTGTATCTATGAGTTTGGTTTTTTTAGATTCCACATATATATGAGATCATACATTATTTGTCTTTTTCTGTCCAACTTAGTGTCACTTAGCATAAGGCCCTCAAGGCCCATCCATATTGTCACAGATGGCAGGATTTCCTTTTTTTCCTATGGCTGAATAATATTCTTTTAAGTATTCTTCTTTATCCATTTATCTGTAGATGGGCACTTAGGCTGCTTCTCTATCTTGGCTATCGTAAATAATGCTGCAGTGAGCATGGGGGTCCATGTATCTTTTAGAGGTAGTGATTTCTTTTCACTACTGGGTACCCAGAAGTAGTGTCACTGGATCTGTACTATACTACATAGTGGCTGCACCAATTTACATTCCCCCTACCAGTGCACAAGGGTTCCCTTTTCTCTCCATTCTCTCCAACTCTTGGTATCTCTCGTCTTTTTTATCATAGCCATTATTCTAAACCTGTAAGATGACATCTCATTGTGATTTTGATTTTGATTTCCATGATGACTAGTGATGTTGAGCCTCTTCATGTACCTTTTTTTTTTTTAAAGATTTATTTATTTGACAGACAGAGATCACAAGCAGGCAGAGAGGCAGGCCGAGAGAGAAGGTGGGGAAGCAGGCTCTCTGCTGAGCAGAGAGCCCTGCGGGGCTCGATCCCAGGACCCTGGGATCATGACCTGAGCCGAAGGCAGAGGTTTTAACCCACTGAGGCACCCAGGAGCCCCTTCATGTACCTTTTGACCCTTTGTAGGTCGTCTGGGGGAAACTATCCAGTTTCTCTGCCCAATTTTTAATTGGATAGTTTTGGGGTTTTGTTGTTGTTTTGCTATTGAGTTGTATGAGTTCTTTATGTATTTTGGATATTAATTCTATATCAGATACCTGATTTGCAGATATTTTCTCCTGTTAGGTTGCCTTTTCATTTTGTTGATAGTTTCCTATGCTGTGCAGAAGCTCAATATTGTCCCATTTGTTGATTTTTGCTTTTGGTATCAAATCCAAAAAAATCTTTGCCAAGAGCAATGTCAAGTAGCTTACCTGCTGTCTTCTTCTAGGAGTTTATGGTTTCAAAGATCTTACTTTCAGATCTCTAATTCATTTTGGTTGATTTTTGCATATGGTATAAGATAGGTTATAGTTTCATTCTTTTGCATGTGGCTGTCCAGTTTTCCCAGTCCCATTTATTGAAGAGACTCTCTTTTCCCCATTGTATATTTTTGGCTCACTTGTTGTAAATTAATTGACCGTTTATGTGTGGGTTTATTTCTGGGCTCTGTATTCTGTTCCGTTGATCCTATGTGTCTTTTGTGCTAGTACTATATTGTTTTGACCGTATAGCTTTGTAATACAGATTGAAATCAGAAAGTGTGATGCCTTCAGCTTTGTTCTTTTTCAGGATCACTTTGGCTATTTGGGGTGTTTTATGGTTCCATACCAATTCTGTGATTGTTCTCTTTCTGTGAAAATACCATTGGAATTTTGAAGGGATCACACTGAGTCTAGATGAATTTGGGTAGTTTGGGCATTTTAACAATATTAATTCTTTAAATCCTTGAGCATGGAATATCTTCCCATTTATTAGTGTCTTCTTTCATCAATGTCTTAAACAGTTTCAGTATATAGGGCTTTTATTTTCTTGATTAAATTTATTTGTAGGTATTCTATTCTTTGTTAAATTATCATTCAATTATAGTTAACATATAGTGTTAATTACTTTAAGGTATATAGTATAATGATTCAATAATAATGCTGTACATTTCTTAGTGCTTATCAAGATAAGAATACTCTTAATCTCCTCTTTTTTACCCATCCTCCACCCACCTCCCCTCTGGCAACCACCGGATCTCTGTATTTGAGTGTGGTTTTTTTTGTTGTTGTTGTTTCTTTTTTTGTTTCTAAATTCCACATGTGGGTGAAATCATTTCTCTTTTTGATTTTTTTTAACTTTGCATTCTACTCTCTAGGTCATCCATGTTGCAAATGAGAAGATTTCTTTTATTCTTTTTTATGGCTGAGTATCTTTTAAGCAATTGTAAATGGGATTGTTTTCTCTTAGCATATAGTTCTTAGCATATAAAAAGCAATTGATTTTTGTATACAGATTTTTATATCCTGCAACTTTACTGAGTTCGTTCATTCTAACAGTTTTTGGGTAGGGTCGTTAGCGTTTTCTGTAACTACTGTAGTGTCATCTGCAAATACAGAGTTTTATTTTTTCTTTTTCAATTTCAATGCCTTTTTTTTTTAAGACTTTATTTTTAAGTAATCTCTACACTCAACATGGGGCTCAAACTCACAACCCTGAGATCGAGTCACATGCTCCACAACTGAGCCTGCCAGGTGCCCCTGAATGCCTTTCATTTCTTTTTCTTACCTAATTGCTCTGGCTAGGACTTCCTCTACTGTGTTGGATAAGAGCAGTAAGAGTAGGTAGGCATCCTTGTCATGTTCCTGAAATTAGAAGAAACACTTTCAGCTTTTCACCATTAAGCATAATGTTAGCTGTGGGCTTATCAAATATGGCCTTTATTATGTTGAGGTATATTCCCTTTATACCCAGTTTATTGAAAGTTTTTACCCTGAATGGATGTTGAATTTTGTTAAATGCTTTCTCTACATCTGTTGAGATGATCATATGTTTATCCTTCATTTTGTTAATGTGGCGAGTCACACTGATTTGTAGATGTTGAACCATCTTTGCATTGGAATAAATTCCACTTCATGATGGTGTTCATGATTCTTTCACTATACGGTTGAATTCACGGGAGTTTCGGTGGCTCAGTTGGTTAAGTGTCCAACTCTTGCTTTTGGCTCAGGTCATGATCTCAGGCTAGTGAGATCAGCCCAGGCATTGGGCTGCATGCTCAGCAGAGTCTGCTTCTCTCCCTCTGCCTCTCCCCCTGCTCATGCACATACACATACACATACTTTCTCTCTCTAAAATAAATGTTTAAATATATCCATATACACACACATGTACACACAGTTGGATTCATTTGCTAATATTTTGTTGAGATTTTTGCATCTATGTTCATCCATATTTATTTTGCATCAGTATTCATCATTATGCCTGTAATTTTGTTGTGCTGTCCTGTCTAGTTTTGGTATCAGGGTAATGCTGGCCTTCTAAAATGAGTTTGGAGCTATTCCCTCCTCTTCCATTTTTTTGGAAGAATTTTAGAAGGATTGGTATTAATCCTTCATTTTTTTTTAAAGATTTTTTTTTTAATTTATTTATGACAGAGAGATCATAAGTAGGCAGAGAGGCAGGCAGAGGCAGGGGTTGTGGGGGGAGCAGGCTCCCTGCTGAGCAGAGAGCCCGATGCGGGGCTCGATTCCAGGACCCTGAGATCATGACCTGAGCCGAAGGCAGAGGCTTAACCCACTGAGCCACCCAGGCGCTCCAGGTATTAATTCTTCTTTAAATGTTTGGTAGAATTTACCAGTGAAGCTGTCTGGTCCTGGACGTTTTAGTTTGTTGGGTGGTTTTTGACTACTGACATAATCTTATTTGTAATTAGTCTGTTCAGATTTCTGTTTCTTCATGATTAATTCTTGGTAGGTTTGATGTTTTTAGGAATTAACCCATTTCTTATAGGTTGTCCGATTTGTTGGCATAAAATTGTTCATAGTAGCTTATGATCCTTTGTATTTCTGTGGTTTTTATTAGTTGTAATGTCTCCTTTTTAATTTCTAGTTTTACTTATTTGAGTAAAATTTTTCCATGATTAAGTCTAGCCAAAGATTTATCTCTATTTTATCTTTTAAAAACAAGCTGTTAGTTTCATTGGTCTTTTCCCCTTTTTTGGTGTTTGTTTCACATATTTCTGTTCTGATCATTGTTACTTCCTTTCTTACAACTTTGGGCTTCTTTTGCTTTTTTTTTTTTCTTTTTTTCCCTAGTCCCCTTACGGAGTAAAGTTGGGTTGTTTGAGATCTTGTTTCTCTTTTTTTCTTCCAATTTTATTGAGATAGAGTTGACATACAGCACTGTGTATGTGTACGTATGATGACTGGATTTACATATCTTGTGAAATGATTACCAATAACTAATTAACATCCATTATCTACAGATACAAGAAAAAGCAAGTTTATTTTTCCCTTGTGTTGAGAACTCCAAAGACCTACCATAACTTTCAAATACGGCAGAGTTACCTATAGTCATCATGTTGTACACTATATTCCTAGTACTAATTCATCTTATAACTAAAATTTTTTACCTTTTGACCACCTTCATCAAATTCCTCCCCTCACCTTCCTCTGGTAACCAGTAATCCAATATTTTTTTGTATGAGTTTGCCCCCCCCCCTTTTTTTTAAGATTCCAAGTATAAGTGGTTTCTTATAGGTCTCATGTAGACCCTACATATAAGTGAGATGATACAGTAATTCTCTCAAGGTCCATATCCATGTTGTCACAAATGACAGATTTTCTTCTTTTTTTTAATTGAATTTATTTATTTGCCAGAGAGCACAAGCAGGGGGAGCAGCAGGTAGAGGGAGAAGTAAGCTCCCCACTGAGCAAGGGGCCTGATGCGGGACTCAATCTGAGGACCCTGGGATCATGATCTGAGCCGAAGTAACCAACTGAGCCACCCAGGCACCCCAGATTTTCTTCCTTTTTATGACTGAATAATTCATCCATCGTTAGACACTTAATGTGTTCATATCTTGAGTCTTGTAAATTCTTTTATGAACATGGGATAGCAGATAATCTGTACCCCAGTGTTTTCGTTTTCCTTGAATATATTCCAGGAGATAAAATTGCTGTATCATATGATAAATTATATTTTTAATTTTTTGAGGAACTTCCATACTCTTTTCTATGGTGCCTGTACCAATTTACATTTCTACCAACAGTGCACAAGGATTTTCTTTACTCCATAGCCTCTCCAACTCTTTTTATTTCTAGTCTTTTGGTGATAGCCATTCTAACAGCCATTCTAACATTCTAATAAAGTGGTATTCCACTGTAGCTTTAGTTTGCATTTCTGTAATGATGAGTGGTGTTGAGCACTTCATGTACCTGTTGGCTACTTGTAAATCTTTTATGGAAAAATGTCTATTCCATTCCTCTGTCCGTTTTTAAATTTGATTTTTTGGCTTTTAGCTATTGAGTTGTAGGAGTTCTTTATATATTTTGGATATATATTTGGATATTAACCCTTTATCAGATCTGTAATTTGCAAATATTTTTTCACATTCCTGAAGCTTTCTAGTTTGATGTAGTCACACTAATTTTTTTTATTTTGTTGCTTGTACTTTAGGTGTCATATATCTTGTTTTTTAATATATGCATTTATCTTAGAACTGCTTTTGCTACATCCCATAGGTGGGTTGGTTTTTGTTTTTTTTTTTGCCTGTTTTATTAAACAAATGGGTTCTGTTTTATTTTAGAGCAGGCTTGTGTGAATCGGGGGTGGTGTGAGAGGGAAAGAGGGGAGAGAGCATTCCAAACAGGCTCCACACCCACCATGGAGCCCTATGCAGGGTTTGATCCCACAACCCTGAGATCATGACCTGAGCTGAAATCAAGAGTTGGACACTTAACTGACTGAGACACGCAGGTGCCCACTACATCCCATAGTTTTTGATATGTTTTATTTCCTTTTCCATCTGAAGATTTTTTAAAATTTCTTCTTTGATTTTTTTTTTCTTTGACCTTCTAGTTGTTCAATAGTATATTGTTTAATCCTTATATATTTGTGAATTTCCCAGTTTTCTTGTAAATGCTTTCTAATTTTATGCCATTGTGTCAGAAAAGATGCTTGATATGATTTAAATCTTCTTAACTTTATTAAGATTTGGCCTAACATATGATTGGTCCTGGAGAATGTTCCTGTATGCTTGCGAAGAATGTATATTCTGCTGCTTTGGGATAGAATGTTCTGTAAATGTCTATAAGTGTCTGTTAAGTGTCATATTACTATTTCTCCTTTCTATTTTAGATTTATTAATATTCACTTTACATATCTACATACTCCTGTGTTTTGTGCATACTTAGAAATGTTACATACTCTTTATGATTTGTCCCTTTTATTATATAATGATCTTTGTTTCTTGTTACAATCTCTGTCTTAAAGTCTGTTTTGTCTGATAGAAGTATAGCTACCATAGCTTGCTTTTGGTTTCCATTTGTGTGAAATACCTACTTCACTTTCAAACTGTGTGTGTCCTTAAAGTTTGAATCTTGCAGTCAGCATGTAGTCGTGTCTGGTTTTTTATCCATTTAGCCACTCTCTTTTGATTGGAAAATTTAGTCCATTGACTTTTAAAATAAGTGTCAGCTTAGTGTTGCTGTTTTGTAATTCCTCTGTTCTCTTGCTTTGTGATTTGATGATTTCCTCTATGCTTAGTCTTCTTTATCTTTTGTGTATCTGTTAAAGGTTTTTGCAAACCTGTAGTAGGTTTGCAAACCTAAAACCTAAAGCCTATATAAAACGTCTTCTAGTATTCTAAGTTGATAATAAATTAGAATGCATACTGGAGTTCTATATTTTTACTCTTCCTGCTCCCATACTTAATTCTTAATGTCATAATTTACATCATTTTACCTTGTGTAGCCATTAAAAATTGTTATTTTTGCTACTTTTGTCTTTTAACTTTCATGCTAGATTTAGACCTGATTTACCCGCCAGTTACAACATTAGACTTCTCTGAATCTAACTATATATATTTACCTTTGCTAGTGAGATTTGTACTTTCATATGCTTTCCTATTACTAAATAGCACCCTCTTATTTAAAGAAGTTAAAAATTTCTTGTAAGGCTGTTCTAGGGTAAATGAATTCTGCTTCAGCTTTTGCTTGTGTGGAAAACTATTTCTCCAGTTCCAAAGGACAATTTTGCTGAGTCAAATAGCTTTTCTTGGCAGTTTTTCTCTTTCAGCACTTTGAATATATTGTGCTATTCCCTTTGGGCCTGAAAAGCTTCACCTGAAAAATCTAAGGATAGTGGTATGGGGGTTCCCTTGTACATAACAAGTTGTTTTTCTCTTGTTACTTAAAAGATTCTCTCAAATTAAATTTGACTATTTATTTATAGTGAATGTTAGTGTGGGGTCTTTGGATTCATCTTATTTGAAAGTTTCTGGGCTTCCTGGATCCGGATGTCTGTTTCCTTTACCCAGGTTAGGGGAGTTTCCGGCCGTTATTTCTTTGAATTGGCTTTCTGGCTTTGTTTGCTCTCTTCTCCTCCTGGGACCCTTACAGTATATGTATTGGTCCACTTGCTGGTGTCCCACAAATCCCTTAAGCGATCTTCACTCTTTTTTATTCATTTTTCTTTTTGTCCTCTGTCTAGATAAGTTCCACAGTTCTGTCTTTGAGTTTGCTAATCTTTTCTTCTGCTTCATCTAGTCTGTTGATCCCCTGTATTGAATTTTTCAGTTTAGTTACTATATTTTTTAATTATGTGACTGTTTGATACTTTATGTTTTCTCTTTGTTGAGATTCTCATTTTGCACACAGTTGGTTCTCCTGATCTTGGTGAGCATGTTTATAACCACCATTTTAAAGTCTTCATCAAGTTGGAGTCCTTATCTCTGTTTCACTAAGGTTTATCTGACTTTATCTCATTCTTTTGTTTAGAATGCATTCTTCTTTTTCTTCGTTTTTCTCTCTGTTGGCCTCTGTGCACTAAGTAAAACAGCCACTCTTCCAGGCTTGAAGGAGTCGTGCCTGTCCCTAGCTCTCGGGTGTCTGAAACCTTTGTGATAGTCCAAATGGCCACCTTTGTTCGTACCGGCTCCCGACACCTGAGCGTGTGCCAAGGCCCATTTCGGTATCACTTTGTTTCTCGTTCACCTGAGGTATAGGAGTCTTCCAGCTAGTTTCTGGATTCCCTTCTGAGGGAATTGTTCCATGTATAGCTGTAGATTCAGTGTGTCTGTGGGAGGAGGTGCATTCAGGAGCCTTTGTATTGCTATCTTAAACTGGAACCTTCTCATTTCTGTTTTTATATGGTAACAGCTCATATTTACTTACAAATGATACTGTGTTGTTCTGCAACTTTTTTCTGTTAATGCTTTAAAAATCTGTGTTGAGGGGCACCTGGATGGCTCAGTGGGTTAAGCCGCTGCCTTCGGCTCGGGTCATGATCTCAGGGTCCTGGGATCGAGCCCCGCATCGGGCTCTCTGCTCAGCATGGAGCCTGCTTCCTGCTCTCTCTCTGCCTGCCTCTCTGCCTGCTTGTGATCTCTGTCTGTCAAATAAATAAATAAAATCTTTAAAAAATAAAATAAAAATAAAAATCTGTGTTAATATTTACAGATCCAGTTCATTCATTTTTATTAAGTTCCACTTGTATGAAAATATGTATCACCATTTCCTCTATTGTAGGACATATAGGTTGCAAAAGTGTAGTTATGAAAAGTAGAAACAATGAACAACCTGTAACACGGGCAAAGATTTCTCTAGAATTTTAGGCCACCTGGCTGGCTTAGTTGTAGAGCATGGGACTCTGGATCTCAGGGTTTTAGAGAGCACGGGATTCTTGATCTCAGGGTTGTGAGTTGTAAGTTCGAGCCCCATGTAGGGAATAGAGCTTACTTAAAAAAAAAAAAGAAAAGAAAAAAGTTTCCATAGGCTCTACATCTAGTAAAACTGCTTTTTACTACAAAAATATATTTTTTTCTCTTGATTGTTTCATCTTCCTCCCCTTAAACTTTCCCAAGTAATTGCTAGGTAAGCCTCACCTAGTAACCTACATGTTTCCCTTCTGTACACATAAACATATCCCATCTTAAAAACTTACCGTAAGTCAAAATGTTATTTTCATTGGATCTTCAGTGAAAAGAATACATTATGAATGTCATAAAAACATCATTTAAAATCAGTTGTGCAAGTCCGTTTTTCTTAAGATCTTACTTTTTTATGATTTATCTATTTTAGAGAGAGAGGAGGTAAGCAAGCCAGTAAAAGGGCTGAGGGAGAGGGAGAAAGCATCTTAAGCAGACTCCCCACTGAGCCTGGAGCAGGACACCGGCTTCCTCTTAGGACCCTGAGATCCTGACCTGAGCCAAAACCAAAAGTTGGATGTCCAAGGGACTGAACCCCGCAGATGCCCCAGTCTTATTATTATTATTTTTTTTAAAGTAATCTCAGTGCCCAACATGGGGCTCAAACTCATGACCCCGAGATCAAGAGTTGCATGCTCCACTGACAGACCAATCAGGCACCCCCTTAATATCTTATATTTGAAATGAATTCGAAAGATTTGAATTAAAAGAGTGAAAAAATAAAAAGCTTAGGGAAATTTGAATTCTATGGGAAGGTTTAAAGATATCAAACTAATTTTCTTAACCTTAGAATTACTCACTTTTCTGAAAAGGCATGGAGTCTCCTCTACACAACTAGCAGATGCCCAAGTACAACTAAAAACAGTGGAACATAAAACTGTTTATGAAGTGACTTGTTAGATCACTTAGGCAGTATGGAATTAGGGGTAACTTAACTACATAAGGAAAAATTGGGACTACTTAGAAAATGCTGAATTATGTTAACCTTTTCTTCTAAGCATGTTGCTTTATAAGGGTAAGATGTCGATGTACTTATATCCTACCTCCTCAGGACCTAGGTAGGTGTAAAAGGATAGCAGACATAGGGCTTCGATGATTTAACATTTTCTTTCTCCAGCACCACTTCCTTCCACTTAATTCCAATGTTGCTCCATTTTCAACCCAAAGTTGAAAAGAACCTAAGTGCTTTTTTGAGACTGTATACCGTTGTGTGTATTGGTCAGACTAAACATTACAAATAAATACAAATTAGTTAGGGGCACCTGGGTGACTCAGTCAATAAGTGTCTGCCTTCAGCTCAGGTCATGATCCCAGGGTCTTGAGATTGAGCCCCACGTCTGGCTCAGCAGGGAGTCTACTTCTCTCTCTGCCCCTACCCCCACTTGTGTGCTCTCTCAAAATTTTTTTTGAAGATATTTTATGTATTTATTTGACACAGAGAGAGAGAGATCACAAGTAGGCAGAGCAGCAGGCAGAGAGAGAGGGGAAAGCAGACTCCCTGCTGAGCAGAGAGCCCGATGCGGGGCTCAATTCCAGGACCCTGAGATCATGACCTGAGCCAAAGGCAGAGGCTTATTAACCCAATGAACCACTCAGGCGCCCCTCTTGTCAAAATTTTTTTTTAAAAATACAAATTAGTTACAGGAAAGAGTACATTTAGCACATTCACAGTCATTCTTTTTGGATTTGTTAATTTTACTATTTGATTTCCACCTTAACATTTCTGGCTCTATAGGAACTAATGGTACATGTCTCTTCCATGTTTTAGGACTTTCCACGCATAGAAAGCCACCCTACAGATCTCATTCGCTCTCTCCATCTCCAGTTAACAAAAATACACCGTTCCATATAGAGAGAAAACGTCAGCGAAAGCCAAAAGAAACAGATATTCGCCAATTCCAAGCAAAGGTACATCCCATCTTTGACTATGATTGGAAAGCAGGCAATACCGTTTACCTTCAACCAAATACTACAGTGAATGTCCTGCTGATTAAAGGCTTCAGGTGCATTTAATATTCTCGAACTGAGTGGATGGTAGGAGATTATGTGACATAGCTTTTATGTCCCCCCTCCCACCTTTATGGAACATAAAATTTATACATGTGCTACTCTAAGAAAATTAACCTTGTCAGATATAACCCAGTACTCAGCGGATTCAAAAAGAGTAGATCAGTGTGGGGTGATATTTTCAGAGAGTGCTTCAGAAAGGATGAGAATTGGAGGTGGATTAAAAGTGATAGGCTAGTTGAGTTTCAGGTAGGATTAAAGTGCCAAGACAGGAATGAGAGGAGGTGGTTAAGATTCAATATGGAGAATGTATGATTACCAAGGAAGGCTTTCTGCTGTTGAATAGGGATTTTGAAATGCAGATTAATTTAGAACATGTACATTGTTTGCTATAGTATGTTTTATGATAGTGAAATAGTGAAAAACTGAAATTAATTCAAATGTCTTATAATAACATGTAACTTCCATTCAAGGGACTATGAAAGTAATAAAACCGGAGAACAAAAAATGGGTTGTGTCCCATTTTGGGGTTATGTCCCAATTACATGTCTGTTAAATATGTTTATAATGTTTATAATGTAATATTAAATATATTTAGGATAACAGGGACCCAAAAGGAACTTTTAAAAAAAAAATGGAATGACAGAATCTTAGGTTAATTTTTTCCCCTACATTTTCATTTTTATATGCTTTTATTAACTGTAATGTCATATGGCTTTTTCTGCTCTAGGCACTAACTGAAGCATTTGAAAGGGAACTAAGAAGAAATAAAGTTCAAGAGAATATTGGATCTCTAGGAATAAATGAGGAGGAAACAGTGGGTAAAAGTCTCTACTATAATAAATGCAACTTGATCAGATCAGTGGAAGTACAGAGATCTTTTTAAATTTTTTTTATTTGAAGAAAAACTTTTTAAAAAGATTTTATTTGTCAGAGAGAGCACACGCAAGCAGGGGGAGTGGCAGAGGGAGAGGGAAAAGCAGACTCCCCGCCTAGCAAGGAGCCCCATGTGGGACTCGATCTCAGAACCCTGGGAGCATGACTCAAGCTGAAGCAGATGCTTGGTACCAAAAGATACCAAACACTTTTCCTTCCTGCCCAAAACGCCCATCAGTTTTTAAGAGGTTCTGTTCATCAAGGGTTTAAAAGATAGTTGGGGGACACCTGGGTGGCTCAGCTGGTTAAGACGCTGCCTTCGGCTCAGATCATGAGCATAGGGTCCTGGGATCAAGTCCTCCATCAGGCTTCTTGCTCTGCAGGGAGCCTGCTTCTATCTCCACCTCTGCCTGCCACTCTTCCTACCTGTGCGTGCGCACGCGCTCTCTCTCTCTCTCTCTCTCTCTCTGACAAATAAATAAAAATCTTTAAAAGATAGTTGGGGCTGACAGGTTAAAGGGGAGTGAGGAGATCCCACTTACTCTGTGCCTGGGTGGAAGAAGCACAAAGCAGACATGTCCATTGCCTTTTCAAAAGGATGGTTACAGAAACTAAGTGAAAACAGGAAAAATGCTTGTGCTGGAATGTTCATGAACAAAGCAGGATATAAAATACAGTATGGTTATAATAAACATTGTTTAAGAACCTTTTTAGTTTACATGGAAAAAGTTGCCAAAGAAGCCAGTACATCAAAACATTATTAGTGGTTGTATTTAGGGTGTGGGACTACAGTGACTCTGAAACTCAAAAAGGATTCAGTGCTTTTTAACATTCCAAAGGGTGCCAGAAGCCAAAAGATGCTTTTAACTCAGATAAACACTAACCAGATTTTAGAAATTGGAAGTAAGGTGTTTGGTTGGGGATTAGTTAGCTATTTTTTTCTTTCCATGTGTACTATTTAAGATAATGTATGAGAGAGTTATTAGACTTTTATTTGTATTCTGTTTTATGTCTGCTCCTAAGGAAAAAACATACAGAGAAGCTGCTCATAAAGGAACTCCAAAACGTAGTCAGCCCTGGAAGACTTACTCTAGAAAAACCACAACTCCAAGTCCAAGAGGTGGCTTGCCAAAGCCAAATAAAGCAGTTCCAAGTAAGAACCACAAAATTGTACTTTATGGAAAACTGGCATTCTTTGAAAGTGTGTGCTACATTCCAAGGACACAGCACTGAAAACTTAACATCCATCAGTTAGCTGGAGAAAGTTCCTCTTTTATCACTGCCATATGCTAGATTTCTATAAAGAGAAAGATAAAAGTTGTAAATAAGGCATTTATTTAAAACTCTTAATAACCTTTGGAGGCCCATATATTGGTACCGGAGGCACAAATGGGCAGGACTACCTGCTGCTCCGGCTGCAGCTTCACTCTGCTCACTCACACTAGTTGCTTCTTCGTTTCTGGGAAGTTGGTAGAACCCAAGGGTTGCTCCAAAGCAAGCAGATGTCCCGTCCAGCCCTGTTATATTGACAGCTGGTGCTAGTGAGTGTTCGAGTCCTGTTACAAGGAAAACGAGGTCATGTGAAATGCCAGGGTTGCATTTCAAACACTGCTCGCCTTCTAACGACATCCCACCAGACAGAGACTTTGCCTCCCAGTAGGGCTGAGGAGTGTTCGGCCACACACACAGCGTCCAGCCCAGTCGCGGAGTCAGCTGAGCAGTTAGGATGGACTTCACCAGAACAACGTGTCATCAGTCAGGATGCTGAGCTGATTCTCATCCTTACGGCAGCTGGTGCACTCGGGTCAGAGGAGTGCGGAGGTTAAGGACATGTGTTTACGTTTAGTCTCCAGGATCAGAACTGCATCACTTAGAAAGCTTTGCTCTACCAGGAAGGTAGAATGAGAGTGCTTATTAAAAGCTATCAGCAAGTCTCTCAGATTAAAGGGTTTTGTGCTTGTTTTGTTTTACCTTGCAGTGAAAGTAAATGAACACAGTCTCCTGCCCCTCATGCTGGAGCAGTTTCCATTTCTCTCTGTTTCTGGCCAAACACTAAGCAAAATGTGGAAACAGCAAATTACACAGGTTGAACAGCTCAAAAAAGATGCATATAGAGAAAATCGATCAAAGAAAAAACTCCAGGATGAAGTAAGTTAACTGTCAATTACAAGCTTAGGAATATAAAGCAGAAAGGGGAAGAGCTTATCCTTCAGAATTTAGTGAATAGCAGTATTAACCTTCTTCCTTTCTGTCCCTCTTAAAGATAGAAGAAGCCTTAAAAAGGCATGACCTGCTTACTGCACTTGTCAAGAAAGAATATGAACATAACAAGAGACTGGTATGTTAAGAGCAGGTTGAGTATTACAGTTTTGAGTTTGTAAGTTACATTAATTACTTGTATTTATACAGCTGGGTAACAGATCCACAGACGTCTGTCTTTAACACTTGCCTGTGGAAGCATCTGAGGCTGTAACCAAAACTGATGAGGGGCAAAGGTGCTAAGTACTTTATACAGTTTCCTTTGGTTTTTATAGTAACATAACGGACATGTTTTCTCTGAGAATGCTAACATATTTGGTCCCACTTTCTCAGCAAGGGGCAAGGTTGAGATCTTAATTCAGGTCTGTCTCTGCCTCCACAGCAAGTTCAGGGTACCAGGTGGTTGTAAGCTAGTGTCGTTTGTCCTCTCTGATCTAAGCTAGAGATCTAAGTAGAGAACTGAGCTAGTTTAACACCCTCCCTTCTGCTTTGGATTGAGAATTTTACAGAGCACAGCATCTTCTGTTGAGTATGATGGAGAGGACGGAGGTCAAAGACAGTATGTCGGAAGAAGGGATTTTAAAATTCTTGGTTGAGATAAGCAGTGAGAAGTATACTACTAAACAATTTCAGACAAAGAAGGGGAAGCTCTCTGAAAATCTGCATCTGGTACTTTCGGGGAAAAGAAAACAAGCATCTGCCTGGATATCTTGTTGAGGGGCTTTATGCACATGGCCTCGTTTCATTTTCACTACTTTGTAAGATACTAATTTCCTTAGTTTTGACATAAATACTCTTGGTATAACTCAAACTTTGCTTGAAAGTCAGAATGGCTTTTTTCTACTCCTTTTAAGCTTGCATCTGGGTGTGGCTTTAGGCGACCCCCTAGGGGACACGGGAGATGTGCAATTCCACCAAGATCGCATACAGCAGTCATGGCTCATTGGGGCAGCCTTCTAGACTGGTGACGACCCTACCAACAGCTGGAAGGCTTCTGGGGGTTGACATTTTGTCAGAGTCTCTGCCCATGTATTAGGCCACTGGCCCCGCATGCTTGGCTCACTCCTCGAAGACTTCGTGATGGGGAGTGGGGCAGCTAAGAATGCCAGAGTCTGTGTGCCTCTTGTCCTTACTACCTCTTTTTCACTTTCCCTTTCCCAGCAAGACTTCAAGGACCGCATTCATAGGCAGAAGTTGACACAGTCAAAGATAACAGAAAATCGGCAGCAGATCGTCCGTGCCCGAAAATACTACGATGATTACAGAGTTCAGTTGCGTGCAAAAATGATGCGAATGAGGACCCGGGAAGAAATGGTAAATACAAGTTTTTGTTTTTTGTTTTGAAGATCGATCTATTTTAGAGAGAGAGGGTGAGGGAGTGAGCGAGGGGGAGGGGCAGAGGGAGAGAGAATCTCAAGCAGACTCCCCACTGAGCTCCGAGCCCGATGTGGGGCTCCATCTCATGACCCCGAGATCATGACCTGAGCCAAAAGTCAGAGGTCAGATGCTTAACCAACAGCCACACCCAGGTGCCCCGTAAATACAGCTTTTTATGTAACCCTGTCAAAAGGGTGAATTTTATCTGTTAGCTTTCAGGACTACCTTCTTTGTGACTCCTGTCCCAATTTGCATCCATAACCCAAATGTAAGTCCTAAAGTGCCGGCTGCGAGAGTTTCAACTTGTCCATGCCTCATTTTGTTACCCGCATGGTACATCCCAGTCTGCTCCCAGTCTCTGGTGCCCTCATTCCCTCTAACCTCCTATATGTGTCCTCCAGTGCAACTGCTTCTAGGGGTTTGAGAATGTGTTAGAAGGGACAGGGATTTAAAGTGTGACTAGATGACCTGGATTCCACATAAAACCGGGAAAGGAGTGTAGGACGAATGCTCTGTGAAGTATTTCCCCACAGTATTTGTTCTCCCACCCTAATCAGGCTGAAATGCTTAATCTTTTGGGATTCCAAACTGGCAGTAAATTACATCTCTAGAGTAAAACATTAAGGTAATTACAGTTAACGGGCATACTACTGTCATCCTCATTTCTAGAGGATACTGAGGCTTTGAGAGGTTATATAACTTGACTAAGGTAACACCGCTGACTAATGACAGCGTGGCTGTAAGGACAGTGGGCATATCTACCTTCTGTGAGTAATTTGCTTTCCTCCAGCCCTGTTCGAGGATAACCACCTCACCTCGGTTGTGCACATGTGTAAATGCACCATTTGTTTCTTCTCTGGCTCAGGTTCTTTCACTGTATATGTGGCTGCTTGAGAATTGAATTTTGGGGATACAGGAAAGGATGCTAAACACCACTGGTCATTAAGGAAGTACAAATAAAAACCACAATGGGAAACCACTCGCTAAAATGGTTAAAAAAAAAAAAAGGTGTTGGCAAGGATACGGAGAAGTTCCAGCCCTCGTGCAAGGCTGGCAGAGTGGCGCAGCCACTTTTGATCGCAGTCTGCAAGTTCGTCAGAACATTAGCCTGGCTACCCTGTGACTCCGTAATTTCACTGCGAGGCATACAGCCACACAAATAACCTGTGTACAATAACCTACAGCAGCTTTATTTATAAAACGCAAAAAGAGGAAAAAAACCTCAAAGACTCATCAACTGATGGATAAACAAAATGTGATAGTCCCATATCAAGGTATTATGTGGCAGTAAAAACTAATGAACCTTGAAAACATGGCAAGTGAAAGAAGCCAGACACAAAAGGCCACATATTTTGTGATTTTAAGAAATAATCCAGATTAGGCAAATTTAGAGATATAGAAAGTATTTTAGTGGTTGCAGGGGGTGGGTGAGTGACTGCTGATGGGTATAGGGCTTCTTTCTGAAGTGATGGTGATGGTTGCAAAATTCTGAATATATAAAAATCTGTTGAGGGGCGCCTGGGTGGCTCAGTGGGTTAAAGCCTCTGCCTTCGGCTCAGGTCATGATCCCAGGGTCCTGGGATCGAGCCCCACATCGGGCTCTCTGCTCAGCGGGGAGCCTGCTTCCTCCTTTCTCTCTCTCTGCCTGCCTCTCTGCCTACTTGTGATCTCTGTCAAATAAATAAAATCTTAAAAAAAAAATCTGTTGAATTCTACCTCTTAAAAGTGTGAATTTTGTGGTATGTGGATTATAACTCAGTAAAGCTGTTACTTAAAACTGTGAAATAGAGGGGCACCTGGGTGGCTCAGCCGTTAAACGTCTGCCTTCGGCTCAGGTCATGATCCCAGGGTCGTGGGATCGAGCCCCGCATCAGGCTCCCTGCTCTGTGGGAAGCCTGCTTCTGCCTCTCCCACTCCCCCTGCTTGTGTTCCCTCTGGCTTTCTCTCTGTCAAATGAATAAAATTTTAAAAAAACACAAAACTTTGTGAAATACAGTCAGTATAATTGGACAAAATGCTTCTAATTCCTCTATGAAAGTTCGTCATAACTTTATTTTTCTAACTAAACGACAGATATTTAAGAAATTGTTTGAAGAAGGTTTACAAATTCAAAAGCAAAGATTACGAGACCTAAGAAACTATGCCAGAGAAAAACGAGCTGAACAAAAGATACAGCACCAGAATGAACTAGACTCGATGGAGAACTACTATAAAGACCAGGTGAGCTCACAGTTGCTGGTTCACATTCTCATGTGCTTTGTCCTGACCACCTTGTGTCAAAAATCAGCTTACTCTATTTTATGAAAAACCTCCACAGAGTAACTCAGCCTGTCACTACACTGGTCAGATACATTCATGATAAGCTAGTACTTGGCCACAGTACAGACTCTATTACCCTATTTCTTTTAAAATAAAGAGTTTAAGTCTGAACATTATATATCACAATTGTTAAATTTGGGCTACAGGATAAACATTCGGGTTTTTTTCCTCTCTACCCACAGTTTTCATTGCTGGCAGAAGCCATATCACAAGAACGTCAGGAACTCAAAGCCAGAGAGAAATCCCAGGCCCAGGTAATAATTAACAGGATAGAAATCATTGATTTACATTTTTAAGAACTAGAAAACAACTGTATTACATCTGTGATCCCAAACATTTATTCTATGGTTAATCCTGTAAGTAGGATTTATCGTGTGTTATCTTTACCTGTTCAGTCTCTGTAAGAAGGACTGCTAAGTTATTAAAATTGCAGAAGCTTGAGGAGCTGGAAGGTAAAGGGGGAATAAAAATGGACGGGGGAGGTGCCTGGGTGGCTCAGTGGGTTAAGCCTCTGCCTTCAGCTCAGGTCATGATCTCAGGGTCCTGGGATCGAGCCCCGCATCGGGCTCTCTGCTCAGCGGGGAGCCTGCTTCCTCCTCTCTCACTGCCTGCCTCTCTGCCTACTTGTGATCTCTGTCAAATAAATAAATAAAATCTTAAAAAAAAAAAAAAATGGACGGGGGCCTGGACAAATGTTGTTACTAGCAGGATGACCCGAGTTCTCTTTTAGACATTGTATAAGGTGAAGAGGGAGCTGAGATCGAAGATGGAGAAGGAAATTCAGCAACTGCAGCACATGATAACCCAGAACGACGAGGACTCTTTCTTCCGGGAATTAGAAGCTGAGCGCTTCAGAGCTCGGCTTCATCTGGCTTCTTTTCAGTACAGTAAGAATCCCTTCCTCTGAGGCCCGATTTTATAAGTGCTTTCTGGAAGCCTTGACTAGGACAGAGCTAGAACTGAGCCAGTAAAGAGTCTAAACCAGGAGACTCATTTCTATATGCCTTACTTATATATTCACTCCAATACTTGTTATGACGTAATTTTTTTAAATAAAAATCATTTTCTCCAAGTATACCACTTTGAATTTATGACTTAGGAGGGGGGATAAGGCACACATTGACTGGTCAGAGTTGCACTAGAGTAACAAGCCTTGCTTGAGCAGCCAGCTCCTGAAGCCTGTTGCTGTAGTTCAGTAAAAACTACAAAAATCTCTAATTCAGAGAAGCGCTAGGTGTGGGCTTGTCATCAGAGGTGGGAGCTGGGGTTAAATCTTTTAAGATACTGTGTAAATGGGTGGAGATGTTTCATCTGGTGGCGGGAGGATGAGAATTCGTGTCTATGGCTTCTGTTGGCCAAGGACTGCGTGAGAAGAGGCAAAGAGTGGCAGGCCAGAAGGTACAGGCCTCAGGAAGCACTAGCGCTTGCGGGTGGAAAGGAGGCACAGTGGACTTGACGTGAACGAGTGCACTGGCCCTATTTCTGCTCTGAAGGAGTGTGAGGGGGAGAAACACCCAAACCCAGCAGGGTGTGGCACCTTCCATGGAAAGGGAGACTTCAGCTTTAGTGAAGGCCAAGAGTAGCTGAGGATATGGGGGCTTTGCTGATCAAAGCCAGAGAGTGGCACAGGACACCAGGGAAGGACTGGAGGGGAGAAGAGAGGCTCCCATTAGGGCATGTAGACAGTAGCACGGTGATGAGCATATGTACGTGTTTCGTCTCGCATTTCAAGCCGTTCAGACTACATGACGCGGCTCATTTGATTGCTATGACCAATTCTTGTCTTAAAAAAACATTAAACCCAAGCTGCCTTTAAAACTTTGCCCTCTGGAGAAGAGAGAGGGAGGCAAACCATAAGAGACTCTTAAGGATAGAAAGTTGCTGGAGGGGAGGTGGGTGGGGGGATGGGCTACAAATGGGTGGAGAGTATTAAGGAGGGCACTTGTTACATATGATGAGTACTGGGTGTTATGTGTGAGGAATCACCAAATTCTACTGAAATGATTATATCACTATATGTTAACTAGAATATAAATAAAAACGTGGAAGAAAAATAATTTTAAAGTAAAATAAAACGTTGCCCTCTGAAGAACAAAGCTGTAAGCATCATGCTCCCCGATTTGTCCCTGTCCCTGTACGACAAAGCTGTAATAAAACAGTACGGTATCGGCACAGCAGCACACACAGTTCAGCGGAACAGAATAGAGCCCAGAAATAAACCTACACATACAAGGTTGATTAATTTACAAGTGAGCCAAGAACATACAATAGGGAAAGGAGAGTCTCTTCAACAAATGGTGTTGGGAAAACAGGACAGCCACATGTGAAAGATGATACTGAACCACTATCTTATACACAAAAATTAACTTCCAAGGATTAAAAACTTCAAAGCTTCTAGAAGAAAAGATAGGTGGTAAGTTCCTTGACATTGGTCTTACGGATGATTTTTTTGGATTTGATACTAAAAGTAAATATAACCAGTGGGAGGGACTCTACTAAACTAAACACTTCTGCATGACAAAGGAAACCATCAATGAAATGCAAAGGTAACCTATGGAATAGGGATAAAATCTCAGCAAATGAGATACTAACGAGGGGTTAATAGCCAAGATATATTAATTCATACACCTTGGAAACCTTTGTGGCTCAATTGGTTAAGCGTCCGACTCTTGATTTTAGCTCCGGTCATAATCTCAGGGTTGTGAGATCGAGCCCCGAGTCAGGCTCTGTGCTGGGCATGGAGCCTGCTTAAGATTCTCTCCCTCCTTCCCTCTGTCCCTCTCCCCACCTCATAAATAAATAAGGTACAACTCAATAGCAAAACAAAAAAACCCACAAAACCTATTCAATTAAATGGGCAGAGGAACTGAATAGTCATTTTTCCAAAGACGACACACAAAACGGCCAACAGGTACGTGAAAAAGTGCTCAACATCACTAATCAACAGGGAAATGTGAATCAAAACCACCTCACACCTGTTAAAATGGCTATTATCAAAAACAGGTGTTGGGAAGAGGTAGAAGAAAGGGAACCCTTTGTGCATTGTGGGAATGTAAGCTGGGGCGATGACACTGGAAAACAAGATGGAGGTTCTTCAAAAAATTAAAAGTAGACGGGGCGCCTGGGTGGCTCAGTCAAGTGTCTGACTTGGTTTCAGCTCAGGTAGGACGTCAGGGTCCCGGGACCGAGAACCAAGTGGGACTCCATGCTCAGTGGGGAGTCTGCTTGAGGATCTTTCTCTCCCTCTGTCCCTCCCCAGCTCACTCTCTAAAATAAGTCTTTAAAAAAAAAAAAAAAATCTTTAAAAAAGTTTTTTAAATGAGAATTAGTATATGTCTCAGCAATTCCACTTCTGAAAACACTAACTGGAAAAGATACATGCGCCCCCATGTTCTTTGCATTATTTACAATAGCCAAGATAAGAAAACTTCAGTGTCCATAAGAAAGCATATACACTGCAGTATTACTCAGCCATTCAACAACAACAACAAAATACCGTAAGGGTGTTGTGCTAAGAGAAGTATGGCAGAGAAAGACAAATACCATTATCTCACATGTGGAATCTAAAAACGGAGCTCACGGAGAAAAAAGGCAGTTGTGAAATGGGTGGAAGGGGTCAAAAGGTACAAACTTAGAGTTACAAAGCAGTCACAGGGCTGTAATGTACAGCATGGTGCCTACAGTTCATACTGCACTGCGTATCTGAGAGCTGCTAATAATAGAGTAGATCTTAAAAGTTCTCATCACATGAAAAAATTTTCTAACTGTATATGGTGATGGATGTTACACTAGACGTTATTGTGGTGGTCAGCCTGCAACATCTACGCGTACCAAATCATTAACTTGCACAACTGCAACGGATTATGTCAGATATACCTCAATTTTTAAAAAAAACTTTGCCCTTCGGTCTCGATGGTTCTCCACCTCCTTGCCATGCCAGCATCATGTCTGGGAGAAGGGAGTGGTCTGAAGGGTTGAGTCTGATGCGCGTTTCCATCTTTCTCCTGTACTAAAAGTCAGAACATTATAAGGAGAAATATCCTGGAGGGTCCCTCACCCACCCGATGGACTGCTACAGCTGGCCCCCACTTTCTTCACTTACAAAACACTTCAAGGGAGACAGAAGTGGGGTTTACAACTCATAGACCAATTGTTAACCTAGATAAATCACAGCCCAAATATGCACAAAAGTAGGCTAATCAGCAAGAATGAGTGCTTCAGACCCTTTCCCTCACCACCAGAAAATCATCACCTTGGACATGCAGCCACTGTATAATGAACACAAGCACGAGGAAGAAGCCATATCCCTAGCAACTATCCCCATCCCTAGTACAGAGCCTGACACACAGTAGGGCCACAGTAGGTATCTGCTGAATGAACAAAAGTCATAGGGCAAAGACCTAATAAAACGGAACTTTAAAATCTGGCTCGTCGGGGCACCTAACTGGCTCAGTCAGTAGAGCATGTGACTTGATTTCTGGGTTGTGAGTTTAAGTGCCACACTGAGTAAAAAGATTACTTTAAAAAATAAATTACTTAAAAAAAAAAAAAATTTAACCTTGGGGCACCTGGCAGGCTCAAGAGCATGTGACTCTCAATCTCGGAATTTTAAGTTCGAGCCCCATGCTGGGTGTACAGATTACTTAAAAAGAAAAAATCTCTGGGTGCCTGGGTGGCACGGTGAGTTAAGCATCCAGCTCTTGAGTGATCTCAGGATCGTGAGATCAAGGCCCCATTGGGCTCCGCACTCAGTGTGGAGTCTGCTCGGGATTCTTTATTCCTCTCCCTCTGCCCCTCCCTTCCATGCTCGCCTCTCACTCTAATCTGTTAAAAAAAAAAAAAAAAAAAAACACTTTAAAAAATTAAAATCTGGCTTGTCTGGTTTGCTAAGAGTGTTAATGTAGGAATGTAAGCCTTTTCCCTGTATAATTCTCTTCATCCTGTTAACAAGTCTCCTGCTCTGTTGTATTATCCTAACTGTAAGCGTCTGGGACACACGGTACAAATGAGCACAGCGGGTACCAAATTAATCTACATTAGAACAAAGAGCCAGACCTTTCAGGCAGCCACACAGCAGAAAAACAACATATCAAATCAAAACTTCGGTAATTCATAGATTATAAAAATACTAAAATCCATAATGTACTAACACTACAAATTTCACGTAATAACCAGTAAACACGGCAACGTGAGACCAAGCAAAAAATATTTCAAAAGGCTATAAAAAACATTTCCTGGGTTTTATTCCGCTGCTACCTCCTCCCTGCCGTCCCCGACATTCTGCGCGGCCTGTGCCGCGGGACAGACTGGCACAGGCTGCGCTCTGGATGAAGAAACATCGCAGCCAGTCCTTTTTCTACTGTATTTAGCTGCACTTTCGTCCACCATCACTTATAGAGCTGTGAATCATGGACCCTCAAGTCTTGGTTTCTTGGAAAAATCTAACGGGTTTCTCCTTTTGAGGATTTTACGGCTCGACAGCAAGGCAGCAGAGGCGGCCCCCCCACTGCTCGGGCCACCGGAGCCCCGACGGACACCGTCTGGGCCAGACACGCCGCCCCCGGGGAGCCCTTCAGGGAGCCCGGAGCAGCCCCCCGCCATCCCTCCCCACAGGCCTCCCAGCAGCCACCAGCGGCCAACCAACCTGCTCTGCCGGGGGACAGGGGGCTGCCGGAGCGCTCTGGGGCTCTGCAGTGGGATGAAGGCGACCCCTGAGGCGGGCACGTGAATCTTCGTAAACTTCGCGCCCGGTGGCTCACCTGCCGTCACTCTCAATAAAGCCAGTCGTGACGTTTCATCAGAACAATTAATTCATTATAAACTCAATATTCTTTAAAAACTTTGATGCTGTGGCAGTGCAAACAGCATTCATTTTATTGCTCAACTGCGGCATGGGCACATACATAGTTAATTTTTAAAAACCATTTATACAGATGTTATTGATAAAGCTCATGTAACAACTGAGTGAAAATACAAAGAATATCAAAGCTAAAACACTCTGTAATAAATACAAATACAATGAAAATGATAAAACTTTGTTTTTAAAGTCGGTTTAAGAGAAAGGAGAATATTACACGAAGTGAACTAATTACATCTAGAAAGAAAACAACTCAGCATTTGGTACAATCATCACCCGAACAGAAGACCGCCGGCCCCGCGCTGCCGCTGAAACACCGACGCGGGGCCGCTGCGCTGGCAAACCACAGAGGACTGGAATTGTCTCCGATTCCCAACAATGCCACCAGTTCGACGCCTGGAAGCTCAAAGCGGACTTAGTGTTGTGAAATAAAGCAAATTACATCGTACTTAAAGGAATTTTTGTGCTCTGAACTGTAAATGCTAACAATTGAAAAAAAAAAAAAGTAAAAATAAAACCCATCCAGGGCAACAAACTATGTGCAAAACAAAATGTACACTATACACAGCACTGCTTAAAAACTCTCTACACCGAGATTCGGCCTCCGGAACAGAACTCACCTCCGCGCCGCATGTGAGCGCTACAAGCAACCGCCGTTCGCGACCAAGCATTCGGGACGGCGAGGCGCCGTGCGGCAACGTGACATCACGTATCTGAAATAACGCGACTAGAGGGAGGGACGAGAAAGAACCCGGCTAAGAGGGGCGCGTGGAAATAAATATTCACATTACACATGAGGCGCGAGTCCCAGACTCATGGACACGGTGGGGGTTTTGCCTGCTTCTTAGCACCTGTTTGGAAGTCATCAGGGAACATGATCTTGAAAATGAAATCTAAATCATGTCTTTTAAATCATGTTGGTGATACCACAGACTGTTAGGGTAGATTTCTCTTAAAGCTCTATTAAGTCGTTATTATAAAGTTAAAAAGGCACTCAAAAGCGATGGTGTCAGCCTGCTCTACTGTACGGTAGGGCGGTAGCACTCACCACTGCAGCCGTCAGTTAGGACTTCGCTAAAGTGTTCATCACGTCCTTACTTGTTGGAAGATTCTAAGAGTAGGCACGATGACGTTGCACTAGTGCTTTAAATGATATAAAAGAGATGGATCTGCAACCAGTAAGGTACTATCATGAAAGCTGATTCCGAATAGTTGAGAAACCTCTTCTGTACATTTCAAGATGTTCTGAGGTACTACTAAGAACGCAGCAGGAAAACACAAAGGGTCTGCGAAGGAAAGGGGCAGCAGAAGCACGCTACCACTGCACGGCAGGACTACGACCAGCTTGCAAGGAGCAGTCCAATTTGGCTGAATGAAATAAATTCAAATATTTAGAAAAGTACACAAGTAGTTCTCGACTTTTTTTTTTTTAAACAGCAAAATTTCCACTTCTTCTATATCCCCTCCCCCAACCTCCCACCCCATGACGGCTTACTTGGAATTCCAATACACAAAAGAGAGCAACTGGGAGCTGCTCTGGTAAAGGGGGTGGGGGCGGCAGGTAGAGGCTGCTGCTCAAATACCGACTAGGCCTTTCCTCTCCCTCTCTGGCCCTCCTCTCTTAGACCATTACTTCTGAGGCACCTCTGAGGAACCCCTTGGCTCACGAACACAGACTGAAAACCAATCCACCAAACAAAAGGACACCAAGGGCCTATTTACTTGATAATTAAGCTGCAAAATTTCAACAGAGCTAGCCCATCCAAACTTGCCCTTCCTGATTCACATCAGTGTAAGGGGGGGGGGATATATATATATATATATACATATATATGTGTGTGTGTGTATATATATATATATATGCAGATTTCTGATAGTTTAATTTCAAAATCCATCCATGAGTTCAGAGTTTTTCAATCCCTTACTCCAGAATTTTGGTCGCCTTCTGGACTATGCAACATGCCACACACCTTGAAAGCTGAATCTGGATATTCCAGAATCAGATGCTGATCAACACCAAGGGAACTGAGCTGCCCTTACCTCCAAAATGAATTCTTCACTTCTAAAGTAATTCATACCAGAGATTCAGAATCACTATTTCTTCAGTAATCCTACCCCCTGCCCTACCCCTACCCACCCCCACCTTCATTTTATTCGGTAAAAGCAGGATTTTCTAAACTGGCTGAATAAAATGTTTCCTTTGTCATAATTTTAGCTCCTGAGCAGCTAAACAAAGGTTCTGGATCGTTTTACTTGATAGAAACTTAGACCGTAATTAAAACATAGATTAGGTGCACTTGTCATAGGAGACTTTGGTTTACAGAAAGAGTATATATATTAAAGATAAGCTGACCCAGCAAAAGAATGAAAATCCCATCCCATCTACACTATCTGAGGAGCTATAAAAATGCAGTATTTCCATTTAAGATGAAAAGTAAATCCAAAATACCTGATCATATTCATTCAAGATAAAAAATTAGGATTTTTTTTTAAAGTTTCTTAAAAACAAGGAGCCCCTGAATGCATCTTACTGTATCCAATAAGCTAGTTTAGACTAAATGGTTGCATTAGGAATCTGACAACCAAAACAATGTGGCTGTATTCCAGAAAGTCAGTACTTGAAAAATATACAAAAGACTCACTCAAGCTAGGTTGGAACATATACTGCTTTTAAAATATAATGCTTTGCTATAGAAAAATGTAATTAAATGTGTAAATGACTTAATTTTTTTAAAGATAATGATTCCTTTAGCCAATTGTTTACAAAGGTAGAATAATTCAAAATAATTTTATTTATTTTTTTACAAAGAGCAAGTACAGGAGCTATTCAAAATCATGTATTCAATCAAAATGAAATGTGACGTGTGTACCGACTGCTGAAGTTGTCTTGATGTTTGAGAGACTTGAAATCTGTGGAGCAATTTGAATAGATTACCTTTTATAAAAATAGTAGTAGTCTTTAAGTGTAGAATACTGCCTAACTCTGGAAATGTAGGAAAAGTCAGCATTCTTTAGGTTCAAGATATTAATTTTAAATAGCAGCTGAGTGTGGCCTCATGGCAAAGCATAAAGACCTTTTTTTTTCCCTTGAAAAGGAATTTCAAAATTGTCCTTTCCCCTCACAGTGTCCTAAAAAAATTTTAAGGGGGGGGTTCCTGTATTTCCGCATTCTGCGAAACTTTGCTGAAAGGAGGCTGGCGGTCGGGGTATAAATAGAGTCCTGGGGAAATCCTTGAAGTCTGTCATTCCACAGCAAACCCACATGTTTCTTCGATGGCTGTTAGCAGCTTTTCATATAACTTTTCATAGCTCTCATAGGGCGGAATGTCTATTCGATTGAAGCTGTAAAGAAGCAAGTCAGATGGACACAGTTCATTGAGAGAAAGTCATCCGGCCTAGCCTAGCAAGCACAGTATTATATGAATTCAGGCACATCGCTTCTCACAACACACAGAAAATTAAAAGTTATATTTCTCTAAAGCTGAGGCTGCCACTTTCAGACTTCCCTACCAATTTCTGAGTAATCTTAAATCACTTAAAAGTTGCTTATTCCTGGGGCGCCTGGGTGGTTCAGTGGGTTAAGCCTCTGCCTTCGGCTCAGGTCATGATCTCGGGGTCCTGGGATCGAGCCCCACATTGGGCTCTCTGCTCAGCGGGGAGCCTGCTTCCTCCCCTCTCTCTCTGCCTGCCTCTCTGCCTACTTGTGATCTTTATCAAATAAATAAATAAAATCTTAAAAAAAAAATGTTGCTTATTCCTTTTAGAGGTCCTTTCAGTACTAAGAACAGCAAATGAAACAGCAAATCGGTTTAAAACTAACACTCAGGGACATGGTATGAGGGGGGAAGCCCCAAAAACAACTCACCAGGTGTGGGCTTTGGGCAGGTTGTTGGAGCAGGCATCGATCTGGTGAATGGTGAAGAGTCGCGGGCCCGCAGCACCTGCGAGGAAGTCAGTGTGGGTCACGTGACTGTGTTAGTCTCTGAAATCTCAGAATAAATCTGGTACGTAAACCGCGGGCCTAGGGATGGGAATACTGCTGACTTCACCACAAACTGCCAAGGGCAGGAGGAAAAGAATCTGGGTTTTGAAAACTGGAATCGACCTTGGAGAACACTGGATTCCTTAATACGCTAGCATTTCAATTTGAGCAAAATTCCAGGATTGAAATCCTTTGCCAACTTCTATCTTCTACCAAAAAAAAAAAAAAAAAAAAAAAAAAAAAAAAATCGATGTGCCAAAAGTATGAGAATAAAAGTAAATAGACAAATCCAAGATCAAATATATACACACACTCAAAAAGAGAACCACCTAAATGCAAATTTAGGTTTCATGCCTCAAAACTGGCTGACAGCAAAAGATCAGCAGTTTCAGTGGAACAAATCTCAGCGACCACAAGACGCTCCGTCCGGTGGGTGCAGAAATACAGCTTCCCTGTACACATCTGGGGAGTCCAGTGAGGGCCCCAAACAGGGAACGTAAGCACAGCGCAAAGTGCGCGCTCTGGGGACACGCCCCCGTCGCGGCAGCGGCTCCACGCGGGAAGAGCTTCAGTGGGAAAGGAAGCAACTGCCACCCAGGGAAGCGCCACAGTCCTTAGTGGTGACACCAACCCATCCCCAAACTGGACAGCGATGCCACAGAAAACAAGTCGTAAAAATGGAAGATGTTTGTAAGCAAATAGTCTGACGCCGCGCAACAAGGAACGTGCTTGGACGGGACCAAGAAACGGCTTCCACACTCTCATGCTGCCTCTTTCTATTAAAAGAATAAAAACGGGGGCGCCTGGGTGGCTCAGTGGGTGGCTCTGCCTTTGGTCATGATCTCAGGGTCCTGGGATCGAGCCCCGCATCGGGCTCTCTGCTCAGCGGGGAGCCTGCTTCCCTCTCTTTCTCCTGCCTCTCTGCCCGCTTGTGATCTCTGTCAAATAAATAAATAAAATCTTTAAAAAAAAAAAAAAGGCTTTAAAAAAAAATTAAAAAGTAGAGCGAGGAGGTGTCCTGAGTGGGTGCGGTCAGGCCGGTTGTGACGGGAAGGTGGAAGCAGACATGCTTCTCCCGCAGAAGGCGCGCCCCAGGCTAAAAGCAAGGGGCCCGGAAAAGGCAGAGCTGCACCCACAGCCTCCCGTGCCGCACTCACCATGAACCCAGGATCCCAGTGATCACTGTGGTCGCAGTAACCTGAACCCCAGCGGAAAAGGCGCTCGGGAGGGGAACAAAGGAAAGGAAGGAGACGAAGGTATCAAGATGAGAGAGTTACCCACAGAAACAGAATGAAGCCCAACCAGATACTGACGTGCCCCCCGCAGCCCGCCCCCGGGGCCGACCCCGTGCTCTACCTTGTAAAGCTTTGAAGCCCTGCAGAGGCACTCGAGATGATCCCGTCACAAACTGAAGTAACCGTGCTCTTCGCTCTTCATCAAAAAACTCCACAGCCTTCCAGAACCACTTGACGACATTGCTGTCTGGTGTGCAGTGTTTTAACCGGGTGTTTACCTTCCAGTCATTAACGTCTATCTTTCCAAGTCCACAAATAATGAGCTGTTAAAATATTGCACAAATAATAAGCCAATGGAAATCCCCATTAAGCCAAAAACCCCTCAAACGGAGCTTTAGATTTGTAGTGTTGGCTCTCTTATGATGGTTCTTAATCAAAGATCTAGAAAGTCTTTTCAAAACACACAAACTATCAGGTCCTGTGTTCAGAGATTCTGATTCTGTGAGTCTGAGCTGAGAGCGGGGTTCGTATTTCAAAGGCTCCCTGGACCTGCGTACCGAAGGCTCCCTACCCCGGGGTCTGAGACCCCCCACTGTGGTGAACGTGAGCTTCAGAGGAAAAAGGAAGTTCCATGTTTTCATAGGAGAATGCTAAATCTTGTTTAATGGGCGGCAAACAGAGTAAACACAGTTCATACGTGCCTTCCGTAATACCTGCGTCATGCTGGGTTTCAACACTTCCTAGCTTCGGGATTTGTGCAACTCGGTCCACCTCGCTCGGCCAGCAGTCTCCCCCACTGGGATACCTCAGTAACATCTACCTCACTCGGTCCTGTGTGAGCACCATGCGGCTCATGACTCAGGAAACGAGTACTGAACAAGCGAGAGCAATCTGTTTGATGATCTTTAAGTTCTAGCAAAGTACGAAATACAGGACAGCGTGCTCTGCTGGACATCCGGCTGCTCGGCCTGCACAGATGAGCCACATCAAAATCACTTGGATACTATTACTACATCTCCTTGGGCTCCAAGACTAACTTGTCTCAATGAAGTGTTTCCAACAGTGAATTATAACAGTGTGTAGTGTAAAGACAGTGCAGCTTGCAAATCCCACGTTTTATAATTAGCTCTATTAATCCCACAGAACTCTAAAATAAATTATGCCTTTTTTCATTAAAAGTTCAATTTCATTACCAATAGAAACTATGTAAAATAAACCCTAACCCTACTGAATAAAATCTCCCCCAAAGCTTCAACAGGTTCTGGAAAAGATTACTAAATCACAGCCACACTGAACAGGGAAGTGGTTATCCAAATAGGATCACAGAAGTATTATTAACACAAAAGATATCTCCGCAATTCTTTTCGTCAGAGAGTGGTAATTACAGGGCCAAATTCCTCTCTCATTTTATAAACAGAGGAACATGCACTGTATTTCAGCGTTACTGCCATTCCTCCCGTGTTTTCTTCCTTCTCCTGACCACTTCCTCTGGCCATTTCACTACTGAATAGTTGAATCACAAAAGGAATGGGGGATGGTACTGAGTGAAACCAGTCGGTTTAGATTCACGAACAGGTCTGTTAACAGATTTAGTTGGGAAGGACACTGAAGGGGCATCTGGCTGGCTCAGGTGGAAGAGCGTGTGACTCTCAGTCCTGGGGTTGTGAGTTCAAGCCCGACGCTGGGTGGAGAGACCACTTAAATAATTTTTTTTAAAAGACTTTATTTATTCATCTGAGAGAGCGAGCGAGCACAAGCAGGGTAGTGGAAGGGGCAGTGGGAGAGGGAGAAGCAGACTCCCTCCCGTGCAGGGAACCCGGTGCAGGACTCCATCCCAGGACCCCAAGATCATGACCTGAGCAGAAGGCACACACTCAACTGACTGAGCCACCCAGATGCCCCAATAAATATTTTTTTTAAAAAAAGAAAGGTAACTGATGTTAATGAATAAAATGTTTTAGATTTATTTGTAGATTTCAAATATTTATGCTATTCCTAGCCACTAATTAAATTTGGGACCTCTAGTAGAATAAAATGTCATTGTTTTTTCAAAGTAGCTCGGAAATTCGGATGTATTTATTTAAAGGACTTAATTATAAAACCAGACTAAAGGTGCTTTAACAACCAGCTTTAAAGAAAAACAATAACAAAAAAAAATCGTTGACTATTTATTACTGGTACTGTTAGTAATGAATATTTCCAAAGAGAGGAAAGATGCTTAGATACAGTTTATCCTAAGTGTTGTAATTATTTCTCTGTGATCTTGTCTATCAAATGCTTTCTTGCAAAGCTCAGTGGAAATCCAATTGAAGCTAGGCTTTTAATTCCAATAAATTTCAATAAGGTGGAGACAAAGTAATAAAATTTAATTAAATCAATAACTACTTAATTAGGGAATAGAAAACAACATGTACACACAGAAGAATGTACATGTAAGACATGAAATCTGTTGAAAATCAGAAAGGGTAATAGGGAAAAATAAGTAAAGAGCATTCACAATATAAGAGAGATGGCTTACTTATAGAAATTCCAAAGCACGAAAGGCTTTTCCAAAGCAGGAAAGACTTTTCCTGTGAATAAGAATTCTCGGAGCACTGCACCATAAAACTTCAAAAGCACCAGCAATGTGACTTTCCTCTAAAACGTAGTTAACAGAAAATTCCCAGCCTTTCCTCAGGACACTAAAGGATGTCATGACAGTAATACACTGACCTCTAGCTCCTTCTCATCAAATGTCTTCAGCAGGTGCTGGGGGATTACTTCATTAAATCCCTTCTGCAGAGCCAGGAATTGAGCCTCAATGCCTCGTAAAAATCTCCAGTTCACATACAGCCTGTAAACATCGGGCGGGGGTTTCATACGATCAAACATATTCAGATTTGGTAACTACTGTGAATCTCTACTTCAGCATCATCACACTTCCTGGCACCCAGCATTAAGAATTTAGTCTACAGTCCGGGGCACCTGGGTGGCTCAGTGGGTTAAGGGTCCGACTCTTGGTTTCAGCTCAGGTCATGATCTCAGGGTCAAGAGACGAAGCCCCGCGTCAGGCTCCGCACTCAGGAGAGAGTCTGCTTGGAATCTTTTCCTCTTCCTCTCCCTCCTCCTCTGCCCATCTCCAACCACCCCCGTTCTCCCTCTCAAATAAATAAATAAAATCCTAAAAAAGAATTCAGTCCATAGTCTAAAAGAATCTCAGATCCTTAAGGGTGCTGGACCCTGAGCTGTGAGATGGTTCACTGGAAATTAAAAAGTGGTGAGCTTCCACTAACAAAAGCAGTAAGAATAAAGCAACTCGGCCAATCAGAGAAACTCTCAGTAAACTGGAAGGCAGCCGGGGATCGGGTGGGTCTGAAGCTAAAATCTAGATGAAACTTCTTTCTGAACTTCTAGCATGCATGCCAACAACCAGAAATAAAGAGCCCATTCAGCCAAAACAGACTACTTTTCTGATTTCACTTCAAAGTATAATCTCAATGTGGTAGGTGTTTTTATATTTTTGGAGGTAGTATATAGGGAAGGAAGAGGTAAAGAGGCTCTTCAAATCCAGAATGAGAACAGGAAAAGCCAACAGTAAACACTTTTTTTATTAAATACTCATTGTTTCCTGGAGGCCTTAAAAAAAAAAAACCTGGAAAGGGGCGCCTGGGTGGCTCAGTGGGTTAAGCCTCTGCCTTCGGTTCAGGTCATGATCTCAGGGTCCTGGGATCGAGCCTCGCATCGGGCTCTCTGCTCAGTGGGGAGCCTGCTTTCCCCCTCTCTCTGCCTGACTCTCTGCCTACTGGTGATCTCTGTCAAATAAACAAAATCTTGGGGCACCTGGGTGGCTCAGTGGGTTAGGCCTCTGCCTTCAGCTCAGGTTATGATCTCGGTGTCCTGGGATCGAGCCCCGCATCAGGCTCTCTGCTCAGTGGGGAGCCTGTTTCCCTCTCTCTCTGCCTGCCTTTCTGCCTACTTGTGATCTCTCAGTCAAATAAATAAATAAAATCTTTAAAAATAAATAAATAAAATCTTTAAAAAAAAAAAACCTGAAAGATGTAATTTTACCAACAAAAAGTACACCAAACTACATCCAACGTGTAGCTTTATTTATATTTTTGACTTGGACTTATAACTGAATTGCCTTTAAAAAAAAAAAAATCTATCTACTTGGGAAAACTTCTCCATCTCAAAAATCTCAGAACTATTCACCTTCCAAATATGCCAGTACTTCCTCTCCCAAACATGGGGAAACCAATCTCTACTCTGAGAAGTTACTTAACATCAGCTCCTTTGGCAGAACTCATTTTTGTTTGCTCGTTTAAGAGGACAGCAAAATTGTGCATCTTTGCAAAAGTTTTTCCTCTGTAACTTTTTTTCTTTTTAAGATTTTATTTATTTGAGAGAGAGAGAGACAACCAGAGAGAGAGAGAGCACAAGCAGGGGAAGCAGCAGAGGGACAGGGAGAAGCAGGCTCCCTCAGCAGGGAGCCTGGGATCATGACCTGAGCTGAAGGCAACTTAACCAACTGAGCCACCCAGGCGCCCCTCTGTAACTTTTTTCTGTCAAAACTGTATCCACTAGGAGATATGACTATGTCCTGAACACATGACTGAGTCCTGGCAAGTGGGGTCTAGGAACTGAGTAGGCCATGCTAGACGGTCCATTCTATTAACCCGCTCCTCCCTGTCTACTTCCAGGCCCAGCACCAGCACTCCCTCATCCCAGCCTAACACTTTATTTGATACGCAGACTTCCTGGACATCTTCCAAATAATTATAAAACAACACCAACTTTGTTCCCATATAATTCCTAAAACTTGCCTTTTTTAAAATATTTGACAGAGAGAGAAAGAAAGAGAGGCAGGCAGAGGGAGAGGGAGCAGGCTCCCCGGTGAACAAAGTCCAACTCGATTCCAGGACCCTGGGATCATGACCTGAGCCCAAGGCAGGTGCTTAACCAACTGAGCCACCCAGGTGCCCCTAAAACTTGCCTTTAAAAAAAATTTTTTTTTTACTTACTAATTTTTTTTAGTAATCTCAATACCCAATGTGGGTCTCAAACTCATGATCTTGAGATCAAGAATCACATGTTCTTCCAACTGAGGCAGCCTGGTGCCCCTAAAATTTTTTTTTAACTCTGACAACTTATATAGTCTTTCTTTTAAAACATCCATATAATATTCTGTTGAATGTATGTATGTAAATCGTTCTCTAAAAACATTTCATCAGTTTTCAGTTGCTTTTACAAATAGTATTTAACTGAACATCCATATTTGTAGTTCTTTAACTACATGTGTTTCCACAGAACAGATTCTTCTAAACAGAGCTGCTAGTTGAAAGGCATACGCATTTTCATTTTGATAGCCGTTATCAAACTGCTTTCCAAAAAAGCTATTCCAGTGCTCACGCCCATGAACAGTCTGTGAGAACGATGGGCCTCACTTGTCAACCAGGACAACTGAAGCCAGTAAGACTCAGGGACATATCTACACCAAGAAGTACAGCGTGTACATTTCTATGTCCACGTGGTCAAGTTCAAATGCCTACATTTGACTACCATTTAAAAGAACTTTAGTTACCATAGGCCAAATGATCTAACCTGATACTTCTAAATTTCTCAATCATCAGGGGATGACAGAAAATCTGAAGAACGTTTTCTAGTGCTCACAGACGTGCTTGCTCACAGACGAGGCGGGTGCTGGTCATGGAGCACGGCCGCGGCCTGTATGGATATAGCTGTGGCGCTACGACCAGCCCCACGCACCCGGTGTCCTGCTATCTGTGCCTTCGTGCAACCCCTTGTCCACACTGAGCCTGGGCTGGCTTGGGACTCACTTTAACAGAAAGAACACATCAGAGGTGATCTGGCCGGTTCCAGGCTTAGTTAGGCCTTCAAAAGGTCTGACAACCTCTACTTGTGTGCTCTGGGAAATGAGCTGCCCCATAGGAAGTCCAGCTATGCTGGGAAGAGAATGGCTGTGGGGAGAATTCTGACAGGGCCCGGATACCACCTGGGGATAACCAAGGAGCCCAACCAACAGTGAGAACTGGACCCCAAATGGTAACTCAGGGGCCATCTAGCCAGCCCCTGGCCATCTGAGCCACCCTCACTGAGTAAGAGGCCATCCTGGCGCCAGTCCCTATGGACACCACATGCAGGGCAGAATGTCTCCCTGCTGTTCTCCATCTGAGTTACTGACCCACAGAATTGTGAGAAAAAATAAAATGGTGGTGGTTTTTAAAGCCACTCAATTCTGCAGAAGCCTATTTTGTAGCAATAAGTGACAGGACCTAAATACTTCAGTGTTTTGCTGTACGGCCATTCTAGAGCCTTGAAACAATTCTCAGGTGTGAGAACATAGAGGTATTTACCTAACATATTCTTTTTTATTTTCTTCAGTAACAGGGATACTCTTGCCATTCGGTTTAAGTTCATGCTGAATGATCTCACCATATGCATTATGTTCGACACAGAAAGTATGGTCCAAAACACCTGTGATATCATTCTCACTAGAAAGGAAAAGAGAGAAAGATATTTAACTGGAAAATCTAAAATACGATCCTACAGATGTCTTAACTGGTAAGACAGATAAAACTAAGACAGTTCTATGACATGACAAATGTAAGATCAGATTCCTTTTGCTGGTCCTTATGCCACCATACCTCCTAGTTCTTGGGCAGAAAGGTCAAAGGGCTTTCACCTTCATAAACACAGGAAACATTTCACTTTCTGAGTAATGACAAAGCCCCCTGGCCAAACCTGGGCTTTACACAGGGAAAAACTTCAATTATGTTTGGCTTTTAGGTAAGACACTCTATTTGAATCTGGGGACCCCCACGCAACCAAACGCCTGAGTGTCCCATGAGAAAGCTACTTGTGTATTTGGTAAAAATAAGTATGGCCTATGTATATTCATAAACAACCTCTGACAAAATAGAACTGATTCTTACAGATACCCTTTCCAAAATGTGGTTTCTACAATCACTACTTCGGCGGGAATCTGCTGTTCTCACACATGCAGGATTGGAATAGCACCTATTGGAATAATACCATGCTGAGGAAATCACTACATGTGGTACTTTTAAAAACAGAATATACTAGATTTTTTTCTTTTCCTTTTTAAAGTAGTAGCACTAACTTTCAGGAATCTGAAATATACGGGAAAGCAGCAGAAAGAGTGAAAGTTTTATGTGGTCCTAACACTTAGATAATCTCTCTCAATAGTCTCTGTGCATTAGTTTTTTGAAAAAGTACATCCGTTTTGAAACATGCACTGTTTTTAAGGCTCAGATTCTAACTATAATGAACAGATACAAGACTCAATACGTACAGGATCCACACCAAACTGTTATGAAGATCTGGATCAACTAATTCCATGTCATCCAAAGTAATTGACTTCCCGAGCAACTGCTTATAAAAAGGCAACGTGAAACCACCGTCAATATAATGTCCATGAAACACAGCCATTCCCATTATTCGTCCAACAAAGTGGAAATATGATAAATGTTCCTGAAATTGAGAAAAGTTTATGTAAGTACTCAAGTCAGATACTATACAGGGAATTTTTAATAAAAATTAAGCAAGAGCCATCTTTTTTATAACTGTCAATTTATACTCTACAATTTATTTAAGTGGAAAAGGCCATCATATCAAAGGTCAATAATCAATAGGGACAGTTTCTATAGGGCATGTTCAAAATTCTCTCCATTGCTAAAATATTACACCAGAGACAAGCTTCTCCCAGAGGGTAAAGTCACTTTATAAAAATTATCTTTAGAAATTAAGTTCAGGGGCGCCTGGGCGGCTCAGTACGTTTAGCCTCTGCCTTTTGCTCAGGTCATGATCTCATGATCTCCCTGCATCGGGCTCTCTGTTTGGCGGGGAGCCTGCTTCCTCCTCTCTCTCTGCCTGCCTCTCTGCCTACTTATGATCTCTGTCAAATTAATAAAATCTTAAAAAAAAAAAAAAAGAAAGAAAGAAAGAAAGAAATTAAGTCCAAACTTCACTCCCACTGTAGCTTCATGAAACCACTCACAGGTCCTATTCTCTTCCTCTCCTTTCGTCACCTGCTGAGCCTTTACAATCCTGACTCTGTCATGGAAAAAAAAAGCTTTCAATACTAAACCTCCCTATTTCCTTGACCTAACCAGAATCTGAACTTCAGAACACCACAGATTAAAGAGCACAGATTTCATGTCTAACTTGGACCAGAGCCCTAATTCTGCCAGTTACTAGCCATGCATATTTGGGCAAATTACTTCACTCCTATAGGATTCACTTTCCACATGTGGAAAGATGAGGGTAATAACAGAACTCTGCGAGGAGTAAAATGTGATGATGAAGCTCATGGCACTGGACAGGCACACAGTAAACATTCAGCAAACACAAGCTATTATTAATACAATGGCAGAAATGGACTCCCCAAGCAGAGCCTTCACCTAAAAATCTTCCCTTTATAAAACTTCTCTGCAATGAACCTATCATTTCTACCATGTTTGGATATATTTGGTCTTTCATGATAAACTGTTATTGGCATTTAAAATTTTCTTTCTTCTCTAGTTAATAAGTAATCTTTAAGCTCATCTTTAAACCTCTCTTTTATCTTAAAAAAAGGTTTTTAAAAAAAAATTTTAGAAAATAGACAAGCAAAACAAAAAAAAATCACCCGAAATATAACACCTAGAGATAACCTCTGTCAGTATCATTACCGTAGGGTCTCTCAATGTTTACATATATATGTATTTACCAAAATTGTATCATCTTATTTTGTAACTTTCTTTCCACTTAATGTATCATGAACACTTTATCCATCATTAACTACTATCCTACAGTGTCATTTTAGTGTCTATAGAGTATGCCCTTGTATGGAAAGCAAACAGACATAATATAAAAACCGATTAGTAACAGCTACTAGCTTTTGTTGAGTGCTTAATAATGCACAGTAGGGTTAACAATGTACATCGCTATGCTAAATACTTACTGAGCAGGGTCCCACTTAATTGTCACAGTCCTTCTGAGGTTCAAATTATGCTTATTCTTATTAACAATGATAAAACTGAGGCTTAACCATTAAGCTAGTAAGTAACAGGACCAGGATATATGATCTCATGTCTTTCTAATTCCAGAACCTAAGCTCTTAACCATGAACATAATTTTGCTTCATATCATAATTTATCCAATCCCTCGCTTACGGACAATGATGTTGTTTCCAATTAGGGCTCCTTTAAGTGACGCAGTGCACATCCTGGAGCACAGATTACTCCATCTATCCATACCAATGTCCTTGATTTTCTAAAGGAGGACTTGCTAGGTAGCTTCTGACTCGAACAGGGACAGTGATCCTAAACTACACTGACATTTCAAATAAAAAGCATTACAGGTCCCAAGTTAATTCACCTCTTCATATCCACCAACCTTACCGGATTAACCGCAGAATCAGGATTGATCTGCAATGTATAGATATCATCTCTTGAATACTGGAAGAGGCCGTAGTAAGGATTCAACATTTCATGGGACAAGAGATACAACCACTCCCTAGAAAGCAAGATAAGATACAGGAATTTTTTTGTTAATGAATATTTTTATTAAGATATGCTCTTAATTATTTCAGCAAGGAATTTTTTAAATAAAAGAAAATAAAGCAGCACTAACTAGTCCTATAAAATGACATTGGAAAACTCTACCATGCCCCAAAAAGCAAATTAACTCTTGTTTTGTTATACTGAAGTCACGTCTCACTCTGTTTATGGCAATTTTATGACATTTCAGTACCAGAGAGTATAAAGGTATTATCCCGAAGTGCCAATGACTCATTAGATGCTGCAGCCCAGTGGCCTGTTACCTACTTAATTACTAAGTAAGTTTCTAATCCAGGATAAACATAAAATGAAGGGAAGATTTTTTTTTCCCAAAAAACATCCGTGTAGTCTATACTGTTCTGGTCCATTCCTATCATGGCCCATTTATACTGGTTTATACTGATAAATAGTATAGCAGTGATTTACTCTCACTTTTGGACAAGGTTCTGTTTTGTCGTTGATGTTGTTTAGTAAGGAAATTATCCCATTTCATCATCTTTTGTGTAAACCTTAAAATACATCATAATCAAGTATGAAGTGATCAGGAACTGCAAGGCATTCGGTATAGGTAGGAACACAAGAGCAAGCCTGCATTTGGGGGGTAGGTTTCATAGTAATTGGTTTCAAGTGTACATCAGTGTTTTAAAAACCACATAATAAATAGTACTATCACCTGAAACCTAACAAATTCTTTGTTTTTCATAGTATGAAAGGTAACTTGTTACTTATCTCGGTAAAACAAAATCACTAGTCTAGGACTTAAAGAGATGTAGTTGTAGTCTCAATTCTTGTCATTCTTTCACTAGGAAAGATATCTATATATGTTCCAATATTATGGATTAAACAGACTGAGGGGCCCCTGGGTGGCTCAATTGGTTAAGCATCTGCCTTCGGCTCAGGTCATGATCCCAGCATCCTGGGATCGAGCCCTGGCATCACATCGGGCTCCCTGCTTCTCCCTCTGCCCCTACCCCGCTCATGCTCTTGCTCACTGTCTCTCTTTCCAATAAACAAATAAAACCTTAAAAAAAAAAAGATTGAATGATGTTTTTAGGAAATGCAGTGAAACACTATTGACAAGTAGTTAAAAATGTTTCAAAGTTCTGTAAGTGATTTAGTCTAAATCAAATCACTACCATTTATGTAATACTAGAAAAACTCGAGATTAAAAAAATGAGGAAGGTCTCCACATAAACAATGTGCCAACACACTTAACAAGCTCACCTGACATGTCTTCTATGCTTTCTTATGCATTATTTTAAAGAAAATCGAAATATTTGTTTTGTTTTACCAAGTACTTTGAACACACATGTAAGCAGACCCCAGCTACTCTGGCGTTCCACTATGCAATAAAGAGCAGATAAAGCATTTCATTGCCACATAGCATTTAGTCTGCCCAAACCCTGACAATAGTGAGGTTAAGAAATAAACAACAAAAAACTGACTAGTTTCTTGACTATACATATAATTACAGCATTTAGATTCCATCAACAGATATTAACAGGTTTTCCCAAGAAGCATTCAAATCTAGTTATGAGCAAATTGTAAGAATTCCACAGAAACTCTCAAGCCCTAAGTATGATGTACATGTGATGAATTCTAAAATTCCAAACTAAAGAAATTATCCATTTATCGGTAAAAAGGCCACAGAATAAAAATAAGCCTACAGGTGACAACCAGTAATGCGACTTGGTGGAAACACAAATTTAATTTAGGTTGATTTAGATGAGGGATAGCAGAATTATTATGATGGTCCTTAGGACATTTCAGTACAGAAGCTATACTGTTTCTGCTACATCTACATAAAGTAAATTTTCACACCTATAAAGAAATGTATATTTTAAAGTAGCATAAACATCACAGCTTCCGTACTGAAACATTTTAAAGACTACTTGAAACACACACATATGTACACCCGCGCTTCTCTACTTACATGCACACAGACATTACTTTAACAAGGTTAAAAAGCATGGCAACGGGAGCAAAGGAAAACAGCACTCAGTTTAGAATATACGTCATTAAAATCTCCAGACCGTTCCTAACAATGTAAAGCAGAGGTAATAACACATACTGAAGGAGAGAGATGGAGAGCATGCAGGGCCCGTGGGGCCCACCACTGCCCATGTAGGGGTGCAGCTAGTTTTCAGAGGCAGTCTCGCTAGGCTGGATAATCCATAGGGAGCTCTCAATTACTCTGTGGTGGCAGTCCTGCTCCAACCTCCTCACGAACATATCTATTAGGAAATCCACTGTACTGCAAAAATTAGGGAATGTTACGCTAGAAAATAAATATCAGTGAGAAGGTTCACCATAGGAAGTATCTTAAACTTATAAATACAACCATACGTCATTTACTCATGAGCAAGTCTTTACCTGGCAACCCCTCCATAGTCAAGGCCTTCTTCTCCACGAAATTTTATCATTAATCGCTTCCACAGATCTTTGGGTCTCATTTTCATGACCTGCCGATAGGATTCCTGAAAAAAAAAAATTAACATACTATTGTTACTAGGTGCTTTAAACTTGTTATTTAAACTCTCCCGGGGCGCCTGGGTGGCTCAGTGGGTTAAAGCCTCTGCCTTCGGCTCGGGTCATGATCCCAGAGTCCTGGGATCGAGCCCCGCATCGGGCTCTCTGCTTAGCGGGGAGCCTGCTTCTTCCTCTCTCTTTCTCTGCCTGCCTCTCTGCCTACTGGTGATCTCTGTTTGTCAAATAAATAAATAAAATCTTTAAAAAATATATATATATAAAAAATAAACTCTCCCTTGCATTTTACCTACAAAACATACATTTATTGAAATAAGATGAAATTTGTTCAACAATCAAATCAATGGATAAACTCCAAGTGTTTGAAACTTCATGGAACTTATAACAGCAAGATGGATATAGTTAAATACTACCGAAATTAATTCATTTGATAAATGTTATATTAACAGCCTAAGTACAAAACTCCGTATTTAAGTTCTATGAACCACAGCAATGACTACACAACTCACATTATAGAATTTGATAAAAGTACCAAATTTTTAAAAGTTGGTTGACCTAATTCTAGGTCACAGGCACCAACAGAAAGATGAGAAAAAGAACGTTCCAAAGAATATAAGTAATCATTTATTTGTCATTAAACCAGCATCTTCATATTATTTTAAAATATAAAACTGACTTACAAACAAGGTTAGAACTGTCCTGAGAGAAGAAAAGTTCATCCTTTAGGAAAAACGTTATCAAATCCCCAAACATCAAACCCATGAATCTTCCAATGAGTGGGAAAACCCTGCCTTGGACCTCTGCCACTTATTACAGAACTTTGAAGGTGATAGCAGGGCTATAAAGTCCAAACATAAAAATATATGAGGAAGGAACATTTTCAATAAATTAAGGAAGTAGTTCAAAAAGAATTAAACAAAATGACTTTTGGACTTTAGAGTCACTCATCCTTTGGAAGAATTAGAAACTAAGGGATGGATAATATTTGTGGCCTTTTAAAACTCAATAACAGGGCAGGGCCACCTGGTTGGCAATGGAGCATGTGTACCTTGATCTTGGGGTTGTGAGGTCAAGCCCCACTCCGGGTATAAAGTTTACTTTAAAAAAAAAAAAAAAAAGGAGGGGCGCCTGGGTGGCTCAGTGGGTTAAAGCCTCTGCCTTCAGCTCAGGTCATGATCCCAGGGTCCTTAGGATCAAGGCCCACATCAGGCTCTCTGCCCTGTGGCGAGTCTGCTTCCCCCTCAATCTCTCTGTCTGCCTCTCTGCCTACTTGTGATCTCTGTCAAATAAATAAATAAATAATCTTGGTTTTTTTAAGTATATATAGATATATACCTATATTTAAAAATTCATTAACAAATAAGTATTTGCAATGCAGAGACCAAGCTGAACCAACTGGAATATTTCACACTCTTCATCCCATTTAAATGTTTACCTTCTAGATTAAATCTCTGATATTATTGCCTTTATTTCCCACAATTAAGAAAGAACTTAATGAAAACTCTCCCATTCGAGATAGGAATTTCAGAAAGTATTCTTAGAAAATAGCGAACACTGAAATTTAACTTTTCTCTATTTTAAGGCTTGTAAATTTACCTCAAAAATCTCTTCCCTGGAAACCTCAATGCGGCAATGACCAGCTTGAGGCTGTTGTTGGGAAAGTTCCTGCCGCAAAATTTTTAGTTTCTGAACCAGGTCTCGCTTGTACCGTGGGGCTGTCAGACACTCTGCATCATCGGGGCATAACGATACCACTTGCTGCTGCTGCTGGTCTTTCAACTGGTTCTGCCGACTAAAAGTAAACAGAAATGCTATTATTTTAAATAAAAGAGATTGCAATTATACATTTTAAAAAGAGCATCATACTAGAAAGTAAGTCTACCTGCATAATTTTCAGGACTTGTGATATTCTTGGCTTGACATTTTTGATGACGATAAACTACCTCCAAAGTTTATTTCTCAGAATCCACACGAAATTATAAAATTGAACAACAGAGTTTTCATTCAGCTTTATACAGCTGCTGAGAATAAATTTCTCAAATACCATTCTCCATTTTCTTCTGCATAGCTGACTATCACTCATTTTAAAATTCAGGCATATGCCAAAAACCCTGTGCCCGTTATCTAGAGTCCGTCTCTCTGGAAGAAACAGCTTGAGCCAGTGGTTTGGCAGGAGCCCCTTTTCCTCTATGCGCTACGTCTAGACCACAAGAATGTGGAAGGTCACGTGGAAGTTACTGGCACAGAGAAATGAACACATTACAAACATGTCTAAATGCCTTATAAAATGACTACTTTTCTTTTTATTGTGATAAAATATACAACACATAAAATTTACCATTTTAACCTTTTTCTAATATAGTCAGTGGCATTAAATATATTCACATTGTTGTGCTAAAGTGACTTCTACGTGTGCACACACATGGTTTGCCACAAAATACATGACAGTAACCTCCCAAGCACAGCAGAAATATAATAGTTTTAAAAGGGCACATTGCCTACAAATATTTTTATTCTCGCAGCAAAAATCTTGCAGGTTACACCTAAGAATTTTTTTTAAAGAACCTGATGATATAATGAACTACTTAATTCCAATAAACTATCAGGAAGTAAAAAACCTAGTAATTCACTACTGATGCCATGCAGAAAACTGAATCATTTTGTTTTGGGTTTTAGATTTTATCTATTTGACAGAGAGAGAGCCAGCAAGAGAAGGAACACAAGCAGGGGGGGTGGGAGAGGGAGAAGCAGGCTTCCTGCTGAGCAGGGAGCCTGACACAAGGGGCTTGACGCCAGGACCCTGGACTCATGACCTGAGCCAAAGGCAGTCACTTAATAACTGAGCCACCCCGGTGCCCCTTCGATGAATTTCTGTGTTTTAAACCACCTGTATGTGACACTTTGTTACAGCAGTCCCAGGAAACTAATACAGGGGGAAGCCTGACAGGAGGAGGACTTAACAAAGAAGCACAAGGAAATTTGGGAGGATGATGGATACGTTCACTATCTATACTTTGGTGATGGTTTCACAGGTGTATAATATGTCAAAACTTAAATTGTACACTTTAAGTATGCGGTTTATTATAGGTCACCTACACTTCAATAAAGGTGATTAAGAGAGAAAAAAAAAAAAGCCCTCCGGGATGGGTTCAGCTATCCTAGAGCTATTTCTGATGCACTCACAGGAAAAGCTAAAAAGCATCTACCCGGGAAAGCATCCTGTCTCTTCAAGTGTGTACAATGTACCTTTGGTACATACCCTTTCCTTAACACTCCAGGACAGGTTTCTACTTAAGCACAGTGGGATTAAACTACTCATGTATCAAATAAAACATGTCATACTCTTACATAAAATTTCATCCAACAAAAGTAATTTATAATTAAAGAAAACAGACATTCTATCACATTACAAAAAGCATCTTCAGTCTTCTCTTATTCAGGCTTGCAATTTAACATGTATTGTTTCAAAAACTTACTTTAAAACTAAATGCAAGTTAGCAGAGAGCCGAGGATCTGTAAACTGTGTTGTTCTGTTGTTATGGTCAACGAAATAAACTCTGCCTGTTGCAGTATTACGGATCTCCCATCCAGGAGGCAATGGACCAAGCTCTTCACAATTGATGTTGCTAAGATCCCTGCAAAAACAAATATAAAATAAAAAATACCTCATTGCTGGGCCAGGCAAGTGTAAATGACACAAAACAATTCCATGAAGTCTGAGAAAATGTATTGTTTCAGAAACTTGAGATGTCCAGCTAAAATCTTTAATTCCCAATGGTTTAACAAACTTGCATATTCAAAACCCAATTCATAAATGGCTCAGGAATTTATCATATAATCCACATTTTTAGTAAGTTCATTCCTGGGCTTTAATGTAATACAGATTTTAAATTAATATAAAAGCAATCACAACATTTGCCAACATAAACTGTGCTTCAATACTTGTCTGACAAAATAGTTTTACAAATGTCAGTGACATAAGGAAAGAAAAAAATTTCCCTTCAATTATTACTTTCATTACTACACCGTAAGATTTGTATAAATAAATGTTCACTCCATAATAATCTTAAACTCTCCAACAAAGCAACACTGGGAATGTTACTGAATTTAGAGACCCTGAAAATATTCACAGTATGTATTTTAAAGGAAAACTGCTCCACTTTGAATTTTGAAAACTATAAAGCTAGTGAATGAAGATCCTTTTTAAGACACCTAAGGAAGAATGCTATCAAGCTTACTGCTGCAATAAAATAAGCAAAAAGACTTTTAATGGATCAAAGACCACTGTTCTTGTATTACACATTCTTAAAATACTGACAAAGATTTACAGGACCTTAACGAATAAAATAAAAGCATGTCTAATGTAAACTTAAACTGTAACAGATAATTGTAATGATTAATCTCATGTTTTAAAAGTTAAACTAGAAAAAGATTTTCCAGAAATAACCTCTTCTTGGTCACGGTGAAGCTTAATGATGGACACATCTAAGCGCCCACAGATTACTGGGACAATAATGATCTGACTTCTGCCTTTAGGTGCCCCAAGATACTTGAATCTCCAGAACAACTAAAGCTTAGAAAACACACGGCTAGTCTCAAAAGAGGAGAAAGAAAAGTTCCAAGAATCCTCTTCAAATTCAAAACAAAAACAAAAACAAACCACCATGGCTACAGCTGAAGCCGGAGCTGGCGGCAGGCAGGCAGACGAGGGGCAGGGCTAACACAGAGTAGTTGTTAATGGGGAAACCAGCCCCAGGCCAGCTGCAAGTTTGGAAAAGGAAATCTGGAACTTCCCCACTAGGCTGAGAACTCAATGGGAAGATGAAATGATTCCGGGAATACTTCCTGAATTCCCACTTTGGGTCCACAGAACTCCAACCAATTAAGATGAGACAAACTCTCAAAGATCACCACACACTCCAGAGAGAAAAGTCATGACTGAGAGTTAGTGGAAACAATAAACCACAGAATTAGATCCCTAAATACAGTCAGAGATCAAACAGAACCGCTATGATATGCAATGTTAAAAAAAAGCAGGGAGAGGGGAATAATTACAAACTATCAATGAGAAATTAAGAACGAAGAGATGGATTTTTTAAATGGAGCTTTCAGAAAGGAAAAGCGATTACTGAAATCAAAGAATGAATAATTCTTTTGATATAATGCAGAATTTGGTTTTATATCATTTTATTTAGAATGTTTTAAATCTATAGTCATATGTGGGAGAGCTCTAAGGAATGGGTTAAAAGAGCGGAAAACTGGAATGTTTTCATGTCCCATTAGGAAATGATTAAAGAAAAATGGAATGTTATACAGCCATAAAAATACAGATCTGTACCACAAGACTACACAGGACGAAATGTAATGAATAACAAGGCATTAATCACTGTTTTAAAGAGAAATACAAAAGATGGCAAAATGGGACTTCACAGATAATTCTAAGTTTACCAGACATCTTACAAAATTAAAGCGTCTATTTTATAAATGTCTTTGAACAGTGATGCTATCTTAATATAATCTAAATATTCATGGTCTGCTTTGACAGAAGATCCTCCACACAAAGGCACCTTTACTTCAAGGATCCTCCAAAACAAAAGATACGATACACATTTTTACAGGAACAATTCAGAACACAGAGACTCAAGGAAAATAATCCAGACTTTAAAATTAAAGTCATTATTCAATACTCAACATAAAATAGTCTTAAACCTTTGGGGCACCTGGGTGGCTCAGTGGGTTAGGACTCTGCCTTCGGCTCAGGTCATGATCTCAGGGTTCTGGGATCGAGCCCCGCATCGGGCTCTCTGCTCAGCAGGGAGCCTGCTTCTTCCTCTCTCTCTTTGCCTGCCTCTCTGCCTACTTGTGATCTCTATCTGTCAAATAAATAAATAAAATCTTTAAAAAAAATAGTCTTAAACCTTTATTGAAACCCTTTACTCATGAATGAAAAACTGACATGTTTCCTTAGGAATAACCAATGGTGATGCCAAAATCTCTCCCAATTTCAACTTCTGATGCCAGTTTAGATACTATTCTTTCAACAGATAACTCAAGATCAACTTTCTCACTATTGTAAATCACTTGGTTTTTTTTTTTTTAAATCATTTTCTATTTCCCGCCAATGGTTTTAAATTATTTTACAGAAAAGGTCATTATTGACCTACAATTTGATAAACAGAATCCAAAATACTTCTTTTCCTAATTTACACTAAAAGTTATTTTTCAGTGAGCTTATTAATAAACAAAAAATTTCCTCCCCACTGCTTTTTAAACAGTTTACATTATCAAGAAATGGCAACCCTGGTACAATAATGAAAGATCCGCACGTTCCTTGGCTGCCACCCTCAAAAATTTTAATTAAGCTGTATCACAAAGTAAAACATTTACATTATAATAGCTTCATTTATAAATATCAGTTGGCCCTTGAATAATCCAAGCTTAAAGTGCGTAGGTCCACTTATATGCAGATTTTTTACAGAACAGTACTTAACTATAAATGTGTTTACCATTCCTAAGGGTTTCCTTAACCTTTTTTCTGTAGCTTAGTTTACTGTGAGAACACATATGTGATAAATATACAACGTATGTGTTAATCAACCGTTTATGTTATCGGTAGGGCTTATGGTCAATAGTGGACTCTTAGCAAAGTTTTGGGGGAGTCAAAAGTTACACAGATAATCGACTGTGCGGGTGGTCGGTGCCCCAAACCCTGCATTGTTCAAGGGTCAACTGTAAATAGAGTATCAAAGCAATCCGAGATCAGCTAGTCACATCTGGTTTTGATTCCAATGCAAGACTCTTGACAAGTAGAGCTCTGAGTATAAGCTTGAGGCAGAAGAAGATCTCTTCACCCCCCCCCGTCTTTTTTTTTTTTTTTTTTGAGAAGAATGGTGCATTTAGAATATAAAATATTTTCGTCTCACAAAGGTTTACATCCAGTTTACCAAGTTAAGATTAAGAATTTAGAGCTCACTCTTTTTTGTAGCTTCAACTGAACTTGAATATTTGCTCTGTTTAATAACTCAAAAGAGCTAAACAGTGTTTGAAAAACTTACTTGATATTAAAATGCATCAAAAATTATGTTAAATAACTAAATCGATTTATGTGTCATTCCATCTTCTTCAAGTTAAAAGACAGCTGACATTTGGGTTAGTAAATGCATTGGCTTGGGTCATTGCCCTAAGGACCTGGGATGGAGCCCCACATCAGGTTTCCTGCTTCGCAGGAAGCCTGCTTCTCTCTCCCTCTCCCCCTGCTTGTGTTCCCTCTCACTGTGTCTTTCTCTGTCAAATAAATAAATAAAAATATTTAAAAATAAATAAATAAATAAACAGATAAGGTACAAGTACTGGTATTTAAAAGAAATTTGGGGCGCCTGGGTGGCTCAGTGGGTTAAAGCCTCTGCCTTCAGCTCAGGTCATAATCCCAAGGTCCTGGGATCGAGCCCCACATTGGCTCTCTGCTCAGCAGGGAGCCTGCTTCCCTTCCTCTCTCTCTGCCTGCCTCTCTGCCTACTTGTGATCTCTGTTTATCAAATAAATAAATAAAATCTTTTAAAAAATAAAAATAAAGATAAAAAAAGAAATTTAATTCATGAAGACACCACAATCAAGTGACGTTTATTACAAGGCTGTAAGACTGATTCAGTATTTGAAAACTGATTAATGTAATATCGTATTAATGGAATAAAAGAGAAAAATCACATGACAGTACTACTTGATACCAAAAAAAAGTGGCAAAATAAATAAATTTTAATTAGGTCATTTCTTTTTATATTAAAATGAAACTTTATTGAGGAATACATAAAAATACATAAAAAACACTGAATTCTCTCACATTAGGTTAAAATAAATAAATCTTTTTTTAAAAAAGCCTAGCCAAAAATTAAAATATCTATTTATTATCCTTAAAAAAAGTTGGGAAGGGGAATGTATATTTTGCAACGTTTTTTATGCTCTTCTCTGGGTCAATTTTCAAATTCCTAAAGGACCCATGTTTTCACCCTGATTTTTTTTTCTTAAAGGTGAGAGGACAGAAGGGCTGGGGGCTGGTTGGGGGCAGGACACTGGGGTGACACTGCAGAGAAAGAGGAAGGCCCTTCTACTAAATGTCAACTGAAATGACTGTCACAAAGAACCTAACTTTTACATAAACCATGTTAAGTTGAAGATTAAACAATCAAAGAAATCCTAAGTAAAACAGGTATCTAGTGGTATGAAGAGCATATGGATATGTTCTTACCTAGGCACTCTTGGATCATGCCATGTGCTCACACCAGTCTGAGTATGTAAGAAATACACCTGACCTTGTTGTGTTGTCCTCTGTTCTGTAAAATTAAGAAACACTAATAATAAAAACATATTCAGAATGTTCAAATCAAAGACAGCTACAGACACTAGGATATTCCATCAATAGTTAAATTCTCCAAATTACCAATCTACTCAATTACCAAAAAATGTTTTATAAGTCATTCTTTTTCAACTCAATACATTCTCTCCTGGAAACAATCTTAATAAATGGTGATGAGGGCAAGAGGCCACCTATCTGAAAGCCAACAACACTTACAATGTGGCTTAAATACTAAACATGTTGCTATGGAAAAGAGAAAACAAGATTGTAGCAGTACCAATATTTCAACAAAACTAACACGAAGAAATGATCTCTTGTTTGCCTTAAAGTGGAGCCTGAGGGGGAATAAAAGAAAGCTCAGAGGAAGAGGCTAGCCAACTGTGGGGGGTTCTCCAAGGACTTGCAAAAACTTTCAAAGGGTTTGCAGGCTGGTAATGCTTGTTTATTACGCCTAATTTTATAACAAAACTTAAGTTTTTTTCTTGAGAGAGGTGTTTCCTCAAGACTACCATTTAAACGCAAACGAAGGAAAAAGAGACGAAATGAGCCATTTTAAAGGGGGAGACACTCTATAGTCAAAAACGGACAAAGATGCAAAAATAAGCAAGTTAGAAAGAGGAAGACCAAAGAACAAGCATGCATTCTGGGGAGAAAAAGTCGAAGGCAAAATTAACTCCAAGGCCCTGGGAAGAGAGTAAGGAAGCCAGGACAAAAGGGAAGGAATCTGTGGAAAAGTTTCTTCAACAGTGGTTTTTAGTCTTAATTGTGTTTTTAAGCAATAGAAGAACCACTTATCTTTAAACAAAATCTAATGAAAAATTCCAACATGTAAAACAACTATTGTTAATATGTATTAGTATACACTTGTTTAGACACCTATAATACAGTCAATTTAAACTTTAAGCTTCTTAAAATCATAAACACGAAAATGTTTAAAATTGGTGACAGATGAAAGCTGAGATACTTTCAGCCTTGGTACCTGCTTTACTCCTAGGTTTTGGTTGTACAAAATTTCTTTTTAATCCAAATCACACGTAATATTGTAAAATATAACCACCCCACTCCGAACTGCTTGCCTTATAACCTCAATTAAAGAGAAATGACAGAAAATACTTCACTCTAAGGTCTGAACATTAACAGTAACAGGCAAAGTTTACTAAGTGCTTTCTGTGCTGGAAACTGTCAGCCACTTCACATGAAACCATCACTTGGAATCATCACTAATTTCCCCATTTTATGGAAGATAAAACTGAGGCTCAGAGAAATTAAATACTGTGCCCAATGCCACACATCTAATGTGCAGCAAAGCCAGGATATAACCCAGGTCTGTCTGTCTCCCAAGGCCGCGGTCTCATTACTGTGCTACTCAGGTTAACCTGCGCAGCACAGCACAGTTAATGGACAAATTGGTTTCTTTTCTTTTCTTTTTTTTTTAATTAAAGAGTTAAAACATATTTAAAAAAATAAAGCTAGAATCATGCACTTGCAGAACAGGTTAAAACATACTGTAGAGGAAAAACAAAACTCAGGTTAGATCAGGCGATTCCCAGTGTTGGTCATTAGGTGTCACCATAAGCCCAGATATGGTTTATCTACAGGCTGCTGGGAGGGTAAGGCTGTAATTATTTCCGCTAACTTTTAGCAAGAAAGAAGACAGCTGAGTTAATAGTATCTACAAGAGTATTCACAGGTTGTGATTTAGAAAGTTCTGTACCAACTAGAAGACTCAAGTCCTCTTCCACATGAAATTCTACAATTTAGAAAATTATATAAGATTATAATAATTTTACACAAACATAAAAGTGACTAAATCATTTACAACAATAACCCAAATCATGCAGATAATCCAAAATTATAGACAATACGAAGATATAAATAACTTCAAAGCGTATTTCTGATGGCACTTCTAAATATGTAGGTCTAGAAAATTGCGTCGCAGGTCTGACTTCAGATTACTGTTATCTGTAACAACAATACCACCTTACCTTTACAGACTGCCCATTTGCAAGTAACCTCACATTGTTACATATGCTCTTCCGGATACCTCTGAGACAAGGAGAGGCATCATTCATCTCATTTCATTATCAAAGAGCAAAAGGACTGAGGTTAAACGACTAGCCCAAGTCAAACTGCCGGTTAGGTAGTCTTCTACCACTTCAAAGACTTTTCAGATTGGGAGATTTTACACATTCATTTTCATGTAGAATCCCTAAACCCAGATTAATAACTTCTTTAAAGCTGATTTTCTGGCTTTCTTAGCAAGCTGAAATCAGTAAGCCACACTTTTGTTTTTCCTCTGCTAGTCATACCATAGCCTTCCGGTAGGTCTGGAGGAGTATGTAAATGTGTCCTGCTCATGTAATTTCTATGTCGCTGTGACCGGACTCTCCTCTCAGCCAGTCTGGGATCTGAAGACTGTCCACATGTTGCACCATTTGTTCCACTAATTGGAGTGTTCTCATCAACAAAGCAGCTAAGAGGTCTGCCAGGACTTGAATATTCAGATGCTGGTCTATTGAAAAGTAACAGGGATAAAAAGTTACTCAACTGAGATATCAAAGGTAGAGTTCTCTAGACAATGTCTGTACTGCAGGAATAATCACTAGGAAACGGAATGATCAACCCAAATATAATGATTTCAAGAACTGAATAAAAGCAAGCGTGACGCCTCTAAACACCGAACAAACTCATGTTACAGGCACACTGTCAGTTATGGATTTAAGTCATTTTAAACTGATTTTAATTACATTTTATATGAAATCCACATATATCTGTAGATGTGAGAACTACCTGACTTAGCCTCAGCCTACCTCTCGGACCTGACTTCCCATCTTTCTCCCACTCCACTCTGGCCATACTGACATTCCTCCTATTCCTTGAATTTGCCAAGACTGTTTTACCTTTAGGACTAGAAGGGAGTTCTCCCTCCCATCCAGAATGCCCTTTGCTCCTACTCTCCCTAGGCCAGGCTCCTTTTTGTGATTTAAATCATAGTTTAAGCTTATATGTCTGAGAGGTCCTTCCTGACCTTCAATTCTAAGGCAGTCACCCAGGCTTTTGATAAGTACCTCACCTTACTTTCTCAGCACAGCAATTATTTGATCATTTTTTATCTGCATCCTTGTTTTCCCTTACTAGTATGTTTCTTTATTGAGAGAAGAAAGTTCACCTAGTTTGTTTCCCACTATATATATCCCCTGCACCTAGAACAGTGCTTGGCATATATAAGAGTATCTCAGTAAATATTTATTGAATGAATAAAGACAACGGTGTCTCTTCAAAACACTTCCAGTATACTGATAGGTCATCAAAAATATAAAAGGATAATCAAGAGTTAATTTTTAAACTAACATTTACAGCTACAATCAACTTTATACCCGTGGAAAATTAAAGTCAGTTTCATCAGTTAAATGAGTTAGAAGGAAATGGGACTTCACTAAAGCACGGACAAAAGTACACCTTCATTTACGCTCAGATACAGTAAAAATGGGTTCACTTCAATATATCATTGGCAGTTTAATACTAGAAAACAACTCTCAAACAAGCATTTTTTAAAAGGCAACATGAGCTAAGCTTTTACCTGAGAATTATAAGGTAAGAGGGAAACTATGACTTAATGAGTTAAGCAACCAATTCCCAATAAATAAGAGTAGGTATAACTTAAGAGAAGCATTTGATGTTCTGTGTCTGGTGCCATTCCTGCTCAGGAAAAGGGGGGATGGAGGGCAAAACAAACACTCAACAGAGGTAGCAAAAAAATGTTCTTACTTAAACAAAACAAACAAACAAGAAAAGGAAATTCAGCCACTTATCCTATTCATTTTCAGTTACTTAAAAAAAAAAGTACATCCACGGTACCAGGGTGGTTCCACTGGTTAAATGTCTGACTCTTGATTTCGATTCAAGTCATGATCTTAGGGTCACAAGATTGAGCCCCAAGTCTGGCTCCGAGCTGAGCATGGGGCCTGCTTGAGATTTCGTCTCTGTCTCTCCCCTCCTGCTGCCCCTCCACCCTGTCTGGGGCACATGCAAGCTCTCTCTCACACACACATAAATAAATAAATAAAATCTTTTTTTTTTTTTAACATCTTATTTACTTGACAGAGAGAGAGAGAGAGAGAGAGAGAGCACGCACACAAGCAGGGAGGCTGCAGAGTGAGAGGGAGAAGCAGGCTCCCCACCGAGCAGGGAGCCTGGATCTGTGACCTGAGCCAAAGGCAGACGCTTAATCAACTGAGTCACCCAGGCACCCCAAATAATAAAATCTTTAAAAATGAAAAGAAAAATAAAAAGTGCTTCCTTGGGAATTTCTAAAAATTATCTTGCATCCCCATGCCTTTCTACAGCAAGCTCCATGAAGGCCCTTCTGCCTTGTTTACTGTTACAGCATAAATGTTGAGCACAGTAACTGGCATATAACCATTTGGTGAACTGAATGATAGCTGTTACCACTACTCTCAATACTTTTCATCACCTTCCCCTATCTGATAAATTCTAACATTCTTAAAGATTTAGTTCAGAAATTCTCCTTCAGAGTTTTCCTTTGCAGGTTCTAACATCCCCTTACCCTGCCCTCCATATGGTCTCAGAACATCTGGTTCTTATCTTGATCACAGACCTTACTGGATGCAATATAACATAATCATACCCCAACATGACTGAACAAATAAAGATCCAGTATCTATATTTTGTTACAGCCATTCAATAATTGAATTAAAAAAATTTTCAAAGTTTTGAAAAAAATTTTCAAGAGTTTTTCTTATTCTTGAAAAATAAGAAATAAGAGGACTTCTCAATTTATTGTTAACTCATTTAATAAATATTTATTAAGTAACATCACTGGCCCTGAGCTACAATAACAGGATGACCTGCTAAACAATCTTTATTGAAAATGACTTTTGGAAATAATAGTGGCACTTGCTGTAAGATCTACTGATCTTCAGCAGTATAAACCAAGAAAGGAAATCTGGTAAAGCTGACAGATAAACAGAAAGTGGCAATTTCAGGAAGGCAAAAAGCAGAGACCACGGGAAGACATTTGTAAGTTCTTACCGTGTTGGGCGTTCCCACTGTGTAGTTCTTGTTATGTGGTTCAGATACTGAATTCTTCCAGAGGCAGTTCTCCTTTCCTCCCAGCTTAAATAAAAATTGAGAGATAAGGCATCAATAGGAAGGTAGATACAGAATGTTTTTAGTGCAAAATTGAGCCAGGAAGACATCTGCTATGATAAATCAGGAATGACAACTGAAAAATCAATAGAAACTGGAATTTTTTTCAGCTTATTTTAAAACTGTACAATGTATCTTCTGGAATTCTGAAGCTTCTAAAATGTTTGCACTGAGGTGTGGCTAATATTCTCCATCAGCCTAACTCAGAATTCTACAATAATGTCAACACTCAATTAAATTATACTAATTTCTCCAGAATTTGTGGGGGGGCCATACTAAAAATAAAAATCACACCTAATTTTCAAAATTAACATAAAAGTATATAAAACCTTTTTATTTTTTTAAGATTTTATTTATTTATTTGACAGAGATCACAAGTAGGCGGAAAGGTAGGCAGAGGAGGGGTGGGGGAAGCAGGCTCCCTGCTGAGCAGAGAGCCCGATGCGGGGCTCAATCCCAGGACCCTGGGATCATGACCTGAGCCCAAGGCGGAGGCTTTAACCCACTGAGCCACACAGGTGCCCCTATAAAAGCTTTTAAAAGCATTTAGCCTACCCAAACTATTTTTTAAAAAACAATGATACTTCCTCCTCAGTAACTTTTTAATGCATGTTACAACAACAACAAAATATGTATATATATATATATATATATGTATATATATATATATATATATGTAAAAATATATCGGTGAATGACCACAGAAATGTGGTAATGTTAGTATTTCCACCAAAACCTCGCAGAGGTTTGGGAGCCATAAAAAATAGGAAATAAAGAGATGCTTAAAAGGTCTTTTGCCCTGTGATAACAAAGCACAAAATGTAGTGCTTATCAATTAATATATAAATTATATACATGTACGACTATATTATAAAATGTAGACCAAACCGGAATTTTTAAAGTCTGTGATATAAAACAAATGGGGAAGAAAGTACTATAAAGTACTATAAAGTGTAGAATAAGCCTTAAATTTTGTAAGCTCTTAATACTGATAAGTTATTTCACACTAAACTTCCCCTTCAAAATTACCATAATCTACTTCAGCCATAAGAGTTAATATATGTATCAAGGAACTACAGTGCTTTATAAACAGACTTAAATTATGGCGATTTTTAAGAGTTTAAATAAAATGAGTGAATACCTTGGCTTGGATGTGAAATTTCGGATCAAAAATAATTTAAGTCAAAACCCAACCAATTACATACTTTAAATAACTTATTGTATATAAACTACACCTCACTAGTGTTAATTAAACGTATTTTGAAAGTTAAAAATAAAGTCAGAACAGTGTCAGCGCTGGTTTCAAAGACAGAACAGTAATCAAAAGTATGAGCTTTGGAACCCAGGCTTACACGTCTGCATTCTAGCTCTACCATTCACTGAGACCTTCAAGGCTAGTTTACTTAACTTCTCTGAGTCCCAGTGTTTTTAATCTGACAACAGTACAGCAAGAGTAATAATAGCAGCTAATTATTTACTAAGCACTTAGTATATGCAAAACATTGTGCTAAGTGCTTTATATGAATGATTTCATTTAATCCTCCCAATTTATGGCATAAATACTATTATCACAATCCTCTTCTATAATATAAACCAATGCTTACAGAAGTTAAATAAACTAACTAAATTCACAAAGCTTGTAAATCAGAAGACTAAGGATTAGAACCCAGTCTAATTCCAGAATCACACACGTGAGTTAAATGATCTAACGCATCACAGAAAGTGCTTCTAACTGTACCTGACACACACAGGTTCATAAATGTTTCTTTTCCTTTTTTTTTTTTTTTTTAAAGATTTTACTTATTTAACAGAGAGAGAAACAGGGAGAGAGGGAACACAAGCAGGGAGAGTGGAAGAGGGAGAAGCAGGCTTCCCGCTGAGCAGGGAGCCTGATGTGGGGCTCGATCCCAGAACCCTGGGATCATGACCCGAACTGAAGGCAGACACCTAACGATTGAGCCACCCAAGCGCCCAACAATAAATGTTTCTATGTTGTTAAAATTTTTTACTTCACGAATCTCTATCCCATTCCTCCAAATGGAGTAATGTCTCAGATTCAGCACTTTTATACCCGGTTTTGAATAATTTAATCAAACAAGAAAGTTGTTCTTTTACTTTTTAAAATTTCCTAAAATTATTTTTTAAGATTTTACTTATTTATTTATTTGGCAGAGAGAGAGAGAACACAAGCAGGGAGAGTGGGAGAGGGAGAAGCAGGCTTCCTGTGGAGCAGGGAGCCCAATGTGGGGCTCAATCCCAGGACCCTAGGATCATGACCTGAGCCAAAGGCAGACACTTAACGATTAAACCAACCAGCTACCCCCAAATTTAATGTATCTAATTAATGGTTTATTTTATAAATTTGTCTTGACAAGATTCCTTGCTATTTTTCCAAGTATAAGAAAAATCTAGGGGCGCCTGGGTGGCTTGGTGGGTTAAAGCCTCTGCCTTCGGCTCAGGTCATGATCCCAGGTCCTGGGATCGAGCTCCACATCGGGCTCTCTGCTCAGCAGGGAGCCTGCTTTCCCCTCTCTCTCCGCCTGCCTCTCTGCCTACTTGTGATTTCTGTCTATTAAATAAATAAATAAAATCTTTAAAAAAAATAAGAAAAATCTAGATTCTGGAACTGTTCGGCAAATTTCTAAAGTTAAGCATACAATAAATACCAATTTATTTGTCATTATTTGAAGGATGTTATCAACATATTTCTCTAATGATCTCAGCTTACCCATCTGGTAAATCATTATCAAATAAACGACTGCAGTCCACAACTTGTCCTCCTGTGCCTATTCGGTCTCTGGACTGAAGACTTACTGTAAGACAACGAAAAAATTACTAAGAGTTGGAAAACTAGAAAGATTTATTGCAATTTAAAATATATATCTTTAAAAGACATCTAGCTTATTTAATACTCCAGAATGAAATCTTCAGCTTTTAATAAATCTGTAATTTCTTTTTCCATTTAGGAGTGATATTAAAATTTTATGATTTTGTCTTTTATTGTGGTCATGGAGGAGAGTTTAAATCCTTTTCGACCATTGTAATGGTGCAATGCAAGGCCTCTACTATAGTCAAAACAGGCATAACACATGAAAGGTATATTCACATACAGAGGAACTGGAAAAGTTCACATTAATTTGGGTTTAATTCTTAACACACCTTTAAAAAAACAAAGAGGGGCTTCTGAGTGGCACAGTCAGTTGAGCGTCCAACTCTCGGTTTGGACTTAGGTTGTGATCTCGGGGTTGTGAGATCAAGTCTGCTTGAGATTCTCTCCCCGTCTCCTTCTGCCCCTCCTGCTCTTGCTCTCTAAAGTCTTTATTTTTTTTTTTAAGATTTTATTTATTTATTTTCGTGAGAGAAAGAGAGAGAGAGAGCAAGCATGAGTAGCGGGGAGAGGGAGAGGGAGAAGCAGACTCCCTACTGAGCATGAAGCCTGCGGTGGGACTAGATCCCAGGACACTAGGATCATGACCTGAGCCAAAGGCAGACACTTAAACAACTGAGCCACCCTGGTGCCCTCTAAAATAAATCTTAAAAATAAATAAATAAATAAATCTTGAAAAAACAGAAAACAAAACCCAAGAAACTGGATTCTGGCAATCAGGTAATACTTAGATTCCATGAGTTAAAATAGTACATAATCATGTAGTGTGGTGTAAAACTACTACTATAAATTTGGAAGCAAGAGACGTAAGGTCTAGATCAGGCTCTAACACTTAGTTTGGTAAATGACCTTCAACAAAACACTTAACATTCTTGAAGTTTAGATAATCTAAATTATGAGGAAGTTAGGCTAACTGGTATGTCTGTCCCCTTGCTGCTCTAATATTCTTTAATTCTATTTTTGGCAATTCTCCCAAAAGATAAAACAGGAACAGGCAAATGTGACTATAATCCAACTTTTATTTTTTTATCTTTTAAGATTTTTATTTATTTCTTGACAGAGAGAAAGAGACAGCGAGAGAGGGAACACAAGCAGGGGGAGAGGAAGGGAGAAGCAGGCTTCCCACTGAGCAGGGAGCCCGGTGCTCCATCCCAGGACGCTGGGATCATGACCTGAAGGCAGACGCTTAAAGACTGAGCCACCCAGGTGCCCCAACCCAACTTTTAAACAATTAACCAGTTACTATATAAAGTACGACATCTAAGGACCCTTCATTCTAGGAAGGGTTCCAAAATTCTGAAATCTTCCAGCTCTGCAAAAATTCTGAAAAATCAGAAAGTTCAATACGTTACACCTTTATATGAATTTCATTTATAGGTGACATTGTAACATACCTTTCCTCAGTGAATGTAAACATAATGTTATATGGAAATTGCACTAATAACAGTATTAACCAGTTTTTATACAGAAAAGCTAAGCGAAATGCTTACCCAAATATAATCCCTGCAAAAACTATGTATTTTTTCATTAGCGAGTTTAGAATAATATTAAGTCTCAAAATTAAGGATTTCATAAGCTTCAACTCCAGACTGCTGTATTACAAAACACCTAAGCAATTTTTAGGTGAGTTTGTGTTTTTAAATGGCCTAATCCTAGCAAAATGTAAAATGAACCATAGAACTATTGTGTTTTTGAGAACACTGTTCCTAACATTAAAACATCAGAAACAATCTAAATATCCAGCAATAACACACAGCTGAATTAATTATGTGTCCACCATGGACTGCTATACAACATTAAAATGCATCCATGAACAAACAACAAAAGATGTTTAGGACAGATTAAATCAGGTTATTTAAAATTCTGCACAGTGTAACATTATATTAAAAAAAGGTACGGGGGGGGCGCCTGGGTGGCTCAGTGGGTTAAGCCTCTGCCTTCGGCTCAGGTCATGATCCCAGGGTCCTGGGATCGAGCCCCGCATCGGGCTCTCTGCTCGGCAGGGAGCCTGCTTCCCTCTCTCTCTCTCTGCCTGCCTCTCTGCCTACTTGTGATCTCTCTCTGTCAAATAAATAAATAAAATCTTTAAAAAAAAAAAAAAAAAAGTACGGGGCGCTGGGTGGCTCAGTGGGTTAAACCTCTGCCTTGGGATCAGGTTATGATCTCTGGGCCCCCAAATCAGGCTCTTATCTCAACAGGGAGCCTGCTCCCCTCCACACTGCCCAGCCTGCTGCTCTGCCTACTTGTGATCTCTCTGTCAAATAAATAAATAAAATCTTTAAAAATAAATAAAAATAAATAAAAAATTTAAAAAAGGTATATACATCAAGGTAATGACCACGATGGCATATTATGGTTGCTCCTTATGTTCTCTGTCTATATTTTTATTTGATTTTATAACAAAAAAAGAAAAACCTCACAAGAGATGCGAAGAATTGAGTAACAGATTCAAAAACAAGGGAGAGGATTTATAACCTTGTATCAGTTGTCTCAATTTGGGAGATTTTTCTCTATGGTAATACTCCAAAAATAGGATAAAGCTAAGTGTCCAAAAATGCTTGCAAGTTTCAATGTTACAATAGCAAAAAAAAACAAAAAACAAAAAACAAAAAAAAACTTAAAAGTCTAGTAATTAAGTTATGACATATTAATATAATTCAGCCTCTAAAATCACTAACTATAAACACTAATAATGGTTACAGTAAGTGAAAACAAAAATTTTATATTCAATGAACAAAAATCATAAAAAATATACATATATAAATGTATATAAAATTATTAGAAAGGGATATATATTTTTTTAAAGTTAGTATTCTAGTGTACTTTTCTCCATTTCCCAAAGGATGTTATATACATCTATGCATGATTATTTGTAAAGGTCTAATTCAGTAAGAACTAGAACTCATTCTGGTTTTGATTTTTTTTTTTAATTTATTCCGTTTTTAAATGGCAAGACAATAAAGCATAATGTTTGAGTCCAACATATCTCTACTATGATAACCAAATTCACACAAAAGCTTCAAATTTAAACACACACACATTTTAAAGAAAAGCTTTCCTTTTTTATATAATATACTCCATAGGTTTATTTCTAATTACTGACAAAGGAAAGTCTGCTGTTTTTATAAATGCCATCTACACCTAGTGGGACTATTTTGTTACTACTGGACATTAGTTGGCAAAAATTACATAACATACCAAATCAAAGTAAGAACAATCACATTTAAGTCTTATATATCGCTTCTTGGCCTTTTGGCTGAGATCAAGTCTTTTATATGTCGGAGTGTCCAGGTGGCTCAGTCGTTAAGCGGCTGCCCTCGGCTGGGGTCATGACCCTGGGGTCCTGGTATGGAGCCCTGCATCAGACTTCCTGCTCCACAGGAAGCCTTCTTCTCCCTCTCCCTCTCCCACTCAACCCTGCTTATGCTCCCTGTCTCACTGTGTCTCTGTCAAATAAATAAATAAATAAAATCTTAAAAAAAAGTCTTATATGCCAGCATTTGAGTTTTTTTACTCCCTTCTCAATCCAAGAATGACAGGAATTCTCAATTAGGCTGTAGTGCAGACATTTCCCTATGGTAACTATCATAGGACTTTGTCATGTTGCTACTCTGACGATTCACTATGAACCCAATTCATTCCCTTGAGAAACGAAGCCCTTCAAAAGTAACTTCAGTAACTAAAACCTCTCTGATAGGTTCATAATGCAATCAACTTATCTTAAATTCTGCTCTATACTGAAGTGGTAAGATTCCAGTTATGTCTTCTTCTTTAAGAAGCCTCAAAGGAGCCCAACTTGGTGTCCTACCACACTGTGTGTCTTGTTTTTGGTTTATTTATTTATTTATTTTAAAGATTTTTTTTTTTTTTATTTAGTCATTTGAGAGAGACAGAAAGAGCATAAGCAGGGGGAGAGGCAGAGGAAGAGGGAGAAGCAGACTCCCTGCTGAGCTGGGAACCCATTTCAGGACTTGGAGATCATGACCTGAGCCAAAGGCAGACAGACGTCCAACCATCTAAGCCACCCAGGAGACCCACACACTATGTATCTTGATCAAAGATCAATCCATCAATTCTTGAGTCTCAGGAAATTTTGTATAAAGCCCTTCCTCTGGGGCACCTGGGTAGCTCAGTCGTTAAGCATCTGCCTTTGGCTCAGGTCATGATCCCAGAGTCCTGGGATCAACTCACCCATCAGGCTCCCTGCTCCAAAGGAAGCCTGCTTCTCCCTCTCCCACTCCCCCTGCTTGTGTTCCCTCTCTTGCTGTGCTCTGTCAAATAAATATATAAGATCTTTAAAACAAAAAACCCTTCCTCTGAGTCAATTCAAGATAGCCCACTGTCTTACGAGTAAGATAGCAACTTCTCCCTTTTTCCAATCAGTATTCTATCATTCCTCATATTCTTTTCAATTAGCACTGATTATTTTAAAACTGTAAAGTGATTTTTTTGGTAAATATTTTATTTATTTATTTGACAGAGAGTGAGCGATCACAAGTAGGCAGAGAGGCAGGCAGAGAGAGAGGGGGAAGCAGGCTCCCTGCTCAGCAGAGAGCACAATGCAGGGCTCAATCCCAGGACTGAGATCATGATCTGAGCCAAAAGCAGAGGCCTAACCCACTGAGCCACCCAGGCGCTCCTTAAAACTGTAAAGTTTAAACAAAGTTCAATAAAATATTCTTACTCAAAAACCAGTTTAAGAACTATTTTTAGAAAAGTTTCAGACCATGTATAAAGTCTGTCTTTAAAAGAATGTCTAAAGGAGCAATAGTTTTTCACATTAGGAGCCTCCTTTTCTTTCTTTTTTTTTTTTTTTAAACATTATTTATAGTTCGAGGGTTTGGTTTTTTAAAATTCTTTAAATTAACGTAGCCTGGAACCTGGATCCACTGTTTGAAACTTTTTATGTGACTCATTTAACTCAAGCCAATACAATGAAGCTGTAGTTAGTGCACTTGGATTTAAAAGATATTTAGAATTTCGGTCAGTCTGAATGATGCCAAAATTTCACATGACTTTATAAATTCCACTTACCTACTATCTGTCCTCTAACCGTATCATTGTCATTTGGCCCAAGTTTGCACAGATCCAACCTCTGATCTATTTCAAATCAACAAAAAAAGCAATTAAAAAATAAGCTGGATTATGGACATTGGGGAGGGTATGTGCTATGGTGAGTGCTGTGAAGTGTGTAAGCCTGGCGATTCACAGACCTGTACCCCTGGGGATAAAAATCTATTATATGTTTATAAAAAATAAAATTAAAAAAAAAAATAAGCTGGTATCAGAGCTTCTAACATCTATACAGTGATGGTAAACTTCCATAAACCAATGGCAATCAGGCCTATCATTTAAATAATAATGTTTTAAAGATGAAGCCAATGTTTAAAATTTTTAACTGCATATATAATTAGTAAAAATGTCTTAACAAAGTTTGATAAATTCAGATTTCAAAAACTGTAAGGCACTGATGTATACATTGCCAAGAGGCAATTACTTTTTCTCCAAAGATTTCAGACCGCTTTGTCGGACTCTTGGCTTGTCACTTAATAGTTACTGTTCTTAAGCAATTTATCCAAGTCTTGATTTTCTCACATATAACCGTAGTACCCACCTCATATCTTTTAAGGATCAAATTAGGTAATTACGTAAAACTTGTAGCACAGTTCCTGGCATATAAGTGTTCAATAAATGTTAGTTATTATCACTGTTATTTTTTATCTAACCATTTCAAATGAGCTCCACTTACACAAAGCAAGTATTAATAAGAAGCTGAGTATAAACTGTAAGATAAGGATTTGAGTCAGTTCGGCTACTACCTCATTTAGGGGCAACTCATTTACTCTCTCATGCCTCATCTATAGAACAGGCATCACAATGACCTGGTCAGTCACAGTAGGGAACAGTGTCACCCACAACACGTTGCTTTTGATTATAGCACTTAAAACTGAATTCTTGTACAGCTATATGCCATCTGTCTATTTAAAGAAGTTATGAATTGATAAGAGGAGAAGATCGTACATTAGTCTTTGTATTTTCCACTCCAAACTGGTAGAACACTGTATCAGGGTGCTCAGTAAGTGTTTGATAAATGAAATATTATAGCACATCAAAGGGGTCAAGTGAATTAATGCAATGAAACACAGGCAGCAGAAAGAAAAATCTGTGTCCCAAAACTACAGCGCCTGGCTATCCAGCAAAAAACAGACATTTTTCCCTTTGCGAAATAAATGGACACTGATAAATTCACTACATAGTGGACTTCTGCAAAGCAATTTCTCTTCTCTTGTTCAGTCTCTCCAGTGAGTCCTTCTCCCTTTGCCAGCAGGCCCTTGCCCTTGCTTCTTAAGGGGACAGGATCCATGCCTTTTTCACCTTTTATCACCAGGGTTTTGTATAGTACTTGGCACATTAAAGGTTCAATAAATGTTGGCTAAATGGAAGCAGAGATAAGGCCATACATATGGCCTGTAAGTCTTCAGTTTGCCTGCTGGGTTGAGTCATAAAACAGTTCGTTTTTATGTGCTAGACCTTTACCAATCCCAAAGTCCTCTACTTCCTGCTGGGTCACCCTGTCAACTCAGAGATACAAGAAATTCTCAGGTGCCTTTAAATTCCCCCAACTCAGGACTTCTGGCACAATTTTCTCCCTTTTTAACAGATCAATATTTATGTATCTGGACTATGATATCATACTACATTAAAAGGGGTCATCTCAATATATCTAATATTCAAAGCTAAATTTGCTCTGTTTTTCATTAATTTCTTCAGCTAGATTCTAGGTGAATTTTTGTTTGGCAGAGACATCTGGGCTAAAACCCCATGATAATAACTAGCAATATTTTTTATATTATATAAAAAAGAATCCCGTAGAAACAACAAAACATTTTGTTGAAAAGACATTTTCATCTATGTCCCAATGGAAATAATCCCCCAAAAGACGCCTGTCTCCTGGTTACATGAATTATGCACATACTAATTAAACCTGTCAATCCAATATGGAAATCATTTCTAATGTGTTGATCTTGGCCTGATCTTCTAAACACCCAGGTTGGTGGAAGACTAAGCTATAATTAAGTAGTTAATACAGCTGTCTTACACTCAATGTTTTACCTTTCCAGAACTTTAAATTTTTTTTACCATCATATATCACTCTTACTCAATAATATTTCCCCTTAAACATTCCAATCACCTAAATAAAAACTCACTTTGTCTCATAAATCCACCAAAACCAGAGAAGAGTACTAAGAAAAAAAGGCATATATACTTTGACACCTTTCTTTTCACTCTTGGATATCAAACCTTTCCTAACACTAATAAATTCACTAGATACTAAGCAGCAGCTCTGATGCAGTTCAAGTTTCACATATTTTAAATGTTTCATTCTTTTTATAAAGTCCATAAAATAAATGTAACCAAGAATTTCTACCAATGTTTCAAACATACATAGGAAGTTAAGTGTCTGGATCACTGCCTCCCCCAAAAACATGTGTGGGGATATGAGAGACAGACAGAGAGAGACAGAGAGAGACAGAGAGAGAGAGAGTGTGTGTGTGTGTGTTTTACACAAATATATATACTTTTTTTTTTAATTTTAAAAAGCACTAGTAACTACTCACAACCAGTGTCTTTGAGGCGGTTGATGGCATTGGAGAGAAGTCGAACACAACCAAGAAATCCAGCACCTTGTTTTTTATGGATCTTCTTATGATTCCACACACTGATCGTAACCGAGTCAGACTTTCCAATATACCTAAAACACAACATGACTGAATGGGTAACTTGGCAACTACCAAGTAGTTAGTGTAAAATTTTTCTTTTGTTTTTATAGTCTAAAGCTACAAATGCTTCAGAGTATGGCTAAATAATGCAAACTATGTTTTGAGTTCAATCGATCCCACAGGATTGAATTTAAATTAAAAAAAAAAATCTTAAAAGTAAAATCCAAAAAGAATTTTTATTATCTCTTTCATCATATCTACCACTCTCAGGCTGAGTAACAATTTTTGTTAGTAAAAAACTATTTTAGTAGCTAGTGTCAAATAACACTAAAGGAGTTTCTGACATTTCTTTCCAAGAACAAAAATGTTACAGGAACTTTTATCAGTCACATTTTAAAAACACTGCAATGGCATGCCCTATCATCTCAGAGTACTCAGTTTTCAAAGGGCATCGTCAAGGCTGACAGACCAAAAATCTGACATACCTGTTGTGTTTTTAAATGCTGCAGAACAAAAGCTGAGTGTAACGCTTTTCCCCTGCTTCCTTCCTATATGCAGGCCTTGAGCGAGCAGGACTCTTGCAGATTTCACTTCACTGCCTGCAGACAAGCAGAGCAGGGAAAAGCGTTACTACACTTGTCTGTGCGTACACCTGCAAGTATGTAAGAGCTCTACCACAGCCAATTGGTTCACATGGTGCCATCCCATGCAAAAATATAATCAAGTAACGTAAGTGTATCAGTAGAACCCTAACCCTATTTCATTGCCTCTAAGTGGTCAAATTTTTGGTCCAGCAACCTTGACCTTAAAGTGTAATTTGGTAAAGCAGTAACATCAGAAAAATTCACCTAGTATGTAAAAAAGCCAAACCACTTAAGTGAGACCTAAAAGTTTTAATTGAGAAATAGGGAAGCCACACTTGGATCCAGCTGTGCTTAAAAGCATGACTTCCCCCCCCCACCCCGGACTTTTAATTATACAAACCAATACATTCCCTTTTTAAAAATTAAGCCACTTTGAGTTTCATTTCTGTTGCTTCAAATGACAAACTCTGGACTAAACTATCCAGGATGCATGCGCCAATTATTAACTATACCTAACAGACCTAACTTGGCAAGTATCTGCTGCGTGATATGTCAAAATTCTAGAACCAGAATCAATTATTAAACAGCTAAAACCACCCCAAACCAACATTAAAAGAAAAAAAATCACATTAAATCACTTTCCCAACTGGTAAGCTTGATGTACAAGTATGATAAAATACTGATCAATCCCCTCATGCCTTAACCCACCGCGGGCATAAACATCCTGTCAGGAGACTGGCTGTCAACGCCCAGAGACAGGAGGAGATGCTGTCAGTTTGTGTCCTTGAACAACCTAAGACAGTGAATCACCACCCCCCACCCCCAGCTGAGTGAAACTTTTATACAAAATACACTGCTACTGCATGAAGTCACTGAAAATCTGGAGTTGCCTATTATATCAGTTAGTCTGCTCTAACCAATACAGAAGGCAAATCATAAAGGGCCTTGTCAGCCACAGTATGAACTCTGGCCTTTACTCCAAGTAAGGCTGGAAACCAGAAGATGTGCAGCAGAGGAGTAACAAGATTTGAAATATGTTTTAACAAGATCATCCTAGCTGCTGTATTGAGAAAGACTGTAGAAGCAAGGCTAGAAAAGCAAGGAGTCTAAGGCAGAGTTCAGCAAACCACAGCTTGTGTGAGACATATCCAGCAAAGCACAGGATATAGTGTGATTTCATTTTCTTCAAGGACAATTTTTTTTTTTAAGTTTTAAGGCCATATTATAAATATTTAGAAAGTCTACACATCTCTTCATTCACATTACTACTTTTCTAACAAAGTCCACATTTTTATGTGCTGGATCCAACAACTCCACATACAAATGATGACTCAACAGGGATTCCAGCCCATACCACTGCAGAGCCTCCACCCCCTAAATTCCATGGACCTGGCCACCAGGGAATCTCACTCAAACTACCTATTACTAGCACATTAGTATAATATCAAGCTCTGGTCTGTAACTTGCACAGAACCCCTGAAACAGACAAATTTAGGTAGGTATACTCTCTCCCCCAGGTCCAGCATGAAACAGTTACTAAAGAGAAGACCTGTGCCCAAATACCCCAAAGATTTGTCATTGTCAATCTCCGGGGGGAATGTAGAGGTTACTTCTGGGCAACAGAGCAATGAAACCTGAGTAATGTCAAAGGGGCCACAGCGACCACAGGCTGAATGCAAACAAGCTCATACAGTGACCCACCACCTCAAAATATCCATAGGCCTTAGCTGACCAATGGGCTACTTACGACCAGCACAGGTACCAGAAAAGGAAAATTTCCTATGTTCCCACACTTCCTCACTCCCCACTTAACAACAGCCGCCCCCCGCCCAGCCTCCTTGTGGCCAGTCTCTCCTTTGCTGTCCTGCCCACTGTTCCCTTGCAGTGTATTCAGTAAACTTCTATCTCTTTTGTTCTGCCTTGGGTGAATCCTCTCACCACCGGCTCAACAGGCCTCCAACCGACCAGGTTCCTACACACTCCAGTGCTGGAACCAGTCTCCTGGACATCACTGCCTCCCTCCAAGCCATTCTTCACATTACAGTCCAAGTGTTCACTCCTGGATATAAACCTGATTATAGCACCTCCCCCACTTAAAACCCTTTCATTGCTCTCCAATGATTTTAGGAGAGGATTCAAATTACTAATAGGCTTTCAAAGACCCTCATGAGCTGGCTCCTGCTTGCCTCTCTTTGCTTGTCCTATACCATACTCCCCTTACGTGAACTCGCTAATGCTGCCCCTCCAAACTGCTTTCAAAGCCATGATCTTTTTCCCCTCTGGTCTTCACACATACACTTTTGCTTAGAGCCAGCCCACTTTTCCTTTTTCAAGAAAATTCCTACTTAAGGTCTAAGCCTAAATGTCACTTTTTCTAGTAAGCTGTCCTTAACTCTTAAATTCATATAAAGAAGTTCTGCATATTTCCAGAGCACCCTATACATTTGCATTTTCTTATCAGACTATTTATAATTTTCTATTTACTTGTGTTGATACACCACTTGGCTGTACACTTGGAGGACTAGGCCTTGTTCACATTGTACCTGGGTCTCTGGCTGAATTTAAATATGAAGCTTAAAGACATGGCTTAAAACAATCTGATTAAGAACTCAAAAGTTTAGTCAGTTACACAGATAGTAGCTTATTGGAGCTGTGATTTTAAATTCACTGTAGGCCAAATCAAATAATAAAAAAAATGTGAGACCTAATACAATAATACAATACATTTACTGAAAGCATCTAACATTTGAGAATTACCTGTCAGGTACTAGTCTAAGCACTTTACAGGTATTATCTGTCTCACTTTTCCTATCAGTCTTGTAAAGTAGGCATTGTTGCTGTTGTCAATGGAAACCAACGCACAAGGGGTTAAACATTACCACATAAGCAAGCGGTGGAGGCGACAGCGGGTACTCTCACTTCTCTCTATTGCCTACTTTTTTGGTTCCTATTTATCTGCATACTAACTTGGGAGTTACTGAGCCATAGCACTGAGGGGCATACACAAAAGCCTTATTCTGAGTTGTCTCTAGGTATATCTCAGTGTTTTAGTAGTAGAGACAGGACGTTTGTTCACATGTAGTTTAGAAAATCAAATTTAAGTAACTGACCAGAGTCCTGGCTGAGATGGGTACTCTAGGGTAGTTCTAGAACTATTTGTCTAGAAGTAAGTAGCAGGGATGTCAGGCATATAGGTTTGATGGGAGATCTAAAATTCATTTTTGTAGGTAAGTGAAGTGGAACACTTTGAAAAAGAATCTCAAACTGATGAAGGGTGAAGTCTAAAGCTTAAAAAGCTTAGAAGACCAAACACTTGAAAGTCAGGATGTCAAGGCAGTTAACATGTTTATAACATGAGATACGCTGACAAAATGGTAGTGGTGAACAAAGCATGTGATAATGGAATTAACAACCTAAAGAAAACTGCAACCTATACCTGGTTTCAGGGAGGAACAAATAAGAAACAAGACTACTACTGCCATCAAATCCTTAAAATATTCACAAACTTTTTTTTTTTTTTTTAAGATTTTATTTATTTACTTGACAGAGGGAGATCACAAGTAGGCAGAGAAGCAGGCAGAGAGAAAGAGGAGGAAGCAGGCTGCCCGTCGAGCAGAAAGCCCAATGTGGGGCTTGATCCCAGGACCCCGGGATCATGACCTGAGCCGAAGGCAGAGGCTCAACCCACTGAGCCACCCAGGCGCCCCTAAAATATTCACAAACTTCTAAGCCCAAGATACTCTGACGGTGATGGTGGGGCTAAAACAGAAAGACTGGTGAAGTACAAAAAGGCATAGAAAGCCCACCTGAATCCCCTCACCCTTTCCAGTTCATCCTCAACCCTGGCAGGAGACCTAAGGTTTATACTCCGAAAAATTCTCTGAAGGACACTAGGCACAGCTGACGAAGGAGATAAAAGTCCTTAATAAAAGCAGGGATATTAAGAAGAGGTTAATACAGGCAAAAGAGACACCCCCTAGCATCCTTACCGTCTTCAGCTCCAAGAACAATAGCATCCAAGAATATATGGCCCCCAAGCAGGAAATGGGAGAACTGTCACAGTCGTACCTGATTACCCTAGTGAGTGGACCAGCTCTACCCATGGGCACAGATTTTCCAATCAACATTTAAATGCCTCCCCTTAAAAATAAAACCAAAGAAACCCAAGTCAAACTAACAGAAAATAAGGAACTCTGACAAAAGAGAGGCAATACAAGCAACAGAAGGAAACTAACTTCTCTTATTAGAGAAGATACTGCATCCAAGAAATAAAATTTTATTATGAAAATAAAAGTAAAAAACCTAAGTGATCTTGGAAGCTAAAAATGTGAAAGCAGAAATGACAATAAAAGGAATGTTTGAAAATTAAATTGGGGAAACAGTCCAGACAGTTCATCAGTTTTTAATTTTTTACTAAAATAAAAATAGTTTATTAAAACAGAGAAGGTGCTCAGTTGGTTAAGCATCTGACCGGCTCAGGTGATCAGCTTAGAGTCCTGGGATAAGAGGGTGTCAGGCTCCCTGCTCAGCAGGGAGTCTGCCTATTACACACTCTCTCACTCTCTCTCTCAGCCCCTCCCCTCACTTGTACACTCCTTTCTCTCTCAAATAAATAAAATCTTTAAAAAAAAGAGAAAATATGAGAGGAAAAAAGGACAACTAAATGATGATCAGTTCAGAAGGGATAACATCCAAAATAACAGGAGTTCCAGAAAAGGAAAAAGAGAGAAAGAGAAAATGGAGAGGAAATTATCCATAAATAAATAAAGACAGGGGCGCCTGGCTGGCTTAGTTAGTGGAACATGCAATTCTTGATCTCAGGGTTGTAAGTTCAAGTCCCATGTTGAGTGTAGAGATTAAAAATAACATCTTGTGGTGGGGGGTGGGGGCACGCCCAGATGGCTTAGTCAGTTAAGGGTCTGCCTTCTGCTCAGGTTGTGATCCCAGAGTCCTGGGATCAGAGAGCCCCACGTCAGGCTCTTTGTTCAGTACAGAGCCAAAAAACACCCTCTCCCTCTGCCTCTACCTGTTGCTCCCTCTGCTTGTGCTCTCCCTTTCTGTCAAGTAAATAAATAAAATCTTAAAAAAATAAAAATTTTAAATTTTTTCATAAATAAAAAATAAGATCTTTTAATTACTCTTACTAAATAAATAAATAATTTTCTATTAACTAAAGAGTTAAGTATCCAGAAGAGACCACAGGCAGTAATTTCTCTGACATCAGCCATAATAACATCTTCCTAGATATGTCACCAGAGGCTAGGGAAACAAAAGCAAAAATAAACTATTGGGAGTACATCAAAATAAAAAGCTTCTGCACAGAAAAGGACAAAAAGAACTAATGGACAATCTATTGAATGGGAGAAAATATTTGCAAGTGACATATCCAGTAAAGGGTTAGTATCCAATATACATAAAGAACTTAAACAACTCAACACAAAAAAATCAGCAAATAATCCAATTTAAAAACACACAGAAGATATGAACAGACATCTCTCCAAAGAAGACAAACAGATGGCCAAGAGACACATGAAAAGATGCTCACATTCATCATCAGGAAAATGCAAATCAAAACCATAAGACACCACCTCACACACCTGTCAGAAAGGCTAAAATCATAAACTCGAAAAACAAGTGTTGTTGAGGATGTGGAGAAAAAGGAACCCTCATGTACCGTTGGTGGGAATGTAAACTGGTACAGCCACTATGGAAGACATATGGAAGTTCCTCAAAAAAAAAATTAAAAATAGTGGGGTGCCTGGTTGGTTCAGTTAGTTAAGCATATGACTCTTGATTTCAGCTCATGTCATGATCTCAGGGTCCTGAGATCGAGCCCCATGTTGGGCTCTAAGCTCAGTGCAGAGTCTGTTTGTCTTTCTCCAGAACCCCCTGCTAGCTCTCACGCACTTGCTCTACTCTCTAAAAATAAATATTTTTATTTTTTTTTTAAAGATTTATTTATTTGACAGAGAGAGAGAGAGATCACAAGTAGTCAGAGAGGCAGGCAGAGAAAGAGGGGGAAGCAGGCTCCCCGCCAAGCAGAGAGCCCCATGCGGGGATTGATCTCAGGACCTTGAGAGTATGACCTGAGCCGAAGGCAAAGGCTTATTAACCCACTGAGCCACCCAGGTGCCCCAAAATAAATAAAATATTTTTAAAAAATTAAAAACAGAGGGGCATTTGGATGGCTCAGTCAGTTTAGTGTCTAACTCTTGATTTCTGTTTGGATTTTGACCTTGGTTGTAGTCATCATGACCCAATGAGCCCCATGTTCAGCTCTACCCTCAGTGTGGAGTCTGCTTGAGATTCTCTCTCTCCCTCTGCCCCATCCCCGGTTCGCTTGCTCTCTCTCAAAAAAATAAAATAAAATAAAACTAGAGGGGCACCTGGGTGGCTCAGTGGGTTAAAGCCTCTGCTTTCAGTTCAGGTCATGATCCCAGGGTCCTGGGATCAAGCCCCGCATCGGGCTCTCTGCTCCGCAGGGAGCCTGCTTCCTCCCCTCTCTCTCTCTCTGCCTGCCTCTCTGCCTACTTGTGATCTCTCTCTGTCAAATAAATAAAATCTTAAAAAAAAATAAATAAAAAATAAAACTAGAACTACCCTATGATCTAGTAATCACAATACTGGATATTTACCCAAAGAATACGAGAATACTAATTCGAAAGGATATGTACCCCTATGTTTACTGCAGCATTATTTACAATAGCCAAATTATGGAAACTGCCCACGTGTCCATTCAGACAAGAATGGATAAAGAATGGAATATTATTCAACCATAATAAAGAATGAAATCTTGCTATCTGAAACAACATGGATGGATCTAGAGAGCATAATGCTACAAAATAAGCCAGTCAGAGACAAATACCACATGATTTCATTTATATGTGGAATTTAAGAAATAAAACAAATGAACAAAGGGGAAAAAATTAACCAAAAAAACAGACTCTTAACTATAGAGAACACAGATGGCTACGGGAGGGAGACAGGTGAAAAAGCTAAAGGAGATTAAGAGTACACTTAGCTATTTTTGGGTTGGGGGGACTCAGTGAGGGAGTGGGATGGAGGGGGAGCAGAGTGAAAGGGAGAAAGAATCTTAAGCAGGCTCCATGCCCAGCACAGAGCCCAATGCTCAATCTCACAACACGGAGATCATAACCTAAGCTGAAACCAAGAGACAGATGCTTGACTCACTGAGCCACCCAGGTGCTCCAAGAGTTCACTTAACTTGATGAACACTGAGTAATATATGGAACTGTTGAATCACTATATTGAACGCCTGAAACTAATATAACACCGTATATTAACTATACTGAAACAAAAAAAAAAAGATTTTTAAAGATTTTACTTATTTATTTGACAGACAGAGATCACAAATAGGCAGAGAGGTAGGCAGAGAGAGAAAGAGAGAGAGAAGGGAAGCAGGCTCCCTGCTGAGCAGAGAGCCCGATGCGGGGCTTGATCCCAGGACCCTGGGGTCATGACCGGAGCCGAAGGCAGACGTTTTAACCCACTGAGCCACCCAGGCGCCCCTGAAATTAACATTTTTAAAAAGAGTTTCATTATCCAGATTAAAAGTTCCTAATAAGTATCTAGCACTATGTAACAATAATATATACTAAGACCACCATCAAAAAATGTAGTATCAGGCATAAAGAGAATACCCTGGAATCTTCCAGTGGAAAACAATAATCAAGAAAGACCAAAATCAGGATGCCATTAGTAATGGCTCTAAAACTGCACTGTTCAAAAGGGCAGCCACTAGCCACATGAAGCTACTAAGTACTAGAGACTCGTCCAAACTGAGGCACTCTGTAAGTGCAAAACAGACTCCTCTAAGATCTCAAAGACTTAATTTTAAAATGCTTTTTTAAAAAATTCTCTTTATAAAAAAATTTATGTTGATATGTTGAAATGAGAATATTTTAAATCTACTGAACAAAATAAAATATATTTATTAAAACGTTTTTTAATTGAATTTTTAAAATGTGGCTTTTAGCAAATTTAAAATTGCAGATGAGCTGCCATTTGTGGCTCCCATTGTATTTCTATTCAGCAATGCTGATCTAGACCTGCAAGACAATGGAGCATTGTATTCACAATTTGGAAAGAAAGTGATGTCTTACCTAGAAGTTTATACGCAGACAAACAATCAAGTGAGAAGACAAAGTATATTTTCAGATAAAATATCAAAGAAATTTTCCCTATCTTTGTACTCTTTCTCAATGAAAGACAGACTACACCAAAACAGGGAATAAACAAAAAATGGGAAGTCACTGAACCTAGAAGAGACAAAGGAAATCCCCAATGTAATGATAAAGGCAAGTTCCCAGACAATTGCGCAGCAGATCTCAGACCAGTTTAGACTACCAGACCAGACTGGAGGAAGAGGACAGAGGTTACAGGAGGGATATCTCCAAGAAGAGAACAAAGCCAATGGAAATGCTTGTGTGGCTGAATATATGGAGAAATGTTCAGTCCTGTGGGAGACTGGAAATTAACCAATGAGACAGAGAGAAAACTAAGCAAATGGCAAAGTAAGACAGTTGTAACTCCAGAAAAACAAAAGTTATCAAGAAAGGAAATGTAACCATTGCACACCACAAGACTCAATTATGAATATTTACATGATCATAGTAATGTAAATACAGAACAATGATTTAATCAAAAAGGTTCACATAACTATACTGGGGACTGGGAGAAAGAAGTGCTACTTGGGTGTTGTGAGTATTGTGGGAGTAGGGATGAGAGAGATCAGTTGTAAAAGCTTAATTTTTTTTACATGGTAGGAAATGTAAAAGTAATACCTAAAATTATAAGTATATATATATACTAAATCTCTCTCTGCATCTCTCCTCCCACACCCCCCCCCCCACATAAAGATGTATAAAATAAGCATGAACAGAAGAAAATACCAAAATAACCAGTCAAAGTTACTCAAAGTAGTTACCTTGAGAATGGGAATCAGGGATAAGAATGGGACAGCAAACTGCATCTTCCCATTAAAAGCCTTACAGTATTATGCGCCTTTTTAGGAAGTTACATATACTACTGTGATTAAAATAAAAGCAACCTGCGAAAGCAAAAAGAATGCCTACGAGCGCATCCCAATTATGACTTCTTGTTTATTACTCATAATTGGCCAAAAGTAAATTAATACCTTTACTTAACTGAAAAAAGATGGGGTGGGGCGCTAAGCCGCACATGCATTTTGTTCTCCATAGGCTCATTAGCAGCACTTTCAAAACCAACCAGCTATCAATAAGACAAAGAACCTTTCCCTTAGGTTTTGTGTCCCTCTGTGAAGACCAAATTATACCACAGATCAAACTCTGATCACTTTCAGAGATTCTTTTCAAAGACTATATCAAATAATATTGATTCTAAGTTTCATTGCAAATGAATCATTTAAACCTACAGGTCATAATGCTGATTCCACTTTGGATCAAGGGTATTCTTCACAGTATCTGTAGAATGGCATTGCCCAGATCCATCAACCACCACCTTAGCAAATGGATCAGGAAGTCCTGTGAAAAAAGGGGAAAATTTTTTTTATTAAAGTATATTCTGGCATGGAAAATAGATAAGCTCACTACTTACTACAAAACAAAAGATTATTCCATTCTTTATAAAAAGTTGAACATTTAGCTATAAATGAAAGTGGTCCATTTTAAAATTAAGATTAAAGTTAATTCTATATTAAATACCAAAAGCTACATTTTTTTTTCTTGCTCCTATCTCAAAATATTCTCAGCTTAAATTACCAAAGCCTACAGGTTACCTCAAAATGTGGACGTTTTTATAGATCTTTACCAGCGCCTCAACCCCAAGAAGCTTAAAACATTCCTGGCTCTCTGAGAGCCTTCCCATGGTCTCTCTTAGTAGCATTTATTTTATTTTATTTTTTAAGATTTTATTTATTTATTTACAGACAGAGATCACAAGTAGGCAGAGAGGCAGGCAGAGATTAAGAGAGAAGGAAGAAGGCTCCCCACTAAGCAGAGAGCCTGATGCGGGGCTCAATCCAGGATCCTGGGATCATGACCCGAGCTGAAGGCAGAGGCTTCAACCCACTGAGCCACCCAGGCGCCCCTCTTAGTAGCATTTAAAGAAAGAGCTTACTAAAGATCTTCACATAAGAACATGGGCTACAGAGAAATCAAATTAGCCAGAAAGTTTTGATAGCTACCATGAGTGATGAGAAACTGAATTAAAAAATCTGATACTCTACCTTAAAAGATCTTACTATCTAACTGGGGAGATAAGAATATGCCGAGGTTACAGGGAGGATGGCAGGTGGGGGCGGGGGGGTGTTAGTGTATGGGTTGGCGAACCTGGGTGGCTCAGTGGGTCAGGCCTCCAACTCTTGGTTTCAGCTCAGGTCATGATCTCATGGGTTGTGAGACTGAGCCCTACATCAGGCTCTGCACTCATCAGGAAGTCCGCCCGAGACTCTCTCTCGCCTTCTGCCCCTCCCCCAGCTCATGTTCACTCTCGCTCTCTCCCTCTCACATGAATAAATATATCTTTTTTAAAAAAACGCTATGGGGTGGGGCACCTGGGTGGCTCAGTCGTTAAGCATCTGCCTTCAGATCAGGTCAGGATCCCAGGGTCCCAGATCGAGCCCCACATCAGGCTCACTACTCAGTGGGGAGCCTGCTTCTCCCTCTCCAGCTCCCCAGCGCTTGTGTTCCCTCTCTGACTCTCTCTCTCTGTCACAAATAAAACCTTAAAAAAAAAAAAAAATGTTGTGTGGGAGAGGGGAAGCTGAGAATAAACAAGTGTTTGTACTGACTATGAAGAAAACACTTTAAACACTATGTCAGGCACTATTCTAAATGCTTTACTTACATTCAATCTCTTATTCTTCACAATAATTGAATGGGGTAAATACCACTATAATCTCTCCTGATAAGGAAACTGAGGCACAAGAGGATTAATTAACTAGTCCAAGGACAAATAGCACATGACAGAGCCAGGGTCTAAAGTTTAGATTTTTAAAGCCGTGCAGCACATATAATCTGATTCTTGATTTCATGCTCTTAACCACTATGCTATGTTATACTCTCATCTACTATGTAGTTCAACAGTGAGTACAAGTAAGAGCTCAGAAAAACAAGAGAACAGTTGGAGTTTGAACAGTTAATCAAAGCGGGGGGAGTATATGGAGATGGGACTCACTAGTGCTTTAAAGGACAAACAGGAAGATTGCCAAGAAAGGTCTGACAATATCTGAAGGGCTCTGAGGAGTCTAACCAAATCGTCTATGCTAATGTGTAAAAGCCAATACTGCTGGTAAGAGAGGCTTGAAAGTCAGAAAATGACTTTCTGATAACAGGGAGCCACTTTAGGTTCTTAAGCATGGCTGTAAACACATGGTCCTGTTTTTTCACTAGTGGTATTCGGGTAGACTGGGAGAAGAAAGATTGGTGCAGAGAACATCTATGAAGCTGTTGGAAGTTCCACAGAGTAGGATAAAAGAACAGTAAGGTAAGTAAACTCTGCACTAGTGAAGTCACATGAAAAGAAAAGTGACAGTGAAATAAGCTACTCTGAAAGATCTAATGAGTATATAAGAAACTAAAGTAAAAAATGACACTACGATTTTCAGCCCTAAGTAACAATGAGAAGAGTGGTCTTTTGGGGGGAAAGAAAAATGAGAAGGTAGAACTATTTTTTTTTAAGATTTTATTTATCTATTTGACAGACATAGATCACAAGCAGGCAGAGAGGCAGGCGAGGTGGGGAGGGGCAGGCTCCCCACTGAGCAGAGAGCCCGATGCAGAGCTCAGTGGGTTAGCCTCTCTGCCTTGGGCTCAGGTCATGATCTCAGGGTCCTGGAATCAAGCCCAGCATCAGACTCTCTGCTCAGCGGGGAGCCTGCTTCCCTCCCTCTCTCTGCCTGCCACTCTGCCTACTTGTGATCTCTCTCTGTCAAAATAAATAAATAAAATATTTTTTAAAAATTACAATTTAGGCATTAAACATATTTGGGGATAGCAAAGATTTCCTATGGACAGCTGAAAATACTAGAACAAAATGTTGATAAGTCTTGATAACTAAAGAACTTGTACACCTTGATATCTACATTCTGATATCCTTTTTTTTTTTTAAGTCAAGATACCAATGTGCCAAGACTCAAGGCCAGCCAGAAACTGTGTTGTCAGTTCCCCAATTCTTATGATTCTGTGATCTGCAAACTTCAAATAAGAGAAGACCAAAATTAATGAGTGTCAAGTATTTAAGAAGATACTTGGGAAGTTAGGGTATTGATGTATTTAACTATATATATATTTTTAAGATTTACTTATTTATTTATTTGACACAGAGATAGAGCACAAGCAGGGGAAGCAGCTGGCAGAGGAAGAAGGCTCCCTACTAAGCAGGGAGCCCAGGGTGGGCTCAATCCCAGGAACCTGGGATCATGACCTCAGCTGAAGGCAGATGCTTAACGACTGAGCCACCCAGGCACCCCTTTTTAGTTTTTTAAAATCATGTACAAGACATAGTATTTCAATAATACCTAATCATTTTTAACTGTGTTTAATGGAAAAGTACTTTTCCCTCTGCCCTCGATAACATTAAGTATTTTTTCCTGAAGGAATCCATTCTATCTTGTTTTGATTCTACTACCTCAAAGAACACATAAATGTATGTTTGTAAACAAAAACAAAACAAAAACCACATTTCGAGCTTTCCTTTTAGATGTTTAACCAGTTATACAATTATAGACTAAGGAAAACTTTTCCACACAAACCACTACATATGGCTTCCAAATCCTTAAATATAAAATTCTCAGTCCCAGCCTCCTACATTTCTCTTCTGTTCAAAAATACAAAATACAAGCTCTATACCCTAACAACAACAACAAAAATACCTAAATTTCAACTTACCTGGTTCTATTACTCCACAAAAACTTAACTTGAGAGCGAAGTTACTATAAAGTAGTCAAAAGCTATCAAGCTTTCTGGCGTGAGTGAGACCCCTAGTGGTAAATATAAAGCGGCTAAGGTAGTTTCTGTATTTTTAAAAATTTCTCAATTATCCCCATCACTTCTGAGTCATATAAAAATAGCTAAAGCTCAAGACTTTTTCGCTATACAAATGTACTTGGACTGCAAATAATAATGAAACAAAATCTTCAACTTAGAAGTGTGCTACTTTCCAGAGAAAACAAAGTTGTTGCTGTTGTTGTTTTTTAAGTAGGCTCCATGGCCAGCACGAAGCCTAGTCTCGGGGCTTGAACTCATGACCATGAGATCAAGATCTGAGATCAAGAGTCTAACACTAACCAAGTGAGCCATCCAGGTGCCCCTATAGCTTTAATTTTTGATGGGGGGGGGGAATCACCAATCATCTTGGTTTCCAGTGACTTCAATTTGGCCCTTACATACAGCACCTTAACACAATAGCTTACACACAAATCTTTTATTTAAATGTTGCATAAAAGAGAAAAAAATATACAAATGAAAACATTCTTGGGGCACCTGGGTGGCTGAGTCTGCTAAGTGTCTGCCTTAGGCTCAGGTCATGATCTCAAGATGCTGTGATCCAGCCCTGCATCAGGCTCTCTGCTCACCAAGGAGTCTGTTTCTCTCTCTCCCTCTCAATCGCTCTCTCTCAAATAAATAAATAAATAAATAAATAAATAAAATCTTTAAAAAAAGAAAACCTACTTTAAAAAACAGATAATGGATAAACAGGTATGTGACAAACTTAATGGTAGAATCCAGATGGTGGATATTCACTATAAAACTCTCTACATGTTCCTATATGTTGAGAAACTTTTCCTTCTAAGATTGTGGGGGAAAGGGAAGGAACTTTTTTTTTAAGACTTTATTTATTTGACAGACAGAGATCACAAGTAGGCAGAGAGGCAGGCAGAGAGAGAGGAGGAAGCAGGCTCCCTGACGAGCAGAGAGCCCGATGCGGGACTTGATCCCAGGACCCTGAGATCATGACCTGAGCCAAAGGCAGAGGCTTAACCCACTGAGCCACTCAGGCACCCAAGGAACTTATTTTTTAAAGCCATTAAGCTTGCCAACAATTCTAAAAAATGAATTAGCAAAACTTTTTTTTAGCAAGGGTAGATACCCAAGATAAATAGTATTATCTCAAATTATACAAATTACAACACTTGGCTTTGTATTTTTTTCCTATAATTAAATATATATACACACATACATAGTTCATCAGTCTATATAGTCAAGTTTGATATTAAAATTTACTCTTCTCATTCAACATGATTTAAACCTCATTACAAACACTTTACATTTTGGTGTCAATGATAATTGCACTCTGATCAATAGACACTCCCACTCAAATTTCATTAAGAGATTTAGGGAGTATCATAATTCTTTCTCTGGAATTAATGTGGGCAACCCTCAACTTATAAACAGACCAAAGATGTAAATCTACCACAGCAGAGGCTGTTCCCACTGTGAACCCAAGAGATGGCCCACCCCTGGCTGAGTGTCTTCTGAAGGTCTCAGGATTGGCTTTCCTATTTCCCTTTCCAGAACCATCAAGTGTTTCTTCCATTCTGGTTTTAAATAAAATCACACAGTTTCCCCTAATTTTCTTATCCCTGGAGCAAATTCACAATTCTTTAAGAATTTTTATTAACATTTACACCTACACCAATGAAAAAGAGAAAGAATTCAAGAAGGAACTCCTTCTTCTTTTCCTACCTACAACTTAAGGGCAGATAAAGATCAAATAAGTGATAATAATTGGCTCTCCGAGGTTTATCAAAAATTAAAGCAAGATTCCTCTAGATTTTCTCAGAAAACTGAGACAAGGTTATCTGGATAGTTACTGGAGAAGATGTGTCTTGGGACTTTGGAAGAAAGAACAAACTTGGGAAGGAAGGTTGGGAGACAAAACAGATTTTATCTTTAAAACCAGGGCAGATGTCTCGGAGAGTGCAGAAGCAACTGTAAGCGTAGGCAATTCCTCACTCTCCTCCCTTTTTTCCTTGTCACTTGCCTATCTGATCCTATTTGCCACTCTGCAGTCCTACTAGAATAAATCCTATCTCAAACCAACCTTTAAGAAGAGTAAAAAAGAGAGTTGCCTGGGTGGCACAGTCAATTAAGCGGGTGCCTTTGGCTCAGGTCATGATCCCAGGGTCCTGGAATCCAGCCCCATAGCAGGCTCCTTGCTCAGCAGGGAGCCCACTACCTACCATTCCCCCTGCTTGTGCTTGTTTTCTCTCTCTCTCTCTCTCTCTCTCTCTCGCTCTCTCTCTCTGTCAAATAAATAAATAAAGTCTTAAAAAAAAAAAGGGCAAAAAAGAGTATACATAGGTTACTAGGTTATTAGTGACAGGGATGAAACAGGTAGTTCAGCAAAAGCCTACGAATGTATTGTGTGGCGGCAGCATGGAGAGAGGCCAGTGATCTCTGCTGCTGGGACATGCAGTAGCGTGGAGGGCACATGGTGCATAAATTGGAGACTACTTAAAACTTTCTTAACTATGTCCCAAATTATCCTATTTTACTCCTTTCCCATATAAACACGGACACCAGAAAATTTTCTAATGACAGAAAGGTTTATAAGATGTTCTTTTACAAACTTTAATTCTGGTTTTCTCCAGAAATTTTAAAAGAAAATTTCAAGTGAAATGAATTAAGTATGATTTTAAAATGCATCAAGAGCTTATTAATTCTTTTAATCAAACCCCTGAAAATTAAATAATATCATATTAAATTAGCACATATAGCTAGTTTTTGCTGGATGGCAGAACTTGAATTTTAAAATCTAATGAAAGTTCTCAATTTGTAATTTCAAATATTTTACATATAAAATTTTATTGGCTTAGAGTTCTTTACTAAAAATTGTATAATTTTTACTCATTTATATATTTTTGAATTTTCTTTACTCAGTAATTTAAAGCTATTATGAAATATGGTATTATACAGGGTAAAGATTCTAAACGCATGGGAGGGGTTCTTCCCAATCCTCCCTCACAAAACTTAATCCTAAATAAAGCCACCAAAAAAATTTGACAACTTATTGGCAAAGAGACTTGCAAATATGGGAACCAAATGTCTGCTTTGGAGCCTGAGACACAGAGCATCTATGATCGAATGTGGCAGAGATTTCTTTCCTACACACTCTGGAAATTCCAAGCAGGCTGAATGACTTCTCTACTTTCCAAGGAATGACTGTCTGAATAAAATTTCCTATAAAATGTTAGAAAAGAAAAAGCAGTGTTTACAAAATAATCTCTACTTTTCTAGAAACCTAGTACTATATGCACACCTTCAATATTCTTTACACATACCTCACAGACACACTTACACATATTTCACACAAATATGTGGGAGGGTAGATAAAAGGAAAGGGACTAAAGCTAAAAAAGGCACAAAATCCTCTTAAAAAAAAAAAAAAAAAAGTATTGCCAAAAGGCTCTGAACCAAAGCATTCATAAAACAGTACTGAGTAGATTTCTTAATAGAGAACTCACTAAGCCAGACAATTCTGAAAATGTTATCCAAAAAGTCTACATACAACATACAAGATTTAAAGTTAATTTACTTACGGAAAAAATCCTTTTTCACCAAGTTTTTTGCACAGAGTACTGTAAAGGAAACAAAAAAATACATGGAAAGAATTAAAATGGTTAAGACTGCACTGTGAAAAGGTTCATTTTAAAACACTAAAAACACCAGTGAACAATAATTAAACACTAACTACAGCAAAGTATGAAATATGATCACAAATTTTTATTAAAGACTAGCAAAAGACAGCTGAACCAGGGTTGCAACTTCAGCAATGATCACCAGTAACAGCTGAGGGCCTGAAAGTTTATAAATCTGATATTCTAATAAAGATCGACTTCCAATCAATCTTCCATCAAGATTTATCTCAGAGGAGCTCGGTGAAAGGGGAAAACAGTTCTAAGAAGGAAATATGTAAATTCAGGTTGACATATTTTTAAAATGAAATGATTTTGTACTGATCATAATTTTGTATGTACCATAAATAAGATAGAGCTTTCTTGATATAAATGAGATTTTTTTAAAATAACATTCTGTGATTTACTCTTCATCTAACTCCACAGAAATTTTACAGGAGATAAATTACCTTCTCCTAAATCATCAGCTAGTGACAAGACAGATTATTATATCTACCAAAAATTGAAAGTTAATATACTGAGCTAGATATCCCAAATTCACATTCTCTGTATTACCTTGTATTAATTATTATTTTTATGGAGATGGATAAACAACCTTGTCAATATTTTAAAAGCACTGAATTGCACACTCTAAAGGGGTGAATTTTATTGTATGTGATTATGTGTTAATTAAAAATTCCTGCTTATGTTGAATCAAACTTAACTTCTTTAATTCAAACTTATTACAAGTGAAGGGAAAATATCAATTTCCACATGTTTCTAACTTATAAAATATCTGTAAATATAATGTTTGGTTAATTTCTACCCACTTCTCAGTTTAAATGGTCTGTTCAATTAATTACAACTATTTAAAGTTTAGTATATAAAGTTCATTTAACATAACAAACCGGCAATAAGTCAAAATATAATCACTTTAAAAGTTCAAATAAAAATCATTTTGAAGACAGATCTCAGTGGCAAATGAAAAAAATTATTAAGTAAGCACAAGATACTGCTTTACTAGTTAGAGTTTCTTGGACCCTGTCTTAGAAACAGTTTTATTTTTTAAAAACATAAAAATTCAATCATGAAAACTAAGGGCCATAACTAAGAGTACCAAATCACAAACTGGATTTAAAAGAACTTCTCCCTGAGCCTGCGTTATCATCACATAAACTGAATAGAACACTCAGGATCAATACATATACAACACATCCATGAATCCAAATTATAATCTTCAGGACTGATGAGGTAATAGTTTTTTTAACCAAGATCCTATGATTCCAGAAATGAAATGATTTCACATCCTACTTTAGAGAAACAGAAAATACATGTGAATTCTCCAACTTCTTATCACTAACCCTACAAACATGTTTTGATACTCATTCTTTTTGTCTTGCTTCCACTTACAATGTCCACCCTCCTGTCTAACACTGTCCTTCCTCCTCCTGTGCTCTGGATCTCATATTCAACCCACCACTTTCTCAGGGACCTGGTCTCTCATCTCCTCCACTGACAAATCCTTGTCAGCATTTAAACATCCCTCCAGACATCATCCTCTCTCTTCTCCTTCATAATGAAACTACTTAAAGAACTGTCTATATTTTGTGACTCCATTTTTCTTTTGGATCCAGAACTTTTATTATCACAGTATTATTTAAATGTTAACTACCAATATATATTAATATATATTTCATATTATTTTTAAAGTATTGCTTTTTATTTTATTTCCATTTATACCTGCATTAATTATTTTTTTAAATGGAAGTATAATAACATACAGCGTTATCTTTGTTTCAGGTGAATATAATGATTCAGTGGTCATCAGGATCGCTCTTAATCCCCTTTATCTATTTCCTTTCCCCACCTACCTCCCCTCAGGCAACCACCAGTTTGTTAAGAATCTGATTGGGTTGTTTTTTTTCTGTTTGTTCATTTATTTATTTCTTAAATTTTACATGAGTGAAATCATGGTATCTTTCTCTGGCTTATTTCATTTAGCATTAAACCTTCCAGGTCCATCCATGTTGTTGCAGATGGCAAGAGCTCATTCTTTTTTATGGCTGAGTAATATTCCATCATGCATCTTTATCTGTTCATCTATCAATGAACACTTGGGTTGCTTCCATATCTTAGCTATTGTAAATAATGCTGTAATAAACATAGGTGTGCATATGTCTTTTCAAATTAGTATTTCCATTTTCTTTGGGTAAATACCCAGTTGTGGAATTACCAGATCATATGGTAATTCTATTTTTAATTTTTTTGAGAAACCTCCATACTGTTTTCTATAGTGGCTGCATTCTACCAACAAAGCATGAGGATTCCTTTTACTCCACATCCTCACCAACACTTGTTATTTCTTGTCCTTTTGATTCCAGCCATTCTGAGAGGTATGAGGTGATATCTCATTATGGTTTTCATTTACATTTCCCTGATGGTTAGGGATATTGAGCATCTTTTCATGTATCTATTGGCCATCTGCATGTCTTCTTTGGAAAAATGTCTATTCAGGTCCTCTGCCCATTTAACAGAATTATTTGTGGTTTTTTGCATGTTGAGTTGTCTAAGTTCTTTATATATTTTACATATTAACCCTTATCAAATCTGTCATTTGCAAATATTTTCTCCCATTCAGTAGGATGCCTTTTTGTTTTGCTGATGGTTTCTGTGGCTGGGCAAAAGCTTTTTATTTTGGTATACTCCCAAAAATTTAACTTTGCTTTTCTTTCCCTTGCCTGAGAAGACATACCTAGAAAAAATGTTTTTCACGGTCAGTGTCAAAATTACTGTCTATGTTTTCTTCCAGGAGTTTTATGGTTTCTGGTCTCACATTTAGGGTCTGTAATCCACTCTATTTTTGAATGTGGTATTAGAAAGAGGCCCAGTTTCATTCTTTTGCATGTGGCTGCCCAGTTTTCCTAGCACCATTTGTTAAAGAGACTGTCACAAATTAGTTGACCATTATCAGTGTGAGTTTATTTCTGGGCTCTCTATTCTGCTCCTTTTATCTATGTGTCTATCTTGTGGCAGGACCATACTGTTTTGATTATTACAGCTTTGTAGTATATTTATCTTGAAATCTGGGACTGTAATACCCCCTCCATTTTTATTCTTCTTTCTCAAGATTGCTTTGACTATTCAGGGTCTTTTGCGGTTCCGCAAAAATTTTAGTATCATTTGTTCTAGTTCTATGAAAAATGTTGGTATTTTAATAGAGATTGCAAAAAACCTTTGCATTGCTTTGGGTAGTATGCATATATATTCTTTTAATATCGGTTCTTACAATCCATGAACATGGAATATCTTTCCATTTTTTTGTGTCATCTTCAATTTCTTCCACCAGTGTTTTTCAGTTTCTGGGAATACAGGTCTTTCACCTCCTTGGTTAAGTTTATTCATATTCATATTCTTCTTGGTACAATTATAAATGGGATTATTTTACTAATTTCTCTTTCTCCTACTTCATCATTACTGTATAGAAATGCAATGGATTTCTGTATATTGGTTTTTATCCTGCAACTTTACTGAATTCATTTATCAGTTCTAGGAGTTTTTTGGTGGAATCCTTAGGATTTTCTGCATATAGTATCATGTCATCTGCAAATAGCCAAAGTTTTACTTTTTCCTTACCAATTTACCTTTTATTCCTTTTTCTTGTCTGATTGCTGCAGCAAGGAGCTAGGACCTTCAGTGCTAATACTGAATAAAAGTGGTAAGAGTAGACATCTTTGTCTTGTTCCTGATTTTAGAGGAAAAGTTCTTAATTTTGCCCCCCTCAGGACCAGAGGGACCTAACAGGTATACACAGAACATTTCATTTGAATACACATGCTTTCCAGTACACATGGAACATTCTCCAGGACAGATCACAAGTTAGGTCATAAAACAAGGCTCAATAAATTCAAAAAGACTGAAATCATATGTATTTTTTCCTAACGTAACAGCAATCAATCACAAGAAAAAAGTCTGGAAAGAACACAAAAATATGGAGGCCAAATAATATGCTACTAAATAATGAATGGGTCAACCAAGAAATCAAAGAGGAAATTAAAAAATACATGGAGACAAATTAAAGTGAAAATACACAGTCCAAAACTTTGGGATGCAACAAAAGATGTTCTAAGAGGGAAGTTTATAGCAATACAGGCCGACCTCCAGAAATAAGAAAAATAAACATACAACCTAACCTTATATGTAAAGGAACTAGAAAAGGAAGAACAAAGTCCAAAGTCTACCAAAAGAAGGAAATAAAGAGCAGAAATCAATGAAATAGAAACTAAAAAACAAACAACAACAACAAAAAAACAAGAGAAAAGCTCAAGGAAACTGGGAGCTAGTTCTTTGAAAAAAAAATAAGCAAAATTTTATTTTATTTTGTCTGGATAAAACTTTAACCAGATTCATCAAGAAAAAGAGAAGATTCAAATAAATAAAATAAGAAATCCTGGAGTTAGATAACAACAAACACCAGAGAAACACAAAGGATTATAAGAGAATATTACGAAATCTGTTATGCCAACAAACCGGACAACCTAGAAGAAATGGATAAATTCCTGGAAACAAAGAAGCTTCCAACACCGAATCCGGAAGAAACAGAAAATCTGAACAGATGAAGAACTGATAAAATTAACAACAATCAAAATAAATCAAATTTTGATGATAATCTAAAAGCTTCCAATGAACAGAAATCCAGGACGAGACAGCTTCACGGGTGAATTCTATCTATTTATTTATACATACCAAACCCCAGTTGTCTTCTTTTTTTTTTTAAAGATTTTTATTTATTTGACAGAGACACAGTGAGAGAGGGAACACAAGCAAGGGGAGTAGGAGAGGGAGAAGCAGGCTTCCTGCCAAGCAGGAAGCCCAACACGCGGCCGGATCCCAGGATTCTGGGATCATGACCTGAGCCAAAGGCAGACACTTAACGACAGAGCCACCCAGGCACCCCTCTATCAAACATTTTAAGAAAAGTTCTTCTCGAATTATTCCAAAAAACAAAAGGAAAGCTACCAAATTCATTCTGTAAGGCTGGTGTTATCCTGGTACTAAAACCAGACAAAAACACTATATAAAAAGAATACCATATGCCAATATCTCTGAAGAACAGAGATGCAAAAATCCCCAACAACATATTAGGAAACCCAATCCAACATTGTATTTAAAAAAATCATTCACCACAATCAAGTGGGATTTATCCCAGGGATACATGGGGCAGGCAGTTCAATATTCACAAATCAATCAATAGGATTAATCACATTAACAAGAGAAAGGATCAAAACCATATGATCACCTCAACAGATGCAGAAAAAGCACCTGACAAAGTACAACATCCATACATAAGAACTCTGAACAAGTAAATTTAGAGAGACTCCACTTCTTCACTTCCCACTAATGCCTTAATTCACTCCAATTTCGCTTTCTTGCTCACCATTTCCCTTACATGGCTTTTCCATTACTAAATCCATCCGATGGACAACTTTCATTCATTATCACCCCTGACCCCTGAGAAGCAGTTGCCATCACTCCTGCTTCTGGAACCCCTCTTTTCTTTTGGTTTCTGTTCAACAGCACATTCACCTGGTTTTATACCAGGCATAAAATTCATTCTCAAACCTCTTTGTTTAATCTTTTTCCTATACTCCGCCCATGGAAATTGAGGTTTGTCAGGATTTTTGGTCTAGATCCTCTTCTTTTACTCTATAACCTGAGGAGCACAGAAGCCCATCTTTGGAATTATACATAAACTGTTATATGCATGTGTACTTTTCTGGGGAAAGAACCCACATTTTTCCTAGGAGAAAATTCATAGCCCAACAGACTGACAAAGCTCTTCTTCCCCTCTCAAAAAATAAATATGAAGAGCTACATTTCATACATTATACCTGGCCTTTAGCATTCTGGTGACACCTAAATTTAAAGACCCAATCTTAACTCTCTCCTAAACTTCACATCCACACAGGGCCCCAAAATAAAATCACCATCTCGTCCTCCCCAAAAACTGCTCTTCCAGTATACTTTCTTTCCATAAATAACCTTGCTTTTCACTCCACTGCTCCAGTCAAAAACCTCCACAGCCACTTTCACTACTCCTCCCCCTTCCCACCTCCTGGCAAATACCGATTCTAATCAAATCTGCCTCTCAAATATCCTTCATCTGTCCACTTCTATTAACAATGCCACCACCCTCGTCCAGCCCACCATCAACTAATCTAGGCCACCACAACCAGTCCCCCAATCAGTCCCCTGCCTCAAGCCTCAACACTCCAGTCAGTTCTCCACAATGGATCCAAAGTGATCTTTTTACAAATATGATTAAGTCTTCCCATATATTTCCTCCCCTCCTAATACCATTCCAGAATATCCTTAAAACATTCCTCAGAACTATCCTTCCACCTGAGTTCTAGATTGGCCTCTAAGTTCATCATTGTTTTTTGTTTTGTTTTGTTTAAGATTTTACTTATTTATGGGGCGCCTGGGTGGCTCAGTGGGTTAAAGCCTCTGCCTTCGGCTCAGGTCATGATCCCAGGGTCCTGGGATGGAGTCCCGCATCAGGCTCTCTGCTCAGTGGGGAGCCTGCTTCCTCCTCTCTCTCTCTGCCTGCCTCTCTGACTACTTGTGGGGTCTCTCAAATAAATAAATCTTTAAAAAAAAAAAATTTTTACTTCTTTATTTGAGAGAGGGAGAAAAAGCACAAGCAGGGGGAGCAGCGGCAGAGGGAGAAGCAGGCTCCCTGCTAAGCAAGGAGCCCAATGCAGGAAGGACTCAATCCCAGGACCCTGGTATCCTGACCTGAGCTGAAGGCAGACACTTAACCAAATAAGCCACTCAGGCATCCCCCTAAATCATTCACTCTTTCACCATTTTCTAAGGAACTACTTTGTGCCAAGTGCTATGACAGATTCTGCAGATACAAGGATAAATACTCTGTACTTAAATAGTATTTAAATAGTACTCTGTATTTAAATACTATTTAAATAATCATTAGTATTTAAACAGTACTTTGCCCTCAGAGCTTGCAGGTCAGGTATAATTCAAATATTATGCCATCAATGACCCTTTTTTGTTGTTTTCTCAAGAAACAATTTTAAATTTTGCAAAAATCTCCGTTAGTATCTTTGACTTGAGGCAACCAATTTGAAGTGATTGGAGAGAACCATTTGCAGAAGTGCAGATGCAATAAATATTAACATTTCAGTCAATAATTTCTTTTTATGGTTGGATTAGAGTAATCTACATGCAACACACCATGTAGCATATCAGAGAAAATCCCAGCTGTAGAAACAGAATGGTATTGCTGTTCTTACTGAGTTGTACTCATAATGAATGGCTGTCTATGCTTAATCTGAATAAAACTCCCAACTGTTCAGTATCTTCTTGCCAAAAATTCCCCTTCCTCCTCCAGATTGGAGCTGCATTCCAATTACACTGCTGATTGGAATGAGACTGCTTGAGAGAAAGAAAAAAACCACTCAGACATCCCGTCTTCTGTCACCCCATGAAAACAGATTTTATAATACTGTTCCTGCAACTCAAAAGTTGTATTGACTATTTTTGAAAACAGTAGATTCCTTTGGATTTTCTTTGAACTTACATTATCACGGTAAAATAAAACTGAAGTTCAGGATAACACTCCTATACATATTCCAACAAAAAGGCCTAGTGCTTTAAAAATGTCTACTAATATGCACTCTTCCTAATCGCTGGCACATGACGGCAATTTAGATCTTTCTGCTCTAAGAAACAACTACTACTTCAACTCCTACACATGGGATGAAAATGAAATTTAAGACCCACAAAAAACTCATACACAAAGTTTGGTAAGTACACATTTTAGTTACTGTCACTTGAAACAGGAGCACTACACAATTCATAAACAAGAGCATTATTACAAAATGTTGCAATGAGCAGAAGCATCAACTACAACCCTCTGAGCATAATAATGAAACAGTTAAGGATGACAAGTAGAATGCTGAAATATTATTACACATCCATTAAAATTACGCAAATATATTTATTGACAAGAAAACATTTCTTCAAATACTAAAAGTCCATTTACAAATAATACATTTAATAAAAATGTAATTTTAGTAAGTAATATAAGAAGACTGGAGAAATTACTGAATATTTACTAGCGCACGTGTACGCCAACTACTCTGTGAAGTAAGTGGTATTAATACCTACATTTTAGAGATGTAGAAATGGTGATTCAGGCATAAAGACTGCCAGAGATTACAGTGTAAGTACTAGAGTTGAGATGCCAACTCAAACAGACTAATTACAGAGTCCAAACTTTGAACCATCATATATATAAAACAGTCTCTCAGGTTAGCTCTTCCTATATAAAGGAACTTATGCTGGTTAAAGCAATTATTGGTCTGATAAAAGTTCACAAAATAGTCAGTAGAAACCTACGATGCAAAAGGGCCTTCTACAAAAAATGAGCAATTTCCCTCTTTCAGTAGCTGTAACAGTTTACAATCGTATTAGAACTGCTTTTAACTAAGTATCTTACCACAGTGCCATTTAATCAAGGAATTTTGGGCCATTTGTTTTATGCATATTACAAAACAAAGTGGGCCCCAAAATTTAACTTAATATATTTAATATCTGGCAGGCAGTAAATTAAATTAGCTTATTAGAGGATATACTTAAAGATACAGGATCTATCACAATGAGGTAAATATTCTTACTTAAAAAAAAAAAAAAAAAAAAAACCCCAAGCTATCAGCATTTAAATATTTCACCAAAGGTAAAATGGGTTCTCCAGTTAATCAATTAAAAGTGACCTTTCTAGTTCACTCATACCAAACAACTTTTAAGTAACTACATTTTTCTTTTAACTTAAAATGTAAGATTTTGGTCAAAAAATTTTCCTCAAAAAGTGTATTTTAACAGAATAAAATTGAAACAAGATTAGGGTGTACAAATAAGCTTTTAAAAATATAAATGCAGGGGCGCCTGGGTGGCTCAGTGGGTTAAAGCCTCTGCCTTCCGTTCAGGTCATGAGCCCAGGGTCCTGGGATCCAGCCCCGCATCAGGGCTCTCTGCTCAGCAGGGAGCCTGCTTCCTCCTCTCTCTCTCTGCCTGCCTCTCTGTCTACTTGTGATCTCTGTCTGTCAAATAAATAAATAAAAATCTTTAAAAAAAATAAAAAAAATAAAAGTGCAGGTTGTTAACTTCTTTAGTACAAAAACAATGATTTACTTTGACATAATAAATGCAGATACAATACTTGCTTTAGCCACAACTGTAAACATCTGCCTTATAGTAAGGTAATTTTTACTTTTTAAGATTTTATCTATTTATTTGACAGAGAGAGAGAGAGAGACAGCACAAGCAGAAGGAGTGGCAGGCAGAGGGAGAAGGGAAAAGCAGGCTCCCCACCGAGCAGGGAGCACAATCCCAGAACCCTGGGATCATGACCTGAGCCCAAGGCAGCCACTTAACCAACTGAGCCACCCAGACACCCCTAGTGAGGTAATTTTAAAGTAAAAGCCCTCTTACAAACACACTAATCAAACTCTGGTGTACGTTTACATGTTAAAAAAAATGAAAGGCTCAGCTAAAGCCAAGCAGCACATTCAGAAATGTAAAGCATGTAGTCTGGGCTCCCAGCACGTAACAGGCGCACGGCAGAAGGTAGCACTGTAAGAATCACTCTGAAAGCATTTCGGCCCTATATTTTAAATCATTATTTCCACAAAATTCTTTTAACCAATTTGGAGATGAAAATACATCAAAGTACTGTCTCCTCTTATAAGGACGGGAAATTCACCATGACCTAAGGACCTCCTACGCTGTCTGTAGACTGAACACTCGCCGGGCTAGTGCCGCTGGAGATGCAGCCACTGCCTCCTCTCTACTGAACACCTTCATTCAAACAGACACAGCGGAGGGCTGCTCAAAGTGATGGATAGGATTATGTCTAAATTTAACCACATGATAATTTACTTCTTCATCAGAACACCAAGAGAAGAAACCTTATTATAAAATACAAGTATATAAGTGCAATGAAGCCTGAATACTATTCTATATGTTGGGAAAAGTTGTATCACTTTCTGCCCACTCCCAAGTTTCTCTTATTTACTTTTTCTAGACACACTCATAGAGACAGCATAGTATAGCGTTAAGCTACAAGCACTATATGAATTTGAATCTGGAGCTATTACTTACTAACTTGTGACCCCAAACAACTACTTAATGTGTCTTCACTTCATATCTTACCTGTAAAAAGAAGGCTACTAGGAGCCACCCTGCAGTGGTGTTTTAAAGATTAAATAAATTGAAACACATAAAGCATTTGGTACAGCACCCAGTACACAGCAAGTACTCAATACATGTTAGCTATTATTGTCACTTCTACTCTAAACTTTCTAATAAAATTAAGCCACCAAGTTGCAAACATCTTAAAGAGCAAGAAAGGAGGGGCGCCTGGGTGGCTCAGGGGTTAAGTGCCTGCCTTTGGCTTCGGGTCACAATCCCGGGGTCTTGGGATAGCCCCACATTGGGCTTCCTGCCTCCCTCTCCCACTCCCCCTGCTTGTATTCCCTCTCTCACCATCTCTCTGTCAAATAAAAATCTTTAAAAAAAAAGGGGGGGGGGAGAACAAGAAAGAGGTCTTCTGATAACCTGATCCGGAACCCTAGTTTGCATTGCTGTAACAAATCCCATACACTGGGTGGCATAAACATTTATTTTGCACAGTTCTGAAAGCCGGGAAGTCAAGATCAAGGGGCCAACAGCTCTGATGTCTGGTAAGGACCGTCTGTCTTCCTGTTTTGCAGACGGCCACCTTCTTGCTGCATGGTCACATGGCCAATAGAAGGATCATCTTTCTTCAGTCTCTTTAAGGGCACTAATCCCAATCATGAGGGCTCTACCCTCCTGACTTAATTACCTCCCAAATGCCCCTCCCTCAAATGCCATCAAATTGGGAATTAGGTCTTCAACATATAAAATTCAGGGCGGGAGCAGACACAAGCATTCAGTCAGTAACAAAGTTCATGTACTGAGCTTTCAGTAAATACAGATGAGTGAGTCTCATGTGTAGGTCTAGTGTCACTCTTCTCTCAACCTCCAAGCCCACATTTCAACTGTCTAACCCACACACCCACCTGAATACCTCACCAGCACTTCAAATTTTATTAATTCTAAATTGAATCAAACAGCTTTCCTCTCGAACCAGATGTTCTTCTTTCTGACCTTCCTAGTTCTGTGCACTGCACCACATGCTTCCAATCATCTAGAAAGCAAATGCCTCTTACCTCTCCCTGACCACTCCACACATCTAAGGCAGTTGCCAGATAGTATCAGGTATCATATACCTATCTCTCTGCCTATTTCCATTTTCGATGTTCACACTTAAACAATGCATCTAGAGTATTTTATAATGTGCCAAAAAAACTTCCACACACAGTCCCTTGCTTGATCCTTACAAAAGTTTCTGAGTTATGTTCCAATATCCATAGAAAAGGAAACTACAACTAAGAGTTATGGCTTGCCCTAACGTATCATCTAGTAAGTGAGCTTATTAAGCATTCTGAATGCAGGCTCTATTCTCTTTTTCTGTAGATTGCTCACTCACACCAGCCTTCCCTCTCCTTCACCCCTAGACTTAAAATACCAGCCTCTTTGTCCCCTGATGTAAACCCAGGACTTGCCTGCCCTGCCTTCACTCATAATATTCCTCCCACCTCAAGTATTATTATTCTAACCAATGACCCTCAAAATCTCATCCATTCAAATCTCATCTCCATGTGAAATGTTTTCTGATCTCCTCCTTTCTCTGTTCCTATGCACTTTCAACACCACTTTGACTCTACTTGTTTTGCATGTCCCTTCTCACTGAGCTTGTATTAAAGTTATTCACATGATATCTCATCTGTCCTTCAATGTGTCACTAAGCTATACATTTCTTAAAAATGAAGTCATGACTTACTTTTATCTCTCCTACAGTTTATTATATGTATATCTTGAACATAATATGTACTCAAATACTTGTTGAAATCAATGAAAATCCTCAGAAAACCAAGACAAGGCACAATCAAACTAAAAGGTAATTAATAAAATTCACTCTTTTGCTTTCTTTAACTTAGCAAGTCTATTTGTTCAAATCAGGGTGGCTTTTTCAACTATCTGTAAACACTCTGCTTATCCAACTACCTATTGGAGCCCTTTCTTAAAACCAGATCTCATTGAGCTGGCTAAATCAGTAGAATATGACTTGATATCAGGTAGTGAGTTCAAGCCCCACACTGGGTATACAGATTACTTAAAAACCTTAAAAGAAAAAAAAAAAAAAAAAAAAACTAAACAGGGGTGCGTGGGTGGCTCAGTCAGTTAAGCATCTGCCTTCGGCTCAGGTCATAATCTCAGGGTCCTGGGATGGAGCCCCACATGGGGGGCTCCCTGCTCACTGGGGAGTCTGCTTCTCCTTCCCCTCATCCTTGTTCTCTGTCTCTCAAATAAATGAAATCTTTAAAAAATAAAAAAATCTCACTGAACCTTCTCTCATACATAATAAAAAGGCATATTATCACCTTTTATTGTCACCAATTATATTAACCTTATTTCTACAACAGTGCAAACAAGGATAAGCTCTCGGGCATTCTGCATCCTTCCAGCCTCTAAAAACTATAGTCACTCAAATACCTGATGATCTACTCTAATAGAGCAAAGTGCCCAAGATATTTAGTTTTCAAAACAGACCCTATTTGTAAATACAAGCCACTAGTACAAATAGGAAAGAAGACTCTATTTAAAAAAAAAAAAAAAAAAAGGCACTATGATTTATAACAATACTTCTATTGTTACTTTATCACAATACTACATGCTTTTGAGATAGTTCCTGGGTTGACAGGGAACTACTAAATTTAATAGACTTGTTTTAGATTCATTTTCAATTTCCAGAAAAGTTACAAAGATACATAGTGTTCCCATATGCCCCATAGCCATTTATCCTATTACTCATAACATCTTACATTAGTATGGTACATTTGTCACAATTTAATGAACCAATATACATTATCATTAACTAAAGTTCTTATTTTATTCAGATTTTCTTAGTTTTCAGCAAGGTCTTTAATCTGTTCCAAGATCCCACTGAGGAAGCCCTATTACATTTAGTCATCATGTCTCCTTAGGCTCCTCTTGGCTATGACAAGCTGTTATTGTTTCTCAGACTTATTATTCACAGCCTAGTTTAGAGGATACTGGTCAGGTATTTCACAGAATGCCCCTCAAGTGAACTATCTGATTTCTCATGATTATTCTGGGTTTATGAGTCGTTGGGAAGAAGACCACAAAGGTAAAGGTGCCACTCTCATGATATCATTTCAAGGGTGACTTATCAGTGTTGATATTAACCTTGACCCAGCTGAAGTAGTGTTTGTAGGGTTTTTCAACTCTAGAGGTACTCTTTTTTTTTTTTTTTTTTTTTTTAATTTTTATTCATTTGACAGAGAGAGAGAGATCACAGGTAGGCAGAGAGGCAGGCAGAGAGAGAGGGAAGCAGGCTCACTGCTGAGCAGAGAGCCCGATGCGGGGCTCGATCCCAGGACCCTGAGATCATGACCTGAGCCGAAGGCAGAGGCTTAACCCACTGAGCCACCCAGGTGCCCCTCTAGAGGTACTCTTTTATCCTCCTTTCCATACTGTACTCTTTGGAAGGAAATCACTATGTGCATCCCACACTTAAGAACCAGGGAGTTATTTTCCCCCTCCTTAACTGTGGAATGTCCACATAAATTATTTGGAATTCTGCATGGGAGATTTGTCTATCCTTCTCCATTTATCTATTTATTCAATCATTTATTTATTTATACCAGTATAGACTCATAAATATTTATTTTATACTTTGGGTTATAATCCAGTATTACTTTACTCTGTTGCTCAAACTGTTCCAGCTTTGGCCATTGGGAGTTTTTTCATTTGGTTCCTGTGTTCCTTTGACATATGCACATAATTGTGGGGAGAGGTGGCACACCTGCATAATTTGTGACACTAGAAAATGCTCTAGGCTCATCTTATGTGTTCCCTGCCCTGTCCTAGATTCTCCAAGGAGCCCTGGGAATTACCAGTTTTTTATGGGGTTTTTTTTTCCCCAAAGATTTTATTTATTTGACAGAGAGAGACACAGTGAGAGAGGGAACACAAGCAAGGAGAGTGGGAGAGGGAGAAGCAGGCTTCCCACTGAGCAGGGAGCCGGATGCGGGGCTTGATCCCAGGACCCTGGGATCATGACCCAAGCCAAAGGCAGATGCTTAACAACTGAGCCATCCAGGTACCCCGGGAATTATCAGTTTTAAACATCCATAAAGACCCACATTTTTCAAACATAAACAGCTAAGCCAATTAACGCTTGAGTTCCTCAGATCTTTCCCCACTAGAACGTTAAACTCCATGAGGTCAAGAACTTCTTGATCCCCACCACATCCCCAGGGCTTAGAAAATTGTGCAAAGTATGCCTTCAATAACTACCACAAATACTAAAGTCATACAAACTCTGAAGCTCCACAGGAGGGCTCAGGATTGAGTCACAACCTAACTCGCCATTCCAATGGAATCTGCCTAGATGTGTCATGTTTAGACTCCTGTTCTAACATCACTATGGCTAATTCACGGCTTTGTTTTACAGTAAACAAAAGGCTTCCTTTTTCACTGTTCCTCCCTCTTATTCCACTGCAAGCCAAAAGTTTAAGTATGTCCCAGTAAAATTTCCAGTGCAAAGGACTAATGCATCACATTTCCTGGATTCTTTCTATAATGGCATAGTGCCATTTGCATCACCCTCTCCAAGTTCTATTCAAATGATCATTTTTAACTTTGTAGAATTTAAATGAAAGGCATAATGCCAAATCCTTACCAACAGTGGCAGAAGAAAAATTACTGACAATGAAAGGGCCAAAAATCTATGGATACTTGTTTATACACAATGCCCCTTCAAACACTCAGTTAATATATATGTAAAATAAAGCATCTGAAATCTACCAAAATCTTTTAATGTAACATATAAAATTTTATAGATTTATAAATAAACATATGTAAAAGGAAAAAGCATAAACTAAATATATACTGTCTCATGTTTAAATGGTTTGATTATAAGGTGAAGACATTTTCCTGTACCCTATTCAAAACATGCAAAAATAAGCCAAGATTATAATGGGATGATTCTACTAGGCAACTTTACAATATTCACGAAATATAATTTGTAATGTCTTTTTTTTTTTTAAGATTTTATTTATTTATTTGCAAGACAGCACAAGCAGGGGAGCAGCAGGCAGAGGGAGAGGTAGAAGCAGACTTCCCACTGAGCAGGGTGCCCAATGCAGGACTGGATCCCAGGACCCTGGGATCATGACCTGAGCCGAAGGCAGCCACTTAACTAACTGAGCCACCCAGGTGTCCCTGTAATGCCTCATGTTTTAAAGAGAGTTACTATAAGGAAAAAGAAAGCTACTCATTACTATAAGGCAAATCAGGTAGCCTTACTTTAACCTTAACAGGATATCAAAATGCTCTAAGTTACTCTACCCTCAGTAAAATGTAATCTATAGCTACAACATAAACCATAGAGGTATCCATGGCTGTATTTACAGTGTGATCCCCATCCATGGACACAGCTGACTGGATGAGCAGCCACCAGACCCAATGACCCAGTCAGATCCACTCTCCTACGAAACTAGCAGTAGGAGTCAGGGCTACTAAAATTAGGAAGCACTCTGAGACAGAGTTCTAAATGGCCCTAGTAGGCCACTGGGATTCGCTGTGTCAGTTCCTGAAGCTTTTCATTTCCTGGATCCTGCCTCATCTAAAGTTAGACAGGACTTTCCCACCTGGGTGCCAAAACTATATCCTTCCAATAATGTCTCTTTTTACTTTAGTCTGAATGGGTTGTTTTCCTGTTACCTGTAACCAAAAATGTCTTAAAATAGGGCCACATGGATGGCTCAGTTGGTCAAGTGTTGGCCTTTGGCTCAGGTCATGGTCCCAGGGTACTAAGATTGAGCATCCCATCAGGCTTCCTGCTCAGCGGGGAATCTGCTTCTCCCTCTCCCTTGCCCCTCTCCCCTGATCATGCTCTCTCTCTTGCTCATTTGCTCTAATAAATAAAATCTTAAAAAAAAAAAAAAGTCTTAAGATAAAGGTAATCCACAATGCTTGCCAAAGTACTATCATAGACCAAAATGTAGTTCACCAAAAGTCATTAACATTCTACCACTAAGATGTTTTCAAATGTTAGTTCTAATGTTAAATCTCAACAAAGACAGTATTTGTGTTCAAAAAACTGCTATGCAGATAAGAACGTATGAACATGCTTATAACACAGAATCTTGTATTCAACAGGTTCTATATCACATCAGCAAATTAACATTAGTGTAGATTAGTACAGATTATAGGATAAATATAAAACTACAATACTCCGTATTTATCCACAGGGGATACATTTCCGAGACCCCCAGTGGATGCCTGAAATGGTAGACAGTCCCCAACCCTGTATATTCAAGATTTTTCTTTTCTTTTTTTTTTTTTTTTTTAAGATTTTGTTTATTTATTTGACAGAGAGAGATCACAAGTAGACAGAGAGGCAGGCAGAGAGAGAGAGAGAGGGAAGCAGGCTCCCCGCCGAGCAGAAAGCCCGATGCGGGACTCGATCCCAGGACCCCGAGATCATGACCTGAGCTGAAGGCAGCGGCTTAACCCACTGAGCCACCCAGGCGCCCTCAAGATTTTTCTTATACACAGAAATCTATGATAAAGTTTATCAATTACGCACAGTAAGAAATTAACAATAACTAAAAATAAAATAGAACAATTATAATAAATTGTAATAAAACTTATTGGGATGTGTTCTCTCTCAAAATATCTTACTGTACTGTACCTACCCTTCTCCTTATGATAATGTGTGATAAAATGCCTACATGATGAGATGGAAGTCAGGTGAACCATGTAGGCATTGTGAAATAGTGTTAGGTTACTAATGACCTTCTGATGATAGGTCAGACACAGGATTATCTGCTTCCAGACTGCACCAGACACAATAATGGGACAAAAGGGTCTACGGCAGTATTTGAGTTTATCTACTCTATCACCTTAAAGTGATTGTAGCATGCATCACATCACTTGGGAGTGCTTATTAAAAATAGATGGGGGGGCAGATACAGGTGTACCTTCAGAGTTTCTAATTCAGCTGGTTTGGAGTAGGGTCCCAAGACTAAGTTCCCAGGTGTGCTGATGCTGTTAGTCTGATGAAAACTATGTACTTATACACACACATACTTTTAAATGATTTATAGAAATTCAGAAGGTCATCCATAACCTCTTCCAGATAATTCTCGGTTAAGAATCTCATTAAAATAGTAACAAAGGATCTTATACACTTACATTTTTCAGGTACAGTTGAAAGTTTTACCTAATGTTTTTTCATATTCATCTTGTTAGGCTTTTTTTTTTTTTAAGTTTTTTTTTTTTGTTTTTTTTTTAATTTGTCAGAGAGAGAGTGTACAAGCAGGGAGAGCAGGCAGGGGTAGAAGCAGGCTCCCTGCTGAGGAAGGAGCCCGATGTGGACTCCATCCCAGGACCCTGGGGTCATGACCTGAGCCCACAGGCAGACACTTAACTGATTGAGCCACACAGATGTCCCTCATTTTGTTTGTTTGTTTGTTTGTTTGTTTGATTGTTTGTTTGTTTTAAAGAGCCAGGCTTGGGACGCCTGGGTGGCTCAGTCAGTTAAGCGTCTGTTTTGGGCCCAGGTCATGATCCCAGGGTCCTAGGATTGAGCCCCACTTTGGGCTCCACGCTCAGTAGGGAGTCTGCTTCTCCCTCTCCCTCTGCCCCTCCCCTTGCTTGTACTCCCTCACTTTCTCTCTCTCTCTCTGTCAATAAATAAATCTTAAAAAAAAAGGGAGAGGCACCTGGGTGGCTCAGTTGGTTAATCATCTGCTTCGGTGGGAGTCTGCTCAGGGGGAGCCTACTTCTCCCTCCCCCCCCACCCCCCGCTTGTGTTCTCTCTGGCTCACTTTCTCTCAAATAAATAAATAAAATCTTAAAAAAAAAAAAGAAAGAAAGAAAGAGAGAGAGCCAGGCTTTTTCATTCAAATTACTAATTAACAAAGATTCTGTTTGAAAAACGTAACTGAAAATAACTGTACCTTGTCACAAAAAATAGACAAAATTTTATCTTCAAAATAGACAAAATCTGTTATCTAGATTTAATTAAACAGAGAAAAACCATTTAGGAGTAAGAGATTAAGACCTTAATTATCACATCAAAGACATACCTGCATTCCCTTAAGAAAAAAAACAAAACTCTAGATTAGAGCTAATGTACACATTTTCTGCTATGAAGAGTCACTCTAAAAAGCAAGTTGTCCACTTATGTGTAGAGACCTACACATAAGTTCCACCATATCTGAAAAACCTGAGAAACTCATTCTCTGAAAGCTCTCTGGGCCACTAGCAAAATTCAGATGCATCACACTTTTACACAATGATCTGAGTATCACTTACCCTGCAAGGACAGAATTTTTAGGATTTTTGTTTCAAAAAGTTATTAGGTTCTTGTATCCTCAAGAACACCTATTGTAGCAACAATGTGATGGGCCCTGTAATAAGATCTGTGAAAAATGAAGTAAAAATCTATAAAAAATGTTTCATTGTTTGTAGTTCATAAACCTTTATTTCTACATTTGGGAAAATCTCAGATAATGTTTTATTTTCACTAAAGTGTTCTTTTATAGAAATTAAGGTATATAATTTTGATATAGTTGGAAAATAAGTATGCTATAGACTGAATATTTGTGTCCTTCCAAAATTCGTATGTTGAAACCTAATCCCCAATGTATAATATTTGGAAGTGATCTGGTTCTCTGAGTACTCACCTTGGAACTGACCTAGGCCACATAGAGACCACTTGTAGGAATTTCAGCTGAGAGCTCCAGCTAAGGTCCCAGCTGGCAGCCCGCTGAGCTGCCAGTGAATATTAGTGAGTCTTCAGATAACATAGGTCCCAGCCTTTGAGCCACCCCAGTTGACGATGAGTGGAAGGGAAAGGAACCGAGCCTGTCGTGTCCTGTATAAACAGCAGTTTCTCAAATAAAATAAATGTTGTTTTTACATAACTAAGTTTTGGGGTGATTTATTGTACATCGACAGGTAATGAGAACACTACTACATAAGAACAGATTAAGATCCATTAAAGCTGGTATTTTTCTGTACTAGACCACATTTCCAAGTATATAGCTATAGAACCATACCCAGACCTTTCTCCTAAAATCCATCCCCTCATAACCGAAACTAAACTCTTGATAAACCCTGACGTGGCCACCTAGCCTGCTGATGCCAATGAAGCAGATGGGTGTCATATTCCTAATTCACACAGATTATGTACAAAATAGAGGCAGCTAGACATAATTCTGTACCACACATATGCTACAGACTATCTCCAGCCAGTCCAGCAGCAACACTCTAAGATTTGGCTCTTCAAATATGAAATAAAGATAATTCATGGTCTTCTGGCTTTAAAAAACCCACCCACCCCATTTCTCCTGCCCTGAACTTCATCTTTGAGAGCCTCCTTAAACTCTTGGCTGGATCAGGTTCCAGGCTTAGCAATAAAGCTTTTTCACTTAGTGCTCAGTCTGGTCTCTAAGAGTCGTTCCTGCCTTCTTCAACAGTTTGGAGGTCCCAGAGAGATCATGTGGTTGCACTGCCAGTGAAGCTGACAGACCACTGACACTTAAGAACCAACTGAACCCTGGATTTAGCAAGGTTTGGGCACCTTCTGATAGTGATTCAGCTGATCTCAGCTCTGAATTTGTTCTGTTCTGTCCCACAAGTTTCTGTTTATTCTGGCTCAGAGCCATCTGGTGTCTCATGGGTAGAGATGGAGAGGAAATTCGGTCTCTTTCTTGAGTGACACAAAGAGAGGGGATCCATCCTGTAAAGGTCTGTTGTCAGTCACCTGTGTCTTGCTGAAGAGATTCCTCAGAAAACTCATGGTTTGGGCCACATTCAAGGACTGTAGGCACTAGACTATGGGCTCCCTCTCAAGTGCCTAGGAACTCTTGTGTATACATTTGTCTCACACACAGTAAAGGAATCTCCTTTTTTTTTTTTTTTTAAAGATTTTTATTTATTTATTTGACAGACAGAGGTCACAAGCAGGCAGAGAGGCAGGCAGAGAGAGAAGGAGGGGAAGCAGGCTCCCTGCTGAGCAGAGAGTCTGATGTGGGGCTCGATCCCAGGACCCTGGGATCATGACCTGAGCCGAAGGCAGAGGCTTTAACCCACTGAGCCACCCAGGCGCCCCAGGAATCTCCTTTTTGATATTTGTTGTAGGGGCTATCAATTCAAAGAATCAAGTATATGTATATTCATTAGAGTCCAAGTTCATATACATTTCTAATAATATGGTATAATTACACCATGGATAGTTTATAATTGCATTAGCCACTCGGGAAATCATGATTTCAGTAATGACTTCTACTTCTGCAATACTTAAGAACCAAAGGAGACAAAACCCCCAAGACAATAGTCTACCTTCTTAAACTGGTACATCAAGACATCTAAATGCCTCAATATCTCATAACTAAATTCCTTAAAGGACTCCCTGGCAAAAGCTAAAGGAAAGGCAGCTTAATCTCGGTGCCTAACTTCCTGCCTCCAAAGCTTAGCCTTTACCCAGTGTTCTAGAATCCCAATGTTCTGATTCTTCAGATGAAGACCTCATACTTTTCTCAGTTTATCATCACAGGCTTCCCTAACATCTTCCTCACTTAAATATAATGGTCCGATCTCCTCCCTTGTTGCTAAGCACCCACACAGTGAGGAACAGACAGTCATGCAATCTCCATTAAGGATGTATCACTCTTCAAAAGTAGGTCATGCTGTTGTTTTTAAATTTTAGTACCTGAGGGAATCTCCAAACCCACTAAGAACCAAAAGTTCTCTGAGGAACTTAGAAAATTTTTAGACATCTATACTTCCAGGCCTTCCAGAACTTCACAAGCTTATACAGACTACTAATTTCCCCAACAGAATGTCAAAGATGATTCAAAAAAAACAAGGCAGGATCCTAATGCAGATCACATATCCCAAATCAGAAGAAAGTTTAAAGAAAGCTAAAGACACAGGAAAGTGCTTCTGGCCATCCCAGAAGCCTTTCTTACCTAAGTAGATTGGACCGAAATCTAAAATTGCAAGCAAAATCATTCATAATTAGAAGATTTTAGAAAATTTTAGGAAATATTTGGATATAGACCTGGAGGCAGACCACCACAAGGTCTTTTCAGCTCCTTAACAAATTAAAACCAACACTAACGAGACTGGCAAACAGATTACTTAGGTGAATTATAACAGAATATTATCAAAGAACTTTGAAACAATGAGAAGGGGAGGGAAGGCCCACATGTCCCTTTAAATTAAAGAACTTAAAGTCCAACCTTTCCTCCTATGACAGATAAAGAACTGGGGAGATGCTACATCTATGAAAAATTCAGGTACTAGAAAAGTGACTGTCCCTTAAAAATCAAGAAAGGAATCCAAGAATCTAAATTAGAGACAGAGTACAGACACACCTCTGAGGATATTCATAATACTCTATTATGTTCTCTGTTGTTACCAGACAAGATGAATATAATTTTCTGTTCAAGAACAGACCTATAAATTCCTAGTGGGCATAGGGTCTTCTGTTTCTACTTTAGATTCCTTTCTACTCTTCCTCACTGTACTAAAAGAATAATAGTGGTGGTATCACCAATAACTCTATTATCTTCCCAGTCTCCCAACTTTTACCAATTTCTATTAGTCCATTAGCATGGCCTCTCCTCGGTATAATTTACTAGGCTGAGGCTGTTCTGTAAACCGCACTGTCTGCAGAAGGCATATATTTAGAGACCCCAAATGAAAAGTGTGCCCAAAACGAAATTACTGCAGCTCTAAACACCCTGTTGTCTTGTGCCTTCTGGCCTCTCCTAACCCACTGTTAGATGAGACCTGTACTCTTTGAACTAAAAATTTTACTGGCACAGGCAGAATATATGGTGCTCACCCCATTAAGAATTCAAATTGATCCTTACAAAACTCTGCTTCAGTCACTCCAATAGTTAAACCTGAAGTGATTATCAAGAATAAATCTCATATTGAGCCTTCATTAGAACGAAGATGTATTGTCTTTTGTAATACTCCCCTATTGCTCCTTGAGAAAACTAATGGAAAGGACTACAGATTTGTTAAAGATCTCAGGGCATCAATGGAATTATGATCCTTAGAATCACAGTGGCTCTTAATGAAACACTGGACTTTCCTCCTTCCGTAAGTAATCTAACAGCACTGTTCACACCAGAAGCACACTGCTTATCTTGCTAAGACATATAGACCCTGTCTGCATTTGGGGGCACTTTCTCTACGTACTCGATCGGCCCCACATGCTACCCAATTCTTGTTACTTCCAAGCAACATTGGACACTTCTGTCAACCATCTTACCTCTTATGAAATACCTTTTTGTTCACTTTTTATATCCCCCTTCAACTGTTCAAAACTTACTCTTGCAACACCAATTCCTCCTCAGATAATGGGGAACTACATAACTGCTGAGCAATAATTCAAAAATTAATTATGCCCAGCTCTGATCCTACAGATACCCACTTTTGTCAATTCTGATTTAATACTGTTTGTGGAAAGACTTATCTCAAAAATGACAAAGGCATTCACCTACAGGGTATGCTGCTACCAATGAACATGTAGGCACTGAAGCAGGTTCACTGCTTAGTGAAACATGAAGAACCCCTGCCTTCCTGTCAGATGATCAAGGAATTCATTTCATTAGAGGAGTTAAACAGAAGCTCTGCAATGTATTTTTTTTTTTTTAACTAAAAACTCCACTGTTCATATTATCCCTATTGTTTCAGAAACCCTTGATTCTTCCTAGCCTAAAGTTTTACCATTAGCATCAGTGGCCATGCAGTTGTTTCCTCAGAGCACACACAGACTTTCTCCATATGAAATCATTACAACGTGCCCAACACAACTGGGCCCCAAATCCACTAAAAACTTATTCTTACATGCAAATCTAGCTAAATACCGAGAGACTAACCTGAATTACTCAGTCTTATCCCCAATAAGTGTAAGTGACTTTCCTCTGGAAAGGACCTCACCTCAAGGGGCCATTTCAAGTCCACCGGTCAATAGCTACAATGGTCAAACTTTAAGGTGTTGATGCATGGGTTTATGTGTCACAGTGAAAACAAGCTACCAATCCAGACCAGTGGATTTATTAAAATACCTCCAAAAGCAGATGACTCCAAGAAACACACAACTTGCCCCAGAACCATAGATCAAGCCAATGACTGCATATATAGACAACTTCTGAACAAGATACTGGAGGAAAACATAGAATGGTATGGTCTTTTAAAAAAAAAGATTGCTCTAGTATTTTTTTTCTGGGGATTTAAATCAAATACCAAGTGATCATTGTGTTCTCTTGGCATAGTGAGACCACATTTAACTGTGTTTAATTCCTTGTACAATCAAAACATATGTTTACAGGTCAGCCTATGCATTGGCAGCTAGCTATACACCATAATCTCGAAACAGGAACATCCATATACACTCAAGACAAGTACACAGGTCACTTCTGGCCAGTCAATGGCTTATCTGACCAACAAATCCATATGTCACCAGCCTACCAACAGCACTTTGCTTTCTAATACGGAACAGAGATTGTCTCATAGTCTTTGGGTTTAAAAGGTCTTCATTACTCACTCCTCAAATGACTCTCACTCCTCCCTAGACTCTGCGCTAGATCAGGTTCCTTGCTTAGCAATAAAAGTTCTTCATTCAATGCTCCAATTTGGATCTCTAATAGCCTTTATTTTTCTCTTTGGTAATGGTTTTTAGGGTTCTCCCCACTATCAAATTTTATCTTTCCCTCTCCCCCTCAAGTTTAACAGTATCACCAATCCACACAGTCATCAAGAAAGCTTGGAAATTAACCTCTATCCATCATCTATACAACCACCAGAGTAAACTTTCTAAAACAGAACTCATACTGTATCACTCACTTGCTTAAAATCCTTCAAGGGCTTGCCAAAACAGCATAGCATACATGGCACTTTATAATTTGGTCCCTGAACATCATCTTCTCCAGCCTAATCTCACTATACTCCTTCAATATAGAATATCTCCTTCATTCTTACCCAGCTTATAGACCTAGCTAAATCCTAACAATCCTTAAAAATTGAGCACAATCATCACTTCCCAGCGGAAAGTGATCCTTAACACCGACTGAGTTACCCGCCAAGTTTGATTTTTCTTTCTCAGCCTCTCATGGTAATGTGTTTATTCTACCACAGCATTTACCAAAATAAACTGAAATATCAGACTTTAAGCTACCTTAGAAAGAAAGATGTCTTAACACCTCTTCTCCTACCATAGCGCCTGACACAGATCAAATGCTCAATAAATAAATATTTCTTTACTGAATGAATGACGATCTCAGTATGTTGGACTTCACTACTTAATGGTCTCAGAGGTCTGTTTCTTTTTTTACCCCCCAGCTTTATTAAGAAATAACTGACCCATAACACTGTGTAAATGTAAGGTGCACAACTGATGATTTTCTTTTCAAGATTTATCTATTTATTTGAGAGAGAGAAAAAAAGAGAGCGCGCACACACAGGGAGGAGCAGAGGGAGAGGGAGAGAGAAACTTCTGCAGACTCCTTGCTGAAACTGGAGTATGAATGCCACAGGGCTCAATCTCACAACCCTGAGATCATGACGTTAGCCAAAATCAAGAGTCAGACAACCAACTACACCACCCGGGGGCCCCACAACTGATGATTATACAGACTGCAAAATGATTAGCACAATAAGGTTAGTTAACTGAGGTCTTACTCCTTAAGTGGAAAAAAACTTTGGTATATAAATACTCTCTTCTAGGGATCATTGTTTATTGAAACTGACCTTTTAGTCTTACAACAATCTTAGGAGGTGGATATAATTTTACTGATGAGGAGAAGACGACTCAGAGCCTTAAAAATACCACACAGGGCACCAGGGTGGCTCTGTCGGTTAAGTGTCCAGATCTTGATTTCGGCTCAGGTCACAATCTCAGGATTATGAGATCAAGCCCCTGCGTTGTTAAGCCTGCTTCAGATTCTTCTTCTCCCTCTTCCCGTCTCCACCCCCCGCCACAGCTACCCCCAGCTCTCTCTCTTAAAAAAAAAAAAAAAAAAATACCAAGCAGAAAAGGAAGATTTAAAATCCAAATTCTTTTCACTTCAAAATTCATACTCTTTCTACCACATTTTGCTGTTTACTTATGGATAAAATCTAAAGAGAAAATAGCCTCCCGTCATCTACTGTGGCAACTTCATCCCTCCCCAAGCATGATTATAAACTGTAAAGAGTATTTAAGAATCCTTAAGTCTGAGCAATTTTCACTGCACTAGAATTAAAGGGACAACCAGACCAGCATAAGCCACAAATTTCTAAACAGATAAAATTTCCAAAGGAACCAAGTGAGGTCCTGAAAAAGAATCTTGGAGACTGGGACTAGGTCAGAATCTTAAAGATTTTTCAGTTACACAGCAGGAGAAAGAAAGGCTAGAAATAATGACAAATAAAATCTTAAGAAAAGAAGCTAAGAAGGGCAATGTTAATGAATTTTTAAAATAACATAGCAAAAGGGAGACAGAAAACAAACAGTACTAAGAGAACAGAAGCCAGGAAAAACAATCATGATAATAAACAGGTAAACTATTCAAAACCAAAGAAAGCCTATTCAGAAACCTCCTACAGGAAGAGCCTAGAAGAACACCCACCAAAGAAGGCTGCTTTGAGACAACAGTTTTACCTAAAATCTACAGGAAATGAATCTGGTGGCCTGAGTGCAGAAAACAAAAACAAAAACAAAAAAAAACAACAAAAAAACTCATCCTAAAACATAGGCTCCTGGTGGAGAAAATAAAGGCTTAGATACAGAAGACGTAGAGAAAACCTATAAAACAATAACCCTAAGCATTACTGAGGTTTAGAAGAATGACCTGGGAAATCACGAAAAGATTCCTGGAAGGAGCTGTTTAATATTTTAAACAAGTTTCAAGCTGAGAGACATGAAACTACTTGTGTTTCAACTATATGTCGTCTGAACCCAGAAATGTTCTCATAATACGTGTGAAGATTAGCTATAAACCTGAACCCAGTGAACAGGGTGGTTTTACAAAAGGAGACAATGAATGACCAGGAAAGACTAGCCACTTGAGGTGCCTAGAGGAAATAACCAACTGCTTTCGCCCCTAGGTTGTGAAATATAAAGTTAACGCAGATTAAGTAGTTACCAAAGATCCTATCAGTTTTGTTTGTTTGTTTTTACAAGAGGCTTCCAAAGCCATGTGTGCATCAAGTAGAAAACCACTTTATTTGAGAGATTATGAGCCAATTGGGAATTTCTAAAATTATATGATCCTGCTCAAATTAAATGCCACAGAAGAAAGGGAACCTGTTACTCTGCAAGCCTGCAGAGGACACTAGAAGTTAGTTCCTGCCGCCGCACCCAAACTGGTACAACAGGTTGGTGTAAGCAGTAAAGCAAGAGAACCGTCTGTTGACACTATCAGACCTAAAAATTTCTATTTAAAGGCTCTAGGACAACCACAGGGGGCAGAAGAAAATAAATGACGGTCCATCCAGAGTTGAAACAAATTTACCCCAAATATGTTTTTTAAACTGTCCTTAGAAAACCATAAGAAAGAGCCTGAGTTTGCCGCTCAGTAGCTAAACTGATGAAGAACAAGCTGCTTTTACGAACTTCTTGAAAGCTCCAGCTAAGAGCTTTCCTTGGATAGGACTGAAGAGAACTTAAACATCCCCTGAGGCCCTACTTTCACCAGCACTCAACCAGCTCGAGGGTCTCCTTAAAATTACCTCCTTCAACTGAATTTGTGAGGTCAAGAAAGCTAAAACAGAAAAGTCTCCATTAGTTTTATCAATGAGGGCACGAGTCTCCTCACCAGGAGCAAAGACTGGACTAGCGGAGAATGGAAGGTGAAAATGTGAACGGTACTGAGAGGAGGCTATTCTTACCTAAAAGTCAAACTTTTTGAAAGAATATAGGAATTAAAGGAAAAGGGCTAAAGAAAAGCTTTTTAACATGAGAGGCACATGTGGATATTTAAATTCTGGAAGAAGTATAAAAGGGGACTTGAGGGGCGCCTGGGTGGCTCAGTTGTTAAGCATCTACCTTCCGCTCAGGTCATGATCCCAGGATCCTGGAATCAAGCCCCACCTCAGACTCTCTGCTCAGCCCGAAGCCTGCTTCTTCCTCTCCCACTCCCCCTGCTTGTGTTCCCTCTCTGGCTGTGCCTCTGTCAAATAAATAAACAAAATCTTTAATTTAAAAAAAGGCGGGGGACGACTTGACAGGGCAAAGTTTCAGATCCCAAAAAGAAAATTAACTGGCCTTGATAAATGAGGAACACACCTTGATGGGTCTTCAAACACCAGCTCCTCCATCTATTGTTTCATGAGACAAAATGCATTTAACCAATGCCCACCCCTACCCGCAAACAACAACAACAAAATGGTGAAATGTGACAAGATCCCAAGCTCTACTTCTGATCTCATTTTCACAGCCTCTTTATGGGTGTAAAAATATTTACACAATGACTACTATCCACTGAGTGTTTACTATTTCTCAGGCACTGGGCTAAGCACTTACATGAACCAGCTCATTAAACTCTCTAGATTAATACTGTTCCTGTTTTACAGAAGAAAATGAAAGTTTAGAGAAAATCAACATACAGCCACCCTGTGAAGTTGCATTCCACTATCATATATTGCCTCTCGGATCATCCGTTAGCCAGCCATCACTGGTGTTCTAAGCCTCTCTTTTTAAAAACAGGAAAAAAGGGTGGGGCACCTGTATGGCTCAGTCAGTTAAGCATCTGCCCATGATCTCAGGGTCCTGGGATTGAGTTCTGGGCAAGGCTCCCTACTCAGCATGGAGTCTGATTTTCCCTCTCCCTATGCCCCTCCCCAGTGCTTGGGCACTCTGTCTCAAATAAGTAAATAAACTCTTTTAAAAGGGGGGAGAGGATTTCAATCTCCAAAAGTTTTGACTTAATTAACTTTTGACACATTGATCACAAATTTCTCCATTAGTCCATATGTCTGAAGGTAAAATGGCCAAAATGTCCTCTCTAATCCACACCACATGCTTTTAATCACTGTGTCCCAACACACTCCTAACATCAATCCTCCCAGGGAATGTTCGCCAATTAAATGAAATGAATCCCCAATTGATTACACTCAGTCAGCTGTCAAAAAGAGACATGGGCAGAAAAAAACATCTTCTTAATTCAAAACATTCACTTGGCCTATTTGACCTAAAACCTGGTTCTAAAGGAACTTACAAATGCTTCTGTGTGCACCTCCACACCACGCTTTTTTTTGGGGGGGGGGGGGTCAAAGGAAAAGACAAAAAGGAAACGGCCGGGGGAGGGGGGGGGGGGGGGGGGGGTGGGAAGACTGTTCAAAGGTCTCCAGAACTGCCAAGAGATCTAAACAGTTTTGGAAAACAGTATAACACAGAATCTTGAGTAAAACCCATCTGTGTTCAAATTCTATCTCCCCCATACTTACTAGCTTTGAACCCTTATACAAATGATTTAACCATCATCAGTGTCTTCTGAGGACGATATATTTATAATATTTATACCCGTGTACTTGATAAGATTACTTTGAGAATTAGATAAGAGGATTTAGATAAAGAATTTCTTAATACAGGTTTCCTCCACTATCTCCAAGTTTGCTTTACGTCAATTCACCCTTAGGACAGACGTATATCAGTGCCTGTTTTCATTAACCAAAAGAAATCTTGAAGAAGAGAATTTCGACTCTACAAAACGGTAATCATTTCTTTGCTATACGAAATTTCAGCTTACAAAAGGTTTCATAGCAACGCTCTACTTTTGAATAAGCAGAAGAAACCTTACTAGGCAACACAGGTACATGGTATTTATTATTACAATAAAAGACAGAATCCCTAACAAGAGATTCCTCTATAACCAGGATGCTGGGAGTTGATCGGAATCCCTCAAAATCAGAAGGAACAACAACTTCAAAGAGAAAGTGCAGTATAAAAACAGAACCAGAGGCAAAAAATGCCCTTTCCACTGACTCCTCCACACCCACTCCAGTATCATTCCATCTCAGGTGAAATGTTTGTATTAGCTAGTAAAATAGTTAGTCATTAACATAAACCCCTTTTACCAAACAACGTAAGAATAACCATTAAGTGTGTCATATTCCCTGTATGGCAAGCCTAAATTCCAGGATTAAACCACCCTCATTGGTTTGTTGTTCACATAACATAAATGATTTCACAATTTCAATTAATTAGAGGCATCATGGGTATCAGTAAAATTCTCATCTCTACAATTCTGTGGCGTCAATAGTATGCTTAAAACATTGTACATAGCTCTCAATACTAGACGTGATTTAGAGGTAGCAAAAAAAACTATGAAGAATTTTATACAAAGATACTATATAAACACAGAAAATGGAACCAAAACACTTCAGCTGATAAAAACTGACCCCTCGTAAAAAAAAAAAAAGATGAAAAAAACCCCTGACAAACACTCCTAGTTGAATTAAATATGCTCAAACAAGAGCTCAGAGATGTACAAAAATGAACAACAGAAAGGGAAGAAGGAAAAGGAGAGGCAGAAAAGAATCCGGAAGAGGAGGAGGAAAAAAGCAACAATAATTGACCAAACTCAGGACAGAAACTGAAGATAAAACTACTGCAGAAATGGAAAAAAAAAAAATGACGAAGTGTTCATGGAAGAGGATCAAATGAGAAGCTGATAAGGATCACTGAAGAAAGGCAGGAATACAACAAAGAGAATAAAAAGGAGTTAAACGAAGGCAGAAAGAGACTGAAATGAAAGGGAAAAAAAGAAGGTCAATACACATACATATAATTGGGAGTCTCTAAGGAGGAAAAACAAAATAATAAAAGATTTTTAGAACTAGTATTTAAAGTCACAATACAAAACAACTACCCAGAAATAAGAGAAAGGAAATCTACATCTTGAAAAGGGCCTGTCATACACCTGGGAAAACAGACGCAAATAATAAACTCTGCTAGTAAAACTAGACTCAAAGACAAAGAGAAATCCCCAGAGCTTCCAGGCAAGATCAAATTAGTACTCCTAAGAAAAACTTCTCAAGGACACATAGGAAGGCAACTAACCCACCATGTTTAAGGGAGAATAAAGGACCCAACAAGAGTTGCACTGAGCTAATTTTTAAATTTAAATGTGATAAACCTATTTCTGCTACTGTACTTGACAATTTGAAGTTTTTCATTTACTTTTAATAAAGCCTCAAAAGTTGTTTGCCTCATTTGGGGAATAAAGCTCCAATGAGTCCTTTTGTGTCTAGGATGGTCATTTTTAGGGTTAAGCAGAGCAAGCTGCAAATTTCTGCGATTACTTCAGGATGTCATTACACTTTCTTGGCAGAAAAGCTTTCATATTGGTATTCACAGTGGTTGGTGAATTTGTAGTTCTCAGTTGATTCTGAGGTAAATTATCCTCATCGTCTGTGTGAATTCATTCATTCTGTTGCCTGCTTTGTTAGCCCTGAAAGTGGTATTGCTGCTATATGGATGGATGGAAAGGGGAATGAGGCACAATGAGGAGATCAGTTAGAGCTTCAGTGACAAAAATCCTGTAAGCAGATGTTTCATGTATTCATATCCCAGGTCTTCCTGCCCAGAGTGAAATGGCTCCCACTGTGCCCTGCTGGTGAAAACTTCTAATCAATAATAAAGAATTTCATTTCATTGATGACATTGTTTTTCAGAGAGTGTAATGTTTCTACTTATAAAACATTCTGGGGGCGCCTGGGTGGCTCAGTCATTTGGTTAATTATCCAACTCTTGGTTTTGACTTAGGTCATGATCTCCAGATCCTGAGATTGAGCCCCACATTGGGCTCCTCACTCAGTGGGGAGTCTGCTTGGGATTCTCTCCCTTCCCCTCTCTGCACCCTTTGCCTGTCTCCTCACTCGTGCATGTGCCCTCTCTCTAAAATAAGTAAATAAAATCTTATAGAATATATATAAACATCTGATTTTTTGCAGGAGAGTGGTCCTAATTATCAGTTTTTATTATGGTTCTATGTGTATATGTGCTTAATATTCCCTGTTATCAGGGTGTTATATATAAAATCTGTCAGAACATACAGTATTTGTATACTGTGCTTTTACGTGTGTCTTGTCTTCTTTGTAATTCTTTAAATAGATAAAATGCTCATCCCTAATTCTTTTATTTAAGTTGCCTCAGTTATTTTATTACTTGGATGAAGTTCATCCTGCAGTTAGACTCCTCAGAAGGGTCCATGGATAGAATATTTCTTGAGTTCTTGTACATTTGAAAACAATTGTTTTTTTTTTTTAAGTCTTGATACTTGAAAGATCGTTTTGCTTGATGTGAAACCTTTAGTGTACACATTCTTGCCTTAAATTTCTTTTTTTTTTTTTTTTTAAGATTTTATTTATTTGACAGAGAGAGAGAGAGAGAGATCACAAGTAGGTAGAGAGGCAGGCAGAGAGAGAGGGGAAAGAGGCTCCCTGCTGAGTAGAGAGCCTGATGCGAGGCTCCATCCCAGGACCCTGAGATCATGACCTGAGCCGAAGGCAGAGGCTTAACCCACTGAGCCACCCAGATGCCCCTCCTTCATGATTTTAGTAAATAATCCACTATCAAGTTAAGAAAGTTTCTTCTAAGCTTCTTTTTCCAATCACTTTTTAACATAAGTTAAACTCTATTCCTGCATCAATTATGATGAATATTTGCTCTTGCCATTTCGTTCTATTAATCGGTGATCACTTAGCATCTTCTACAGTTAAATAACTTTGCATTTTAGGAAAATGTCTGTTGGTCGAGATAAATTTTGTCATTTTTTAATTTTAATTATTTCATATTTTGAAAGGGGTTAAACATTGCTAGAATCAGTTTACTAATCACTTAATCGTGAAAGAATTTCTCCAGAATACCCTTACAGAAAATATGCTCAAAACTGTTGGAGATCACAAATTCTATACGTATAAATGCTTAGAATCAATCTCTTATTCAAGTGCCATAATTACAGGCTTATTAAACATCAAAGCAGAGACTTCAGTCCAAAGTGATACAAGATTTCACTTTTTTTTGTCTCAGCAAAGAAGACAAGAGTCTTCTATTTTTAATCACTGTAGAGCATTTTATACTACCCATACTACAGCTAAAATAGAATAATTTCATGATAAAGTGAAAAAGTCATAGAACACTTGTACAGTGTGATTCCATTGCCATGTTTTGTTAAAAAATACTGTGTGAGTACATACAAGTCAAATGCACAGAGTAAATCTAGAAAACATAGACAATGAAGCAGAAACAGTGGTGTTACCTCTGGGGAAGAAAGAGGAAGTTCAAAAGTGAACACTTTTGGGGCACCTGGAAGACTCAGTGGGTTAAGCCTCTGCCTTCAGATCAGGTCATGATCTCAGGGTTCTGGGATCGAGCACCGCATCAGGCTCTCTGCTCAGTGGGAAGTCTGCTTCCCCTCTCTCTCTGCCTGCCTCTCTGCCTACTTGTGATCTCTCTGTCAAATAAATAAATAAACAAAATCTTAAAAAAAAAAAAAAGAACACTTTTTACTCTACACACCTATATATATTGTTTGAAATTTTTATTGAGAATGTAGATTTATAATACTTGTATAATTAAATAATGAAAATTTAAATGCTTAACATTTACTACTTCCTGGGTTTTTAAGTAATTTAGATTTCAAAAATTTGCTTTATAGAGAATATATCTGCAGTTTTTAAAAGGAATAAGAGTCAAGGTTATTTTTAGTCTAAGCTTTATTGTAGTTGACATATATTAGTTTTCTAAATTATTATATATGTACAAAATTGTTTCTATTTTTGTTCTCTGAATACTTTTAAAGCCTCTGAATTGAATACAAACTGCCAAATTCCACTTCAAAAGCAGATGATGTTTGCAATTTTACTTCATATTAACACTTGTCTGTTACAAAGCCAGAGACCACACAATCTAAGAACCTTGTCAAAGGTTCTTATGTATTTATGTTTTTATTTCATTTATGTATTCATGTTCAAATACTCCAAGATGGTTGGCCTAAAAGTACATGAAAGATACTGATTTTTCTGAAGAAGAATCACTGGGCAAAAATAAAGACAAGAATATACAATATTATTAAACTCAATTGCCATTAGTATATAAATATAATTCTCAAACATATATACATATATCCCCTCAAAGATAAAAAATATATTAAAATTATACTAGCTAGCAACTATATAGAACACTTCATAACAAACTGTCCACACAAAGAGTTGTTGTATATAGGGGACGAGAGGGGAAAAAAATGAAACAAGATGAAACCACAGAGGAAGACAAACCCTAAGAGACTCTTAATCTCAGAAAACAGATTGGGGGTTGCTGGAAGGGATGGGGGTGGGGAGATGGGTGGGCTGGGTGATAGACACTGGGGAGGCTATGTGTTGTGGTGAGTGCTGGGAATTGTGTTAAGACTGATGAATTACAGACCTGTACCCTGACACAACACATTATATGTTAATTTTTAAAAAAAGAATTAACAATAACAAAAAAAGAGTTGTTATAAAATCTCATCAAATATCAGACACAGAAAAAGACACTCATCACAAATTCCTATAGAACAACCATTCAAGTAGATAAGCTTTTGATTATTTGCACAGAGGAAAATATATAGAAAATTACAGATTATATTTCTAGGGGTGTCTGGGTGGCTCAGTTGTCAAGTGCGGCCTTCGGCTCAGGTTGTGATCTCAGGGTCCTGGGATCAAGCCCCACATCAGGCTCCCTGCTCAGCGGGAAGCCTGCTTCCCCCTCTCTCTCTGCCTGCTGCTCTGCCTACTTGTGATCTTCCTCTGTCAAATAAATAAAATCTTAAAAAAAAAAAAAGAAAGAAAATTATAGATACTTCTAGAAAATATAAATTATAGAAAAAGGCATCACCCTGTATATGTGCCCCCCAAAAAGGCTACCTAAACCGGCTTCCTTAAAATATAACCTAATCTAAAGCTATAGAAATTCCATATTTGTGTTTATTTGTCATACAAATATGGTTCAGAAACATGTTCTGAGTAACACTTTAAAATTTTCTCCATTATTAAAAAAAATAAGTCCTTTCACCAGTTGTCAGATATTTCATGCCAGACAAAAACATCTAAGCACTATTTTTAAAAAATGAGAAACATCATACATACATTATGAAAGGATTCTGGAAGTTCAGATTAGACATATTTCCTACCCTGAAGTCTAGTTGGGAAACCATGACTAAGAAACATAAAACAACTACTATCAAATTAGTGCTAAACAATTAGTGCTAAACTGACTTACTAAAACACATCAACACAAAAGGCAGCCCAAAATAGGAAAATCCAATTAACAGAACAAATATTTATCAAGCACAGAAGTATATGGAGGCACTGTGTGTGGAAAAAAAACACTGTAACAAAGTTCAATCATCTAGCAAGGCAGTTAAGACAAGCACAGTAGAAAGCATTAAGTAACAAGTGTCTCAAATGCAAGCAAAGAATTCTGAGATTTCAGAGGAAAGAACTCAAACTACCTTATCAATTATCTGAAGAAGCTCTACAAGAGAGGTATAATTTTAACTTAACTCTAGAGATGGGTATGATTTTTCATCAGTAGAGACGAGACTGGAGAAGAGACAACCCAGGAGGAAGAAAAAAACAAAGACAAAATTTAAAAGGGAGGGGCAAGATAAACAAGAGGGTAAAAATGAACATTCCAAGTTCTCTAGAACCTAGGTTAAATGAAGGAAAAAAGGAAGTCTTAAGACATAAACTTGAGTTAATGTCTGGATTTTACCCTGTCAACAACAAGGAGATACTAAAGGTTTCTGAGCAGGAAAAAATACATCACCAAAGTAAAGCTCTAGTTAAGATTAATCTGATAGTGACGTCCAGAATGGACTGCAGGACAAAAGACTCAAAGCAGAGAAACCATTTATTTGTTAACTACAGCAACAACCTCAGTCTGATATAATAAAGACTGACTTACGGTGGTGGAATGAGTAAGGATGGAAAAGGAAGGGATGGGTCTAGAGAGAGTCCAAAGAGGAAAGGCAGGGCTTTACAGTTAGGGTTGGGAGGAATGCAGAATTAATTATAAATCCAAAATTTCTCCCTTGTTTGAAATCTTTATTAACTTCTGAGTCCCTACTAGATAAAACCCAGACTCCTTAGCCTATCATTTAAGTCACTGTACAATCTGACCTCAGGTGTTCCTTTCCTTCCCCTCCCTACCCTACTCCACACATATAACTTAACATTTCATATCCTTTGCTTTTGCTCATGCTTCTTTTTCTAGCTGAAGACTGGCACAGCTTCAGACCAGAGATGGGCTCAGCACACTGGAATTACGGGGACTGAGAGCGGGACAAAAGAGGTTCCCAAAAGGAATAGCAGGATAAGTTACCAAGAGAAGGGGACAAAACTGCAACCATCCTCTACTTCAGCAGTAGGCAATTCACAAACTAGATAAAAGGGGTAACTGATTGGGACACCTGGGTGGCTCAGTGGGTTAAGTCTCTGCCTTTGGCTCAGGTCATGATCTAGGGATCCTGGGATGGAGCCCCACATTGGGTTCTCTTCTCAGCGGGGAGCCTGCTTCCCCCCTCCCTCTTCCTGCCTTTCTGCCTTCTTGTGATCTCTCGCTCTCTCTGTCAAATAAATAAATGATCTTTAAAAATAAAAAACTGAAAATAAAAAAAAGAAAACTTAAAAACAAACAAACAAACAAAAAAAACTGGTAACTGATTACATCTGGAGGAGCCACATTAAGAAAGTAGGAAGTGAATGGAAATTAATCTTTTCACTGTATAATCTTCTATACAATCTAAATTTGCCATGCATACATGCATATACATTTAACTCATTCATTTTGTTAGTTTTTTATTTTTATTTTTTTAAGATGTTATTTATTTATTTGACAGAGACACAACGAGAGAAGGAACACAAGCTAGCGGAGTAGGAGAGGGAGAAGCAGCCTTCCTACTGAGCAGGGAGCCCATGTGGGCTCGATCCCAGGACCCTGGGATCATGACCTGAGCCCAAGGCAGACGCTTAACGACTGAGCCACCTAGACGCCCCTTTTTAGTGTTTTTAAATCATGTACAAAATATACAAAAACCAGGTAACTCATCTCAAGTCAATTGCAATAGCGGAACAAGTACCAAGTCGTCTTCATAGTTCAAGCTGACTACCCACATCAAGGCAACTCTGATCTTTCCCCCTTCTCACTATATAGCAAAGTTAAAAACTTTTAAAGTACACTAATTCAGAACTCTGCAGACAGCATGACATAACAGGGGAATGCACACCAAAACAGGAGTCAGTAGACCACTGCTGAGTAAGCCACTTAACCTAAGATACTTTTTTTATAATATGAAACTGGACCTAATGCCAGGGGCGGGGAAAAAAAAGTATCCACATATACAATTTTACATACAACCTAAGGGATTCACAGTACTCACCTGGAACCAATCCACAGACTTCTTAAAGATCCACATATCCCAGGTTAAGGTAATTACTTGCTTCCCAGCCAGCTTTAAAACTTGAGTGTTTCTATTAGCAAGTATTTTAGCAATAAAGCCATAATGTAAATGACAAAAGCAGGAAAAAAAAAAAAAAAAAAAAACCAGTTCTGACAGCAAAAGTAGTTAACTTGACTAATAAAAAAGACTTCCAAGGGCACCTGGGGGGTGCAGTCAGTTAAGCTCCCCGACTCCTAGTTTCAGCTCAGGCCATGAGCCCCATGTGGACTTCAAACTCAGTACAGAATCGGCTTAAGTTGCTTTCTCCCTCTCACTTGCCCCACACATGCGCACACTTGCTCTCTCATACATCTTTTTTTTTTTAAGTTTAAAAAAAGACTTTCAAACTCAAAAATTTTTAAACATACCATCTCACCTACAGATTTATTAAACACTAAAAACGTGATAATGTTCATGGCTAGCAATGCATTTTCACAAGTTTGGCTTTTGGTCATTTATAAACAAGGGTCTAGTATAGACCCTCTCTCAAGAAAAAAATACACCAGCTGCCGCATAAAATTTCAAGGTAGTCTCCTACCCTTCACTTTAGGTTTATGGCCCTAGGACTTTCCTTCACCACCATCTGCCTTTCCCTTGACGTACAAGGGTATAATGACCTGTGTCTTCCTCTTTCATGGTATGCTCCCTCATTTTGATGGGCATATCCTTTGGTATCTTCTTAAGAAGGAATAAGTGGAAAGGATTTGAGATCTGGCATGCAAAATACCTTTATTCTGCCTTCATACTTGATGGAACAAATGGCTGGGCTCTAGGCTACAAATCATCTTCCCTCAGAAAACCAAAGGCATTGCTCAACTCTTTTTGAAGTTCTGAAACTGCTGTTGAGAAGTAAGTACCATTTTTAATTCTTCATGTGAAATTAAAAGTTTAAGGACTGAGTGGTGAGACCCTCCCTCCCCCTACTGGCTACTGATACTTTCACTGTAGGGTGTCTGGCAGGGTGACCTAGTGGTTTCATTACTTAGTATTTGCGTTATCTCTGGAGCTGTCAATTTTTTCCAGAAAAGCCTTCCTCGTAAAGGATAAAAGATACAACAGGCTGCTAGTGTTGTTGGAGTTGAGCAGTGCAAGGGAGCTGGGAGTTTCACTGTTGAAGACGTTGCCAGTCCCCTCACTCTCAGGTGAGCACTTCTCCCTCACCTTCCACAGTGGCAGGTATCCCTGGGACAGAAGCCAGTTTGGTTAATTTTCTCCACAAAATAAGACACTTATTGTGAGGGCTGAAGAAGAACAGTCACCTGCCTGCCTGGGATGAAGTACATACAGAACCATTTATAGACTAAACCATGTCCCGTTTGCTGCCTCCCATCTCACCTGCAGCCTCAGAGACCTCCAATTCCTGAGGCCCTTCTAGAGATCTGTGACATGAACTAGCTGGAATACTGCAAGAAATCTGGCATACCTGTCTGCAGATACTTTATATTCTACTTTCTCAGCTAAATATTATCCTAGTCCAACCACCTCCCAGCTTCCTGAAAATTTTTCACATCACTTAATGTGCTGTCTCCTCTTCTGTTCTTTTTTGCTCTTATAGTTATATGTATCCCTTTACTCTCATGAAATGGGGTTTGGGGAGAGAACAGAAATAAACAGAAATAAATAGAAATAAACAGAAATAAACGTTTGTTCAATCCCCCATGCTTAAAAAGACAATAATTCAGGACGCCTAGGTGGCTCAGTCAGTTAGTCTGCCTTCAGCTCAAGTCAAGATCCCAGGGTCCTAGGATGGAGTCCAGCATCCAGCTCCTCACTCAGCAGGAAGCCTGCTTCTCCCTCTGCCTGTGGCTCCCCCTGCTTGTGCTTGCTTGCTTGCTCTCTCACACACTCTTTGACAGATAAATAAAATATTTTTTAAAAAGACAATGGTTCTTGAATGATTATTTGATACTAACATATATACTAGGGTGCATCCAGGTTTTGCGAAGCCCAGAGTTTACACAGTTTGAGGGTCCCACTTTAAGAATATAAAATTAGGTATGAAAGCAAATAGTCAATTTAGATTGGGAAAATCATAAATTTTAACAAGATGACAAAGATTTTGTTATTTTCAAAACAGAAAATAACATCTTTTTGTTTATTGACAGCCCTATAACTTTGCTCTAATTTTCCAGTTGCGTACTCTTTACCTCTTCCCATATAACAGATTTTTTGCAATTTGTTTTATTGAGATTAAAGTTGCATAACATGAAATTCACATTTTAAACTGTGCGATTCAATTCTTTTGTATACTTCCAATGCTATACAACCACCAATGCTAATTCCAGAACTTTTCCATCACTGCAAAAAGAAACTCAATACCTAGGCAACCACTAATCTACTTTATGTGTCTACAGATTTGCCAACTGGAATCATACAATATGTGATCCTTTATGTCTGGCTTCTTTCACACAGCATAGTTTTGAGGTTCGTTGATATTGTAGCATGTATTAGTACTTCATTCCCTTTTATGGATGAATGATATTCCATTGTATAGATAAACCAAATTTTATCTATTCATCAGATAATGGACATTTGGGTTGTTTCCACCCAACTATTTTGGCTATTATGAATAAACTGCTATGAACATTCATGTACAAATTTTTGTGTGAACCTACATTTTCAATTACCTTAAATACCTAAGAATGAAACTGCTGAGTCAAATGGTAATTCCATGTTGAACTTTTTGAGGAAGAGCCGAACTTTTTGCCACAGTGACTGAACACCATTTTCAATTCCCACCAACAGTGTATGAGAATCTTTGCCAAAGAGGCACCAAAGTTTGAATGAAGTCAAATTTGTTTTTCCTGTGCTTTTTGGTGTCATTTAACAAGTCATTTCGTATTCAAGGTCTTGTGTTTCCATCTAAAATTTTTCATGGTTTTAGTTGTTAAACTAGGTCACTAATCCATTTTGAGTTAATTTTTTTTTAAAGATTTTATTTATTTATTTGACAGAGATCACAAGTTGGCAGAGAGGCAGGCAGAGAGAGCGGAGGAAGTAGGCCCCCTGCTGAGCAGAGAGCCTGATGTGGGGCTCCATCCCAGGACCCAGGGATCATGACCTGAGCCGAAGGCAGAGGCTTTAACCCAATGAGCCACCCAGGTGTCCCATCTACGCAGCCATTCTTATCCTTATCAGCGGGAGTCGGCTTCTCCCCCTGGCCCTCTCCTTTCTGTGCTCTCTCTCTCTCTCAAAAATAAATAAAATCTTCAAAAGGGCGCCTGGGTGGCTCAGTGGGTTAAGCCTCTGCCTTCGGCTCAGGTCATGATCTCAGGGTCCTGGGATCGATTCCCGCATCGGGCTCTCTGCTCAGCAGGGAGCCTGCTTCCCTCTCTCTCTCCGCCTGCCTCTCTACTTGTGATCTCTGTCAAATAAATAAATAAAATCTTTAAAAAAAAAAAAAGGAGGGGGGGCGCCTGGGTGGCTCAGTGGGTTAAAGCCTCTGCCTTCAGCTCAGGTCATGATCCCAGGGTCCTGGGATCAAGCCCCGAATCGGGCTCTCTGCTCAGCAGGGAGCCTGCTTCCTCTTCTCTCTCTGCCTGCCTCTCTGACTACTTGTGATCTCTGTCAAATAAATAAATAAAATATTAAAAAAAAAAAAAGAATTAAGTCCTCTGAAGTTAGCAGGATATTGTGATAGACAATAATGAGCCTGGAAACTACTTCAGACAGAATATTCAGGAATTCTTTGGGATGATACTTAAACTGACACAGAAAATTAAGTAGCAACAAGATAAAAAAAGATCCCCACCTCCTCACCCCCCCCACACACAAAACAACACCAAAAAAAAAAAAAAAAAAAAAAACACATACACATCAAGTGCCTGAGATGGGAAAGAGACTGACCTTTTCAAGAAGTTAAAACAAAATTAATGTGACTGTAACAAAATGAGCAAAGGAAAGACTAGTCACCAGGGGACAGATTATACAGGATCCTGCACAAATAATGTCGACTTCATTCAAAGCATAATGGAAAGCCACTGGAGAATCTGAAGCAAGGGAGCAAAATTACCCAATTCACTTTTTTTTTTTTTTTTTTTTTAACATATGAAGCTACTCTGTGGAGGATGCGTTTAAAAAGGGTAAAAGAAAAACAACACAGATCTGATGCGGAAACACTAAAATTATTTGATTTTTAGCCCTGAACTATAATATTTTTTCAATATAAAAATCAATCCTGGGGCACCTGGGTGGCTCAGTGGATTAAAGCCTCTGCCTTCAGCTCAGGTCATGATCCCAGGGTCCTGGGATCGAGCTCCACATGGGGCTCTCTGCTCAGCAGGGAGTCTGCTTCTTCCTCTCTCTCTCTCTCTCTCTGCCTGCCTATCTGCCTACTTGTGATCTCTCTCTCTCAAAAAAATAAAATCTTTATTAAAAAAAAAATCACTCCAGAGAATCAAAGAATTAAATTTTTATATTTGCATAAATTATTTTCTTCAAACTGTATTTGCCTTCTTTCTTTTCATCAGTTTGCTTGTTTCCACTGAGTATCTTTTTTATAATTCACCAAAATTTATGGATTTTTATACTTTTGTTCAATTTTATTTTTTTATAAACAGGTTTTTTGGGTTTTTTTTAAATATTTTATTTATTTATTTGACAGAGAGAGAGAGAGATCACAAGTAGGCAGAGAGGCAAGCAGGTGGGGGGTATCGGGGAAGCAGGCTCCCTGCCGAGCAGAGAGCCCGATGCAGGGCTCCATCCCAGGACCCTGGGATCATGACCTGAGCTGAAGGCAGAGGCTTTAACCCACTGAGCCACCCAGGCGCCCCTAATTTTATTTTTAAGTAATCTCTACACCCAATGTGGGGCTCGAACTCACAACCCCAAGATCAAGAGTCACATACTCTACCTACTGAGACAGCCAGGTGACTCTGGATTTTTATAGTTTAAAAACAAATTATCATAACTCTTCTAGAAGCTTGAAAACTTGTATGCCACTTGTTAAGTGCTCTCTAATAAAATTCTTGTAAACTTCAAAGGCAGAACATAAATTATAAAAGCTGAAAAATTATTTCTATTAGATTAGGATACCAAAGAGTATGTAGTTCAACCCACAAACCAAGAAATAGCAGCGGCAGCCGCCACCACTGCCACCTGTGACAATTTTTTATTTTATTTATTTATTTTTTTTTTAAAGATTTTATTTATTTATTTGACAGAGAGAGAGAGATCACAAGAGGCAGAGAGGCAGGCAGAGAGAGAGAGGAGGAAGCAGGCTCCCTGCTGAGCAGAGATCCCGATGCGGGGCTCGATCCCAGGACCCTGAGATCATGACCTGAGCCGAAGGCAGAGGCTTTAACCCACTGAGCCACCCAGGCGCCCCACCTGTGACAATTTTTTAAATGGCTGCAAATTCTCCAATAGTTTTTCCATCAACAAATGAGGTCTATGTTCTTTCCACTTAAATCTAGAAGAGCTTGTAATGAACTAACTTGCCTGTAGCCAATAAAATGTGGCAAGGACTTCCTAGGTTACTCCAGAGAAGAAGATGTAGCTTTCACCTTATTCCCCCGACAACTCCTGCTGGTGGCCTGTGTCAGTTACACTAACAGTATAACGGCCCCAGAACCGCCATAAATTAGCCCATGCGGAGAGACAATGTGGAGAGGCTCTCTGATGACCTGAAGAGATAAATGCCCAGCTTGCCCGCAGCTATTCCAGTTTCAGACACCATCTGAATAAAACACATGACAGACTCTGAGCCAAAACCATCCTTCCCAAACTCCTGACCTACAGAAACCATGAGACATAATAAAATTATTCTTTGTGTTTTAGGCCTCTAAGTTCTTTTTTTTTTTTTTTTAAGATTTTATTTATTTATTTGGCAGAGAGAGAGAGAGAGAGAGATAGATCACAAGTGGGCAGAGAGGCAGGCCGGGGGTGGGAAGGAGCAGGCTCCCTGCTGAGCAGAGAGCCTGATGCAGAGCTCCATCCCAGGACACTGAGATCATGACCTGAGCTGAAGGCAGAGGCTTAACCCACTGAGCCACCCAGGAGCCCCTAGGCCTCTAAGTTTTGCAGTAACTTTTTATGCAGCAATTCTAACAAGTCTTTATAGTAAATATGATAATTAGTTTAACTAATTAGGGGGAGAGAAAGAATTTGTTTGGCAAACAATAAGGAAGAATTTTGCTGATAGAGACTAGCTTTCATGTATTTAAGAGACTTGAAAAAGCTATGTCATAATGCATAGAAAGTCTAATAAGTAAGTCACCTTCTTCCTGAATTTAACATAATTAGCCTGACAGCCTCTCCAGATTTTTGCCCTGTATCATGATTCTCCTATGGCAAAATAAAGTGCACAAATACACTTACAAGGCCACCAAGCAGCCAACTCAGAGTCTTGCCTTATAATCCTTCTAAATATAATAGCTATCTATTATGGACCAAATCAATCCCTGACCTCTCTTCAACTAAAATGAGTGAGCCAATTATTGCAGAAGCATCAGAACTGCCAAGCCAAGCAAAAATTATTAGAATTATATAAATTATATAAATATTTAAATTATATAAATATTAAATTATATAAATTTACTCTCTTTTGAACTAAGAATCACCACACATTACCACTAAGTAGGACAGACCTTTTAATTTATGTATCTTGGGATGCCTGGGTGGCTCAGTCAGTTAAGCACCTGCCTTCAGCTCAGGTCATGATCCCAGGGTCCTGGGATGGAGCCTGGAGTCAGCAGGATCCTGGGATGGAGTCTGGAGTCAGCAGGAGAGGGAGCCTGCTTCTCCCTCTCCCTCTGTCTGCCGCTCCCCCTGCTTGTGTTCTCCCTCTCCCTCTATCCCTCTTTCTGTCAAATAAATAAATAAAATCTTTTTTTTTTTTTTTTAAGATTTTATTTATTATAGAACCTGGGTGGCTCAGTTGTTAAACATCTGCCTTTAGCTCAGGTCATGATCCCAGCGTCCTGGGTTCGAGCCCCACATTGGGCTCCCTGCTCAGCCGGAAGCTTGCTTCTCCCTCTCCCACTCCCCCTGCTCGTGTTCCCTCTCTCATTGTTTCTCTCTGTCAAATAAATAAAATCTTTCAAAAAAAACTTATTTATTTGACAGAGAGAGAGAGATAGCACACAGGCACAAGCAGGGGGAATGGCAGGTAGGGGACAAGCAGGCCCGATGTGGGGCTCAATCCCAGGACCAGAAATCACAACCTGAGCCGAAGGCTGATGCTCAATAAACTGAGCCACCCAGGCGCCACAATAAATAAAGTCTTTAAAAAAATAATTTATGCACCTCATCCAGTTCTTTTTAAAACTTCTATTCATTTAATTAACAAATATCTAATGAGCACCAGGGGTATGCAAATATGAGTAAGAGTGAGTTTATAGCTACAAAGGAGTTCACAGTGCTACGAGGAAAACATCAATACAACCAATGAATTTTTAAATCATCACGATACACAGCACAGTGAAGTGCGCTAGGGCGCTGCAGGAGTATAAATAAGGGTATACTGGATGTTCTCTACTTGCTCCTCCAGATCCATTCTCCACCCTTCACCCAGTGCTTAGTGCCCTAGGAGGCTGACTTTTATGGATCACACAACCCAGGCTCCCTTGCTGGGTTCAGTAAACAAGAAGCAACAGCAAGGGTCTCTCTGGGTTCCTATAACTACTCTCTTCCTTCGCCCTTGCTGGCCCGAAGATGGTGCTAGTCCCCAGGTGCTGCACTGCTCCTGGGTGTATTCTCTAACCCTGTCCATTCGTTGCAAGTGAATCCCTTCATGATGATCTCTTTCACCTGTAGTGAGAATGCTACCTGCTTCCTATGAGCACTCCAACTGCTAGAGAGAGAGAGCTACCTAAGCCTGGAGAAGTCTGGGAAGACTTCTTAAAAGAGATTATTCTTCAGCTATGCCTTCATAGGTGAGTCGATTAGGCAGGAAGAATAGGTAAGGAAGCAAAGTAAGGAAACAGCACTGGCAAAAATTTGCGAGATATGGGAAAATGTGAAAAGCATAAGAAAAGGTGGGGCGGGGTTACAGTTTAAGAAAGATGTGAAACATACCAACCAAACAATGCATAGACCTTTCCTGCCTCCTGATTAGAACCAATTAGTCAAAAAAAGGGGGAGGGAAGAAGGAAGAAAAGAGGTAGAAATGCATCTCTTCATGAGATGCATGAGGTTTTATTTTCAACTGAGCGAATATCATTTATTGTAAATATTATAGTCTATTCCTATTTTGCATTTTTATAATCATAAGTGCTAAGAAAACATCTTCACATAAGTAGATGAAATGAAAGGAGTTTCATTACAGCAATGCCATCAAATCATTTTAATTCTTTGAGTTATATTTTAAAAAAACCCCACAATAATCTACCATGATTGTTTTTTAACTTTTTGGAAAATAATAGCATTTACTTGACATCTCTATTTTTTTATGAAAACTATCTTTAATGGTCAGGTAACAACTTTTTCACGTCCTTCAACTATTGGAAGATAAGGACTGCGAGGGGTGGGGGACCGCCTGGGTGGCTTATTCGGTTAAGCGTCTGCCTTTGGCTCAAGTCATGATCCCAGGGTTCTGGGACTGAGCCCTGCATCAGGTTCCCTGCTTAGCAGGGAGTTTGCTTCTCCCTCATGTGCCCCCCATCCGCTCAGGCACACAATCGCTCTCTCCTGCGCTGTCCCGCACACCCTCATCTCCCTCTCTCTCAAATAAGTAAAATCTTAAAAAAAAAAAAAAAAAAAAAGAGTTAACCAAACTGGAAATCAGAAGAAATTTGAAATGTCATCACCAATCCCATTTTTTTTAAGATTTTATTTATTTATTTGACACACACAGAGAGAGAGAGAGAGATCACAAGTAGACAGAGCAGCAGGCAGAGAAAGAAGGAGAAGCAGGCTCCCCGCCAAGCAGAGAGCCCGATGTGGGGCTTGATCCCAGGACCCTGGGATCATGACCTGAGCCGAAGGCAGAGGCTTAATCCACTGAGCCACCCAGGCGCCCCACCAATCCCATTTTAAAGTACTAAAAAGACTGGTTTCCTACCTAAGATTTCTTACCTACCTCAAAGAAAAAAGAAAAATTTGGGCCCCTGGGTGGCTCAGTCAGTTAAGCAACTGCCTTCGGTTCAGGTCATGATCCCGGAGTCCCAGGATTGAGTCCCACATAGGGCTCCCTGCTCAACAGGGAGTCTGCTTCTTCCTCTGACCCTCCCCCTTCTCATGTGGGCTCTCTCTCATTTTCTCTCTCAAATAAATAAAATCTTTTTAAAAATTCAAAACTAAAAAATAGGAAATTAAAATACAGAAGAATTCATATTTGTTTTCTTTTCTTTTTTTACAGTAAGCTGTACACCCAACATGGGGCTCAAACTCACAGCCCCAAGATCAAGAGTCACATGCTCCACTAACTGAGCCAGCCTGGCGCCTCTAAAAGGATTCGTAATTCATTACAAAGGACTTCTGGTTCAACTAGCCTCATTTCTATAGAACTGGAATAGCTGTACCAATTGTTTCCTCAAAAATCTATCACTATTCTCTTCATAAGATTTAAGAAAAAACTTTCATCAGATAAAGATTCTCTGTCACTGGTTCAGAATACTTACAAAGTTGGGATCTGAACAGCAGTTATATTATAAATGAGAATACTTTGAAACTGTAGGGCTCTGAAAAATTATCTCCCTAACATTGACAGGCTAGTTATACATGTGAATTTTCTAGGTGATGCTACAAAAACAGATCTTTTTGCAGTGATTACCAGACAGATCTTTACTTTGTTAAGAAGTAAATTTTGGGGGTGTCTGGCTCAGCTACTGGCGCAGTCAGTAGAACATGTGATTCTTGATCTCCAGGTTGTAAGCTGGAGCCCTACATTGGGTATAGAGATTACTTAAAAATAAAATCTACCCCCACCTTTTTTTTGAGAGAGAGAGTGGGAGAGAGAACCTTGAGCAGGTTCCACACCCAGCATGAAGCCTGACACAGGGCTCAAACTCACAACACTGAGATTATGATCCAACCCGAAACTAAGAGTCAGACACTTAACTAAGCCACCCAGGTCCCCCAAAATAAAGTTAAAAAAAAAAAAAAAAAGTAAGTTTTGCAGAGTATGGTAAGAGTTCTATTCATGAAGTCAACTATTAACTTGAATGAATACTTCAGTCCTCTATGTTTATAACTTCCGTCAAAATTACTAAGGTAGGGATGCCTGGGTGGCTCAGTTGGTTAAGCAGCTGCCTTCGGCTCAGGTCATGATCCCAGAGTCCTGGGATCGAGTCCCACATCGGGGTCCTTGCTCAGCAGGGAGCCTGCTTCTCCCTCTGCCTCTGCCTGCCATTCTGTCTGCCTGCACTCACTCTCTCTCCCTCTCTGACAAATAAATAAAATCTTAAAAAAAAAAAAAATTACTAAGGTAAAATGTCAATTAATTCAGTAATGACATCACAAAGAGAGATCCTATTGTTTGTTTCAAATGAAGTCCTAAAGACAGGTAAGCTTTTTTTTTCAATTTCCTCATTAAAAAAAAAAATTATTTATTTGAGAGAGAGAGAGACAGAGAGAGAGCTTGCATACAAGAGAGCATGGGGGAGAAGGGGGCAGAGGGAGAGAGAATCCCAAGCAGACTCCCCACTGAAGGGCTTGATCTCACGACCTGAGCTGAAATCAAGAGTTGGACCATTAAACCCACTGATCACCCAAGTACCCCCTCAATCACTCTTTTATTCACAAATACTTACTGAACATATACTATGTATCAAGTATTACCTTAGGGATTTTGAATGTATCACATGTATCAAATGTCATCTCACTTTTCTTAAATTAAAAACATTTTCTCATCCTCTTCTTTTACAAAATTCCCAAAATTCAATTTTTAAAAAATTCAACTTTTTTGTAGTATTAAATTCATATGATTCTGAGTAATCTGACCAATCAACAACTTTTCTTTCTTCACTAGAGAAATAGTTCTTTTTAAAGCCAGATGACATTAAGATCATATACAAAAATGAAAGTAATTAGCTACTTATGTTTGCAATTTTAATGAAAAGAATTTTTGTATCTACTCCTCTAACACATGTAGTATATAGTTTATATAAGAAAGTTTACCCTAGGGGCGCCTGGGTGGCTCAGTGGGTTAAGCCTCTGCCTTCAGCTCAGGTAATGGTCTCAGAATCCTGGGATCAAGACCGGCATCAGGCTCTCTGCTCAGCAGGGAGCCGGCTTCCCCCTCTCTCTCTGCCTGCCTCCCTGCCTACTTGTGATCTTTCTCTATCAAATAAATAAATAAAATCTTAAAAAAGAAAAGAAAGTCTACCCTAAAATATGGATTTTCATTAAAAGCCAGTGTCACCTTCGATAATTCTAATTATAGTTCTAATTCTCCAACTCCATTTATTTCAAGTACACTCATTTAGACTTTTACTTTTCAGGTTTTTTTTAAGTATTTATTTATTTATTTATTTGACAGAGAGAGAGAGAGATCAGGCAGAGAGGCAGGCAGAGAGAAAGGAGGAAGCAGGCTCTCTGCTGAGCAGAAAGCCCAATGCGGGGCTCGATCCCAGGACGCTGAGACCATGACCTGAGCCGAAGGCAGAGGCTTAACCTACTGAGCCACCCAGGCGCCCCTACTTTTCAGTTTTACAGGTCTTAACACACTCCTGACATCTACCTGTGCAGAAATATCCCCACCTACTGACAAGAGGTGAAACTACGGGCTATTCTTGAAAGTGCCAGCAAGCTACAGGGAAATGTATTAAGTCACTAAAGACTGGATTTGGATCTAAATAGTTTCACCACCTCCAAAACTGTGAGCTAATCAAACCATTCTCCAAAGCTCTTTTACTTTTCACCAAAAGTAAGGGGGAGAGGAGAGAACACAGTTAATTGTCTAATTAATCTGTTATATGAGTTAATGACGAAAATTATAATGCAGTAGCTTATCTATAAGAATTTTTAAGATACACTGGATACCCCCAAAATATACATTTGTCCCTATTTTATAAGACATGATATCAATTAAACAGATACCCATATGAACCCCTATTAATGTTGTACTTGCTCTTATAAATAACAGCATATAATTGGTTATGACTAACATTTAAGTCTTTGATCAAAAATGACAAAATACATTAACATAATACTTTACAGCTTGAAAAGCATTTATCACATACATTATTTTCTTGTCCAGCAGAATCTTAAAATAAATAACATTGTCATTTTAAGCGTGCACTTAAAACTAAAAGCACACCCACCAAGAAAGTAAGTGATATACTTAAAGGGACAAAGCTTTACCGTGGCCTAACTAGGACCTGAACCTAAATTTTCTGCAAGTTCTATACTCTTTCCACAACATCCCAACTGCCTCCCCACAAATTACCAAAAATACCTTACACAGTAAATAAGATCTACGTTACAGATGTCCGTTTTGTGACAGTTCCTAGGAATGTACTATAGTCAGATAAAAAAGTCTGCTTAGGAGAGCCTGGGTGGCTCGGTTGTTTGAGCGACTGACTCATGGTTTCAGTCAGGACATGATGTCAGGGTCATGAGATCAAGCCATGCTGAGCTCCCTGGGGGACTCCATACTTGGGTGGTATCTGCTTGAGATTTTCTCTCCCTCTCTGCCCCTCCCTCTGCCCATGCTCACAGGTGCACGCATAGTCTCTCTCTCTCAAATTAAAAAAAAAAAAAAAAAAAAAAAAAAAATCAGGGCGCCTGGGTGGCTCAGTTGGTTAAATGTCTGCCTTTGGCTCAAGTCATGACCCCAGTGCCCTGGGACTGAGCCCCGCATCGGGCTCCCTGCTCAGTTGGGAGCCTGCTTCTCCCTTCCCCACTCTCCATGCTTGTGCTTGCTCTCTTTCAAATAAATAAAAAATAAAAAATAAATTTTTTTTTAAATCTTTAAAAAAAAAAAGTCTGGGGCACGTGGGCAGTAAAGTCAGTTAAACATCCGACCCCCTGTTCATACTATCTCTCTCTCAAATAAATAGTCTGCTTAGATTTTTCTTTTTAAAGATTTTATTTATTTGACAGAGATCACAAGTAGGCAGAGAGGCAGGCAGAGATAGAGGAAGGGAAGCAGGCTCCCTGCTGAGCAGAAAGCCCAACACGGGCTGGATTCCAGGCCCCTGGGATCATGACCTGAGCCTGAGCCGAAGGCAGAGGCTTTCACCTACTGAGCCACCCAGGTGCCCCGTCTGCTTAGATTTTAATAAAATTGACTTTCTTCCTTTGTCCTATAGAAAATACATGCTCATAATATAATACAACTAAAAAAAACCTATAATCCAACATACATTTAACAATTACAGTATATCCTTTCCTTTCTACTGCCACATTTTACATATGTTTATGCTTTTTATCCCATCTTTTCCCAAAAATGATCTGAGGGAGCTGAAAGCTAGTAAACAGGCAAACCTTGTTAACTCGTACCTTTTGCAATCCACTTTCATCAGTAAGAGATAAAAATAATAAATTTTTTTAAAGGTCCATAATAGAAATTTTCAGAAGAAAAATAGAGACCCCCAATCTAGGTTTATTCTGATTTCCTGTACTTCCATTCATGGTACTATATATCATTGTTAATCAATGTCTACAAATGTCAAGAAATTGATAAGTATTTATTGGCTGAATAAATGAAATAATGGCTCCAAAGCATTAAAAAAAATCCTAAATCATTAAAGGATCCTAAATTAAAAATTCAATTATGCTTATTAAACTTATCAAACTTTATGAAAAGCCTTTTAATCATTATTTGAAATCAGAAGGCTTATGTGAAAGCTACAGTTATCAAGAAAGTGTGGCTTATAAGTGATAAACTTATAATGGATAGAATTAGAACTTAAAGGAACAGAACGGGGTCCAGAAATAGAACTAACTACATGTATATTATCAACTGATTTTTCAGCCAATGTACCAAGACAATGCCATGGAAGAAACAAAAGCATGTGAACAAATAGTGCTAGGAAAATCAGATACCCATATGGGGAAGGAAAAAAATGAAACAAACAAACAAAAAAAACCTTGACCCTTACCTCTCACGCTATATTAAAAAATTAACTAGAAGAGTCATAGATGTACATGTAAAAGCTAAAACTATAACAAAGAAGAAAACATGGAAGAAAACTTTTAGAACTGTGGGTTAAGAAAAGATATCTTAGGACATAAGAAGCATGAATCATAAATGAAAGACTAATGAACTGGGCTAAATCAAACTTCAAAACTTCAGCTTTTTGAAACACTATTCGGGGAAAGCCCCAAATTAGAAGAAAGTATCTGCAAAACACATATCTGATAAAGGACTTGTATCCAGAACACAAAAAGAAATCTCAAAACTTGATAATAAAAAAATAAATTATGATCAAACTGTTTGAACAGATATTCACCAAAGATACACAGATGGCAACTAAGACCATGAGAAGATGCTTATGACACTGTAGGTCAATAAGGGAATTAAAATTAAAGCTATAATGAGCTCTCTACACATCAATTAGAATGGCTAAAACCCAAGATGACAACAGCAAGTGTTCAAGCTTCCAGAGTTAGCTAGCACGGGGAGCAACTGGAACTCTTGCTGGTAGAAATGCAGAATGGTACAACTTTGAAAAACAATTTAGCAGATATTTTTAAAGTTAAAAACATAGTTACATATTTACCATATGACCCAACAAGCTCATCATTTACCCAAGTGAAATAAAAACATGTTCCCACAAAGAGAAGTATACTCCAATGTTCACAGTAGTTTTATTTGTAACGGCTAAAAACTGGAAAGCACAAATGTCTGTGGATATTTGTGACTTGATAAACAAAACGGAGCATATGTGTACAATGCAACATTCTCCAGGAATAAGGAACAAAAAACTGATACACAAGATAGATCTCAAAAGCACTATGCTGAGTGAACGAAGACTAGCCCAGAAGACTACATACTGTACAATTCCATTTTCTTAAAATTCTAGAAAAGGCAAAACCACAGTGATAGAAAGTAAAGTAAAGGGTGCCTGGGTGGTTCAGTGGGTTAAGCCTGGGCCTTCGGCTCAGGTCATGATCCCAGGGTCCTGGGATGGAGCCCCGCATCAGGCTCTCTGCTCAGTGGGGAGCCTGCCTCCCCCCCTCTCTCTGCCTGCCTCTGATCTCTGTCAAATAAATAAATAAAATCTTTAAAAAAAGAAAAGAAAGTAAAGTAAAGTTGCCAAAGACTGGGGATGGGAGAAGGAGAATGGCTATAAAGGGGCATGAGGAAACTTTCTGGGAAAAAAGAAATAACCTTTGTGCAATGATCTATGTAGTAATTCCTACCTAACATTTTAGGTATTATTAGATTCATTATAACCAGGATTTATCTTAAAACTTAAAAAAACAAATAAAACTTAAGTTTTATGTCTGCTGTCAATTTTTAGTAAGAAACCAAACTGCTAAACTTAAGATACCATATGTCAATACTTCTTAGTATATCAAATGTGGTTTTTAAAAAAGTACTTTATGCCTTCAGAAATTATTCTAAAACTAACATGAAGTTCCTCATTTTCTTAAACTAATTATACTTTAGTGGGAAAATCCAAAAGAAGAGAAATTTTTTTAATGTAAACATTCAACTATAAAAAATGCCAAAAACTGGGGCGCCTGGGTGGCTCAGTGGGTTAAAGCCTCTGCCTTCAGCTCAGGTCATGATCCCAGAGTCCTGGGATCGAGCCCCGCATCGGGCTCTCTGCTCAGCGGGGAGCCTGCTTCCCTTCCTCTCTCTCTGCCTGCCTCTCTGCCTACTTGTGATTTCTGTCTGTTAAATAAATAAATAAAATCTTTAAAAAAAAAAAAAATGCCAAAAACTGATACCTGGAAAACTAGCATCAAGTGAAATACTAGCAGGATTAGCATTCAACAAAATTGCTCTAATCAAGCAAAATTACCTATTGCTGTATTCCTAAATACAAGCAGTAACTAATAAGATTAGAAAATACAGTGAAAATGTCACAAGTATAAATTAGCTGGAATTACATCAAAACATAGAAAATAGGGACGCCTGGGTGGCTCAGTTGCTTAAGTGTCTGCCTCCGGCACAGGTCATGATCCCAGAGCCCTGGGATCAAGTTGTTCATCAGGCTCCCTGCTCTTCAAGGAGGGGAGTCTGCTTCTCCCTCTCCCACTGCTTCCCTGCTCATGCACGCACACGTACGCTCACTCTCTCAAATAAATAAATAAAAGGTTAAAAGGGGGGGTAGAAAATTATTGGACTATCCTGAGCAATACAGACAAAGGCTTAAATGAAAGTAAAATCATAGTGTGCTCCTAGGAGGAAAAATTTAATACACTTAAGTGCCTCTTTTTCCCAAAGTAAGGAGATTCTAATTACAATCCCAAAGACAATTCTTCTCAAACTTAACAAGTTTAGGGATTCCCTGGGTGGCTCAGTCAGTTGAGCGGCTGCCTTCGGCTCAGGTCATGATCCTGGGGTCCTGGAACTGAGTCCTGCATGGGGCTCCTTGTTCTGCAGGGAGCCTGCTTCTCCCTTTGCCTGCCGCTCCCCCTGCTTGTGCACTTGTGCCTGCACGCTCTCTCTCTAGCAAATAAATGTTTAAAAAAAAAAACTTAGTTTTAATATTTGTGTGGAAGGGCAAATAAGCTAAAATAGCAAAAAAAGAATGTCCATCACAATGAGCATATTAAACTGAATTATAAAGCTACAATAATGAAAAGAGTGTGGTACTGAACAAGATAATAGGACTCTATTATAACTAATTTAACATAACTAAAAAGATCTCCCATCACTGTGGAAAGGAAGAATGGGTTAATCAAGAACGATGAGATTACTAAGTAGAAACCACGGGGAGAAGTATCTACCTAAACGATTTTTTAAGAAACACTAAAATAAAATGTACTTAAATATTTAGTAAGCCTCTTAAAGAAAAAGGCCTTCCAAGTAATAGAGTAAGAAAAACAAAAGTTGAACAGATTTGATTCCTAAAACAACAATTTCTGATGTCCAAAAATGGTAAAAAATTAAAAGTCAAATAAAAGACTGGGGAAAACATTTGTAGCAAATCTAACAACAGATTAACATTTTTAATTCTCACGCAGATCAATAAGAAAAACACAAAGGCCCTAACAGATAAGTAGGACAAGGCCAAACAAGTCAACAGAAAGAAATATCACTAATAAACAGGAAAATATTCAACTTCACAAGTAAATGTTTAAATCCTATATTCTATGAAATTAGCAAAAAATTTTAAAACAAGACCCAGTGCTTTTAACAGGATAGTAAAAAGGTACACTTATTTATTTATTGCTGCCCTAAATAGGCACAATTCTTATAAGAAGCAGCCTGAGGAAAAATTAATAAAGAACTTATAAAAGATCCACACCCAATAATGCAATAGCACTCTTCTTTTTTAAAAAGATTTATTTATTTTAGAGAAGAGAGAGAGAGAGCACGTAAGCAAAGAGAGGGGTAAAGGGAGAGAGAGACTCCTCAAGCAGACTGCCGGCTGCACACAGAGCTGGACTCAGGGCTCCATCCTAGGACCCTGAGATCATGATCTGAGCCAAAATGAAGAGTCAGAAGCTTAACTGACTGAGCCATCCAGGCGCCCCTGAAATAGCACTCTTTCTGTGCAAATATTCTAGAAAAATAATCCTTTTTAAAAAGTAATCTACACCAAGAAGTTTACAGCAATTATCTGTATTAAAAAATTTAGAGGGGCGCCTGGGTGGCTCAGCGGGTTAAGCCGCTGCCTTCGGCTCGGGTCATGATCTCAGGGTCCTGGGATCGAGCCCCGCATCGGGCTCTCTGCTCAGCGGGGAGCCTGCTTCCTCCTCTCTCTCTGCCTGCCTCTCTGCCTGCTTGTGATCTCTCTCTGTCAAATAAATAAATAAAATCTTTAAAAATAAATAAATAAATAAATAAAATTTAAAAAAAATTTAGAAATACAAGTTATAACAACAAAAAAAGTAAGAACAATGGTTGTTATGTAGCATCCTCTTAACTGGTTGTCCTAAAATCAGTCTTCCCAGTTCCCATCCCAGTCCATCCTCCCTACTGCCCCAAGACTGTTTCTAAACATCAAAGATATCAGAGCTAAAAATCCTTCAATGATTCCCACCACCTTAAAAAAAGAAAAAAAAAATCTAACGGCAAAACATAAAAAGTTCCAAATTGGGTTGGTCCCTGTCTAGCTTCATCTTCTTGCCACTCATATCTAGTGCATTAGGCACAAAGAATACGTATAGAACTACAAAGAAGTACTTCTAAATCTCCAGCATTCATTCAATACAATGCCAAAACCCCTTAATTTATGCTGAAACAAAGATTCTGGCTTCCTAGAACTTACAGCATAGAAATAATAAATATCCCTCATTAAGTTAGGTCTGATACCAGAGGAAGAGTCTCTTAGTCACAGAGGAAAGGCAACTCAGGTCAAGGAAAGTTCTAGGGATAAGGGTAAGTCTTATGCAGAACCTTAAAAGATGAGCAAGAATCTCAAGGGGCAAGGGTAATTCCAAATAAGTGGAATGTATTTATTTTATTATTCCACGCAAAATCTTACACATTTAACAAGCTCTTTAGCAATTTGGAGTTCTGACATGTACTTAACCTCCCCCAATTTTTCCCTACCTCCTGGAGCTACTGAGAGAATTAAGAGTGATAATAAATACAAACTTAACACAGTGTCTGGCACTTAATAAACCTTCAAAACCTGTCAGTCATACAGAACCACACAACAATGCTGATTGCAACAGTGCATTTCAAGGGTTCAGCGTCCTTATAACAGAGAAAATAACAGTAAACAAAAACAACAGCAAAAAGACAAAAAGCAGTAAAAATGGGGTGAAACTACTATCACCACATAGCCAAACAATTCTCTCTATACACCATGATGATATCCTTATTCTACACACTACAACCTACAGTAATTTATATTCATAGTGATAACCGAATAATAAAATATTTTCTGTTAGATGTGGTCTATTTGAAAAAAACAGGACATAGTACATCTTTAAAAGTCTTCAAAATCTTTAACAGACATCAAAAATGTCTACAATAAAAATCCTCTGTGCCTAAAGTGTGGCCTTTTGTTTACCTTGAAAATTGGTTTTATGCTAAATATGCTAAATGGTAAGGAAAATAAGTGACATGGTAGTATATGATAGTTACAGTTCAACCAATAGGAAAAAAAGTAAAACCCATGATTAACACACACACACACACACACACACACACACACACACACACCCTTTACTCACCAATAAAAACCAAACTACATGAAGAACCTAACCAGGTTCCCCTGCATGTCTGAATGTTACACTAGAAGAGGCAAAACAAAAGGAAGGGGCTTAAGCCACATTAGCTTCCTCCTCAAAACCAAGAAAATAAGATGAATTGGGGACATTCAAATCGCTAATGCCCCTACTTAGAAACCTGTGAGATATAATCAAGTTGTAATTTTTAAAGCTTTGAATCAGTAAGATATACAGTAAAACATTACTAAGGTAACCAGCATATCTAAAGTGGGACTTTTAAAGTCGATTTTCCTTTAGCTTTAGACAAGGTTAATCTCATGACTGCCAAGGGTTTTATAAATAAATAATATGAGGTTATGAAAAGGTTCTGAAAAGATCTGCAATAAATCTTCCGGAGAAGTAATCAGTTATTTCTCCATATCTAAGAAATTTAAATATCAGAAATTATACTAAACAGCTTTTTCAAATCTTTGGCTTTTAAAAACAATAATGATATAAAAAATTACCCCATTTTTTTACTGTAACCAAATACAAAGAATATTTTCTATCCAAAGCATTGTAAGAAAAGTCTGTATCAGATATTCTTAAGTATAATGTACACAAAGTTTATAATCAATTCCCTACAGAAATAACAGTTGAAATTGATAGCTTTACCCTATAGCCTATTTTAATGATTAAGTGTTAATGTGTCATAAGACAATCAAAGTACCTGATGGACCAAATCAGATTTTAACACCAATGGCCTGAGGAATCTCAAATGTGGGATTAAATTAACCCTGCCTCCTTAGCATTAAAAATACCAAGCAGTTCAATAGGTGATTGTGGGCTAAGGAATAATATGTGGAAAAGTCTAATATCTGCTGTAGGAAGAGACCTCATGGCTCAAATATTTCTTCTTCAGTATGTGCGTATGAGTGTGTGTGTGTGTGTGTGTGTGTGTGCGCGCGCGCGGGTACACATGTGTGATCATGCAAGAATTATTTATACCTTTCGGTAAGGGGGCAACTCTATGTTAAAGATATAACTGAGTACAGTTCATAAAGCACCATGGAATCAAAGATGCTCTATAAATTTAAAATATTCGTATGGTGCTGACTTAAAGAACAATAATTTTAAAGCATCTTACAGCCCAAGTGTATTATAAACCAAATAAAAATTCACTGTGGGATGTGCCTCTTTTTTTTTTTTTTTTAAGTGATTTTCCTCTATTATGGAACCCGGATCTAAATGAACTGTTAAACACTTAGTCTAAAGGTATGCCAAACATTTCTTAAGGTCTTAACAAAGAATCAACTTTTTTTTTTTTTTTTTTTTAAACAAAACGAGGCCTAGGTTAAATATTTTATTTGGCTTCTCAAGATGGACTGAAAAGTTGGGCACCAGCTCCAGACCAATTCCTGGACGCACATCAAACACAGCCCTGTCATTTATCCAGTCAGTCAAAACAATCTTTTCCATCTAACCCTTTAATGTTTATGTCCTAAAAAGCTGCTAATTGAATCCAGCTCTTGAAATCTATTTGTTAAAATCTATACCATCTAATTTGTAAATGGACAAAAATGAAAAAATATAAGTTACTTTCTTGGCAAAATAGAATAGAAGCCACCAAATGTAACCAAAAAGGAGAGGGCAATGTTTTTTAATCTCTGAATAGTTTTTCCTTAAAATATGACAGAGACAAATACCCAATGGTTTTAAAAAATTGAGAGTACCTCAAACTGTTTTTATAATTAAGGGGACAAAGTATATTTAATATTCCTCAGAAAAATCTAAAAATACAAAACTCACTCTATAAATTTAGTCCAGTGTTCCCTCTTCCCAGCCCCAAAAAGAAGTGTTATCTTTTCTCCTAAGTTTACTCATGAAATTTTATAATGTATCATAGGATGTAAGGAAACCACAAATAAACACTTTAAGATCTACTGAGTCACACTAAAAACTTCAAATTCGTTGTATCTGCAAAAAAACAAAACAAAAATATGTTTTCTCCCTCATTTTCTCATTACGCACATAGCCTAGAAGGAAGTAAATGACCAAAAGCCTATTTCTGATGCTTTTTGCACACCTGGAATCACAGATTCTTTCCATGATCACTGCCACAGGACTGACTGCTGAGAGGAACATCGGTAGATAATTCTAAAGCAACAAAGATCCCTTATAAAGGTTCCATAAGAAAACAAGGAAACTGAATGGGGGCCATGTTGTTGGGGGGAGTCCCCAATCCTGGTTTTCCATTAAGAACCACTCAGTTCATAATTTCTGCTATTTTCCCCAAAGAGTATTCCCCAGTTAAAACTGTAAAAAAAGTCTTATTTTTAAAATCGCAGCCAATTTATAGTCAAGCGAATTTCTCAAATACCAAATTCACTGCAAGTTTTTATCTCTAAAGTTCAGCCAGTGGACTAGGATGTGACACACAAGCATCCAATTACAAAATTAGTCCATATAAATCTCATCGTCTAGTGTAAACATAATCACAGTTTATTCTCACACGCGCGTGCGCACACAGATACACACAGAACCTCTAAGGAAAATCATCTTTCTCACCACACACCCCAGCAACGACTTGGATAATTTAATAGTGAACGGTGACACTAGAATAACTACAGTGATTTCAACTCCACTTTTCAAACCAAAAACAATCTGTCCTAAAAATAAAATGTCCTTAAAACGACCATGTAAGAATACCAAACGTGACACTGTGTAAACAAAATGTACCTGTAATGTTAAAGATTTAATGCACTTGGATTCATAAACACTTTGTAAGACAGGAGCCTTCTCCCTAGCAACCCCTCCATACAGTCTTTTCCATTTAGAAAAGGAGGTGAGAGAAAACTTCGCTTGCAAGTTTGTATGAGCACATACTTAGAAATGTACCCAAAAAAAAAAAAAAAAAAAGTGTTCTTAAAGCAGGTCTAGAGTTAGAAGTGAGACACAAGTTCTGCGGCCTACAAGGAACAACCCCAAACATGCTACCCTACAATCAAACACTTCCAAAACAGAGTGTACAATGAGCCGGAGTCGTCCGACCAGGAGGACACACCGGAAAAATCCACCCCGGTCTCCTCCCCTCCCGAAGACATGCGTTTCAGGTGTGTGGCACTGGCTGCTGTGGCTGGCGGCCGAGAATGAAGGTTTTTGCACGCGGGCATAAGTGGGCGAACAAGTTAACAAGCCGGGAACACACACACACACACACACACACACAGAGACACACACACACCCTCCCGTTAAGCGCTCCATCTTTAAGGAGTGTTTACTGCGCGCAGTCAGCGGTCGGATTCAGTAATCCCTGCCGCAGGAGCTCTTCATCCACTGGAAGACCCCACCTGGGCAGCAGCCCAGGGGCCGCTCCCCGAGGCCCCGGAGTGAGTCGTGCTCCTGGCCAAGGCTTTCCGACTTCAAATCCGCCTGCGAGTCCAACCGGGGCAGCCCTCCCCGCAACAAAAGACCCTCGAGACACCGTCGGCTTTTTCAAGAATTTCCCAACAAGGGCGAGTGGTTTTACCATTATTCCCCCCCTGAACTAGGCCTTCCCACGTCCCCGACCCCTAACTCACCATTGATCCCGACCCTGGCCCTTCCCAAGGCCACAGGCACCCCCTCCAGCTCGCCCACCTCGCGGCTGCCCCAACCCACCTCCCAACGCCCCCCTCACCTGTCAGGCGCAGCTTGACGGGCCCGTTCCTCCGGCCCCCGGGGTTAGACATGTCCCCGGCGGCGGGGGCGGGGGCGGCGACGGCGGCGGCGGCGGCGGGGCTGCGGCCGCGGCGCGGGTGCCGGGGCCGGCGGGCGGGCAGGCGGGCGGGGCGAGGGCGAAGCGCGGCGGAGTCACCACAGCGGCCGGGGCTGGGGCCCGAGCAGCCGGAGCCGCGGCCGCCACGGCCGGAGGGTCCCGGATGTGCCGAGCGTCGTCGCCATGAGCCGCGGAGGGAGCGGGACGCCGAGCTCCCCCCTCCTCCTACTTCTCCTTCCTCGGCCCGGGCCGCACAACAAAGCGGCAGCCGCGGCCGACCGCGCCGCCTCCGCCCGCGCCCGCGCCCCCGCCGCCCGCACGCAGCAGCCTCCGCCTTTCCCTCCTCTCGGCTCGGCGAGGCCCAGGAACCCACGGCGCTGGTCGGCCGAGGCGGGCGGTGCTCGGCGGCGCCGAAGCAGGACTCGGGGCTCGGCCGCTTCCTCCTCCACCCGCCCTCTTGTCTGAGGGAACCGGGTCCTGGGGCCGCCGCCGCCACTCGTCGGCTCCGGGGGGCGGGGAGGAGACGGGAGGCGGGGCCGGAGGGGCGGGGCTGGGGCGGGCGGGCGCGCGCGCGCGCGCGCGCAGATTCCCGGGACGCGGGGGCGCGAGGTGCGGAGCCCGGACCGGCCTGGACGCTGGCGATGAAGCGCGGGAGGTTCGCTGCAGCCGAGGGTCTCACACAGAACTTGGGGAGAGAACGGGCAAAAGAGCAAAGCGGCGGCGCCGAGTTCCGTGGCACCGGGAGGGGCTTAGTGTCCAGCCCACTTGAGGGAGCTTTTGTCCGTGCGATACAGATTGCATTTATTAGACGCCCACTGCGTGCAGAGCGCTCTAAGAGGTTGGGGCGAGTAAGGCTGGAACCAAATCCGCGACCCTCTGGGAATTTAGCGTCGGTGGGGTGAGGGAAGAGACCCAGTTCCCATACCGAGGGCTCCAGGAAATCCCCTGGGGTGTTTTGCTCTTGGTATCGTCGTTGCCACCTCCATCCAGGACTCACCTGGTGGACGAGATCAGGTTACCTGCCTGCTCCGGCTCTTTTTCCTGCTGTATCTCCAAGGATAGGAGATTGATGATAATACCTTAAAGGATTATTAGCAAGATAAACCTTGGAGATCAGTGTATGAAAAACTTTTCATACAAAACTATTTCGTTATCTCAGGAGGAAAAAAATAGAAAATGAAATAAAAATAAGTGTACCTTGCCCTTTGACCCTGTAATTGCACTCTTCGGAATTTATTCTTGATCTATAATAATACAAAAGATGTTCTTTGCAAAGTTCGATTAATAACAAAAGGGAGATGAGGGGCCAACCTAATGGTGAATTGTATTACATCATCCCCATCGATTTTTATGCAGCCATTTAAGTGGCAATTACGAAGATCATATAATATGGAAGAGTTAAATAAAGTTTAAGGGGTGCCTGGGTGCCTCAGTTGGTTAAGCATCTGCCTTGGGCTGGGGTCATGATCCCAGGGTTCTGGGAGCACATCGGGCTCCCTGTTCAGTGGGGTGCCTGCTTCTTCCTCTCCCTCTGAAGTTCTACCTGCTTATGCTCTCTCCTCTCTCTGTGTCAAATAAATAATTTTTTCAAAAATGAAGTTTAAAAGCACAACAAGAAGTTTTATGCATGCAAAAGGATTTCGGTCAATGAAAACCAAGAATAACAGTGTGGGGGGGGATTTTTTTAATGTGCTTTGTTAGTTTTGCTGAAGGCTGTTATTGATGTGATTTTAAATGTTTAATGAAGTCTAATACATTTTAATGCTAATTCAGTGTTAGTCATTCCTTTTAATCTATCAGTAATGTCTCTTCATTCTCCAGACAAAGTTCTTCAAGAGCATCTCATCAGGGGTGCCTGCGTGGCTCAGTAGGTTAAGGGTCTGCCTTTAGCTCGGGTCATGATCCCAGGGTCCTGGAATCCAGCTCCACCTCCGGCTCTCTGCTCAGTGGAAGCCTGCTTCTCCCTCTCCCTTCTGCTCCCCCTGCTTGTACTCTCTCTCTCTTTCAAATAAATAAATAAAATCTTTAAAAAAAAAAAAAAAAAAAGAACATCTCATCAGTCTGACTACAACCCTACAATTAAAGTACCCAGAAATTATAAAAAGTTCTATAAGTTAGACTAGAAATTCAAAGGACAGTGCTAGAAATTCAAATTCAAGTACTGAGTGCCTACTATGTACAAAGCAGTGAACAGTTTTCCTTAGAAGTGCTTCTTTGTACTAAAAGAAGCTATGAAGGGCCACTAATCACTTTGAACAATGGCTGCTACCACAATTTAAAAGATTGGATGGACAATAGCAAGAAAATTCGCAAACTGACAGATACATACGCATTTGCCTTACTCTTATGGCACATACTTTGTTCCCAACTACCCACTACATAATTTGTAGCTTTGTATTAGGCAATAGAATTTAGGATTAGAGAACAGTGGTGGGGAAGCTGGGGAGACTTACCTGTTGAGAAGTTTAAAAAGGTACCTTCAAATATGTAAGTCACAGGGCAGAAAAATGTATACATGCTTAACATACAGAGGAGGACTCTGTTTAGGCTTGCCTGTGTATAGGTTTAAATCTCATTGTTTAAAACAAAAGATTCAGATCAGAATAAGATTTTAAAACCATTCATACTGGGGCGCCTGGGTGGCTCAGTTGGTTAAGAGGCCGCCTTCGGCTCAGGTCATGATCCCGGAGTCATGGGATCAAGCCCCGTGGGATCAAGCCCCGTGGGATCAAGCCCCGTGGGATCAAGCCCCGCATTGGGCTCTCTGCTCAGTGGGAGGCCTGCTTCTCCCTCTCCCACTCCCCATGCTTGTGTTCCCTCTCTCATTGTGTCTCTCTCTGTCAAATGAATAAATAAAATCTTTTTTTTTAATTCATACTATTAAGGAGAGCTAAACTCATTAAATTAAATTTCAGCATTAGAGGCATAGCATTGCCTCTTCCTCATGGCAACACTTTCAGACATAAGCTTGAGAAAAAAGGGAGGAAAAACAATTCTTAGGGAATTCACTCTTTTTTCTTTCTCCCCAAAATAGAAATCCACTTCCAGTGTAAATCATACCTATGCATGTCTGTAATGGGTATGGGAATTGCAGAAAATCTTTTCAAAGCATTTTTATTCCCTTATGACTTCTAATTTGCTCTCGGTAGAATTGCGCACCTTTTATCAAATCATTATTTTAGGCATCTGTCTCAAGTTTACTAACGCCACCTATTTCATATTAATAAAATAAGTCTCTTTCCATAAATGCCACGTAGTAGAAACTTCCAGTGAAAATCCTGTAACAACAACTCATTAAATAGCATTTTGGAGTGAGAGTTTTAAAGTTTTTTAACATATTTTAATCACTGAAAGTTGCACTCTTTATGATGGTATCCTAGACCAGAGGTGAAAATCTACACATGGTTATAAGAATATTTAAAACCTTTTGTTTAAAACGTGTTTCTGTTTTCCAAGGCTAATGTTAAATTTGATGTGACTTTGCAAGAAAATGCTTACCATCTGTAGTTGGTATTTTTCTTCTGCTCCAGCCATTAATATATTTTTTACATAGAAGTGTTGTCTCCAGTAATAAAAAATCTGTCTGAGGTAAGGCTATGTTAATAATGGTCCTCCTGTGAAGTTATTTTTGTAGTGTAAATTTCAAATTTAATACAGTTTATGCACCATGGAAAAAAGCAAACATCAGGAACTCAGCAGTTTCTACCACGGCTTAAAATTCAACTTTCTTTAATGTTTAAAATATCATGAATTTAATTTATTTAATACTTAGTTCTAGCTTCCTTCAGGTCAGCTTATCACTGATGAAGCACCTAACCACAGCCCCTGTGTACTTAGAGTTGTTAACGTGACCCTCCCTCCCCCATCTCCACTCATTTCCTCTCTGCCTTTGCCTGTCCTAGGTCCTCAAGTTAGGTTTACTAAAAACCCTCATGCGCAGTCCTATCCTGACAAGGTTTAGAATTAGGTCACATTCCAAGCTGTTCTCTATGACCCCTTCCCTAACCCCCCTCCCCGCAGACCTGGTTCCCACTGATGAAAACTGAGGTCACATCTGGGGCCCATGTTTCTCCAGGTCGAGTCTCCCCCAGGCCTACTCACCTCACTCTTGCCTACAATGGTAGTCCCTACCCACATCCCCTTCTGAAGGAATCTGCCCTCTATCTACTGCTCATAGAGCTCTGTGCTTATTCCCAGAAATCCCAATTCAACAGATTAGGGTGGGACCCATGAATTTACATTTCTAATGCTACTGGTGGGGAGAACCCACGGTGAAGACCACTGCCTCACATCAGGGATAAGCCCCAGTGACCCTGTTTGTACTAGGTGAGCTTGGCCTCCTGTCTGGTTATGGGATGACTGACCAACAGGCCAATCCGATTTTCTCTCCTTCGAACATGAAATGGGGACAATGAGAGACTGAGTTAGTGCTGTGGTGCTTGGATGAGAGGCTGTAGAGTTAGCTGCTGAGAAAGACATTTTAAGGTTCAAGTAGATAAATAAAAGAGGGAATCAGTGTGTAGAAAGAGCCTAACAAAGCAGGCAAACCAAAGTGGGAGTAAGAGGTTTCATAACCCTGAAGAGGGAGACAAAGAGAATGATTGTCTAACAGAATTCCTGCCTTTACTCCTGGCCCACGAATGACTTCTTACAATTCATTTCTGAGGGATCTCACGGTGCAGAACAACCACCCCACCCCTCCTTAAGCAAGTTTAAGTGGGTCTCGGTCCCTTGCGTTCACTTTGTCCCCACTTGGAACACCTTTTCCTCTTCAGGCCTGTCCTAAACTCTTCTCCAAACACCCTTGATTGTCTGCTCTGCTCCTGCCAGTGTTCCTCCCCAGAAGTGAGTCACACCTACAACCCAGATATGGCTTGGATCCTACCGCCAAGGGGTAGCCCTTCTAGAATCCAGAGCACTCTAATACCTATGACTATTATGCTCTTGAGATGTGGCTGGCAATGTGCTGCAAGTATAAAATTCACATTGGATTTTGCAGACTTAGTTTGGGAAAAAAAGAAGGCAAAATGTCTTAACATTTTTCATATCAGTGGCGTATGGAAATCATAATATTTTTTTAAAGATTTTATTTTTTGACAAACAGAGAAGGATCACAAGTAGGCAGAGAGGCAGGTGGGGAGTGGGGGTGGGAAGCAGGCTCCCCACTGAGCAGAGAGCCCAATGCGGGGCTCGATCCCAGGACCCTGAGATCGTGACCTGAGCCAAAGGCAGAGGCTTAACCCACTGAGCCACCCAGGCACCCCTGGAAATCATATTTTGGACCTACTGGGTTAAATAAAGTATTAAAGTTAATTTTCTCTATTTCTTTTTACTTTTTAAAATAGGACTACTGGACAGTCTGAAACCACAAATATGACTCTCTCTGTACTTCTGTTGACCAGTGGTGTTCTAGAGAGTGATGACCATCCCATTCATCTACATCCAAAATACTTCCCACCAGCTGGACTCCCCACTGCTCTGCCCAGCACGTGACTTTCCCTGGCACTTTTTTAGATTTTATCTTACCCACCCAGGTTTCCAACCGATTTCTATAGCTAGGTCAGTTCAACAGCAACTCTTGTAAGAAGGGGAAGATCTGGTGCCAAGATCCTCTTCCTGCTCCTACCCCACCCACCTGGTTTTGATTCAAACTGACGGTTGTGCATTGCACCTAAACCTGATGATGGAGCAGATCTTACACAGCAGAGTCCTATGTCCGGTAGAGACATAGACCAGATGACCCCTGTTACGGATTGAATTATTTGCCCCAAAAGACATGCTGAAGTCCTAAACTCCACCCCCTGTATCTGGGACTATAACCTTATTTGGAAATAGGGTCTTTGAAGATGTAATCAAGTTAGGAAGAGGTCACGCAAGTGGGTCTTAAATTCAATATGACTGTTATCCTTCTAAGAAGCAGAAAATGTCATCTGAAGACAGAGATGCACAGGAAGAATGTCATGTGACGAAAGAGGCAGAGATTAGAGTGTGCAGCTGCAAGCCAAGGAATGCCAAGGATTGCTGGTCACCACCCGAAGCTGGGAAAAGGCAAGGAAAGACTCTGCCCAGAGTCTCGGAGAGAGCATGGCCTTGCTAATACCTTAACTTTGCAACTATGAGAGAAGACACGTCTGTTGCTTTCAACTACCGAGGTTGTCATACTTGTCGCGGGAGACCTAGGAAACGAATATAACCTCCAAGTCCCCTCTACAACCAATTATGTTATGCACAATACAGGTAAAAAGGTACCTTGCACGGCTGACTTTCATTATTGCTGCATTTACAATACCAGGCTTTAAAAAAAAATAGAACATCCTGTGAATCAAGGCCATTTTCATGCACCCATTTGCAAATGTCTTAAGTACACAGACTGCCCTGTTATATTGTAAATTCTGAGTTAAAAGAGAATGTAATTTGAAGAGATTGCATATTTTCCAAGGCCAATTTGGTGATTTAAGCATGGAAGTATTACAATTAAATGTTTGAAAAGTTATCTGTACATGGTTTGCTGTAAGCTGATCTCATGAAGCAATACATCTTTTGGGGATGAGGTAGCAGTCCCAATCCCCGGGGGAAAGGGAGCGGGCGCATCACACGACTGCAACTACTTTGGACAACTGAACAACATGAGAAGGCTGAAAAAAAAGTCATATCCAATCATCTTCAAAATAAAAACTGTAGTAGCTACAACACAAGCCTCCAAGGGCGGGATGGGAGGAGGAGATGTGGAAATATTTGAATGATGCAGTCTTTATGGGTAATCCAGAGAATATGGGCCAGAATGAGATCAACATGGCTCATAAGCCAATGGGTCAATGTCAACCACTTGCTTAGAAACCTTCAATGACATCTCCTTGCCTCTCGACGCCAATCCAAATAGACTCAGCGACATAAAGGAATGCTCATAATATAAACATATAAACTTTAAAAAAGAGGAAAACAAAAATATATGTGAGGAATGTTCCCATTTCCAACTTTTAAATAAATATACATTCATTCATGCAAAATGATATTTACTAAGCCTGGACTAGCTGCTGAGCACTGTTCTTGGAGTCTGTAGTCCAGTAAAGGAAGACAAACAACACATAAAAGGCAAAGGGCAAAAAAGGAATTATCTGTTGCTATCTAGAGAGCATTTTCAATGCTTAGGTCAAATCAATCACTGTGATTCTCCAAAGTTACACTGAAAATGTTGAGAAAGACTTTACCTCTTTCCCACTAGACATGAATTGGAAAAGATTGGCACTGCTGGGCCATATTGTGGCCCTCAGTGTCAGACACTGTCTGAGACTAGAGTCAATACAGAGAAAGCAGGGCTAAGAGATGGAGAGATGTGATCCTGAGGATGCCATTTAAGCCCCTGTAGCCTGAAGCCAACACGTAGCTTGGGTCAGGTTGGCAGTCACTTGCCTAGAAAAGTCTTAACTGATCCACCCTGGGAAACAGACTCTTAGGGGTGAAAGCTGCAATTTGCATTGTGAACTAGGGCCCCGTGAGAATCATTATCCAAGAGGTAAAGAAGGGACTGCAGGACACAGGCCCAGCTTTATTTACAAAAGCAGGCTGTGGGCTTGATGTGTCCCCTGGCCATAGTATTCACCCCTGCTCCAGATCTGGAGTCACAGGTAAAGAGAACGGAACCGTCCTTGAGAGGCTCAGTAGAAATCTGTAAAATAGGTTTCCAAGATCTGTGAAATCTGAAACCATTCGATAGTTGAGGGAAAGGAACCAATACAATTCTAAAAAGTGCTAATATTTATGGAGGGCTTACTACAGGCTAGATGCTCTGCTAAAGGGTATCTCACTGAGGATGCTTTGGTTAGCAAGGAACAGGAAACCTGACTCAAACAAACTTAAATGATACAGAGGATTTGTATTTCACACAATAAACATCTGAGATTGGGATGACTCCATGATTGGAGTCCCAGTGGTTTACTGATATGTTCAAGGACCCAGGTTGTTCCCATCTGGTGCTTCTGCCTTCCTCAGGGTTTTGGATGTACTTTTTAAAATTTATGTGGGGCGGCTGGGTGGCTCAGTGGGTTAAGCCTCTGCCTTCACCTTGAGTCATGATCGAGCCCCGTGTGTTGGGCTCTCTGCTCAGCAGGGAGCCTGCTTCCTCCTCTCTCTCTGCCTGCCTCTCTGCCTGCTTGTGATTTCTGTCTGTCAAATAAATAAATAAAATCCTAAATAAATAAATAAATAAAATTTACTTGCATATTTATTTGAGAGAGAGTGAGGGCGCATGAGCACAAGCAAGGCGAGGGCACGGCGGGGGGGGGTGAGGGAGTGGAGAAAAGCAGACTCCCCTCTGAGCGGGGAGCCTGATGAAGCAGGGTTTGATCCCAGAACCCTGAGATCACAACCTGAGCCGAAGGCAGATGCTTAACCGCTTAACCCACTGAGCAAACCAGGTGCTCTTTGACTTTATTTTTAGGTAACCCTCCCCATGCCCACAAGATGGTTACTATAGTCATATCCAAACCAAACAATCTTTAGGAGAAGAAACAGATCGTCTCTTCCAATACCTGCTTCTTCTTCTTTTTTTTTAATTTATTAAAATTAAATGAAGATGTGGACATACCTGGTTTGCTCTGATTTTGTTGACATGTGCTCAGGTTTCTTCTATCTTTATTGATGTTTTTTAAGACCAGCCTTAAAACTTTTTAAATTTTTCCTAATTGGTAATTAATGTAGACTCTGAAAGAAGGATATAATAATTGATCATCTAAATATTTTATCTCTGATATAGTTATGGTGGGCTTTGCCTTTGCAACATCATTTATTTTTTTTAAAGGAATGTGTCATATATGAAACTTCTAGCCTTAAACAGAATTTCTGTATCAGTAGTTAATCACAACTTAATACAGGGAGCATGATAAACAGAATTTCGTAACAAATGTGCTGGTTTTTTGTGTCTTTAAAGCTGACTTAATCAGGAATTTGAGATATCGGATTATATATTTCATAGGAATCACAGCTATTGACAATGTCCTAAATATTTAAGAAACCATATTGTACTGATGGCATGTACAAAACATTGAACAAAAAATTTTATAGAAGTATATAAATTCATCATCTCAGTTCACTTAAAAATAAACTTACAAATGTTTGTAACATTTAATTTGATTTACTCCCCTGGGACAAATAATTCATTGGTAAAGTGTAATGTCTTTTGTGTTTTTTAAAAATGCTTTGAGAATCAATTACTTGCATATGAACTACTGAGAGAAATAAAATATTTGATGCATTGTTAAAAAAAAAAAAAGAGAGAGGCAGAGAGTCAGGCAAAGAGAGAGAGAGGAGGAAGCAGGCTCCCTGCTGAGCAGAGAGCCCAATGAGGACTTGATCTCAGGACCCTGAGATCATGACCTGAGCCGAAGGCAGAGGCTTAACCCACTGAGCCACCCAGGTGCCCGAAACTGCTATTTAAGCAGAAAATTAATGATGAACATTACACAGTATAGTAGATAGCTTTCATTTTTAGTTCCTATATTTCTATATTCCACATATGTTCTATGCTAATATTCATAAACTTTTTTTAAGATTTTATTTATTTATTTGCCAGATAAGAGAGACAGTGAGAGAGGGAGCACAAGCAGGGGGAATGGGAGAGGGAGAAGCAGGCTTCCCTCTGAGCAGGGAGCCCGATGTGTGGCTCGAGTCCAGGACCCTGGGATCATGACCTGAGCCGAAAGCAGACACTTCATAAACATTTTCTACCATTTTGTTTACCCATGCCATCTCTCGAGTTTGTTCAAGTTGAGATATGTCAAGGCAACAGACCTTCTCCTTTTAGGCCTCTCTGTCATGGGTGGGCACACTTCACCTTGGTTTACTCAGAGTTCTTTTCTGTGTCTCCTGCATTATGAGGCAGGAGAGGAATTCCCTTCAGTCTTGATTGGCTAAATCACTTTCCTTGGTTGCATTTCTGTGGAAAACTATTTTAGAGAACATTCAGTGAACTTACTCTGTATGTTTTCACATTGTGAGGATTTACTCTGTAAGAATATTATTTCACCTGTATTTAGAGAAAGTTGCTTGTTTTGGCAATCTCTCTTTTGCTAGGAGAACCCACATGAGCCAAATTCCACTTTCAGAAATGCTGTGGGCCAAACTTCATGCTGTGTAAGTTCATATCTAAAGACAGTAAATTTCTGAATGGGTTCATAAGATGAAATACAACTTACTTGTGCTCACTGCCTTTCCTTAGAGATTGATTCCAGAATGTTTTAAATGCCTACAGACAGTCATAGATTTGCTCATGACAGATTTACTCATGTCACTGCTCATGACAGCAGTGAATGAATTCAGAAGAAAGACAGTGTTTTCAGATGGGTTAGACCACATGTTTTAATAATTTTGCAAATAAGGAAATTCTGACAGTGAGGGGGAACCCCCTTGGTCCCTCTAAAGATAGCATAAGTCATTCTACAGGGTATTTTTATTTTTTATTTTTATTTTTTAAAAGGTTTTATTTATTTATTTGAGAGAGTAAGTGAGCGAGAGCAAGAAAGAGAGAGAGAGAGCGCACAAGCAGGCAGACAGAGGGAGAGGCAGGCTCCCTGTTGAGCAGGGAGCCTGATGCCGGACTTGATCCCAGGACCCCAGGAACATGACCTGAGCTGAAGGCAGATGCTTAACTGACTGAGCCACCCAGGTGCCCCCAAATGAATGGAATTCTTAATTTTTAAGTTACTGTCTTTAAAAATATCCTCTCCCTCCCCCGGCTCATGCTCTCTCTCTCACTCTCTCTCAAACAAATAAATAAAATCTTAAAAAAAAAAAAAAAAGAATTCCGTTCAAGTTTGACAGGATTTGGCATAATAGATTTGATAAATGAATGTATAGTTTATATTTACTTTACTTTACCAGGATAGTAGAAAATATAGCTCTGGTCTCTTGATTGTTTATATGGTACATGTTTTGGCAGGGACACAAATTGACTGGATGTAATTTTGTTTTTGGGCTTAAATATGTTTTTCAGTTGCTCTCCTTGTGTTGTCTTCGTCCAGCCTCAATCCATGGACCACGGTGCTGCTTTTCTAGCTTCCTGTACTAAAACCATGTTCACCTCTTACATCTTCTGTCAGCTGTGGTTAAGAGTCCTTGTCCTTCGGGAGCCTAGGTCACATTGGCCGTGAAATAGGCGTAGCTATCGAACACTCCCTGAACTACAAACTACAAACTTGGAAGGGGGACATACTATGGTTGCATGAAAATGTTATAGCTTCAGGGGCGCCTGGGTGGCTCAGTGGGTTAAAGCCTCTGCCTTCCGCTCAGGTCATGATCCCAGGGTCCTGGGATCAACCCCACATCGGGCTCTCTGCTCCGCGGGGAGCCTGCTTCCTCCTCTCTCTCTCTCTGCCTGCCTCTCTGCCTACTGTGATCTCTGTCAAATAAATAAATAAAATCTTAAAAAAAAAAAAGAAAATGTTATAGCTTCAGCCTTTCTGTGCAATGTGGAAGGAAAATCCTCTTTCCTCTCAGTCCCTATTAAAAAAGTAACTCTTCAGGAAGTTAGCTAGCACTGAGCTAGCACTTGAGAGGCCTTCCATATTTCCACTCTCCCTCTTGGCCCTGTGATCAGCTTCCAAGTAAGCCATATATTAAAGATTGTTTAGCTATACTATAATCGCAAATGGCACATTAGAAACTGCTAGAAACTGGGCTGGCCTGCCAGGGAACAAAAGACCACCTAAAGCAAAGGCAAGCTATCTCACTTGAGTCTGTCTTGGACCAGCCAGGCCCTCTTTGATCTGCTAGCTAATGGACAGCTGACTAAAGATACATGAGTAGGTGAGTCCGGCTGAGACCAGAAGCCCAAATTGCCAACCTCGATCACTGTGAGTGAAATCAACGACTGTGGTTTCACACACTGAATTCGGACGTTGTTTGTTACACAGCGAAAGCAAGGTGGTACACCCTGCTAGAGAGGTCTGGTCACATCGCGAATTTAATAACTGGTTCAGTTGTACTTGATTTTTGAAGCAACCTTTGGAGCTCTCGGGCTTTCCCTGACCTCCTTGGCTTGGCTGTAGTACTTCAGTGTGGTCGTTGGGGTGCTGGGCATTGTGTTCGCAGACCTGGGTCTGAATCCAGTCTCTTCCACTTCTTTGCTGTATGACCTTGGGCAAGTCACGTTCCTCTCTCTGAACTTAATTTTCTCCAATTGTGTAAAACGTGGAAAAGAATATTACCTGATGAGATCACATGTGGTTCCTTCTCTAATATCTTTTCCTGGCCCCCTGTACTTCTTTCCTAACAGAACCCTGATTTCATTCAGTTATTCATACATGCTCTGCATGGTTTTTGGCGTTCTCTTCATAGCCTCGATGGGGAGCTGATTCCTAATTAGTCTCAACTAATCTTGGAAATCCATTGCCCTTGCCAATGATTAGTTTAAGAGTGGGCATATGGTTAAATTTTGACCAATGAGAAATGAGAGGGAAGATCCTACTGTAGAGGGATTTTTGGGAAACACTTCTTCACTTTTTTTTTTCTAAGATTTTATTTATTTATTTGACAGAGAGAAAAATCACAAGGAGGCAGAGAGGCAGGCAGGGAGAGAGGTGGAAGCAGGCTCCCTGCTGAGCAGAGAGCCCGATGCGGGGCTCCATCCCAGGACCCTGGGATCATGACCTGAGCCGAAGGCAAAGGCTTTAACCCACTGAGCCACCCAGGCACCCCAAGAGTCACACCTCTTCTGAGTTAGCCAGGCTGCCCTATTTCTTCACTTTTAAGAAGCAGGTATTGGGGGCGCCAGGGTCCTGGGATCGAGCCCCACATCCAGCTCTCTGCTCAGCAGGGAGCCTGCTTCCCTTCCCCTCTATCTGCCCGCCTCTCCGCCTACTTGTAATCTCTGTCAAATAAATAAATAAAATCTTTAAAAAAAATAACAATTTTTAATGTGCCATTTGTGATTATATTATAGCTAAGAAATTGATATATTCAATTAATATAATGCCATAAAGGTCAGTAAAAATGCCAAGTAGGTGAACTATATTACTACATTGAACTGCATATTTGTAATAAAGTTAAGTCTAAAAACTGTGTAAGAACTTGAAGGAGACATCATCAAGTAGTACATATTAACAGAGAGATTAAGATCACATGATCTAGTGCAGTGATCCTGTCTAGAATAAAAAGTATGTATTCCAGCAAGAAATTTTTAACTCATACTGTCTAACCATAAAGAAGAGGTTAAATAATGACACATTCATATCATGGAACACATGCATCCAACTGTAGGAATACATTCATTACACCAAGATACGTGGCATATATAACATATAAATATCAATTATTGTTAATATGTATATTTTTGACATAGGAAATGCTTTTAACATATTGTCAAGTGGGGAAAGAAGTTTTATAATATAGTATTACTGTGTAACTCACTTCCGTTTTTTTTTTTTTTTTTTTAGAGATGAGTGAGGTGGAGGGAGAGGGAGAGAGAATCTTAAGCAGGTTCCACACCCAGCACAGAGTCCAGCGTGGAGCTCATCTCATGACCTGAGAGTACGATCTGAACCAAAATCAAGAATAGGACACTTAACCGACTGACCTACCCAGGTGGCCTTGTGTAACTTCATTTCATTTTTTTATTAAAGATTTATTTGTTTATTTATTTAACAGAGAGAGACACAGCAAGTGAGGGAACATAAGCAGGGGGAGTGGGAGAGGGAGAAGCAGGTTTCCCACCCAGCAGGGAGCCCGATACGGGGCTCAATCCCAGAACTCTGGGATCATGACCTGAGCTGAAGGCAGATGCTTAACGACTGAGCCACCCTGGTGCCCCTGTAACTTCATTTCTTTTTTTTTTTTTTAAGATTTTATTTATTTATTTGACAGACAGAGAGATCACAAGTAGGCAGAGAGGCAGGCAGAGAGAGAGAGGGAAGCAGGCTCCCTGCTAAGCAGAGAACCCAATGTGGGGCTTGATCCCAGGACCCTGGGATCATGACCTGAGCCGAAGGCAGAGGCTTAACCCACTGAACCACCCAGGCGCCCCTGTAACTTCATTTCTTAACAAAAAATGTAATTTATATACAGATTTAAACATCTTAAAGGAAACGTACCAAGATGTAACTCAAGGTTCTTTTTTTTTTTTTTTTTTTTAAGATTTTATTTACTTATTTACCAGAGAGAGAGAGAGAGAGAGAGAGAGTACGAGAGTATAACCAGGGAGGGCAGCAGGCAGAAGAAGAAGCAGGCTCCTTGCTGAGCAGGGATCCCGATTTGGGACTCAATCCCAGGGTCCCGGGTTCATGACCTGAGTCAAAGGCAGACACTTAGCAACTGAGCCACCCCGGGGGGGGGGGGGGTCCCAAGGTTATTTCTTATATAATGGGAGTTTCTGTTTCTTCTTCTTTTGCTTATTTGTAGTTTCCACTTCTTTTCTACAATGAACATCTATTACTCAGTAATAAAACAGTTAAAATATTGGGTTTTAACAAGAGAAAAATATGCAAATAAAAAAGGATGAAAGAAAACCAGTAGATGATACCATCAAATGGGACTTTCATTTTTGTCTTTAATGTTTTCTGAATTTTCCAGAGAGCACTTATTAAAATCATATTGCATATAATATTAATATTACATGTTACCAGCTCATATTGTATGACCCCATATTGGACGGATGGGCAGGGAAAGGAAATGGTTACACACTTAGGAGAAAGGTCACATCAAAAAATAAATAAAAATTTCTGCATCATCAACTGCTATAGGTTCTTTCCTCAGAAATGTCTGATTGTCAAATGAGATTCCTAAATGAAGCTGGAAAAAGTGTAATTTGCAAATATCAGTGACCCCTTTACATTGGTCCAAGTGGTGGTGGGATCTCTGACTCAACACCGCCCCCTTCCTGTGGTCTCAGCATCTTTCTCTGGGACAAGGACAGCTCTGTGCCAAATTTCAGGTGAGAAACCAGAGCTTAACAAGAGTTCCTTGGGTTACTTAGGCTCAAACAGAAGTTGAGCAAGATGTGAACCGACAGCTGCCCCTGTGGAAATGACTTCAGGCTCTTAGCCGACAATGGGCTCAGCATGAGTCACTCCAGAGACATGAGCTCTTAGCCGAATTCATAGCAGGATTCTAGTGGGGATAAATGTCATTCATGATGGTCCCCCTCTACCTGCAGCCCATAAGCCTACACTATAAGCAATACTTTCCATTCTGGAACTATACTGTAAAAGAGACAAGGGAGACAGGAATTAAGATGCTGAAAGACTTTAAGTCATATCCCATGGGGAATATTTGGAAAAGATGAGAAAGAAATCTCCCAGGAACACATCAGCTGCCTTAAAATAACTGATAATCTTCACGTTCAGGTAAATTATTGCAGGGAGGAGCTGGGACTAGAATCCCATTGAGACAGAACTTGAGACAGGAGAAAGGTTTTTTTGCCATTTGAATTGGCAGAAGATACGCTGGCCTTGGAACTGCTCCTCTGTGTGGTCTGGAGAACTACAGCATGGGCTTCAGAGGAACCTACTAGAAAAGTGCCAGGTCTCAGGGCTAACCCAGACCTATTGAACCAGAACCGGAAGTTCAAAAGGATGCGCAGGTGACTCAAATGCAAATGCACATTCACGTTGTAGGTCACACTGGTCCGGACTGTCCATCTGGGGAGGAAATAGTGCCCTGTTCCTCTGGAGAGAAAGCTAAGGCTGGGCTACCCTCATTCAGGGCACTGTGGAGAACTCAAAAACTGGAAGACGGTCCAGGAAAGATGGATGAGTAAGGGTGTTTATTGAAGCAGAGTTTGAATTAGAAAAAAAAAATTTTTAATCTAAATCTGGCAAAAATTATAATAAGATAGTATGCTGCCATTAAAAATAAATATTTTAGATGAACTTTTAAAGAATTTTAAAATGTTCAGAATACACTAGGGGAAACTAAATTACAAAACATAATACGCACAATGTGATACTTATCATATACTTAACATTCACTTAAAAATAATTACAAAAAACCTTAAATATATAATTAAAATGTTATCTAACCTGTGGAGACTGTTGTGTTGTTGTTGTTGTTGTTGTTGTTTTTAAGAATTTTATTTATTTATTAGCAAAAGAGTGTGAGAGAGAGCACAAGCCCGGGAGAGAGGCAGAGGGAGAGGGGATAAGCAAACTCCCCACTGAGTGTGGAGCCCAACACGGGGCTCCATCCCACAACCCTGAGATCATGACCTGAACCAAAATCGACAGTCGGACTCTTCACTGACTCAGCCACACAGACGCCCCTATGACTATGGATAGTTCTATCCAACTTGTGTCCTTATGCATCGATGTAAAAAAATTATTTTAAATAAGTTGGGATGGTATTATAAAACCAAAGTTATATTCAGATTTTTCACTTATCATGAGATTATTTGCATATCATTAAATACTATTTGAATACAATGAGGTGGCTAGATGGCATTTTATGCTGTAAATACCCTTGATCTGTTGTCCATTCTCATAGTGATGGACATTCAGGTTGTTTCCAGTTCTTCTCTAGTTTAGATCTATAATAAGGACTCTTGTTCCTAAATCCCTGGTTATTTTATTAGAATGAGTTGTAGGGGCGCCTGGGCAGCTCAGTGGGTTAAGCCTCTGCCTTCTGCTCAGGTCATGATCCCAGGGTCCTGGGATGGAGCCCTGCATCGGGCTCTCTGCTCAGCAGGGAGCCTGCTTCCTCTCTCTCTGCCTGCCTCTCTGCCTACTTGTGATCTCTGTCTGTCAAATAAATAAATAAAATCTTAAAAAAAAAAAAAAGAATGAGTTGTAGAATTGGGATTATCTTGAGATCAAAGGGCATGAACTCTTTCTAGGTACGACCTTGTTTTGGAAAACCGAGACTATCTCACCAAAAGTCCACCAGTCTTTCTTTTCCTAAAAGCTACCAGGATAGACTGACAAATTCTCTAGACTTAGAGATTTTTCTTGGAAGTGATTTTTTTCCTTAACAATATAAATAATCAGTTTCTCCCCTACCTGTATGCTTATTCTGATACACTATTTTTCATGGGTTGATTTTGGCAATTTATACTTGTCTAGAAAAAATGTTCACTTCATCAAAAACTGAAGATTTACTAGAACTGAGTTGAACATGATATGTTTTAATTTTTTAAGGGGTTCCTTTCCATCTGATATATATTTTTTTAAATTTTATTTATTTATTTGAGACAGAGATCACAAGTAGGCAGAGAGGCAGGCAGAGAGAGAGGATGAAGCAGGCTCCCTGATGAGCAGAGAGCCCAATGTGGGGCTCGATCCCAGGACCCTGGGATCATGACCCGAGCTGAAGGCAGAGGCTTTAACCCACTGAGCCACCCAGGCGCCCCTCCATCTGATAATATATTCTGTTTCTCATTTCTAGTTCTAGTTATTTTGGGTTTTGGGTTTTGGGTTTTTTTTTCTTAATTAGATAACCAGATTATTTTAGTGTTTCAAAGAATCAGCCCTTTTTTTAAAACTTTTTTTTCAGCCCCCTAATTTATTTGCTAATTCAATCTTATTTCTGACTCTTATTTTTTATTTCCTTCAGAGAATAACTTCCCAATAAAAGTAATTATAGAATAAAAAAGTAATTACAAAAGGAAAAAATTATGGGTTTGACTCTGTAAAATTGTTTTTTAAAGTTATACATTCCCAAGAAAAATTAACATAAAAGAAACAGGCTGTACTCTGTTCCCAAATGTGATTAGGAAAGTTCTAATATTTTTTATTATGTAGGCAACTCAAACAAATTCACAAGAAAAAAAAAAAAAACCCACCAATAACCCAAAAGATTGATGGGCAGGTACTTATACATATAGCTCACAAGGAAAAAACAATTTTTTTAAAAAGATTCCATTCATTTATGTGGCACAGAGACAGAGATCACAAGTAGTCAGAGAGGCGGTGGGGGTGGTTGGGGGGGAAGTAGGCTCCCTGCTGAGCAGAGAGCCTGATGCGGGGCTCGATCCCAGGACCCTGAGATCCTGACCTGAGCCAAAGGCAGAGGCTTAACCTACTGAGCCACCCAGGCACCAGGAAAATATTTTTAATTTCAAAAAAAAATTTTTAGGGGCGCCTGGGTGGCTCAGTGGGTTAAGCCGCTGCCTTCGGCTCAGGTCATGATCTCGGGGTCCTGGG